>NC_064625.1:188372284-189037284 GCF_023898315.1 Schistocerca nitens
TTTTTTCTCCGCCCCGAGTTTCGTCATTGCATTTTCCTACTGTTTGGGATGTTCCTCAATATGGCCAACTCTACATTCTGAATTTTTTCCTACCTGTGAGAAGAGATAGTTGCTAATAGGAACTTTTTGAACTGTGAATCACATGCAGTATTCTCTTCACCATAAGAATAATACGAATATAAACATTTTGCCATGTTTTCTTTCGTGTTTGCTGCTATTTCATTTAAATCCTGTCTGCCTAATAAACTACGAAACTAGAGTGAGACAACAGCAAGTACGGAAGAATATACGTATCATGTCATGTTTATATCAGTATTTTTCTTATGCCTAATAGTGATACAGTCAGAAATGAAGGACGGGAATTTACCAGATTTTTAAATCTAAGATGACTAATTTCTGTGCAATGTAATGTACTAAAGATGCGTCTGCAAAGATTTTCAAACGGAGAAAAATTTTCGCTAAACTCTCGTTCAGAACATCTATCATACGTAGTCTATTATTTAGCTCTTAATGATCATTATCAAAGAAAGCAGCAGCGTAAGTAACGACAAATAGCAGTCTCATGCCACGATACGATTTCACTCTCTTTTTCTTAAATTGTAAGCGGCAGTAGTGCGCACAAAAGCATGCCATGCCGCGAGCAGCGACAGACCGTAAACACTCATTATCAGAATGTGACAAACAATGCATGACACAGTACAGTAATGCATTTTCAGCTTCTTGTTGTTGTGGTCTTCAGTCCTGAGACTGGTTTGATGCAGCTCTCCATGCTACTCTATCCTGTGCAAGCTTTTTCATCTCCCAGTACCTACTGCAACCTACATCCTTCTGAATCTGCTTAGTGTATTCATCTCTAGGTCTCCCTCTACGATTTTTACCCTCCACGCTGCCCTCCAATGCTAAATTTGTGATCCCTTGATGCCTCAAAACATGTCCTACCAACCGATCCCTTCTTCTAGTCATGCTGTGCCACAAACTTCTCTTCTCCCCAATCCTATTCAATACCTCCTCATTAGTTGCGTGATCTACCCACCTTATCTTCAGCATTCTTCTGTAGCACCACATTTCGAAAGCTTCTATTCTCTTCTTGTCCAAACTAGTTATCGTCCATGTTTCACTTCCATACATGGCTACACTCCATACAAATACTTTCAGAAACGACTTCCTGACACTTAAATCTATACTCGACGTTAACAAATTTCTCTTCTTCAGAAACGATTTCCTTACCATTGCCAGTATACATTTTATATCCTCTCTACTTCGACCATCATCAGTTATTTTACTCCCTAAATAGCAAAACTCCTTTACTACTTTAAGTGTCTCATTTCCTAATCTAATTCCCTCAGCATCACCCGATTTAATTCGACTACATTCCATTATCCTCGTTTTGCTTTTGTTGATGTTCACCTTATATCCTCCTTTCAAGACACTGTTCATTCCGTTCAGCTGCTCTTCCAGGTCCTTTGCTGTCTCTGACAGAATTACAATGTCATCGGCGAACCTGAAAGTTTTTACTTCTTCTCCACGAATTTTAATACCTACTCCAAATTTTTCTTTTGTTTCCTTTACTGCTTGCTCAATATACAGATTGAATAACATCGGGGAGAGGCTACAACCCCGTCTCACTCCTTTCCCAACCACTGCTTCCCTTTCATGCCCCTCGACTCTTATAACTGCCACCTGGTTTCTGTACAAATTGTAAATAGCCTTTCACTCCCTGTATTTTACCCCTGCCACCTTCAGAGTTTGAAAGAGAGTATTCCAGTTAACATTGTACATTGTCAAAAGCTTTCTCTAAGTCTACAAAAGCTAGAAACGTAGGTTTGCCTTTTCTTAATCTTTCTTCTAAGATAAGTCATAACGTTAGTATTGCCTCACGTGTTCCAACATTTCTACGGAATCCAAACTGATCTTCCCCGAGGTCGGCTTCTGCCAGTTCTTCCATTCGTCTGTAAAGAATTCGCGTTAGTATTTTGCAGCTGTGACTTATTAAACTGATAGTTCGGTAATTTTCACATCTGTCAACACCTGCTTTCTTTGGGATTGGAATTATTATATTCTTCTTGAAGTCTGTGGGTATTTTGCCTGTCTCATACATCTTGCTCACCAGATGGTAGAGTTTCGTCATGACTGGCTCTCCCAAGGCCATCAGTAGTTCTAATGGAATGTTGTCTACTCCCGGGGCCTTGTTTCGATTCAGGTCTTTCAGTGCTCTGTCAAACTCTTCACGCAGTATTGTATCTCCCATTTCGTCTTCATCTACATCCTCTTCCATTTCCATAATATTGTCCTCAAGTACATCGCCCTTGTATAAACCCTCTATATACCCCTTCCACCTTTCTGCTTTCCCTTCTTTGCTTAGAACTGGGTTGCCATCTGAGCTCTTGATATTCATACGAGTGGTTCTCTTCTCTCCAAAGTTCTCTTTAATTTTCCTGTAGGCACTATCTATCTTACCCCTCGTGAGACAAGCCTCTACGTCCTTACATTTGTCCTCTAGCCATCCCTGCTTAGCCATTTTGCACTTCCTGTCAATCTCATTTTTGAGACGTTTGTATTCCTTTTTGCCTGCTTCATTTACTGCATTTTTATATTTTCTCCTTTCATCAATTAAATTCAATATTTCTTCTGTTACCCAAGGATTTCTATTAGCCCTCGTCTTTTTACCTACTTGATCGTCTGCTGCCTTCACTACTTCATCCCTCAGAGCTACCCATTCTTCTTCTACTGTATTTCTTTCCCCCACTCCTGTCAATTCTTCCCTTATGCTCTCCCTGAAACTCTGTACAACCTCTGGTTCTTTCAGTTTATCCAGGTCCCATCTCCTCAAATACCCACCTTTTTGCAGTTTCTTCAGTTTCAATCTGCAGTTCATAACCAATAGATGGTGGTCAGAGTCCACATCTGCCCCTGGAAATGTCTTACAATTTAAAACCTGGTTCCTAAATCTCTGTCTTACTATTATATAATCTATCTGATACCTTTTAGTATCTCCAGGATTCTTCCAGTTATACAACCTTCTTTTATGATTCTTGAACCAAGTGTTAGCTATGATTAAGTCATGCTCTGTGCAAAATTCTACAAGGCGGCTTCCTCTTTCATTTCTTTCCCCCAATCCATATTCACCTACTATGTTTCCTTCTCTCCCTTTTCCTACTGACGAATTCCAGTCACCCATGACTATTAAATTTTCGTCTCCCTGCACTACCTGAATAATTTCTTTTATCTCGTCATACATTTCATCTATTTCTTCATCATCTGCAGAGCTAGTTGGCATATAAACTTGTACTACTGTAGTAGGCATGGGCTTTGTGTCTATCTTGGCCACAATAATGCGTTCACTATGCTGTTTGTAGTAGCTAACCCGAACTGCTATTTTTTTATTCATTATTAAACCCACTCCTGCATTACCCCTATTTGATTTTGTATTTATAACCCTGTATTCGCCTTACCAAAAGTCATGTTCCTCCTGCCACCGAACTTCACTAATTCCCACTATATCTAACTTTAACCTATCCATTTCCCTTTTTAAATTTTCTAACCTACCTGCCCGATTAAGGGATCTGACATTCCACGCTCCGATCCGTAGAACGCCAGTTTTCTTTCTCCTGATAACGACGTCCTCTTGAGTAGTCCCTGCCCGGGGATCCGAATGGAGGACCATTTTACCTCCGGAATACACTCTTGGAAATTGAAATAAGAACACCATGAATTCATTGTCCCAGGAAGGGGAAACTTTATTGACACATTCCTGGGGTCAGATACATCACATGATCACACTGACAGAACCACAGGCACATAGACACAGGCAACAGAGCATGCACAATGTCGGCACTAGTACAGTGTATATCCACCTTTCGCAGCAATGCAGGCTGCTATTCTCCCATGGATACGATCGTAGAGATGCTGGATGTAGTCCTGTGGAACGGCTTGCCATGCCATTTCCACCTGGCGCCTCAGTTGGACCAGCGTTCGTGCTGGACGTGCAGACCGCGTGAGACGACGCTTCATCCAGTCCCAAACATGCTCAATGGGGGACAGATCCGGAGATCTTGCTGGCCAGGGTAGTTGACTTACACCTTCTAGAGCACGTTGGGTGGCACGGGATACATGCGGACGTGCATTGTCCTGTTGGAACAGCAAGTTCCCTTGCCGGTCTAGGAATGGTAGAACGATGGGTTCGATGACGGTTTGGATGTACCGTGCACTATTCAGTGTCCCCTCGACGATCACCAGTGGTGTACGGCCAGTGTAGGAGATCGCTCCCCACACCATGATGCCGGGCGTTGGCCCTGTGTGCCTCGGTCGTATGCAGTCCTGATTGTGGCGCTCACCTGCACGGCGCCAAACACGCATACGACCATCATTGGCACCAAGGCAGAAGCGACTCTCATCGCTGAAGACGACACGTCTCCATTCGTCCCTCCATTCACGCCTGTCGCGACACCACTGGAGGCGGGCTGCACGATGTTGGGGCGTGAGCAGAAGACGGCCTAACGGTGTGCGGGACCGTAGCCCAGCTTCATGGAGACGGTTGCGAATGGTCCTCGCCGATACCCCAGGAGCAACAGTGTCCCTAATTTGCTGGGAAGTGGCGGTGCAGTCCCCTACGGCACTGCGTAGGATCCTACGGTCTTGGCGTGCATCCGTGCGTCGCTGCGGTCCGGTCCCAGGTCGACGGGCACGTGCACCTTCCGCCGACCACTGGCGACAACATCGATGTACTGTGGAGACCTCACGCCCCACGTGTTGAGCAATTCGGCGGTACGTCCACCCGGCCTCCCGCATGCCCACTATATGCCCTCGCTCAAAGTCCGTCAACTGCACATACGGTTCACGTCCATGCTGTCGCGGCATGCTACCAGTGTTAAAGACTGCGATGGAGCTCCGTATGCCACGGCAAACTGGCTGACACTGACGGCGGCAGTGCACAAATGCTGCGCAGCTAGCGCCATTCGACGGCCAACACCGCGGTTCCTGGTGTGTCCGCTGTGCCGTGCGTGTGATCATTGCTTGTACAGCCCTCTCGCAGTGTCCGGAGCAAGTATGGTGGGTCTGACACACCGGTGTCAATGTGTTCTTTTTTCCATTTCCAGGAGTGTATTTTACCCAAGAGGACGCCATCATCATTTAATCATACAGTAAAGCTGCATGTCCTCGGGAAAAATTACGGCTTTAGTTTCCCCTTGCTTTCAGCTGTTCGCAGTACCAGCACAGCAAGGCCGTTTTGGTTAATGTTACAAGGCCAGATCAGTCAATCATCCAGATTGTTGCCCCTGCAACTACTGAAAAGGCTGCTGCTCCTCTTCAGGAACCACACGTTTGTCTGGCCTCTCAACAGATACCCCTACGTTGTGGTTGCACCTACGGTACGGCCATCTGTATCGCTGAGGCACGCAAGCCTCCCCACCAACAGCAAGGTCCATGGTTCATGGTAAGGATTTTCAGCTTAGAATGACGTAAACACCTACAACAAAAAGAACAGCACTTATCAGATCAAAGAAAAATAAGCAAACAATTCAAACCAGACGAAGCACGTGAAAAAGGAAGGGTACCCGTATAAATACGGACGGAGCGCCTGACACATAGCAACGGCTACCTGGTAAAGCTTAACTGTTAAGCTTACGACTTGAACCAAACTACTATAGCTGTATCGTCATTCATTCGACCTAAATTGTGTCTCATATTACAATGGACCAACTTTGTTTCGACTTGGAGGTGCGGCCTAAAACTTTTCTCTCTCCTTGAATTTCGAGTCTCAAATTTCAGGTGCGGCTTAGATTCGGGAAATTTTTTTTTCCTTCATTTCGAGTCTAATTTTTCATGTGCAGCTTATATTCGAGTAAATGCGGTAATCTTAAGAACCCACTGCTCTGAAAAACTTCACTCCCCTCAAACCATTCCTTTCACCCTAGCATCTGAAGCTAGCTACCTACCTACCAACCTACTTACCTCTGCTCTTCCCCCTCTTTCCCCTTCATAGCTTTCCACGAATTAATTTGCTTATTTCCATGTTTCCTTCCACATGTTCCAAATGAACACTAGATCGACCAAAACAAAACCAATAGTCGTACCCTACGTCAACCTGATATTACATTTATCTGTTTATATTATTAAGAATACAGCTATCTGCATACATTTATCTCAGTAGTAATGTGCTACTTCAGCATTTACTTAGTCATAACACATAACAGATGCAAGTATAATAAACCCCCTGCTCTAGCATATCCGAAGGTTAGCTCTCTTTCTCACAATCCTGTCCTCTTTATCTCTGAATCCCACTTAAAATAGTTATTTATGTATAACTTTAACACAATTGGCAACATAATTATTGCATGTAAGGTTTACTACACACAAACACTGTGCTCACCAGATAGAAAGAAAGATGAAATCTGGCAGAGATTTGAGTCCATATACCAGAAGAGGGAAAAATTGACGAGTCCACAGTTTTTTATAACACTGTCCCAGAAATAACAGATAAATAAAGCATTTAAGATAAAATAATATTTTTGTGGGTCCTAAATGTCAAAGTGGGAGACATGTCCACCTCAGTACCACTGTTGGCAGCTTGTCACCTGATTACATAAATGAGTATAAAATTTGATCTATATAAACCTGACACAGAATTACTCGTATACCACTTGAAATACTTATTACAAAATATGAATACAATAGAGGGAAACATTCCACATGGGAAAAATATATCTAAAACATGTATTCATCAACTCAAAGATCTCCACAATCCTGAGATAATAGTGCTCTTTTGCTATATATTGTTTGTACTTTGAGACAATGTTTCTGTTTTGCTAGATGTTCTTTGAACCACGTAGTTTCCACATACCATCTTTGTTTACCAAGTATGATAGTTTACAAGTGATGCATTATGACAGAGAAAGGAATCTGACCACTAGAGATGTTCTACTCTAGTAGTTTCAGTTTTGCATTTAGACATATGTTCAGTTATCAAAAACCTCCCCAAAATCGTGTTCTGAAATAGTGTTTTTATTTCCCAATTAGACAGTGCCCCAGGTTACCCGAAGACGTAACACAATACGTGCATCGTACTAATACGTGCACCTCCACCCGAAGATGGAGGTTCAAATCTTTAAATCGCACTGCGGAGAGAGATAAAACAGTTACTCGTATCGCAAAATCTGTCGTCACATTCGATATCGATAACAGTCACGGTAAAGCCTAACCTGTAACGTTTGCATCTATGAGAGTTGCCTTTTCAACACTGCTGTGATTTCTCTCTTAGCTGTTGGGCTCTATATTTTCTAATTTTAGAATTGATTATTAAATATATTTGCTACCTGCGATTCATCATTTAGAGTCATTCCATTCAGTTCAATGATAATATAATCTTGTTCGGTGGCTTGCTGTCCTGCCCCTCATTTCACTACGTTCCATATAGCCTCACGCCTTTTGTCAAAGCTACTGACTTCTGACACTACGTTCTCGCTCCTCGATTTTTTAATATTCTTTCTTACAAGGGATACTGCCCAGTGCATGGCCATCAGATTTCGTGGTAATCTGGTCCGGTGGATAGCTTGACAAAAACTGAACACAGGTCAAGCACAAAAACAGAAAGGAGGTGTGCTGAACTTGGAAACAAGAAGAAAAATAGAAACAGTGAACAATCCGAGCTAGACATGTGCAACGTCGAGCAATTTTCGACGGCCACGGCATCGTGGTTAAGTGGTCACAGTATCGGATTGCAAAGTGAGAGATCCGTGTTCGAATCTCTCTCGTGCCCCAATTTTTTTTGTCACAAAATCTGAACTGTCCATCTGACAATTGACATGTCTGTTCACTGTATTCAAATTTGTGTCAGTATCACGGTGTAGCGTCCGTTTGCAACAACGTGGTGTAAGGAATGGATCTCCAGATGCACGTATCTCCTATTCGGTCAACACAAATACTACACGTTATGCCTCTTGCGTTCAGTTTTGATTCTCTAATTCCTTCGTTGTAATGTAGTTCACACTCATTTATTTATTGTTTTCAGTTCTGTGAGATGTCTATGTGGCATCTCGCCTGCTCTCGCTATTCATCACACTTACTTGTGACAACATTATGTTCTTACCACATGCCTCGTATTCTACACGGTGTTACAAAAAGGTATGGCCAAACTTTCAGGAAACGTTCCTCACACACAAAGAAAGAAAATATGTTATGTGGACATGTGTCCGGAAATGCTTACTTTCCATGTTAGAGCTCATTTTATTACTTCTCTTCAAATCACATTAATCATGGAATGGAAACACACAGCAACAGAACGTACCAGCGTGACTTCAAACACTCTGTTACAGGAAATGTTCAAAATGTCCTCCGTTAGCGAGGATACGTGCATCCACCCTCCGTCGCATGGAATCCCTGATGCGCTGATGCAGCCCTGGAGAATGGTGTATTGTATCACAGCCGTCCACAAAACGAGCACGAAGAGTCTCTATATTTGGTACCGGGGTTGTGTAGACGAGAGCTTTCAAATGCCTCCATAAATGAAAGTCAAGAGGGTTGAGGTCAGGAGAGCGTGGAGGCCACGGAATTGGTCCGCCTCTACCAATCCGTCGGTCACCGAATCCGTTGTTGAGAAGCGTACGAACGCTTCGACTGAAATATGCAGGAGCTCCATCGTGCACCAACCACATGTTGTGTCGTACTTGTAAAGGCACATGTTCTAGCAGCACAGGTAGAGTATCCCGTATGAAATCATGGTGGTGAATCGAGGAAGTACAGTACATACTGACGAAACTAAAATGAGCTCTAACATGGAAATTAAGCGTTTCCGGACACGTGTCCACATAACATCTTTTCTTTATTTGTGTGTGAGGAATGTTTCCTGAAAGTTTGGCCGTACTTTTTTGTAACACGCTGTATAACCAAAGTATAGTATCACAACTGCCATAACTATAGAAGAACAGACACGTCAATGACGAGACGAGAAGTTCATAATTTTGTGAGTTTTCACGCCTGATCTGTGTTCAGTCTTTGACAGGCTATCCACCAGACCATTTTACCACTAAATCAGTGAAGTGTGTAATGGGGCTTTTCCCTTGTTACTCATTTTGACTAGTTTTTATATTACACGATTACAGCAGGATCTCTACTTGTTCTTGCCAACAGGTATATTTCCTCTTTTTTTTCACAAGATACTAATCCCTCTAGTGATAAATGAGTTTTTGATATGTTTAATGTTCTTTCTGATTAGCTTTTATTTTTTCAAAATATAGATTAAATTTTATGTTATCATTTGGCTCATTGTAAATTCAGCCCACATTATTTCTTGTATCTATTCATGAAAACATTTGTCCTGGAGTCTAGAATTATTCTACTCTATTTTCACTGACAAGTATCCATACTGCAAGGCACTATGTTATTTATCCTAACTAACTATGCATCACAATCTGAAAGAGCATTTGTTACTGGGTAAACTGTTATTTTTTTGTTTAGAGCTTCACCAAAGAAACCACTATCAATTACGGTCCTGCTGTCTTTATCCACCCGTGTTTGAAAGTTAATCAGTGAGATCAAATTGTAGTATCCAAATAAGGTTCACATATCATTTTTCCTTTAGAAAATCTAAGTCAGCACAGACTATTGACTGTTTGCTGGTGTCTGACAGAGAGCACAGTAAGGAATCCAGATTCCTCATAAGCAGTTCAAAATTTTCCAGTGGGGATCTACATACAATTCTTCTTCTTCTTCTTCTGCTTTTACGGCCTCATTGGACCACTTCAGTCAATCATTTCTGGTCCTCTTCTTTGGTATTTTCCCCTTCCGAGTGGCCCAGTATCTCTTCATTCGTTCCGATGCTTTTCGTCGTCCCTTATCTGTAAATACCCTTTTCATTGTATGTCGTTTGTCAATTTTTGGTTTAAATCTTATTTCTGTGTCCCTCAACTTCTTTAAATTTGGCGTTTTGTTCTGCAAATCATCCAGAGTTATTTCCAGTTCTTCCATATCTTCTCTTATTTCCTTAAGCCATCCTCCTTGTTGTTTCAAATTCCAGAGTTTCTCAATAATTTTCCTTGATAATCTGGTTTCTGGTGTCCTCAGAATGTGACCACAAAAAGAGATCCTTTTCTTTCGTATAGTATCAGTGATGGGCTCCAGTTCTCTGTATACCACTTCATTTGGAACTATCCGCCATTGCCCAGCTTTTTGATATTTCTTATTTATGCATGTTCTAGCAATTCTTCTCTCTACTTTTAAAATTTTGTCAATTCTGTTTTTCTGGGTGACTTGAAAAAGAGTTTCACTTCCGTATGTAACCTCTGGTTGAACCACCGTCTTTTAATGTTTTAATTTTGTTTTAATTGATAGACATTTTTTATTGTACGTAGACCATGTTAGTTTTTGAGCTTTTATCATTTTATTAGTTCTTGCTCGCCATGCAGGTTTCTCGTCCAATTTATGTGTTATAATTTCACCCAGGTATTTAAATTGTTTCACTATTTTAATTTCCCTATTGTTCACTGTGATGTGATCTATTACAAGTGGATCCGTTACCATTATTTCAGTCTTTTCAAATGATATCTGGAGTCCTAATTTTTGTGCTATATTTTGTAAGCTTGTTATTTGTTTCGTGGCTTCCTGAATATTATTAGCTAGTAATGCTAGGTCATCAGCAAATCCCAAGCAATTTAGGTTTATTTTATTTTTCTTAGTTCCAATTTTAATATTCATAGGATTTTCCTTGTACCATTCTCTCATTACATATTCAAGAGCACAATTGAATAGCAATGGTGATAAACAATCTCCCTGTCTCAACCCTGTTTTAATCGTAAATGGTTCAGATATTTCTCCTCTAAATTTTACTTTGGATTTGGTGTTTGTTAAGGTTAACTGTATCATTTTTATTAATTTAGGATGAAGTCCAAAATTCCTTAATATTTTCATCATTGAAGATCTATGGATGCAATCATACGCCTTTTTGAAATCTACAAAGGTTATGACTAGTTGTTTTTGCCTTCTTTTGTAGACATCCATAACTAACTTCAAGGTGATTATCTGTTCTGGGCAGCTTCTCCAGGGTCTAAATCCTCCTTGATATTCTCCCAGTTCCAGTTCTAGTTGATCTTTACAGCGGTTGTATAGTATTCTTGACATGATCTTATACGTGCAGTCCAAAAGGGAAATTCCTCTATAGTTGTCTGGATTTGATTTTTCTCCTTTCTTATGTAATGGATGTATTATAGCAGTAGTCCAATTTTCTGGTAATTTCTATTCATTCCAGATTTTTACTATGCATTGGTGTAATGCTATCTTTACTGGTTCTGCTGCATATTTCCAAAGTTCAGCAAATGTTTTTTCAGTGTAAATTCACAACCACACATTTATTTGTGCTGATCACCACTAATCTTATGTTTTTTGATTTGTTTTCTATCTCTCCTTCTCCTACTCACGTGTAGGCTGTGTCTGGTATATACTCACCTCCCAATTGCACCAACAGGCACTGTACTCGTACGAGATTTCATTTCAGTCAGGAGCAGTAGCCTGCTCACATGACTAACAGCAATGTTGACCCGAGGTTGGTCATGGCAATGCATGATCTCCACAAAACACACATTTGTGTGTAGCTGTTACTCTTATTTCATCCAAGTAACACCTAATGCTGTAACTTCTGTCCTCAGCCAGTCTGTTCCCCACTATACCTACTACAATAACCTGACCCTCTTTGACAATCTTTTGCATAATTTTCCTATGTCCTGTGTCACCCAGCTAAGGCTAGCACTCGGATTCACAATACTCGTGACCCGGTACGCCGTTCTTAATTGGTCCCGTACAATCTAGGGTACACCCCTTCCACGGCTACTACTCGACACCTAGTTTCTTCCTCTTACTCTCTTTCGGTACCGACCTACACCGAGTCTCATCGCTAGAAATCTGCTGTACTTTACTGTGGCCTACAGCCGGATGAGGCTCTTCTCCTCCTGCTTCAAGTACCGAGTCGATTTTATTCGCAACTGTAAGTTCAAACGTGGATGAAACTGAAGAGCTGTTCCCTTTTACCCGATACTTCTTCTCTCTACAAACTTCCCACAACCTTTCTACCTATTCGACGTGCAGAGTTCAGATTTCACGTGCTCTAATTCAGCCCGAAGAGCACAAATCTTTGCCTCCCGTTCACCGATTCTCTCACCTTTTTAACAGAGCCTCGAGTTCCGCGGGACAGCCTCGCCGAGTTCCCCACCACAATCACCCCGGTGAATTTCCGACACAGTTTACAAATACCACTCCCTCTTTGACGGTGCTACGGAAAAGTCCACGTTTATCACGCCACGCGCCACCAATTACGTGCATAAACACAGAATCAAATCACTTAACACACTTCGTACTACACAAATATTCATTATTTACAATCCGCAAAAATTAAGCAAACAGATTGGCTCCTTCAGGTGTAGATTTAATGTAAAAAGTTAATTATGTCCACTTACAACAAGTAGTCAGCAAACACTCAACTGCAATATCTGTTGATTAACTTATTAACAATAGAATGTAACTTTAATGTAAGCAACTGTATGTAAACAAACTACTAGTGCAAAAGTTTCTAAATCGAACAAATTAAGATTCACACCGAAAAAAAAAAAAACAATCAATTTATGACAATACAATGTTCACTGCGGTAGCAGGAGAATACGTACAAAAAAGATTTTATTTGTGCAGGTTTTTGGAACCAGTGGCTCCTCCTGCCAGCAGAAGGGCTGAGAGATGTCAAGGGGAAGGAACTGGTGAGGTTTAGGAAATGAGTAGAGTTCAGAAAAGTGACCCAGAACCCTGGCTCAGGGGAGACTTACCAAATGGATGAGAAGGAAAAACTGATTAGTAGGGGCTGCAGCAAATGAGATTTTCAAATCTCGTACACTGCAGCCCCAACAATCAGTCTTTCCTTCTGATTCTACCTGATACGCCTCCTCTGACCCAGGGTTCTGGGTCACTTTTCTGAACTCTACTCATTTCCTAAACCTGTCCAGTTCCTTCCCCTTCAACCCTTCTGCCACAAGAAGGAGCCACTGGTCCCAAAAGCCTTTTATATGTTAAAGCATTTTTATAAATGCGTTTTCTCCTGCTGCCGCTTGGTGGGTAGATATTTTTACCTATTCAGTTACATTAATTTAAGATTTACGCTATTTTCTGGAAATATGAACTTAACAAGTCTAAGTTAGCTGAGCCACAATGTAAACAGAAATACGACAACAACCCAACCTTACCATCTTTTCATATTTTCTGGAATAATATGTAAAGAAAAGTGATATCTTTAACAATAAGCTTAAAACACACATTAATACACATATTTAATAAATAATTCACATTAAACTATTATTACCATCTACCGTATTTACTCAAATCTAAGCCGCCCTTTTTTTCCTGTTTTTGTAATCCAAAAAACCGCCTGCGGCTTAGAATTGAGTGAAAAGTAAGCGGAAGTTCTGAAAAATGTTGGTAGGTGCCGCCACAACTAACTTCTGCCGTCGAATATATGTAGCGCTACACAGGCTTGCTTCGCAGGCACAAAGATAAATACTGGCGCCAAAACCTCTGCGTACAAAAAAAGGTGGAAGACGAGCTATTTTCTCCGTCCCGAGTTTCGACCACTGCATTTCCGTACATTATCCAATGAAGTAAATACAAATTCCGTATTGTTCATCTTCGAATGTAGCAGCATTTCAATGTACTACGAAAATCCGACTGGCAAGATTGTTTGGGATGTTTGCCAATATGGCCAACTCTATGGTCTGAATTTTTTCCTACCTGTGAGAAGAGATGGTTGCTAATAGGAACTTTTATGAATTGTGAATCACATGCAGTATTCTCTTCACCACAATAGTAATACGAATATAAACATTCTGCCATGTATTCTTTCGTGTTTGCTGCTATCTCATTTAAATCCTGTCTGCCTAATAAACTACGAAACTGGAATGACACAAAAGCAAACGTGGAAGAATATACACATCATGTAATGTTTATATTCGTAATATTCTTTTGCCTAACAGTGATACAGTCACAAATGAAGCACAGCAATTGAGTAGATTTTAAAGCTAAGGTGACTAATTTCTGTGCAGAATGTAATATACTAAAGAGGCGTCTGCAAAGATTTCCAAACGGAGAAAAATGTTCGCTAAACTCTCGTTCATAACATCTTCTATCATACGCAGTCTATTATTTGGTTCTTGTTGATCATTATCAAAGAAAGCAGCAGTGTAAGTAACAACAAATAGCAGTCTCTTGCCATTGTTTCGCTAATGAGATGATTCCTCTCTCTTTTTTTATCGCTAGCCGCAGTAGCGCGCACAAAAGCAAGCCATGCTGCGAGCGGCGACAGGTCATAAATACTCATTATCAGAATGCGACAAAGAATGCACGACACAGCTTTGAGTGACGTAAACACTTATAACAAAGAGAACGGCACTTATCAGATCAAAGAAAAATAAGCAATCAATTCAAACCAGGCGAAGCATGTGAAAAAGGAAGGGTACCCGTACAAATACGGACGGAGCGCCTGACGCATAGCAACGGCTACCTGGTAAAGCTTAACTGTTAAGCTTACGACTCGAACCAAACTACTATAGCTGTATCGTCATTCATTCAACCTAAATTGTGTCTCATATTACAATGGACCAACTTTGTTTCGATTCGGAGGTGCAGCCTAAAACTTTACTTTCGCCATGAATTTTGAGTCTCAGATTTCAGGTGCGGCTTAGATTCGGGAAACTTTTTTCCTCAATTTCGAGTATCATTTTTCAGGTGCGGCTTAGATTCGAGTGCGGCTTAGATTCGAGTAAATACGGTAAATAACTTATCTATATGGGAGCACAAACACACTGACGTCTCACTTGGCACAGGGCTGTCAATGAATACGAGAACTGACACCACATATGAGTACAAAAAAGATGTAGAAAAGAAGGCAGCAAAGCTAGTAAATATGTGTGGAACAATAAACAGGTACTTTGCAAACAAGACACAAAAAATAACACAAATTAAGTTTTGTACATGGAAGTGAGTCACGGGTCACTTAGAGGTGACACGATTGTAAGATCCGTGCAGCAGAACTAAGATTTCGCGAGGCTATGAAAGGCCACACAACAGTAAAGAGATTACAAAACAGTGACATTAGGAATGAATTAAACACATTTAATGTGACAAACAAAACTGTAGACGAGAGGAAAATGGAGTGAACATCTCGTCCGAGTTAACATTGACAGACTATCTTACAAGGACAGAAATTACAATATGGCAGGCCGATGAAGTCTGGGAAGGCCAAGAAAGAAATGGGCAATGTAACATGTGTGGGCTTACCACAAGAAGAATGAGAACCGCTCTGTAACGTACAATCACATTTAATATATGCAAAAAAATTTCTTTCTGCAAATAACATTTGTGCAGTTCAAAACTGTAACACCTTTACATTTGGATACTCTGAGGTGTTTATGTGCAAATGTGCTGTGAAACCGGCAGTGTTTGTGTGTACGTAAATAACTTTACAAACAATGTACCTAAAGGGGCCCTCACATGTTCAATAATTACTCACTATAGTACTGTGAACCCCCCCCCCCCCCGGCCCATGAACCACGGACCTTGCAGTTGGTGGGGAGGCTTGCGTGCCTCAGTGACACAGACAGCCGTACCGTAGGTGCAACCACAACGGAGGAGAGGTATCTCTTGAGAGGCCAGACAAACGTGTGGTTCCTGAAGAGGGGCAGCAGCCTTTTCAGTAGTTGCAGGGGCAACAGTCTGGATGATTGACTGATCTGGCCTTGTAACATTAACCAATACGGCCTTGCTGTGCTGGTACTGCGAACGGCTGAAAGCAAGGGGAAACTACAGACGTAATTTTTCCCGAGGGCATGCAGCTTTACTGAATGGTTAAATGATGATGGCGTCCTCTTAGAAAAAACATTCCGGAGGTAAAATAGTCCCCCATTCGGATCTCCGGGCGGGGACTACTCAGGAGGACGTTGTTATCAAGAGAAAGAAAACTGGCATTCTACAGATCAGAGTGTGGAATATCAGATCCCTTATTCGGGCAGGTAGGTTAGAAAATTTAAAAAGGGAAATGGATAGGTTAAAGTTAGATATAGTGGGAATTAGTGAAGTTCAGTGGGAATTAGTGAAGTTCGGTGGCAGGAAGAACAAGACTTTTGGTCACATGAATACAGGGTCATAAATACAAAACCAGATAGGGGTAATGCAGGAATATAATTTAATAATGAATAGGAAAATAGGAATGCGGGTAAGCTACTACAAACAGCATAATGAATGCATTATTGTGACCAAGACAGACACAAAGCCCACGCCTACCACAATAGTACAAATCTGTATGCCAACTACGTCTGCAAATGACGAAGAGATTGATGAAATGTATGATGAGATAAAAGAAATTAGTGAAGGAAAACGAAAATTTAATAGTCACGCGTGACTACAATTCGAGAGTAGGAAAAGGTGAAACGGAAACGTAGTAGTTGAATATGGATTGGGCGGAAGAAATGAAAGAGGAAGCTGCCTGGTAGAATTTTGCACAGAGCATAATTTAATCATAGCTAACACTTGGTTCAAGAATCATGAAAGAAGGTTGTATACATGGAAGAAGCCTGGAGATACTAGAAGGTATCAGATAGATTATATAATGGTAAGACAGAGATACAGGAACCAGGTTTTAAATTGTAAGACATTTGAAGGGGCAGATGTGGACTCTGACCACAATCTATTGGTTATGAACTGTAGATTAAAACTGAAGAAACTGCAAGAAGGTGGGAATTTGGGGAGATGAGATCTGGATAAACTGAAAGAACCAGAGGTTGTAGAGAGCTTCAGGGAAAGCATTAGGGAACGAATGACAAAAATGGGGGAAAGAAATACAGTAGAAGAAGAGTGGGTACCTTTGAGAGACAAAATAGTGAAGGTAGCAGACTATCAAGTAGGTAAAAAGACGAGGGCTAGTAGAAATTCTTGGGTAACAGAAGAGATATTGAATTTAATTGACGAAAGGAGAAAAATATAAAAATACAGTAAATGAAGCAGGCAAAAAGGAACACAAATGTCTCAAAAATAATATCATAAAATCGACAGGAAATGCAAAATGGCTAAGCAGGGATGGCTAGGGGACAAATGTAAGGATGTAGAGGCTTATCTCACTAGGGGTAAGATAGATACTGCCTACAGGAAAATTAAAGAGAACTTTGGAGAGAAGAGAACCACTCGTATGAATATCAAGAGCTCAGATGGAAGCCCAGTTCTAAGCAAAGAAGGGAAAGCAGAAAGGTGGAAGGGGTATATAGAGGGTTTATACAAGGGCGATGTACTTGAGGACAATATTATGGAAATGGAAGAGGATGTAGATGAAGACGAAATGGGAGATACAATACTGCGTGAAGAGTTTGACAGAGCACTGAAAGACCTGAATCGAAACAAGGCCCCGGGAGTAGACAACATTCCATTAGAACTACTGATGGCCTTGGGAGAGCCAGTCATGACGAAACTCTACCATCTGGTGAGCAAGATGTATGAGACAGGCAAAATACCCACAGACTTCAAGAAGAATATAATAATTCCAATCCCAAAGAAAGCAGGTGTTGACAGATGTGAAAATTACCGAACTATCAGTTTAATAAGTCACAGCTGCAAAATACTAACGCGAATTCTTTACAGACGAATGGAAGAACTGGCAGAAGCCGACCTCGGGGAAGATCAGTTTGGATTCCGTAGAAATGTTGGAACACGTGAGGCAATACTAATGTTATGACTTATCTTAGAAGAAAGATTAAGAAAAGGCAAACCTACGTTTCTAGCTTTTGTAGACTTAGAGAAAGCTTTTGACAATGTACAATGTTAACTGGAATACTCTCTTTCAAACTCTGAAGGTGGCAGGGGTAAAATACAGGGAGCGAAAGGCTATTTACAATTTGTACAGAAACCAGGTGGCAGTTATAAGAGTCGAGGGGCATGAAAGGGAAGCAGTGGTTGGGAAAGGAGTGAGACGGGGTTGTAGCCTCTCCCCGATGTTATTCAATCTGTATATTGAGCAAGCAGTAAAGGAAACAAAAGAAAAATTTGGAGTAGGTATTAAAATCCATGGAGAAGAAATAAAAACTTTGAGGTTCACTGATGACATTGAAATTCTGTCAGAGACAGCAAAGGACCTGGAAGAGCACCTGATTGGAATGAACAGTGTCTTTAAAGGGGGATATAAGATGAACATCAACAAAAGCAAAACGAGGATAATAGATTGTACTTTAATTAAATCGGGTGATGCTGTGGGAATTAGATTAGGAAATGAGATGCTTAAAGTAGTAAATGAGTTTTGCTATTTGGGGAGCAAAATAACTGATGGTCGAAGTAGAGAGGATACAAAATGTAGACTGGCAATGGCAAGGAAAGCGTTTCTGAAGAAGAGGAATTTGTTAACTTCGAGTATAGATTTAAGTGTCAGGAAGTCGTTTCTGAAAGTATTTGTAAGGAGTGTAGCCATGTATGGAAGTGAAACGTGGACGATAAATAGTTTAGACAAGAAGAGAATAGAAGCTTTCGAAATGTGGTGCTACAGAAGAATGCTGAAGATTAGATGGTAGATCAAGCAACTAATGAGGAGATATTGAATAGAATTGGGGAGAAGAGGGGTTTGTGGCACAACTTGACTAGAACAAGGGATCGGTTGGTAGGACATGTTCTGAGGCATCGAGGGATCACCAATTTAGTAATAGAGGGCAGCGTGGAGTGTAAAAATCATAGAGGGAGAGCAAGAGATGAATATGCCAAGCAGATTCAGAAGGATGTAGGTTGCAGTAGGTACTGGGAGATGAAGAAGCTTGCACAGGATAGAGTAGCATGGAGGGCTGCATCAAATCAATCTCTGGACTGAAGACCCCAAGAACAAACAATACTGTGAACAGCATATTTTGTGACCTTAACATGATCAATAATATTCTCATTATTTTCAGTTGGCGATACAATTTTGTGAATTCAACATGTCGAACCAGAAGAAAGCCAGTTTCATAGTTATATTAGCATTGGCTATCAAAAGCAAACACCAAAAACAATTAAATACACGAAATTGGTTCTTGAGTAGTTAAATGAAAGGAATCTGTTGATGAAAATCCGAACTACTTATCCGAAAGGTTTCTTAGACTTTATCACAAATTACTTAATATGATAGAGGTAAAAATCGAAATCCCAGCGTGTGAAAATGTCTGACATTCCAGAACCTGAGCATTTGCTATCCTCCACTTTTTTCAGTGCCCTGAGGAAATTTGTAATCAGTGTGTTAATTTTATTTTTCATATATTCTATTTTTGCTTCTTTTTCATATATTCTATTTCTGATTCTAGATACTGCGAGCAATAAATGTCTAGTAATTGTTGATACCCATCAAGGTTTTTGCTCCTGTTCCATTAATATGGTGACGTTTAATTCAAAGACGAGAACTAGTCCTGTAGCATTCAATAACCTGCAAATTAATTGTATGTTGATTTCTCTACGTAACTTACCATGTGGATTCAAGACTGATCAGAAGTGGAATGCAGACAGCAGTTCTGTGATACACACTAGCAGTCTACGGCTGTTTCGAGGAACACTCTAAACAACTGAACAGCAAATACTGTCAAACCAGATAATATTTTTGGGCTGATCAATACAATATTTCTGGTATTGACAGTACATCAATGCTCACCATCAGATGGTCAGTATATTGGCAGACTGTCAATATCTTAACAGAAGTATTTGTAACGAAGCAGAGTTGCCCACTGCTATCCTGTTTTGGTTTTACACTCCTTCAGTAACTTAGTTAAGCAATGAACTTTTATTTTTTTTTTTTCATTTTCACTATTCAGATTCCGACTACAGATTCTGTGACCTTCAGCCTCATAGTACAGAATTCAGAAATAGTTTAAATAAAATTCCCCTAGTAAAGTCTATTATTTCAGTACATTCTAATGCCTATTCTGAAAGTAATGAGCTAATCACTTTTATTGGAAATGCATACTATTAACAGTTATGGACAATGACTCATATTGTGCAATACATATTAAGTAATATTCGAGTGAACTAATAGATCAAATTCAGCTATAAGACTGCATCCAACAGAAAGCCTAAATTTTACTGATTCTAGCAAGGTGTTTAAATTAACCTAAAGTCTGTTAGTTAAATAGATATTAATACTTAAAATCTGTAGCCTGTATGACTTTCAGTGCCAATTGTGACCAAACTACCAAATAATTCCGAGATCTGTTTCGATACTTTTGCTACCTTTATTTTTCTACGTAAAAAACTCCAGTCTCAACTGTTGTAAGTGCATTAATTAAGAATTAAGTAAATTTGAATATGTAAACATTATTGTTCAAAAGGGCTGCCATGGTTATAAGTCGGGAATTCCCAAGGCGGATGCACAAGTTAGTTCCGCGTATTTAAATTGATACAGCTCACTCGTGTTATTTAAATAATAAAACCCAATAGTTAACTTCAAAACCAATTAGAAAGGATCATTTTAACCCTGGGAAATTATAAACTATAATATATTAACAGAAATAGTCAAATATTCAAGCACTCGTCTATATAAGGCCCGAGCTGGTGCAGTTCTCAATTAGTTCTCGGTCAGATTCTCTTGGAGCAAAAGTGCGGCAAGTTGGTTAATTTTTCAGAAATTGTAATTGTGAACTTTGTTAAAGACTGGAAGTTTTTGACCTACCTAATGTGACGATTAAGTGTAAGAGGCCTGCACACACGAATATTGTGTGTGAGTGATAACAAATAAATCGCACTGTGGCTGACATAAATGTTCAACAATGAGCACGATCTTGACTTTTGATTTTGGAAAACTTAACCTACGATCCCGGCTTCTTAATTTCAGTGTGATTCAGGTGAGACGGACGCAGCTACCGGGAAGACAATATCGAATAAGCAAAGCGAGGTAGGTCGAGAACACTGCGCACTATCTACTGGGTGAGGAAATGTTTCAATACCGGTACATCTGGTTGTGACGTAAACAAAATGTAAGAGGCACTAATACAAGGACATGTCCCGGCACGTTACACGTGGTGCCCCGGGTGAGGAAACAACCCGGCACATTACATACTGAACACGTGAGGGCACCTTAAAAATTATGTAACTGCTGCTGGAAACAGTAAGTAATTCTCTTTTCTGCCTTCGTTTTATGTACATTATAGAACACAGAACTACCCTTGTAATACAGCAATGTACATTAAACAGTACCAGTGGTAACCTCTCTTAAAAAATTTATGTAGATTGATCAAACTCCAGAAGATGAGCCACCACAGCTCAAAATGTACTGTGCAGGAAAATAAAGTCAAGATTAGGGGCCAAAAGCAATTTCTTTTACAAATTTAATTACTTTCCAAACTTCAAAAGTAGCGACTACACTCATCTCCACACACCTTTTCTCGAAGCTTCGCCTCCACGGCAGACGCGGGGGCGCCACTGCCGGCACTCGGGCTGCCGTCGGCGGCAGCGGACGAGGCCCTGAGGGTGGCGTTCTCCTTCTCGAGCGAGATGAGGCGCTCCTGCAGCTTCTGGCAGCGCTCCTTCATCGTGACGAGCGCCACCTGCACGGCGTACTGCTGCGGGCACTGCACCTCCGCACCGGGCGTTCCGGGACGCTCGGCGCAGCCGCCCGCGCGAGCGGTGCCGGCCTCCGCACTCATTTTCTCCCGCGCGGCCGGACCGCCTGCCTGCCACCCGGTGCGGGACACGGCGACAGCTGCTACCTGGGACACTGGACGGGTGCACCGAATAATGTAGGCTTTAACAGCCGGCATCTTCTCCAGTTACAATTTCCGAACCGAGAGGTCGCGGTCGACGTTCGTGGAGAGTCGAACGGACTTTACGACTTTGGAATGAATCGGAAATATTTTGAGACAACTTACAGAATCAGTAGATGTGTCATTCTGAAGCAAACAACATCAAGTCTAGAATGAAATTTTCACTCTACAGTGGAGTGTGCGCCGATAGGAAACGTCCTGGCAGATTAAAACTGTGTGCCGGACCGAAATTCAAACTCGGGATCTTTGCCTTTCGCGGGCAAGGTCCCGAGTTCGAGTCTCGGTCCGGCACCCAGTTTTAATCTGCCAGGAAGTTTCAACATCGAGTCTGATTCACATAGTGCATCAGTACTCCATTCTGCCACCAGCAGCACCAGCGTAAGCACGGTTAAAATGGCTACTTTGACCAGTGCAGAGTACGCTCGCTTCGTGTTTCAGTTAGACGGAGTGAACTCTGCGACAATTGTTAGAGTGTTAATTTTGCAGCGAATATGCTAAAGAACCTCTGAGCACCCCTGACATTTACTCTCTGCACAAGAACTCTGTTCAGGCGGGTCGTTCACTGTGACACGATATATAGCCGGGTCACACGAGTGTCATCGATTATGTCGAATGGGTTAGGTAGAGCTTTGCCCGCAGTCCACAAGAATTGACACAACACGTGTCTCACAAAAGACTGTTCGGCGAGTAACGCGTGGGCGCCTACACTCGAAGCTGGACAGATTCACAGTGGCACAGCTCGTCAGTGACGTAGATGAGGTTGCTCTTGGGGAACTGTGTGTGAAAATGTTACCTCGGATACAGGAAGACGAGACATTCCCGAACACAATAATGTTCGGTGACAAGTCGCCACTAGGTATCGGTGACACGGTGAACATCCACAACTGCAAAATATGCGGCAGCGAAAATCCACACGCGGTCCTGGAACACGTTCCTTACAGCCCCAAAGGGTTTTGCGCCCTTAGCAAACACAAAGTGTGTGGCCCTCCCTTCTTTGTGGAAAAAAACTGTCACTGGTATTGTGTATCTGAATATGCTTGAAAACTTTTTAATGCACAGATCAATGAAGATGACCGAGATGGAACGGTCGCCACCAGCAAGACAGTGCACCACCTCATTTCCTCACAGACGTTCGAGGTTTCCTCGGTAATTGCTCCCCCCGTCGATCGACTGTCGACGGAGGACCGATCGCACGGTCGTCTCGCTCCCCGGACTTGGCACCGCTGGATTTCTTTCTCTGGAGTTTCATTGAAGACTCTATATAAGTTCTCCTTTACCGAACAATTTAGCCAATACGCAAATTGGAATCTGCACTGCCATTGCACAAGTTATGCCCAATTAGCTACGATGTGTTTGGGAAGAAACTGATTACCGATGGGATGTCCGTCATATCAAAACTGGTTGTCACACTGAACCAGAAAGACACTCGACACTTTTAAGTGAAATGAGGTTGTTTGCTACAAAATGACATGTCTAACAATTCTGTGAGTTATCTCAAAAAAATTCTATATCACTCCAAAGTCCTCTATGCACTCTATAAATGCAAGAGCCCCTCAAGCCTCAGTAGAAGAAGCCATTTTACCTCAGAATACGTCTCCTTCAGTCTGAGACGAAACGCCAGGAAGCAGTTTTATCCGTGGACCACGGACTCTCAGTCTACAAGTTTTAACTGGAGAGATGCACCAAATTTCTGCAATATCACTTTGAAAACATTCCCGATGTGACGAATACGAACATTCAGTACGAGCACGCCTGACAATTACCTCATCGGCACCTCTTCTAAAATGATCGCAAACAATGGAACACTTAAAGCAAGTTCACTGCCCAGGGAAAGAGTTGGCAGTAGCTTTAAAATACCTTTGAGAGTGGTGTGACACATTCACGATTGGAGCCTACATACAGGTACGGTTGTTTTTCCACTAGTCTCAGCCTGGCACTGGCTGGATACAGGACACCAGAATGGAGTATCCTCCTCTTGACTTCTGACGACCTTCCATTTCCAAAAAGCTCAGAAGCATCATCTTCCCCAATCCATACCATCCAGCCATAGAATGCCACAATACCTTATTCACCGAGAGCTTACGATGCGTCGAAGCCTACAATCAGTGTATTACACCTTTTTTATCCCTCATTGCTTGATTGAGGGAGGGTGGATGCTTTGTTTTAAACAGCCTGAAGCCATGTCCATTCCAATGTGCACTCAGTAGTGAAGATTCACATTACAACAAAAAGTTGGGAACATCTCACAAGCACTCAAGTACACCTTTAGACTTACATTAAAGCAAAGCATAGAGTACTGAGAGTACTAAAAAGCTGCTGCCTAACTGCAACACTGTGTGCATTGGGTATGTCTTTGGATGAAGAAATATTACTTACCGACTTTGATAGGTAGCGTATTTACCACTGTTAAGAAAAACAACATGATAAAGGACACAAATAAAATTACACTTAGTAACAGTATTGCAATGTACTGCAGTCTGATCCCACCCCCTCGCTTTGACCTACGGCATCATCACCACGGCAGCTAGTGGAGTTTCGAGCATGTTCCAGGTGGCAACCACAAGACGGGTCTAGTGCCCACAAACAAACACAAAATATTTCAGTTGGTCAATAAACTACTGGGACAACTACAGGACTTAGGGGTGTTTTAGGTGGAGACAAACTAAAAACACAAAAAATAACAACAATGTTATCATTCCAAACAAATACAAAAGAGGCGCAAGCGGTGGTGAAATCCTTGAGAATACACTGAACAAAAAATATAAAAAACACACAAATGGAATCTAATATTTCATTTGACCTATACAACTCAAATGAAGACACCAATACCAGGATCCCACACAGCTCAAAAACTTGATACCTCAAATTTCATTTCACCTGTTGTTGTTGTGGTCTTCAGTCCTGAGACTGGTTTGATGCAGCTCTCCATGCTACTCTATCCTGTGCAAGCTTTTTCATCTCCCAGTACCTACTGCAGCCTACATCCTTCTGAATCTGCTTAGTGTATTCATCTCTTGGTCTCCCTCTACGATTTTTACCCTCAACGCTGCCCTCCAATGCTAAATTTGTGATCCCTTGATGCCTCAAAACATGTCCTACCAACCGATCCCTTCTTCTGGTCAAGTTGTGCCACAAACTTCTCTTCTCCCCAATCCTATTCAATACTTCCTCATTAGTTATGTGATCTACCCATCTAATCTTCAGCATTCTTCTGTAGCACCAAATTTCAAAAGCTTCTATTCTCTTCTCGTCCAAACTATTTATCGTCCATGTTTCACTTCCATACATGACTACACTCCATACATATACTTTCAGAAATGACTTCCTGACACTTAAATCTATACTCGATGTTAACAAATTTCTCTTCTTCAGAAACGCTTTCCTTGCCATTGCCAGTCTACATTTTATATCCTCTCTACTTCGACCATCATCAGTTATTTTGCTCCCCAAATAGCAAAACTCCTTTACTACTTTAAGTGTCTCATTTCCTAATCTAATTCCCTCACCATCACCCGACTTAATTAGACTACATTCCATTCTCCTTGTTTTGCTTTTGTTGATGTTCATCTTATATCCTCCTTTCAAGACACTGTTCATTCCATTCAGCTGCTCTTCCAGGTCCTTTGCTGTCTCTGGCAGAATTTCAATGTCATCGGTGAACCTCAAAGTTTTTATTTCTGCTCCATGGATTTTAATTCCTACTCCAAATTTTTTTTTCTTCCCTTCACTGCTTGCTCAATATACAGATTGAATAACATCGGGGAGAGACTACAACCCTGTCTCACTCCTTTCCCAACCACTGCTTCCTTTTCATGTCCCTCGACTCTTATAACTGCCACCTGGTTTCTGTACAAATTGTAAATAGCCTTTCGCTCCCTGTATTTTACCCCTGCCACCTTCAGAATTTGAAAGAGAGTATTCCAGTCAACATTGTCAAAAGCTTTTTCTAAGTCTACAAATGCTAGAAATGTAGGTTTGCCTTTCCTCAATCTCTTTTTCTAAGATAAGTCGTAGGGTCAGTATAGCCCCACGTGTTCCAACATTTCTACGGAATCCAAACTGATCTTCCCCGAGGTCGGCTTCTACCAGTCTTTCCATTCGTCTGTAACGAATTCATGTAAGTATTTTGCAGTCGTGGCTATTTAAACTGATAGTTCGGTAATTTTCGCATCTGTCAACACCTGCTTTCTTTGAATTGGAATTATTATATTCTTCTTGAAGTCTGAGGGTATTTCGCCTGTCTCATACATCTTGCTCACCAGACGGTAGAGTTTTCTTAGGCCTGGCTCTCCCAAGGCTGTCAATAGTTCTAATGGAATGTTGTCTACTCCCGGGGCCTTGTTTCGACTTGGGTCTTTCAGTGCTCTGTCAAACTCTTCACGCAGTATCATATCTCCCATTTCATCTTCATCTACATCCTCTTCCATTTCCATAATATTGTCCTCAAGTACAACGCCCTTGTATAGACCCTCTATATACACCTTCCACCTTTCTGCTTTCCATTCTTTGCTTAGAACTGGGTTGCCATCTGAACTGTTGATATTCATACAAGTGGTTCTCTTTTTTCCAAAGGTCTCTTTAATTTTCCTGTAGGCAGTATCTATCTTACCTCTAGTGATATGTGCCTCTACATCCTTACATTTGTCCTCTAGCCATCCCTGCTTAGTCATTTTGCATTCCCTGTCGATCTCATTTTTGAGACATTTGTATTCCTTTCTGCCTGCTTCATTTACTGCATTTTTGTACTTTCTCCTTTCATCAATTAAATTCATACACACACACACTAAGATGGTATCTGTTCTTTCGGACATGTCTGAAAGAACAGATATCATCAGTGACCATGCAGCTCGTTAGAATGAAATTACAATGAAATGAACACTCTTAGCCGCTTACAGGCGTTGACATACGTCAACGGGGACAGATGAAAATGTGTGGCCCGACTGGGACTCGAACCCGGGATCTCCTGCTTACATGGCAGACTCTCTATCCATCTGAGCCACTGAGGACACAGAGGATAGCGCGACAGCAGGGATTTATCTCTGGCACTATGAATGTAGTGCGGGACAATACGTTGAGAATGTAGGTTTCGTGGGAGGCATGCCAGAGATAAATCCCTGCTGTCGCGCTATCCTCTGTGTCCTCAGTGGCTCAGATGGGTAGAGTGTCTGCCATGTAAGCAGGAGATCCCGGGTTCGAGTCCCGGTCGGGGCACACATTTTCATCTGTCCCCGTTGACGTATGTCAATGCCTGTAAGCAGCTAAGGGTGTTCATTTCATTGTAAATTAAATATCTCTTCTGTTACCCAATGATTTCTATTAGCCCTCGTCTTTTTACCTACTTTATCGTCTGCTACCTACACTATTTCATCTCTCAAAGCTACCCATTCTTCTTCTACTGTATTTCTTTCCCCCATTTTTGTCAATTGTTCCCTAATGCTCTCCCTGAAGCTCTCTATAACCTCTGGTTCTTTCAGTTTATCCAGGTCCCATCTTCTCAAATTCCCACCTTCTTACAGTTTCTTCAGTTTTAATCTACATTTCATAACAAATAGATTGTGGTCAGAGTCCATATCTGCCCCTGGAAATGTCTTACAATTTAAAACCTGGTTCCTGAATCTCTGTCTTACCATTATATAATCTATTTGATACCTTCTACTATCTCCAGGCTTCTTCCATGCATACAACCTTCTTTCATGATTCTTGAACCAAGTGTTAGCTATGATTAAGTTATGCTCTGTGCGAAATTCTACCAGGCAGCTTCTTCTTTCATTTCTTCCGCCCAATCCATATTCACCTACTACGTTTCCTTCTCTTCCTTTTCCTACTATTGAGTTCCAATCATCCATGACTATTAAATTTTTGTCTCCCTTCACTATCATTACACCTATACAACTCAAACAAAGCCTAAGATACCAATAAGCCATAACTAGCAAAACTAACTATTATCAAAACCTATTGACACTAAAATAACTATAACACATTCCACGATATCCATTTTTGCAAAGTACTAAATATTAACTCCCAACTACCAATGTAAGCCATAAAGTCATAACAACCACTCCAACATAAATTTCAATACACACACCTCAAATAAAATTATGAACATGCACAACGTAACAGAGTCATGTTACAAGTCGAATCGAAGCAAATGGTTGACTCTTAGTACTGGTAGGCCTAATTCTCAGTAGTTTATTTATCCATTAATCAAACAATGCAATGATATCAGACATCTCATGTTCCTCCAGAAACACTGACTGAACACTATTATTGGAAACAGTTCCACACATGCAACTTAAAACAGATAAATACAAGTTTGAAGTCATCACAGTACATGGTACAAAGGAAACCAATATGTAACCAACAATGTTTAGTCTCTGCCTAATACAAGTGGTGAATTCGAAAGTCCACTAAATATGGGAGAATGGGGATATTTGAGCCACATTTTCGTTTCTTAATTATTTTAATTTTTTGCTATATGCGTAAACAAAAGCAATACTGTTATGATAAACCTTGCATTTTGTCACTAAATCATGTATTTCAAAAACACGAATAGAAAAATATGTAAACATGAAGAAATTGTTTAAAAAAATGCTTCACATTATGGCTCAGGGATCCCAATGATAGAGATAGCCGAGCTGAAAAATAAGATACTTAAACCACCATTCGATTCCGAAAACAGTTTTTTTTAGTATTTAAAATCTCATAGTAACAACATTATGATGTTAACAATTCAAACTCGAAGAAACAAAGTCCTCAAAAATTAGTTATGAGAGAGAATCTAGTTACACAATGATTTTTGGTATTGATGATGGCAGGCTGAAGAATCATTTTTATTTTACCACCAACAGTGGTGTCTCCATTTGGAATCCTCCAATTTAAGCATAGTCTGCAGTTCTTGCACACTTAACATTCATTCATTTCTCACCTATATTAATAACTTTTCCAACATACCGGTTAACATTATTTCCCCCTCCAATTTTACCAACAACCAATCATTAATGCTTGGCTTCCTGTCCACAATTGCATCTTCACTGTCACTCTGATCATTCTGTGTCATGGATGAGCTCATGCTTTCTGTTGAATAATTATCAGATTTTGTATCAGATATCTTCATTTTGGTTATCTGTGGGAGATTCTGTGCCTTGAACTTTCGTTGTTTTTGTGCAGGTCAATGTTTGTTGACTTTTCCTGTTTGTTTTTAGGTTTTTCTGCTCTTTCCAGAAGTGATTTCTCAATTTGTTGCTTTTTTGGAGTAGACTTCAAAATTGACGATTTAGCTCTTTTCCCATCACCTTTAACCAAATGAGACAAGGCTTTAGGGTTTCTGTCGAAAGAACACCTTCACTTGTTAAGGTCTCTGGACAGATCTTCAATGTAGAACTTAAAGCAACAGCAGGCATAAGCCCACTCTCACCAGTGTCAATCTCCTCAGTATCTTTTTGGTTATTTAAAGAAGCACCAGCACAGGGTGCGGCAGCATTCACGGCATAAATTTACTAGCGTAGTACAATGATGTACTGCAGGAATGCGCACCAGCTTGTGCAACATTCGTGTATTAATGAGCTGCCATTTTGAGTGTGACAGTGATACGGAGCAGTGGAGTGCACAGCATCGTGGCTTTGCTGTTGAAAGTTATTTTGAGAATAACGACTCCGTTATTGCTACCCGGCACCTATTTCGGCAACATTTCAACTTGGGACGTCACTGGAAAGTTCCCGACAGATGGACCGTTGTGATGTGCATTTCGAACAACAGGTTCCGTTTGTAATGGCAAACCGGGAAGAAGTGAAAGAACTGTGCAGACACCAGAAGCTGTGGAAAAAGTTCGTGCTCCACTATTGCCTAGCCCAAAAAGATCTGCTCATTGTCGTGCACAAACTGTGTGTACATTCGATCGCTCGTTCGGGAGAATACTGCACGGAGATCTCCATTTTCACCCGTATAAGCTGCGGATTGTTCAGGAAATTAGGCCTCGCGATTGGGTTTCACGCGAAACGTCCTGCTTAACCGTTCACGATCTCTTTCTCCAAAATCCACAAATGTTGCACACCGTCCTGATGTCAGATGAAGCTCATTTCAAGTTATGTGGTTCAGTGAATAAACAGAGTACGAGTTATTGGAGTGATGTAAACCCGCACGAACTGTACATCGAGCCCTTGCACAGTTCTCGTGTCACAGTGTTGTGTGGAGTTGCTTCTTTGGGATTATTGGCCCTTACTTCTTTGTGGATGACAGTGGTGTGGCTGTAACTGTCACCATTGAATGCTAGTTTAAGAAACTGCAAGACTTCGTTCTTCCCCAATTAGGTACGGCTGACGGGGATGTGGAACAATTACGGTTTCAACCAGATGGAGCGACCTCGCATATAGCCAGAATTTGCACAGATTTCTTGTGACAGACATTTCCCAGTAAAGTAATTTTCCATTTCGGTGACATTTCCTGGCCGCCTCACTCACCTGACCTTTCGTGTGCCAACTTTTTCCTTTGGGGCTACCTGAAGCAAGAAATGTTTCAAAGGTTGTGCCACCATTCCCTAGGATCGCATCAGAACTGCCGTCGGCAATGTTCCAGGGAATACATTACGCCGAGTTGAGGAAAGCTTCCGACGCCACCTAGATGAATGTGTTGTGCAGAGGGAGTCACATTCAAAAAGTATCCACGCAATGGACATTGACTTACACACACCATTAACTATCAACTGACATAAGAGGTAATAAATAAATTACAGATACTGCCTGATGGTGTGTTTTTAATAACCTTCGATGATGGCTGCCACACCCTGAACTTTTCACACGCACATGTGACTGTCAGTGCCCTATCAGTTACATATGAACTCAGAAATTGATCAGTGAAAATATTTGCACGCAGCAAATACGCACAGTTGTGAAAGATAAAGGGCAAGTCTTATATACTAGCAAATTCTCCTTTTAAATGGTATGTAACTGCCTAAAAGCTTTTACAAACATGTTTTTGTAATAACAGTTTTATAAAACTGCTTATAAGAAAAAATATTTTCCCTACAAAATGTACCTACAAACGTAATTTTAGTACGCAGATTGTTGTGTGCTCCCTGCCGCCGTTGGATAAGCAGCTGCAGCAGCAAGTCGTATACTCCTAGCTCACTCATTTGTTACATAGTTAATTCTTAATTTCTTTGCGTGTTTTTGGTACTTGCATTGTTTAATTCATAAATTTCGGGCGTATTATAGTATTTGAGAGTTTTAGCATCGCGTTTTGGTACCTGAATAGTGTAAAATCGTGTAGTCTCCTTCCGCCGCCGAGCAGTGTGTCAGCAGTGCGCAAGTAGCAGCATTACTGCATTTACTAGGCAATCTTGTATTTTAATAACCGTTTAAATTTTGTCGATTTGTTTGCGCTCTCTGTAGATTAGTTCAGACGTTCTTTGCACAATAGTTTTTAGCACGGATAGGGACTGCAACTGCTGTGTTCGGATGCAGGCCGAGTTGGCATCCCTTCGCTCCCAGCTTCAGGCAGTGTTGGCTTCGGTCACACAGCTTGAGGCTGTTGCCAATGGGCATTACTGTGGGGGTCCGGATGGGGGTTTGTCGGGGACGGCCAGCTCGTCCCACGCATCCCCCGATCGGACTACGACTGTGGTTGCCCGGCATACTGCCCGCATTGAGGCTGATCCCTCACCTGTGGTAGAGTGGGAGGTTGTCTCAAGGTGTGGCAGGGGGCGAAAGACATTCCGGAGGGCCTCGCCAGTTTGTCTGACGAACCGGTTTCAGGCTCTGTCTCAGGCTGATACTGACCTTCGACCTGACATGGCTGCTTGTCCTGTTCCAGAGGTTGCCCCTCAGTCTGCAAGATCCGGGCAGTCGCAGAGGGTGGGCTTACTGGTAGTTGGGAGCTCCAACGTCAGGCGCGTAATGGGAGGAAGAAAACCAATGTGCACTCCGTGTGCATACCGGGGGGAGTCATTCCAGATGTGGAAAGGGTCCTTCCGGATGCCATGAAGGGTACAGGGTGCACCCATCTGCAGGTGGTCGCTCATGTCGGCACCAATGACGTGTGTCGCTATGGATCGGAGGAAATCCTCTCTGGCTTCCGGCAGCGATCTGATTTGGTGAAGACTGCCAGTCTCGCTAGCGGGATGAAAGCAGAGCTCACCATCTGCAGCATCGTCGACAGGACTGACTGCGGACCTTTGGTACAGAGCCGAGTGGAGGGTCTGAATCAGAGGCTGAGACGGTTCTGCGACCGTGTGGGCTGCAGATTCCACGACTTGCGCCATAGGGTGGTGGTGTTTCGGGTTCTGCTGGATAGGTCAGGAGTCCACGCAGCAGGCGGCTACACAGGTAGCAGCGGTTGTGTGGCGGGGACTGGGCGGTTTTTTAGGTTAGATGGCTTCGGGCAAGTACAGAAAGGGCAGCAGCCTCAAAGGGTGCGGGGACCAAGCAGCAATCGGTATTGTAAACTGTCGAAGCTGCGTTGGTAAAGTACCGGAACTTCAAGCGCTGATAGAAAGCACCGAAGCTGAAATCGTTATAGGTACAGAAAGCTGGCTGAAGCCAGAGATAAATTCTGCCGAAATTTTTACAAAGGTACAGACGGTGTTTAGAAAGGATAGATTGCATGCAACCGGTGGTGGAGTGTTCGTCGCTGTTAGTAGTAGTTTATCCTGTAGTGAAGTAGAAGTGGATAGTTCCTGTGAATTATTATGGGTGGAGGTTACACTCAACAACCGAGCTAGGTTATTAATTGGCTCCTTTTACCGACCTCCCGACTCAGCAGCATTAGTGGCAGAGCAACTGAGAGAAAATTTGGAATACATTTCACATACATTTTCTCAGCATGTTATAGTCTTAGGTGGAGATTTCAATTTACCAGATATAGACTGGGACACTCAGATGTTTAGGACGGGTGGTAGGGACAGAGCATCGAGTGACATTATACTGAGTGCACTATCCGAAAATTACCTCGAGCAATTAAACAGAGAACCGACTCGTGGAGATAACATCTTGGACCTACTGATAACAAACAGACCCGAACTTTTTCGACTCTGTATGTGCAGAACAGGGAATCAGTGATCATAAGGCTGTTGCAGCATCCCTGAATATGGAAGTTAATAGGAATATAAAAAAGGGAGGAAGGTTTATCTGTTTAGCAAGAGTAATAGAAGGCAGATTTCAGACTACCTAACAGATCAAAACGAAAATTTCTGTTCCGACACTGACAATGTTGAGTGTTTATGGAAAAAGTTCAAGGCAATCGTAAAATGCGTTTTAGACAGGTACGTGCCGAGTAAAACTGTGAGGGACGGGAAAAACCCACCGTGGTACAACAACAAAGTTGGGAAACTACTGCGAAAGCAAAGAGAGCTTCACTCCAAGTTTAAACGCAGCCAAAACCTCTCAGACAAACAGAAGCTAAACGATGTCAAAGTTAGCGTAAGGAGGGCTATGCGTGAAGCGTTCAGTGAATTCGAAAGTAAAATTCTATGTACCGACTTGACAGAAAATCCTAGGAAGTTCTGGTCTTACGTTAAATCAGTAAGTGGCTCGAAACAGCATATCCAGACACTCCGGGATGATGATGGCATTGAAACAGAGGATGACACGAGTAAAGCTGAAATACTAAACACCTTTTTCCAAAGCTGTTTCACAGAGGAAGACCGCACTGCAGTTCCTTCTCTAAATCCTTGCACAAACGAAAAAATGGCTGACATCGAAATAAGTGTCCAAGGAATAGAAAAGCAACTGGAATCACTCAACAGAGGAAAGTCCAGTGGACCTGACGGGATACCAATTCGATTCTACACAGAGTACGCGAAAGAACTTGCTCCCCTTCTAACAGCCGAGTACCGCAAGTCTCTAGAGGAACGGAGGGTTCCAAATGATTGGAAAAGAGCACTGGTAGTCCCAGTCTTCAAGAAGGGTCATCGAGCAGACCTATAGACCTATATCTCTGACGTCGATCTGTTGTAGAATTTTAGAATATGTTTTTCGCTCGCGTATCATGTCGTTTTTGGAAACCCAGAATCTACTATGTAGGATTCCGGAAACAGCGATCGTGTGAGACCCAACTCGCTTTATTTGTTCATGTTGTTGTTGTTTTTGTTGTTGTGGACTTCAGTCCTGAGACTGGTTTGATGCAGCTCTCCATGCTACTCTATCCTGTGCAAGCTTCTTCATCTCCCAGTACCGACTGCAACCTACATCCTTCTGAATCTGCTTAGTGTATTCATCTCTTGGTCTCCCTCTACGATATTTGTTCATGAGACCAAGAAAATATTAGATACAGGCTCCCAGGTAGATGCTATTTTTCTTGACTTCCGGAAGGCGTTCGATACAATTCCGCACTGTCGCCTGATACACAAAGTAAGAGCCTACAGAATATCAGACCAGCTGTGTGGCTGGATTGAAGAGTTTTTAGCAAACAGAACACAGCATGTTGTTATCAATGGAGAGACGTCTACAGATGTTAAAGTAACCTCTGGCGTGCCACAGGGGAGTGTTATGAGACCATTGCTTTTCACAATATATATAAATGACCTAGTAGATAGTGTCGGATGTTCCATGCGGCTTTTCGCGGATGATGTTGTAGTATACAGAGAAGTTGCAGTATTAGAAAATTGTAGCGAAATGCAGGAAGATCTGCAGCGGATAGGCACTTGGTGCAGGCAGTGGCAACTGTCCCTTAACATAGACAAATGTAATGTATTGCGAATACATAGAAAGAAGGATCCTTTATTGTATGATTATATGATAGCGGAACAAACACTGGTAGCAGTTACTTCTGTAAAATATCTGGGAGTATGCGTGCGGAACGATTTGAAGTGGAATGATCATATAAAATTAATTGTTGGTAAGGCGGGTACCAGGTTGAGATTCATTGGGAGAGTGCTTAGAAAATGTAGTCCATCAACAAAGGAGGTGGCTTACAAAACACTCATTCGACCTATACTTGAGTATTGCTCATCAGTGTGGGATCCGTACCAGATCGGGTTGATGGAGGAGGTAGAGAAGATCCAAAGAAGAGCGGCGCGTTTCGTCACAGGGTTATTTGGTAACCATGATAGCATTACGGAGATGTTTAGGAAACTCAAGTGGCAGACTCTGCAAGAGAGGCGCTCTGCATCACGGTGTAGCTTGCTCGCCAGGTTTCGAGAGGGTGCGTTTCTGGATGAGGTATCGAATATATTGCTTCCCCCTACTTATACCTCCCGAGGAGATCACGAATGTAAAATTAGAGAGATTAGAGCGCGCACGGAGGCTTTCAGACAGTCGTTCTTCCCGCGAACCATACGTGACTGGAACAGGAAATTGAGGTAATGACAGTGGCACGTAAAGTGCCCTCCGCCACACACTGTTTGGTGGCTTGCGGAGTATAAATGCAGATGTAGGTGTAGATGTTGTGCCATGACTCAACTATCCCTAACCTGCATATCATTAGTATCCTTATCTTCACCATTTTTCTTCAAGTGGCTATTTCCACATAATGTATTCACCTAATCAAACTGTTATAGAACAAAAATAAGGTTCAAACTGCAATCATTTCATCATTAAGTTTATTTTGGTTAAACTAAGTGATGTGGCACAGTTGTTTGAACGTCAGACTCATATTCAGGAGGATGATGGTTCAAATCCACTTCTAGCATCCAGATTTAGGTTTTCCACGATTCCCCTAAATTGCTCCAGGCAAATGCTGGGATAGCTCCTTTGAAAGGGCACAGCAGATTTCCTTCCCCATCCTTGACACCGTATGATCCTGTGCTTAGTCTCTAATGACCTCATTCTCAACAGGATGTTAAACACGGTCTTCCTTCCTTTTCTTTTGGTTAAACATAAAAAATTGGACCAAACAAAAATTGGATATCAGTTATCTAATTATTTACTGCAGATTATTTGCTGCAGTCGTCAAAAAACCATAGACAGGATAACTTCTACCTTGCTCCAAGACAACTGATGGTTTTTCCTTTGTAAAATGCTAATGAAAACAAACCAGTGATTCCACTTGGGGAAAAATAAATTGACCTATAGATGAGAAAACACGTGTGGCTCAAGTATCCCCACTCTCCCCTACTAACGCACATCAGAACAATGGCTTAAATCAGATATAATTCAGTGTACACCATTACCAACCAATAAAAGGATGGAAAAACTCTTAGTCAGCTGGCACTGATGGCATTCCAGTAAAAATTCTGAAGAAATGTGAGCATGGTATAAAAACATCACCAAAATTCTTATCCGACTCTGTTTTCCCTTCAGGCACTTTTCCTGATGCTTCAAAAACACAAAAAATCATTCCCATGTACACGAAAGTGAGGGGGGTGGAGATGGGGGGAGGGGGAGTTGAGATTGACATGAACAACTACAGGCCAATTATTTTATTTAGTGTATCGATACTTATTTTTAGATATCTAAAGGGCAATGATCAAAAGTGCAAAGCAACCAGTGAAGTTCTGGTACTGTCAAATGTGGGTACAATAAAATTTGGTGCCCTCACCCTGGCTCCATTATGAAGCCCCTTCTCTTCCTACTCTACATATTAAGATGCCAACAACACTTGAGTTCTACTAAAATTTGAGAACAGCAATGAAGTGCAAGCGCCTGTAAACTGTGTAATCAAGCAATTCAGCTGCTAGGCATACCATAGTCAATTAATTATAAATAACAATAAGAGTGTTGCAATGAATTTTCATATCCAACAAAATAAGAATCCACACAAACTGTTTCCTAACAAATGTCGTGCAAAGTTGCCCAATAACAACATTCTTGTGTGTGGCTTTAAGACAACCTATACTCTGATAAAATTACTTGATGATTGACAGTCTGCAGTGGCAGGGGCAGTGTTGCTGCACTGAAGCCACTAATTCTTCACGAAATGCTTTATGTACTACAAAACAGAGAACTCAGCACGCACATGGCATTTTGAAAAAGAACTCCAACTGCATGGCAGATGGCACCTACCACTTGACTTGCTGAAACGTCAAGAACATAGCAATTTCACTCAAAGTATATAGCATTTAGGTAAATTATTCAATTGTACCATAATCTGCATATGCAGGCATTGTTCAGTTTTGCATATTAACACAACCGCTGTGTGTTTTGGCATTTTTTTATTTCATAACCACTGCCAATGTTTAAAGACTGAGTAAGGAATTGTTTATGTTTATTTTCATTTGTTAGCCGTTTAAGATAAAACATCCTTCTATGTTGCAAATAATAAAAAATTTATGTTGTTGGAAGTGCCTTACATTCATATAAAATATAAGGTTACTGGGCTTTAATAGATCAAACACATTGCCTTATTACTGAGAGTATTATGAAATACAAGTTCTCCTGGAGGAAATTTACACTTCATGTCCGAAAAACATTAAAATGTTATTTAAAGGGGTATCTTTCGCCAAGTGGTGGTGGTGGTAGGTGGGGCTGAATGCAAAATCTCGTCATTAAAGTCTGTTATTTCTAATTATTTATTTCAATTAGTAAAATCATGATTTAGGGTGTGAATTATTTACGTTCTGATCTACATTACCAGCCCAACAATAAAGGAGGGGCAGGGGGGCCGGCACAAGTCTTTCAACATACTGTAAATTTCCTGCTCATGATTACTAAATAACGAAAACAATTCAGCAGCAAGCGTTCAATGAAAAATCAGAACTTACAGTTTGACAGCGAACACAACGGGGCTGTAAAGAAGCCGTTTATTGTGTCTATTATCATTGTATAAATTTCTTTAACCATAAGATTGAAACCTAAATACACGTGCTCTGATAATAACATCCGGTGTATGTCTTATCTCTTTACCATATCTTAGCACTCTGCATGTTACTTTTACAAAAAGATTGCAACGGATCAAAGTGTTTCTCATACAAATCTAATCAACTGTCATAGAACGCTGGCAACACTGCGCTATCTTCGCCGTCTACTTTTATTGTTGTTGCAACTCTGAATGCCATATTTTTCTCGGAACTGGTGATATTTATAGAATGACAATAGGCAAATTTAGTTTATCTAGAAATACAAATTTAAAATAATTTATAGGTTCGCTTCTAAGAAAGAAATGAAGAAAAATTCCTTGGTGTTTTCTATAGAACTGTCAAAATTTCACAATCAAAACACAAAATCCAACAACAACTATCAAACTTGATCACAGAAAACACTAACCTATAACAATAACTGTAAAAACTGTTCAAAGAAAACACTAACCTAAAAAACACTGATCTCGAAGTACCACTTCCGTCTACTGATATCCTATCAGCTGATAGTTGACCATACTGTCACACAACATCGGTTGTTTATCTCGCTTCGAAAAAGATGATAAAATTTTGCACGGGAAGCACTAGAATGTTGGTATTAATTTTCGGGCACACCATTATGCCATAAGCTGCCAGATATACCCCTGTCACTGCTAACAACACGAAACCACGCACTTCACATTTGCTTTTCCCGTATCTCCTGCTACAATAACATCACGGATCGCGCAATCACACCAGTGATTATATAAGTTGCCACTGGGGCCAACTGTTTCCACAGAAGCGATACTTCATTAGCTAGTAGTATCTCTTAAAAACTTTGACACTCTTTAGCATTGTTACTATCGTCACAGTCTTCATCTTGGCGTGGCGATTTAGCTTAATGTTTTTAAATGCAACGATATTTCTTTTTTTTTCGCTATGTCTCAAAATTTTAATTTGTGGTCGTTCTGACCCGTGTTGCAACGAATAGTTTAAAAGTAAACAACATTCTTATGCACAGAAAAGAGCCATTTTATTCACAGCATTGTTGTTAATTGTTTAGTAAAAGAACAATGCAGTTACTGTAACCGCTGAGAGTCAGTTGTTACGCAGTCAAGGTTATATGGAGGATGCTAATAAGAGAAGCGTCTCGCGGACCCCGAGGAATCATGACGTGACATGATGACATGACGTCGTCTCTCACGCTAGCCAATATCGCTGGTAGTTTTCGTAACGCAGATATTCTTTGAACATGACATGCTAATGCCTTGTGGGTGTGGGTGTATAACGGCGGGTTTTGTGATTTGTGTGCGTTAAAGCTTTTCAATCACGGAAAAAAATTGACAATACTTGCTGCAAAAGCAGATGCTTGCAGAGGAGAAAGGATAGTTTATATTCCAGATAATGGACGGTAAGTAACTTCCGTTAGTAATCTTATAATGCTCAAGAAAAGTAAAGTGTATGGTAAATCTACAGAAATTTCATTCTTTGTGCCTATAGTATTCTGATGCATTATGTTACCCAGTAAAGTTTCTTTCAATGCATGTATGTGGATTATTTGTGGTAATGGCGTATTCTCATAACAAATGGCTTCGGTATTTAAGTTGCAATCATCGTAACTTTTTCCTGGTCAAAAATTGTGTAGTAGGGTGAAGGCTCTAGTTTTGGCCCCTACCCCACTTATGGCCACCTTGATGTCAAAGGTTAATCTTTAAGCTTCTCTGGAATACCAGCCAGTTCTACTATAGATTATTATAAACTTTGTGAAAGGCTCTCTTCATTTGTCTACATAATCATTCTTTTGTCTGCTTTTGTTTGGAGACACCATTTTGTGAAATGAGCAGTGTTGCAGAAGCTGGGTTTTGCAGAAGTTTTCTTTAAGCAACACATGATCTGTTTTTTTTTTTTGTATTTTACATGTTTAAATAAAACATCAGAAGAAACTTAATCTGTTCATAGGTAAGATAAGACATTATATTTTCATTTCTTTTAAGTTTTATATCGCTCAGCCTAAAAACATGTTATCAAAAGTATGTGGCCATTAACTGATCCATATTTAGCCCTGGTTCTGTGTTATGGCCATGCATGTGGCCATAAGTGGAGACATATATGTGTCCTGTTTTGTCCACTTCTAAAAACTGATACAAAAACATCAATATTAGTTTTCTGTCCTATATCACACTAGGCTAATTTTATTTAAATAGGCTTATTAAAATATTTTTGGTATTTTTATATCGATATATACCTCATTGTTAGTATTGTCTTGGCATATCATACTAATTTACCTATGCTTGTAAGATACAAAATATGCAATAGGCACTATTCAAATATGCAATAGTCTTTAACTAAATATTTGTGCATTATTTATAGGAAAAATGAGTCAACCAAAGAATAAGAAGTTTCAGTATTCTCCCAGCAAAGTTAAAGATGCTCTAAAGGCTATTGATGAGGGAATGAAGGTTGCTACTGCAAGCAAGTTGTACAAAGTTCCAAGGACAACATTAAGAAACAAAATTTCTGGTGTATCTCCAAACTAATCTACAGGGCACTGTGGTTCACATTCTGTCTTAGGAGAACAAATTGAAAAAAAATTGGTGGATTGGGTTTTGGACTGTTCTAGCATGGGATTTCCAGTTACTAAAGAAAATCTCTGTGCATCTGTGCAAAAACTTATTGAGAATGCAGATATGGAAAGTTGTAAGGCTACATTTACTAACAATCGACCTGGAAAAAAGTGGTATTATGGATTTCTTAACAGGCACAAGGTTCTGTCACAAAAACATGCAGAATATGTCAATAGGGCTAGAGGTTCTGTTACAGAAGAGAAAATAAGAAACTGGTTTCACAAAGTATCCATCACTTTAAATGATATGGATGTGTTAAATGACACAAACAGAATTTTTAATATGGATGAAACTTCTTTTTTTCTGTCTCCTAAAGGGGAATTAATCATAGGTCCTCGTGGCCATCATGTTTATGATGAGTCATGTAACTCTGACAAAGATAACTTTACTACATTGTTTGCAGTGAATGCTGCTGGAAAATTTGCTCCTCCCTTAACACTGTTCAAATATGCAAGGATTCCACCATCATTGGTGAAAGCAGCTCCTCCAAACTGGGGCATTGGAAAAACAGAAAATGGGTGGATGACAGGTGAAAGTTTTTTTGAGTATATAACAAATGTATTTGATCCGTTCTTGAAAGAAGCTGAAATTCCCCGGCCTGTAGTAATATTTTTAGATGGCACTGCTCTCATTGTTTTGAAAATAATGGCACTGAAATTTCAAAATCTGATGTACCTTCTGTTCTGTCACAAATTATTACAGAACCTAAAATGGTGGCAAATATTCGTGCTGGTTTCAGGGCCACTGGTCTGTTTCCATTTAATGTGAACAATGTAGATTACAGCAAGATAGTTGTTCGTAGTACACCAGCCTCAACCACAATTCAGACAAATGAGGAACTTCTGAGACATTTCTCATACATAGAAAAGCAAATTGATCCTGTCCTTCTAGATGAGTTCAGAGCAACCAAGAGAAGCAATCATGAGTGGGAAGGAAATCAAGAAGCATTATTACTTTTCAAGTTCTGGAGAAAAATAGCTGATGAGGTTGAAATGCATGGTGCTAGTGGTAACACTGATGACATTCTGACAGATAGCATAGCGCCTCTTTCTGAAGATAATCAAACAGAGAATGTTTCACAAAACACAGACAGACTTAATCAAAATGTTGATAATACAGACATATTTTCAACACGCAATTCAGATATTCCTTCAACACCCACCAACAGTCTTATTCCTGCAGATATATCAACAACCCCCAACAGTATTTCACATAATTCAGGTACTCCAATATCCAACCATAGTCCATCTTCAGTGCGTATCCAAGTGACACCACCAAAATCATTAGCAACAGTTTTTGAAAGTGTCATCACTTGGCCAGAACCCAAACAACGAGGCACAAAGAGAAAGAAAGAACATACACCCACTGTTGTGACTAGTGACAAGTGGGTGGAATATCATGAACTGAAGGAAAAAGAGAAGCAGGAAAAGGAGCAGGAAAAAAGGAAGAGAAAAGCTATGAAGGAGTTAAAGTCCAAAGAGCAGCACTTGGCATTATCTCATGTAAAAAAGGGGAAAACAAGAAACAGACAAGAGTTAAGTGACAGGCCAACAAGTTCTTCTGAGGATCGAGAATGGACAGACAATAGAAGCAGTTTCGATGACTACGTAGAAGGAGATGAAGATGAAATACCAGAAAATGTGAAACTATCTTCGAGTGAGAATTTGAAAGTAGGGGACTTTATTTTGGTAAAATTTAGTTTAACAGGAAATAGAAGAACAAGACCTGCAATTTTTAAGTATGTATCTGTAATTTTGAAAGTGCTTTCTGACTCTGAATATGAAATTCAGTGCCTAAAAAGTTCTAATGTTCAGAAAACTTGTTTCGAATACATTGAAAATGTTTCAACAATAACGGGTGAAGATATTATAGGGAAACTGCCAGATCCAGTCTTGATGCAAGAAGGATGTTCATTAAAAACAAAGTTCCCTGGTTCCATTGATACTCGTGAGAAATAAACTTGTGTGGAAGTTGATTTAAGTAATTACTGGGACAATGCTTTGCCTAACGATTTTTTTTTTTCTGTTCATTCAGTTTCTGTACCTTTTACCTATTTGATGTATGTTTGTTTTCTGTTGTCTTATATACTTGTATAAAGCACAAATTACTTTCTGGCACGTGGATTGACAGTTATTTTAGCCATAGTTTTATTATAATATGAAGTGGCCATAAGTGAGGAAGCAACTGGCCATAGGTAGGGTTAACATGGCCAAAAGTGGGGAAATGTGCCATTTATTTTTCAATATTTTTTTCTGCTTTTGTTAAATAACTTAGAATATTTGTTTTTACATGGTTGAATGTGTAGACTCTGAAGCAATAGATACGATTTTTTGAAGTAATTTGTATACCTTCTTCCTATACTAAAAATGTGGTGTATCTCAAATTGCCTTAATGTGGCCATAACTGGGGCCTCGACCCCAGCTGTATTCTAACGTCAGTAACCTGCACATTTGAAAACTTTTGAATGTTCAACATTACATCATTCATCATAGTCAGTATTTTTTACAGTAAAATAAGTATGAATTGCAGTGACTGAATCCAGATTTGTGAGTGATGTAATCTGTTTTTGTAATGGATGTTTCAGTTTCTGAAGTGAAAATCCAAAGAAGAGAAGACAGCGAGAAGTAGCTTTTTGTCTGTTTCGTGGTTTATAGGCCTACTGGGGAAACTCGCCATGTAAAAAAACGAGTAACGCATCAAGCTTGGTACCTCTATGGTGATGTGGAAATCCGAGCGTTGTTAATAAAGAAATTAATTCAGTGTGTGTGTGTTTATTTTGATTCCTTTATCATGTTGCTTATAGTAGACCAAATTTAATTAAAATACCCAGGTGATAATTACAACATTAACTGGACTAAGGGCATAGCTGTTTCTAATGGCTTTGCTGCTTCTCAGAGGCAAAGTATGAACATTTACCTTCCTCAGGCATGTGCATTCACTAGTCATTTATGGCAAAAGAAATTACTGACTGAAAGCATAATTTGCTTGGTAGACATAATTGGAAATGGCCTTTTTAGTTATAATTTTACATTTTTGGATCACAGTACTCCCTGAGAGATTAACTTCTGCATTTCTTTACCCTGACATGATTAGTAATGGATGTTTCACCACCAGGTCAGGCATACAGCATTAAGTGTCCTGCTCTGCTGTGAGCAGCATGGTAGTCAATGTGTTAAGCAGGCATTTAGGAACTTTGAGTGTGAAGTATATGCATCTGTACAGTCGTGGCTAAAAAGAACAGCTAGAATGCTAATTACTGTTTCAGGAATTATCCTTTACACAGTTAAATATGTATCTAAAAATGAATTCATGAATAACTTTGTAGTCATTTAATCGTTTGGTTTTGTAAGACATTTAAATAAAAATACTGCAGACCCAAAAATAGTCTGGAAATGGCAAGGAATATCAAATATAAGTAAATATTTTTCCTCAGTAAGATAAAAGTGTAAAATTGCTGATACCTGGTTGTTACCATATCACTGCTGGCCCCAGTGCTGTGACCACTGGCACATTCATGCCAGCCAATGGGTTAATACACAAAACAGGGCAGTGCAAGACTTGGTCCACAATTCTCATTGGTTGAAGCAACTAAAATCAAATTTCTGAGGTGGGCTGGAATTGTGTTTTTGGTATATTCCCCAGCATGATTTAAAATTTTTGCATTGAAATGGCACTGACAGTGCGTAATATATTTTGCAACTGGGAATAGATACTAAAAACTATGTGGGAATATATTTCAAAAACCCTTTCATACCGAACCTGACAATTATATTGACACACAAGGAAACCCACCTGAATGGCACACTGGGTTACACAAGCATTAGCCGTAGGTGTAGAATAGGTAATTTACACGGAAAACTTTTCATACAAATTTTATTGTAAAGAACACTAAAGTTAAGGGAAAGGTGCACTGTCTAGATGAGATAAACTTGGACACACAAGAACTGGTTTTGCTCAGATATATGGAAAATTAACTGTAGTATTATATGACATACAACACATCTGGGGTGCAAATTTGTGGAGAGGAGAGATTGCATTGAACCTGTTGTGTATAGTGCACATTTTGCTGCAGTGCTGGGATGATGTCATCCAGATTTCAAAATTAGTGGTCTAGTAATGAAACTCTCATCAGTTTTAATATTTAAAAATAAACATGCCTGAAAAAGGAAGCTGAATTAGGACTTTCAATTAAATTGCAAAAATGTTCTTGTTTTGCACATTCACTGCGGATGACACTTAAAAGCACGGTGTTAGTAGCTCTTATTGACCTTTGTGTCAGCCACAGTGAACATGTTGAAGGTTCTAAAGTAACAAAGTAGTTGTTGACATTCAGGTATTAATGGGTGACAGCAGGAAACAGCAATGAAATAATGTGGATAACTTAAACCAGGAATTAAACAAGTCTACATGGCTTTGAACACAGCCAAAAAATGGTTGGTTCAAATGGCTCTGAGCACTATGGGATTTAACTTCTTAGGTCATCAATCCCCTAGAACTTAGAACTACGTTAACCTAACTAACCTAAGGACATCACACACATCCATGCCCGAGGTGGGATTCGAACATGCGACCGTAGTGGTCGCGTGGTTCCAGACTGTAGCGCCTAGAACCGCACGGCCACCCCGGCCGGCGAACACAGTCATTTTAAACTTGTTATTCACTGCATATTTGTATGCTATAACTAATACAGCAACCTTTTATTTTCTCATCTTTGATCTCGGACACGTGTCACATCTTACTTGTTTTCCTAGAGCAACTCTAGGTTTACAAGATCCACATTTAATTTTCATAATTCTGGTAATTGCTAGTCCTACCTCATGCTAAAAGTGTGGGTTGATAGCTGTCTCTTCAGATATGATCTCATCAACTGCCATTTCAGAAACTTGAAGCAAAAATGTGATTATTCAATTTTCTGTCAGTGATGAATATATCATCAATGATAGGTATATTCATGATGGTATAGAACAGTGCAGGGCCATCTTCTGGAACACCTGCTGGGTAGACTAAACTGTGCACTTCACATCCAGTGCATCAATTTCTTCATAGGTAGTATCATAGTACACTACTATCTCAGACTTGATTGTTGCGATGCTCAATGAAACAGCATTATGCCTTGAAGACACTAAACTAACAACCTTCTTAAGTTTTTGAATGAAGGATATAAGAAGTAATATATCCAAAAACAATTAAGTTTTACGTTTTGCTGTCAGGAACTCTTTTGGAACCTTTCCTTTTATTATTATTTTGTACATGTGTGGCCTTTTTGTTTCCTCTTCCCAGTTTGACAAGCACATCTGATTTGCTTAATGGGGATATTTATGGTTACAAATAAATAAATAAATATGTGGATACAATGCAACCTGCAAACCTAGATCATCCTCCAAAACTTTACAAGCCTAGGAAATAAGCACAATGATTTGGACATAATAGCGTGTTTTAATAAACCAGATGTTTCAGTTATCACTGAGCACTGGTATACCAAAAAAGAATCTTATTATGCACCCATTAACAAAGAATTTCTGCTCATCTTTCAGTAGGGATATCAAACCTTATGGTGATGTTGCAAAAAGTGGCAATAATTGGTGCTCAAAGATGTAATTCCTACGTGTTGAAGGTGTTACTCAACTTTCTGCAATAAGCTGTAGATGGGAAAGGAAACATAATTTTAGATTTAGACAGACCTCCATCTGAAATTACAGATTTGTTTTAGCTAATCCTTATCAGTTGCTTGTAGAGAGAGATAGTAAATACTAAGGGAAATCGGCTGGTAATTATGCTGATAATTGTTCACAGTTTAATAAAACCTTATCTAACACAAATCAGTTTTCACTCATAAGGATGGCGAGTGGCACACACAGATCTAACATTACTGATAGGTAATACAGGGTACCCAGGACTTTGTACTGGGATACTTTCTTTTGTTGATTTGTGTAAATGACAAAATACTGCTCCTCAAATTCAAGGATGGTTCTGAATGCTGATGCTACACCCATTGCATGCAAGTGTAAAGATTGTGAGCAACTACAAAAACTATGAAACTGTATTACGAATGAAATAACTCAGTATTTCTATGAAAGTCATCTCATTGTCAGCACAAGATAGCAGCAGTAACGGATTTTCACCCCACAAGACAGATTTTAAAATTCAGTTGTGCACTGGAACTGATATTGTCATCAAAGAAATCTACTTCTTGGTTACAGTTAAAATTTCTATATTTAACATGTTATAACATGGAAACTAATTACCGTACAAGAACATAACTTGGTAGCATTAATGTCAAGGACATGGGGAAGAGAAATAATGCAGAATCAATTCAATTGAAACACTTTTAATGTGCTGCTGCAGTACACCATACCATTACATACCAGTACCATTACTGGTGACGGTGATGGAGGCTGTTATGAAAAGCTTGCGATATTATTCAAATCTGATATGGCAAGTTAACAGAACTTTTGATCCATGTGAGTAAAATTATTGTGTAAAATCGATAGTGCAGCTTCTTACAGAAGTCTCTTCAGGGCCTTCGGAGTCTTTCACTTACATGTCAACGTATTTACTCCCTAATAGTATTTGTTGTTCATAATAGGGGTAATTTTACTCTGTTCAGTGAAATGAACTTGCAAAATACTGGAAGGAAAAACAATGTCCATGTAGACTATACATACCTGCCTACGATTCAGAATGGAATCTCACATTCTGATTGAAAGTCTTTAAGAGGTTGCTGCTAGGCATCAGGCAGAAAACTGAAAATCCTAAGATATTAATAAAATACAAGGTAAAAAAATTATTTTATTAGCCTCTCCTTCTATAATTATAATTAAACGTAATGTTCTGACTCAAGGATGCATATGATAGTTAACACTAAGGTTCAAATTAACAGGGTTTTAATGTTACCGTTATATGTAGGGCTGCCAGTACTCATTGTAAAATTCTGAAATGCTTTGTACGAAGTATGAGAAAAAAACAGCACTTGAATAAAAATACCATTTCTAGCTTTCAGGATCATTACTTCCTTCCTCTGGAAAGATGAATACGTTTTGTGACTGGAAATGAGGCGAAGATCACTTAGACAACCCGTATAGAACACTTATTTGACACATTCATGAGTACTGCTCCAAAGTTTGAGATCGAGGTCAGATTTAAGCAACACATTGAAGCAACTCAGAGGCTGGATGCTAGGTAGGTTACCAGTAGTTTCAAACTATGTGCGGGTATTATTTTCTATAACACTATTGAGAAAATTTGGAAGGCATGAGAAATCAGGGCTCAGATGATAGACAGCCTTTCTTCCCTCTCTCTATTTGCGAGTGGAACGGTACCATTTGGTTGCTTGTGTAGTATATATACAGGGTGTTACAAAAAGGTATGGCCAAACTTTCAGGAAACATTCCTCACACACAAATAAAGAAAAGATGTTATGTGGACATGTGTCCAGAAACGCTTAATTTCCATGTTAGAGCTCATTTTAGTTACTTCTACCTACGCTCAATGGGGCACATTATCATGATTTCATACGGAATACTCTACCTGTGCTGCTAGAACATCTGCCTTTACAAGTACGACACAACATGTGGTTCGTGCACGATGGAGCTCCTGCACATTTCAGTCGAAGTGTTCGTACGCTTCTCAACAACAGATTCGGTGACCGATGGATTGGTAGAGGCGGACCAATTCCATGGCTTCCACGCTCTCCTGACCTCAACCCTCTTGACTTTCATTTATGGGGGCATTTGGAAGCTCTTGTCTACGCAACCCCGGTACCAAATGTAGAGACTCTTTGTGCTCGTATTGTGGGCGGCTGTGATACAATACACCATCTTCCAGGGCTCATCAGCGCATCAGGGATTCCATGCGATGGAGGGTGGATGCATGTATCCTCGCTAACAGAGGACAGTTTGAATATTTCCTGTAACAAAATGTTTGAAGTCACACTGGTACGTTCTGTTGCTGTGTGTTTCCATTCCATGATTAATGTGATTTGAAGAGAAGTAATAAAATGAGCTCTAACATGGAAAGTAACCATTTCCGGACACATGTCCACATAACATATTTTCTTTCTTTATGTGTGAGGAATGTTTCCTGAAAGTTTGGCCGTACCTTTTTGTAACATCCTGTACACATAAAAATACGGAAGAAAATTGTGACTGCCTACTATATTAAGAAGTAATAGTTGAACTACCCTAAAGCTTCGTGATTTGCTTCAAATGTTTTGTCCCACTGACACACTCTGACAATCAGTGACTTCCATCTATAGCAGTCTTACAATTTGGAGATGTCAGTATTGCTTCGATCTATTAATATTCCCTCATTGAGCTCTTTTTATGTTAAGATCACATAAACTGGATTTTTGAGAAACTACATACAGGAAGATGTGATTGGTATATAGCTGTTTGTTTACAGAAAAACAACGATCAAAATTTAAGCATATCGGTAACACACACAGGGCAAGAGCACAAATCTGGGCAAGAGCACTATACTGGATGTCGCCCCCTTTTCCCTAGAAACCTTGACTGGAGTAATAACTTTATTTGTAGCATAGTCTGAGGTCTACAAATGGTTGAAAAGCGATAATTTCGTTGACAGTTGTGGCACACAGCGAATGAGAAATAAAGGTTGTGGCAACAGACAGACGTATGTCTTTGCCTAATATTTGTTTGCGGCATATTTAAATGCACTTTCCCACATTTAACGCATTTCTCATAATAAAAAAAAATAAAACTACTAGGTCATCCCCAAAAAACATATATTAGAAAATGAACAAGCATCCGACGTGTTTTGGTGCATATTACGTACAGATATCGTACACAAACTGGAAAAATGCAATGGGTGTTCCACTACGCATCCTTTACCATATTTGATTTGTTTATGGGTTCAAAGACAAATTCGTGCTGCAAACGTCTCAGTGGTAGTTAGCCTACATTAGTAAGCTGCAGTTAATGCGTTAAAAACATTTAGACACATTGTCCGCAATGCTTAATATGTGTTATGCTATGAGTCACTCTGCCTTTCGACCAATAATTTGTAATCAGTTGGCTTCAATCAATCACGTACGGCTCTAATATGTAACTTTGACTACGCTGCGGATTTATCATGTCAACATAATACAGATTATTCGCATTTAAACTTTCTTTCTACATTTTATTCTGTTAACGGAAGCTTCTTTGAAACAATCTGGATTGATTTGACATTCCAAAACAACAGCTGAAGGCAAGTCTGTATAAACATAGCCAACGTGTGACGTCAATTACGTCAACAGAGTTGTTTACGGGTCTAGTCACCAGGCAGCGCTGTCACGCTTTCAGCCTTTCTGATGACGTCGTGAAGCGATTCCTAGGGGCCCGCGAGACGCACGTGATGCTAAGTTCACCGGACTTGGATACGGTGTGACGTCCTTATGACGTATACACGCTTCATCGAAAACGATAGAAACCGTATATCGACTATTCGACTTTCGTGAACTTTCGAGAGATTATGACAGGGTAGCGCTGTGCTCTGCGCCATTCGTTTAAATGTGTTTTGCGTTCCTTGCGTTTAAATCGTGTATTGTACTGTGTTTGTGTCCTGTGCGTTGTTTTTCGTTTGCTTGTCTCTAATTATGTGTTCAGCATTCGAGAGACTAATGAGAGAAAAGCTTACCACCATGGAATGCTTTGACACTATTATACCACCATGGAATGCTTTGACACTGCATTCAATCATTTAATACGTCAATCAGTACTAGACACTAACCTTTGGTTAAGATTACATTGAGAACTCCACTTCCCCTCGTATTTCATCTCCGGTCGACGATTTTTCTTCAACAATGCCTCATATTTTTCTTTTTAAGTTCGAAATTCAATCATTCTACACATCAGTCATTGCTGAACACTAAAGTACCTGTCTCTGCGGTCCGAGTGTAAAATTACTTGGAATTATGGTTGATAAAAGACTATCTTGGGATGGACATATAAATTACTTAGCTAACAAATTTGCACGAGTTCTCTTTCAGCTATATAAATTAAGAAAAAAATCAGCAAGAGTATGCTGCTTCAATCTAATATGTACTGACAAGACCAATTGTATGAAACCATACTAAAATGTTGATAATAAATAAGTATTGTTTTCGGCGTAAGCATTCAATACAACAATCACACAATCTAATGTGGTCGGGACATAAGAAGACTTCACTTTTTTACGTGGTGTTTTCAAGGCCACGGTCAGGAATATTTCTATTAATATCCAGCTCTTTTATTTTGGCGAAATACATATTAGCTGCCACACTGAGCTGTTTTCAGAATCGCACGTGTCAAAACAAACCACTAGCTGACGACAGTTTAGAATCTCGAACGTTCGTAAAAGTCGATAGGTGTGTTAATCGACTATAGAGTGTATACGTCATAATGACGTCACATCATATCCAGGTTGGGTGAACCTTGCGCATAATAGTTCGCGACTGGCAGCGTTGCCAACCCCAGAAGATCAAATTATGGTATTTTGTATTTAAAATTATCATTTTTTATCTAAAATTATCGTATATTCATAATCTTAAAAAAACAATAATGCTGATAATATGACGTACACAATATTTGTTTTCAATCGCGAATGGCAAAGTCTTCTCATCTTTTAAAATTTTTATCCATAAAACCTCCTAATTACGAACCAAAACGTCTCTAATCGCGATGCTAAGTACTAAAAATACGTTCAGAACCAGATAAACTCGGAAGTGTCCAAAGCATCACAGATTTTATGCAAGGAAAATTCGCTAACCCCGTTCGAAAAGTAGCACTGTGTACGTGATATAATCAAAAATAATAATATAATTAAACTCACCCAAATAAGCATCGTTGTCGAACTCCACATCGGCGAAATCGGCGTCACTATCCCGATGAGATTCCTTCTTCTTAGCATACATGTTCGACGTGTTCCTTGATGCAATCATTCCACTGGTTGGTTCGAACTGTACACAATTCTTCACACGCTGGGAAGTGAGCATTACTGCGCTGACTGTACGCGAATGTAACTTATTTCTCAATGGTGTCTTCATTAGGATTCATTTTTGAAATGATCCGCTCACAATCAGCACTAGAATGTGGTAAAACTAATATATCCAGCATAAAGATTCCTATTAGGAGGAACTCTTGGTTACCATAAAGGTCCCTAGCGTTCTTTATGAACACCCAAAATTCGTCCACCTCTTTAGACCGTAGATTTTCGGGAAATTCTGCATGTGGCAATTCTCTCCACTGATCATCAATCATTTGCATAAGAATGTTGTCTTTTGGAGAAATCCTCTGAACCGACTTTATAAGTGGAACAAGCGTTGACGGCCTTGCAGCACTTTTTGACAGTGCTATTTCTGGTGTTAACCAACTCAACATTTTTAGAATTGTTGAAATCATACCGCTTTTTTATCTCACAACAAGATACTATAAGAAACTGTTGCACTCTGTAGTAGAAATCAGTCACTTTAGATTTTTGTGAGATGTGTTCAGATTGGCTCATGAAATCCATCACACCTACACCTAAATACATTTGCGTATAAGGCACAAGTTGGGCTGGGTTTGCTGGATCGATGTCTGTCAAATCAGTTTTACTGTTATAATCAAGAGACATATAGCAAAGAAGGATTTCTTTGTACGTTTTGCACATTCTATCACGCAAAGAGCAAATTACTAATTTCTCGCTTTGAAAATGTTGATTCAGAGACACAAATTTCGGTAGAATCCACCCGAGAAATATAAAAAATACACATGCAAAGTTGTTCCTGAGTGCCTTTGCTAACTGTTCAGTTGCGTACAGCCTTTCTTCTTCCCACTTGCAAGTGAAAAATAATTGCAATGCATTCCATTGTTCTAGAAGACGTGAAACAACACTTAACAAAGATAACCATCTTGTTTGAGATGGATGCAGTATCTTGTGAGGTTCGACATTACAAAACTGTTGGAATTCCACAAATTAGGCTATTCTTTTTGAACTATGCCTAAAGAATGAATATGTATCCCTTGCTGTGTCTTCACATAGTCTTGGTAATTGTTTCCAAGCCTTACTTGCACATAGATGCAATGAATGACATATACATTTATGTATAAAAATACCAGGAAAATCTCTAATTATTCGACTAACAACAGAATTATCTTTCCCCATCATTGTGTTGCACCCATCCGAAGCAAATCCTACTAAATTTTCAGGAGGAATATTATATACTGACAAGGCTTTACGCACGAGATCGTACAAATGATTAGCAGTGACACCTTCATGTGCGTCCTCTGCATTTTTCTCGTCAAACATCTGTAACAACTGCCAAAATTTTGTATGTATTTTGGAGCTATCTTCATCAGAATACCGCACACAAATTTTCGTAGCGGAAATGGTAGATTCATCAATTATGAAACTGAACTTTTGTCTCCGTAAAACTTCATTCAGTTCATCCAAATGACATTTACCTATGACATTCTTTATCACCCCTGTGGCTTTTGTTCTACCCAACTGCAAGTTGTCAACTATTTTAGAATTGGGAAAGGCACTTTTAATTACATCTGTTAAGTGATTGGCTGTATTAATAGAGATGTTATGTTCTGCCAAAAATCCACATAGCAATATTTCAGCCCTCTTGCCCTGCTTATCAAATGTATCAGACGATTTTGATTGTGATGATAAGTCAAGTTTCTTGTGTAGAGGCCCGATACATTTCACGGCACTTAAGTGTTTTTTCCCTTTAACGTGATTTTTCACTACAGTCAACTCAGCACTGAATTCACATCAACAAACTTTACACCGAGCTTTATATGCATCATCACTAACAGGTTGTAGCCAATTCTTGAAAGATAAATCAGTCAAACATTCCTTTCTGAACTTTTGTTTCAAACATTTTATTTTCAACTCACCACGCAGCCTCAATTTCTTCTGAGGGGTCCGCGGAGAATCTACATCACTGTTGTCACTTTCCATTATTTATATTTGAATACACTACTACAGTATTTATTAAAAGAACACCACACTTTAATTCCCCTTAAGAACAAAAACATAAAATTCTTTTAAGAGTACAAAAACAACTACCTGTGCATTCAAGTCCCAATTTCACCAGCAACTAATGACGATGGCCTAGCCCTAATAGCCCATATTGCTGTGAAACAATATTCGTTAGGCGGTATTACACTATCAAATTTCTTTGTCAAATATCTTTGTGAAAGAAATTTGATGGTGTAATAGCGAACTTTGTCAAATGTCGTCCAATATTTGATCAAATCTAGGGCCTCGCTGTAGATTTGATCAAAGAAATCGCTTGTCTTCTGTTCACTGCAATGTGACATGTTGCCACATGGAGCGCTAGCATCGCTGCATTCTGTTGTCTGTAGTGTTTTTATAAACATTGAGGGTAAATACAATTAGTGTGTGCCGACAACTACAAAATTAATAGAGATGTATGAAGCTGATGAGGCGCTTTACAACGTGAGCACGTAACAAATTTTGTTGTATGCTTTTATCGCGTCGTCGTAAAACCCACGGCTTCACCCAGGTATGTTTCCTTTTTTTTCCCCCACTTCTCTTCCACATATGCACACAGTTCAATTATGGTACATACAACTGCTGCAGTTAATAACAAGTTGTTGTTGTCAGCCATCTTGAACTTCGACGAAATATATGATGAAAGTGTAATACCCCTTCTAGCGCTATGTCAAAGATCTTTGTCAAACATATTTGACGGAATATTTGATCACATCTTTGATCAAATCATTGACAAAGAAATTTGATAGTGTGATACGGCCTAAGGGTATTCCCCGGAAGCGAATATGCAGTGTTAAGAGTCGTTGGACTGTTGCGGGGAGTAGACGAAAGAAAAAGAGGATATTGCTTATATTGAATGGAGTATGGACTTAAACATATGAAAACAGATTATTAACGTATGAAACTACTACAAGTATCAATTTATTTTCATTTTAAATCTTCACAAAAATTATCGTAGATTCCGCAATTATCAGCAATGTACTATCGTATACCGTGTTCACATTGTAATTATCGTATATCGCGATAATTTATCATATGGTTGACAACGCTGGCGACTGGGAACTTTCAGGTTAGTTCGAGGTTCCGTCGCGAACTAGGTCACTCATTTAGTTCGTTAGCTCCCATCACGATTTCTATAACGACAGTTCGCTCGCTTTGCTACCGCTACTGCACACGCTCTTTTATTCGTTATGCTAGTCTTTTAAATAATGACCAGTGTTGCCAATGCCTGTATTATTACAGTTTTATGTCGATTAATTAGACTTCGAAAGGGCAAATAAACCAGTTATTTACACAAATGCGTAAAATGGGCTAGTCAATTACTTTACTTTACATACAGTGCACTCGTAGTATTTTAACTTTCAAATATATTTATTTATTAGTTCATTGTAGGAATATTACTTACAGAATATGCTAAATGTGGTTTTTTGTGAATAAAAACACTTTCATAAATAATCGACTTTTTTTAAGTTTTGGAAATAACCAACAAAAAATATTTCTGCTTTAGGTACAGGTTAAGTACTATATGGCACAAACGATAATACCTTTATCATTAACAGAAGAAACACTAACACTTATAATTTGTTACCAAACAATTAGATATAGAAAAAATAACTATGATCCCTGAGTGAGATCGTAGTCTAAAGCATACTTTTTGTGCTTTGCGTTATCATTATTCAAATAACCAGTCTTCTAATTTTCACGTGAAATATTACAAACATTTACATATTATTATGTAAAAACATTAATTTGGATATTTTGTTCGTTGATAACAGTGTTCTTCGTTCATTAAAGATTTGTCCCGTCCCCGAAAAAACGCGTTCTCAGGGCACTGATGTCGCTACCATGCAAAGTCTCTTTAATACAGTTGCATATACATGAGGATATAACTGACAACGCTCGTACCACCACTCAAGCGGATCTTTTTTCAATCTAAATTCTCTTCATTGAGGTATTGATCGAGTTCGCAAATACCAGCAGCAAGTTGGTTATCCGATCTAGTGATTTTTCTTATTTCTTGGTCGTACTCGTCCCATATAGAGTCTTTTTTTATTTTCACTACTGCTGCTACTAGAACAAGACGCCGAAGGGTCGCTAGCAGTAGGATCAGCCACTAAAATATCTCGATTCTCCCTCTGAAGTAACTGCACTCTGCCAACTTTATTTTTGAGGCGTTGTATTGCAACTTCACAAGCTTTTTGGTTTCTAAATCCTCTCTGTCTAAATCGGGGGTCCAGAATAGTACACTAAGCGCATAGAATGTTATTCTCTAAATCTTTAAAACGGTCGTCATTGCCTTTCTTGAGCACTGATTGCACAGCGACAATTTTTATTATTGTTAGAAATAGACTTGGCCACTGTTTCAACGTTTCGATACAGCGTATCGATACATGGAACTGTTTCAGTGTTTCGGAACGACTGTGGTTCACTGTTTCGAAACAGTGGTGTTTCATTCCGCCCCTGTCTCGGATAACCGGACCAGATTCGATCTCGAGCCAGACACAGAAACTGTATCGTTGTTTCAAAATAAGGCTGTTTCAGTCCACCTGTGCTTGGAACGGACTAAGATGTCTCATTCCGCTCTGTGTCGTACGAGGTTCGGGCTCGGCACAGGTACTGAAACACAACACTTATTGAAACACTTTCAAGAGTGTCGAAATCTTTTTGACAAGCAGTAACATTAAGCTTAAGATACACAGCTTCGTTTCTAGCTGGCTATCCTATTACGAATTGGCGTAAAGCCCGGTCCACACGCAACGATCTGTCTGCGCAGACATTGGCGCAGATGTCTGTACATGCAAAAGATCGCTGCAAATGTGGTGTGTTCACACGACACAAACCCCAATCTACTACTCGCCCGCCATCTGTCGGTATAGAAAAGAAATATCAGTGGCAAGCGGCTACGCCCGCCGTAAACGTCAAAAATTTAATTCATTTATTTTGAAATATAGAAATGGAGGAAGTTCTGTTGTGGTCTGTGTTCACAACGTGTGTTGCAAAAAACGTTCAGACCAACCACAGGAAAAAGAAAGCAGTGAAAATGGTGTAGACAGTGGCTGCTAAAGCGAAAGCAGTTTTCTCACGTAAATTTACTGCGAGATTTGCAGGGCGAAACTTTTCGGTAAACAGTTCGCAACGAATTTTTTTTTTTTATTACTGTTTCACTGTTTGCCGAGGCGTCAACTGCCCGCAATTTTTCAATTAGAGCATTGTATAGTGCTGTCTTTTTGTCTCGGTCACTATAGTCTTTACTTTTAATCTTTCACATTCATGGGTGATTTCTATATATTTCGATGAATTCACTAACAAACTCTCGAGAACACTGACGAGTATCAGCCATTTTAATGCCCTGTGCGCACAAATACAAACACAGACTGAGCAAACACATCTGTTTCGCGCCAGATTTGCTGCGATCTCCTGTCCACACGCTCCAACTTGTCTGCGCAGATGTGGTTTGAACCCACAGATTTGAGAGGTTTCGCTCAAACCTCCAACTCCAACTTCCAGGTTTGCACACACCTCAGGTTGGTGCAAATCTTCTGTCCACACGCAACGATCTGTCTGCGCAGATGTGATGTGCGCAGACATTTGCACAGACAGATCGTTGCGTGTGGACGGGCCTTAACATCTACTTTATAAACACTAAGCAAACAATAAAACAACGCATACTATTTACATTCAAAATAATAAATATGTGAAAATCATTCAGTTAAATTACACTTTTTTATAACATACGCTTCTCTGTTCATGTACAGTAATCACATTAAGAAACGCAAGTAAACATTTTGAATAAAAAAAAGGCATAGAGTGACAATTATTAGACATATACATAAATTTGATGTAGGTATAATTGCTAGCAATCTGTTTGACGTATCACTGATACTGTAATGGTGAACGGGAAGGGCTAGGAAGCATGGTGAATTTATAGTAACGGTTCGAAACACCTTGAAAGACAAAATTTTTTTCTGTTATGTTTAGTTATTTATTCGAATTATTTGGCGTTATTTGTGAGTCTATAGTCACTGTGCCTATTATCCACAATGATTCCCTTTGTGTGAATGGATATTAGCAGGATGGGTATATTACCCATACTAACAGAATATGGGAATCCCAGTAGCATATCCGTTGTTTTGCAGTTTGCTCCCACCTCCAGTTCCGTTCGTGGTGGTTCTTCTATCTTCAGCTATGGCTGTCCTCAGCCAATTGAATAGTATGATAGTCACACGACACGAAAGTAGCGCATTTGCTGCAGGAAATACGAAACTGCCAAGACGCCTAAGTGATAGTTTCATGCTTTCTGCGATATGATTAGCGCTCTCGTACCTCATTTGTGTTTATATGGGCATACTTATAGAGTAGACATTCAAGATGATAAAATGTGTGGGTTTATTAGATTACTAAACACAAACTGTTTCACTGTTTCGAAACAGCTTATCGAAACATTACATTGTACTGTTTCATTTGTTTCGAAAGAGTTAGGTGTTTCAGTTTGCCCATCTCTAGTTAGAAGCATGCTTCTGCAGAAAACTGTTGAGCACGTTGCAAAACACAATAACTTTTGACAAAGTGACATTCTTTCGGCACTTATTTCTACCGTAATTTCATAGAATGGACTAAGTAAGGGCAAAACTTCTATTATTTGCCAGTCACTTTCTTTTATTGTTAGGTCAGAGCGTAGAAGTGCTAACGTAGCAATCACTGCATCCTTTACCTTCATTATTCGCTGAACATGTCAAAAGTAGAAGTCCAGTGGGTCTGGAAGTCCTGTTTGAGCTTGAGGACAGGCAGATTCATTTGCTGTTGTGTAGCAATCAGTTTTTTTTTTTTTTTGGCCTTGTATACTACGATTGAAAAACTCGACAATATTTGTAACTTGGGCCAAAACGTCAGATATTTCTTTAGTAGCTTCTTGTAGAACAAGATTTAGAGAGTGGGCGAAACATGAGGCTGATCGCCACTCACCAAGTCTGACAGCAGCTAAGATATTTGCAGCATTATCGCTAACAATAGCAGCAACTTTGTGGGAAATATGCCAGTCTGTCATAACGTCTTTCATGAAATTGCACAAGTTTTGGCTGGTATGCCGCTCTTTATAATTAATACAACCAAGTAATGCCGACTGGAGTTTAGTCTCTTCATCTATAAAGTGGGCTGCAATGGCTGTATAGCTTCCATTATTCCTCGACGTCCAACCATCAGTACTGAGAGAGAACGCAGATACAGCTTGCACCTTCTTTTGTACTTCATCCATTACGTCATTGTGAACACTCGATGTTAAATTTTCCGATAACGCTTTTCTTGATGGAAGTTTGGGAGAAGCACGTGATGTTTTTTTTTTTTAAAGCCTACTGCGGGCTCTCGCTCCGTCTCGCTATTGGCCGTCGGTCTTCGGAAGAGAGCGAACTCACCAGCGAGGTTATCCGTGAACTAGTTCGCCTAGGGGAGTGCTCTTCCGAACTAGTTCGTTGGAGAAATACACAAGACTAGTCGAGGTACAATCAGACACGTCAGCTTCAGATCGCAAAGGAGCAACGGCTGAGAAAAGACTTGTCAAGAATTACAGGATACACATACTTCGCCGTCATTAGAACGGGAGGAGGAATTAACGCTCTCACAAGGTGGCATTTAGTTTTAAATATCCATATTCCATTAACCCAATCAAATTTTAAGTGAGCGGATTCTGCTAGCGCATAAAGTACAAAAATTATCACGATCTGTAATAGGCTATAGCTGGATTGTAATTTAGAAGCTAATTACTGTTTTTATAACAGAAAAAAGGAAATTGTGACTACATCAAGCTGAAGCAGTGAATGTACCTTACACAAAAAAAAAAAAAAAAAAAAAAAAAAGCTAATTCAGGAACTTCTAAGTTTTTTTTTTTCCTCCTTCGTACGTCCTTTCCCGCCTTCTTAGTAGCTGGAAAATTTCCCTGCCGAAGTGCCAACCAAGCAAGTTGTGAAATTTAGTCTAGTTAATCCAGACATGTATATCAGTCACTTCTCATCTAGTCCGACGTGTAATGCAGAAGCATTCAATTGTTGATTCTTTTTTTTTTTTTTTACTGCAATCTGTAATACAATCGATAATAATGAAAAACCGTTTGGTTCAAAAAATGTTCAAATTTGTGTGAAATCTTATGGGACTTAACTGCTAAGGTCATCAGCCCCTAAGCTTACACACTACTTAACCTAAATTATCCTAAGGACAAACACACACACCCATGCCCGAGGGAGAACTCGATGACTCGAACCTCCGCCGGGACCAACCGCAAGGTCTATGACTGCAGCGCCCTAGACTGCTCGGAACCGTTTGGTGAGCGGCTGCACATCTTTGTATATACGATACCAATATGTAGTAAATATCATTGAGAATGTGTTAACATAGACATATAGTATTGATAACTCTGGCTTTAATTGCAGTACAGTAATTAGTATCGTTATTAGAGAAATATTGTTAATGTTTAAATCAATACCCCACTTTCAACCCTAATGATAATCACAAAAACAAATAATTAGACCCATATTTTGAACTGAATATTTAGCTCTTTAAATGACAGTAAACTTAGGGTGATTTGCAACATGTTGACTGTGCAGAAACGTTACATTAGGCTTACTAAAAGATTGTTATATATGTAGAAATGCAGTACAACGAATTTTTTTATCACACCTTAAGATTCATTGTCACTATCTTTTAATTGTTTTCTGGTTAGATTAGGAGATTAGTTTACTCTTTGATAATGCTATACTAATTGTTGTGCAATGTTGATTTAATACTATATTTGAAGAAAATATTACTTCAATTATCTACAAGAAAACATTTTTGCAAAATTGTTCTTCTCCTTAGGCGTGGTCTCATTACTGTAATGTGAAAAAATCATACATTTTTTTGTGTTTTTATATGTGGAACACTATTTTACGACAATAAATATCATAAAAACTACTTTGGATTCTTTTTTAACTTTAAACATTTGTTTTTATTTTATGATACCAAAATTTCGGGTATCCCATCATAAGGAGCACTAAAATTTGTGTTAAATATTTCAGTTTCCCACGTCATATCTTGGGCGGCTGAATGGGAATTTGTGGAAAAAATTTGTAGGTGTCACAAGTCATCCCACTGCGAGGATGACGTGGAACACGAACAGATAAAGATATAAAAATCAAATGACAAAATTTAAGATACTATGAGGTACATAAATGTAATCTAATGATCCAATCTTAAATTTTCATATACATGATCTTTTCATACATTGCAAGAGTCCTTCTAAGTCAAAGAAACATGAAGGGTGCCTCAAGCCACCTTGTTTTACAGTAACGGTATGTATGATTTCTTGTAAGCCCTACAAATAGGAGGTAACTGATACAGAATTGACAGTAGCAACTACACTTAACAAACCTTTTAACATTTTACGTAGGCCTATCAGCAGAATAAAGACACACAAATACCAGTAGAGAAAACCATGTATGGGTTAACATACCATATAAACAACTGATACACGGAATTACACATTACATACAGATTGTAATTACGTATCAGTTATTGTAGCATTGCCCATGAAATGAGGTTCAATTCGGATCTCAGTTATAGTTTTATTCTGCAGGAAGTTTCAAACTCTTGCCACAGAATGAAATACTTTTTCTGAAGACTGCAGCTCTCTAGCTTTTATGTTGATTGTTAAAGAGTTGCAATCACATACTTTTGGCGTGATAGGTGTCTAGGTATCTATGCTGTTTTACCAGACAATAGAAGAGAGTAGCACCCAGTGAAACATTGTATGGAGTGAAACATTCAATTTCAGTTGTTTCTGGTAATACTATTCCTTCATGTTGGTATCACTATATGTTGACCTATATCAAAGATATTTTTGAGTGTAATGGTCGACAATCTGGTGAGCCATATCCTTCATATCTACATCTACACTCTGCAAACCATCAAGAGCTGCACGATAGAGGCTATGCCCCACTGTTCCAGTTATTAGTGTTTTTCCTGTTCCATTCACATATGGAGCGGAGGAAGAATGATTGTTTGAATGCCTCTGGGCATAAAGAAATTAGTCTGATCTTACCCTCCAGATCCCCATGTAAGCAATACATAGGGGATTGTAGTATATTCCTAGAGTCATCATTTAAAACTGCTTCTTGAAACTTTGCTAATAGACTTTCTTGGGGGTAGTTTACACCTATCTTCAAGAGTCTTCCATTTCAGTTCCTTCAGTATCTCTCTCTGACACTTTCTCAAGGATTCAACAAACCTGTGACCATTTGTGCTTCCCTTTTCATTACACATTCAGTATCCATTAGCCCCATCTGGTAGGGCTTGGATTAGATTAGATTCAGTTAGATTCAGTTTTCATTCCATGGGTGTGGAACATGTCAGAAAGTATAACATAAAAAAGGTAAATCATATGAATATAATACTCATTAGCCTGATCATTTATCAGGAGATTGTCATAATAGGTGAATACATTACAGCAAACTGGAACTGCTAATATTAACAGAATTAATATACTGTCAGAATGAAACATAGTTGTGCACTCTTAATACATTTATCATACACAAAATACCTCGTCTTGCCTGTTGTGACCAAGTGCTGTCAAAACTGAAATCTAGCACACATTTTTACTTAAGCTCGTCTGAGAGTCCCTGTTAAGATATTCATCTATAGAGTAGGAGGAGTTGCCTATCAAAAATTCTTTCAAACTCTTTTAAACTGTGGTTTATCTGAAACCAAGTTTTTAATGGTTGCTGGCGATTTATTGAAAATGTTTGTTCCTAAATTGTGGACCCCTTTTTGCTCCAAGGAAAGTGTTTTTGGTCTTTATGTAGATTCTTCTTATTCCTAATACTGATATTACGTATTGAGTTTTGGTTGGAAATGGAGATATATTACTTGCAACTAATTTCGTTTAGGAATAAATATAATGATAGGCAGTGGCTAGAATACAAATTTCGTCGAACAGGTTTCTACACGACGTTCTCGAATTTACACGACAAATGAGACTTATTACACACGTACTCGCCGGTACTACTACAGTGGTACTCACCTGAAGATGGCCAGAAGACTCCGCCGAAATATCGTGGCAGGACGTTACAGATACCTGGCAGTTCTCCCGTGTTTTTATGGAACGATCAGTACGCCGGGAAAGCTTTAAACACCACTGCACGTTAGCTTATTACACATATGACAAAGTTGGTGTTTCCAAGTCAGTTTATTATCGATATTTATGTCATTCGTCCTTCACATTTTGGTCTTTCGATTCACCAGGCTAAAAGTACAGTACTGATATGTTAGCCTTTAAATTTTCACTTTCAAAATGATTTTGTGTTTTCTCTATAAAATTGTAAAGGAACATTTGAAAACACAGTTAAGCATTTCAGCTTTTGCTTTGCTACCCTCAATTTCAGTTCCTGTCTAATTTGCTAGGGAATGGACACTAACTCTGGTCCCACTATAGTTGAATTCTTTTATCTTGGCGGCTCGCGCATGCCCGCCCAGACGCGGGAGATTGCTGCATTGCCAGTTGCACACGACCCACGCGCCAAGAGAAGCAACGCCATAGTATAGTATAGTTCGCAAGCTTCCGTTTAGGGGGGAGCGCGCAGTTTATGAAGTAAAGCCACCACGGCCACATTAACCCTTTCGCTGCTACAGAGACGTGCTCCCCGAATTCCGCGCTGTGCGCGATTTTGTCACTGCACTGCTCGCCTGTGCTGACACATGGTGTTTCCGACTGCTTTGACACACTTATCATTCGATTCCACAAAAACTATTTGGCCCAAAAATTAGATTTTTACACATCTTCTTGACTGATACCTTCCCCCCCACTTCCTTTGACTGATTGAAGTGCTTTAAAATAAGGCCAAACGCGCCCGGTGTAAATAAAACTTTTATCACAGTCGCGAAAGACGGAATATTTCTCAATATTACATACGACACCTATGTGGTACTTAAATTAAATGAGATATTGTTATACAGTAAATTTTATATGAAATTTGGGTACCTTGTCCACATTTCATTCTCAACATTGTGGCAACTAAAATCGACCATACGGAAAGTATACGCTATGGACTTTACCTCTGCAAACTCTTCAAAATTTCGTGCAATGGTTTACTACATTTAATGCTGCACAATAACTGGGTTCAACATCGAAACAAAATTAAGTCATTTATGGGGGGAAGGTATCAGTCAAGAAGATGTGTAAAAATCTAATTTTTGGGCCAAATAGTTTTTGTGAAATCGAACGATAAGTGTGTCAAAGCAGTGGGAACACCGTGTGTCAGCACAGGCGAGCAGTGCAGTGATGACAAAATCGCACAGCGCGGAATGCGGGGAGCACGTGACTGCAGCAGCGAAAGGATTAATGAAGACAAAGCACTAGAAATTTCAAAAATTTGCATTCAAACGAATAAAATTCGCGAAGTAAGACACTTCGATATAGTGTTTAGATAAAGAAAACATTTAGCATCACACAAGGTTTGAACTGTTTACCTTTCACTTACTAAACCAACGCCTCAACCATTACGCTAGCGTAGCTCGTCCTACAACATTTCTCCATAAGGAGTCTAACAGTTTACACAAAATTCCTACAAACACTGTTGGTATGCCTATGAATTACTCGCACTTCGTCGAAGTACAATAGTAAATAAACAATTACCGCAGTTCTTTATTGCGAAAAAGCGGTTCGTGAAATTGATACAAACACCTTTCCTTGCTATCGCCTGAATTAAGAGTCTTATTGCTTGTTTGGTTTAATTAATAGAAAATGAAGCAATTGGTAAAAAGAATGGTTTTTCCAAACTTTCAAAAAACAAAGTCTGCTATCAAGACATTGCTTTTGTTCTATTACTTTATTTATGACTGAACGTTTCTAAAACTGAAGACACTCGTCGGTGCTCTGCACTGCAGTCGAGATCTGGCAACGTCGTTCTCTGTTCATTGGCTGACTGTATTTTTTGACGTCAGATGCGCAGAACGAACCTAAACTCGGCCGCCTACATAAATGACGCGCACTTTAACAGCCTTTACATACAGCCAGAATTTGTTTGGATTTTGTGAAATGTCATTTGATAATACTGTGCTTCGGTAGTCATTGAAGGCATCACGCACTGCTCTCGTTACAGTCAAACGTACTTCATTCGGCATCTCTTTACCTATAGCTTTATGCTTTGTTTTACACCTATTATTCAGTAATCTCTGTTTCTTTAGAAGTTTCTTTACAGTGACTGCATACTGTGGAGGTTTCCTCCAACTATGAACTGTTCTACTGTGTACATATCTATCCAGTGCATGGTCAACTATTCTTTTAATCTTGAGCCAGAGTTACTCTACATGCTGCTGTCCTTTGCTGAAAGTTTAAAGTTCCTCATTGAGATATGGCACTTCAGATATTTTATCTAGTTTACTGAACACGTATGTCTTTCTGCTTGTTTTAGTTGTCCTTTGTACTTTGGTAAGCACTCCACCGTGGTCACAGATGAAGATGTCAGGTTTGTTTGTTGCCATTAGATCCAGCATATTTCCGTCACTAGTGGGATCCCTATCTATCTCTTGAAGGTAGTTTTCAGAGAAGGTGTTTAGTAATGTTTCACAGGATGTCTTATCGCACCCACCACTAATGTAACTGTAATTTTCCCAATTAACTGTCAGACGATTAATGTCTCCGTCAACAATTAAAGTACGATTGGGGAACTTATGTACGAGTAAACTGAGATTTTCTGTGAAGTTTTTGGTTACATCAGGAGATGAGTCTGGTGGGTGACAGAAGGATCCAGTTGTCATTTTATGCCGACCCCTGATACCGAGTCTCGCCCAAATGTCACGCACAGCTTCAATTTCTATCTCGGTGGATTTGAGTTTTTCATCTACTGCAATAAATAGATCACCTGCAATTCTCATTTGCCTATCCTTACAATATATACTTAAATTTTTCCCAAAAACCTCACTGCTATCAAGTTCAGGTTTCAACCCGCTTTCTGTACCTAGTATTATGCGAGCTTCTCTGCTTTTCACAAGTGCTTGAAACTCATTGACACCTCGTGCAAATGCTTCGACAGTTTACCAGAGATTTTAATACTCTTACCTGTGGGAGACATTTCTTTCGATCTAACACTGATACTTCTGGGTTTTCTGTAGTTACCGTTACACAGTTTCGATGCAGAGTCACCTAATCTAAAAAAAACCTTTTATGCACACCACAGTCTGCTACCTGTGATGGGTAGTGCACACCTGACTTATTTAGGAGGGTCCAAAAATCTCAACCCTACGGCACAAGTTCAGGAAGTTGCAGCCTGGCTCGTCACAGATCTTTCGAAGTCTCCGGTTTAGTACTTTCACACGACTCGGAACCAAAGGGCCACAACCAGTTCTGGGAGCAGTGCTGCAAATTGTGAGCTTCACCGAAATTCCACGTGCGAGGCCAGTCTTCTCGACCTCCTCTGCCACTCGCCGGAATGACCCGAGAATGACTTCGGAGCCCAGACGACGTACATTATTTGATCCGACGTGTGCCACAGTCTGCAGCCCGTTCCTCAGTGGCTGCCAGACCAGCCTCTTCAACATGTCGAGTGAGCCACACAGACTTTGTGCACCAGTGTGCTTTCCCGTCCCTCGCAGCCATTTCCCTAACGGGTACCGCCATTCGCCGTACGTCGGAACTGCCGTAGATCGGTAGACCCTTACCATTTTGCATTTGCCTCCTCCTGAACCGGACAAAACAGGTTTCTTCAAAACAGGTGAAGTGAGTCCCACTGGCTCAGTTTCGGTGAGAGACGGAACCTCAGACACGTCGGTACGACACCCCGAGTCGTCCCCAATCCCTGTCCACCCTGTACCTGACACCTAGATCTACCATTGACACACCACTCACACTCGAGTGGATGGGTAATGACAGTTCCTGTACTTTGTGCAGAGGAGACAGAATCGACAAGGGAGTACCTCTGGTACACTTATCACAGGTACACGTCTCACTTCCGACACACCGATTCCCGGCAGCTGTGTATCGTCTGACAGGGTGATTTCCAGCTGCTTAAAAATGCCAACCAATTAATCCCGTGTTTGAGAACAGCATTCACAGTGGGGCTGCATTTTGCCCGGTGCATTGTATTTGGAGGCAGTGAGCAGAGGACTTCAAATTATAGCTGCTGATTACCTTTTGATTTGTAGACCCAAAATATTGCTAATTCCCTATAAGAATTGAAGCAGATACACAATGTGAGATTTCTATTATGGCGACACAAAAATCTGTGGTAAAAATTACTAGTTTCCTAACATGTTTTGAAGTTGATAGTAGTTATTAGCAAACTCGAAAGCCGAGTTAATTTATGATAAATGAAGATAATATACAGGGCTAATCCTCTTAAGGGAAAACTAGATGTTAACTAAATATGCCATTTTTTTACTCGTGTCACGTTTCTTGCCAGGGTGCGATATTTTTTGAAAAGAAGTGGTTTGCAATGTTGCGAGCTGTGGGGCACTAAATTTTACTATTCTGAGCGTGGACTTTTTTCTGCCTATGATGTTTACATTGTTGATCTAAAAACTGTGTATAAGGCTTTCAAGAAGTCAAGAAATGAAATACCAACTTGGGCAGACGTGTATAAAGGACAAAACAGGTATTGCACAGCCAGTGGAGTTTAAGGTCAAATAATGATAAGTGCCCCCCCATGAACCATGGACCTTGCCTCAGTGATACAGACAGCCGTACCATAGGTGCAACCACAACGGAGGGGTATCTGTTGAGAGGCCAGACAAACATGTGGTTCCTGAAGAGGGGCAGCAGCCTTTTCAGTAGTTGCAGGGGCAACAGTATGGATGATTGACTGATCTGGCCTTGTAACATTAACCAAAACGGCCTTGCTGTGCTGGTACTGCGAACGGCCGAAAGCAAGGGGAAACTACAGCCGTAATTTTTCCTGAGGAAATGCAGCTTTACTATATGGTTAAATGATGATGGCGTCCTCTTGGGTAAAATATTCCGGAGGTAAAATACTCCCCCATTCGGATCTCCGGGCAGGGACTACTCAAGAGGACGTCGTTATCAGGAGAAAGAAAACTGGCGTTCTACGGATCGGAGCGTGGAATGTCAGATCCCTTAATCGGGCAGGTAGGTTAGAAAATTTAAAAAGGGGAATGGATAGGTTAAAGTTAGATATAGTGGGAATTAGTGAAGTTCGGTGGCAGGAGGAACAAGACTTTTGGTCAGGTGATTACAGGGTTATAAATACAAAATCAAATAGGGGTAATGCAGGAGTAGGTTTAATAATGAATAAAAAAATAGGAGTGCGGGTTAGCTACAACAAACAGCATAGTGAACGCATTATTGTGGCCAGGATAGACACAAAGCCCATGCCTACTACAGTAGTACAAGTTTATATGCCAACTAGCTCTGCAGATGATGAAGAAATAGATGAAATGTATGACGAGATAAAAGAAATTATTCAGGTAGTGAAGGGAGACGAAAATTTAATAGTCATGGGTGACTGGAATTCGTCAGTAGGAAAAGGGAGTGAAGGAAACATAGTAGGTGAATATGGATTGGGGGAAGAAATGAAAGAGGAAGCCGCCTTGTAGAATTTTGCACAGAGCATAACTTAATCATAGCTAACACTTGGTTCAAGAATCATGAAAGAAGATTGTATACATGGAAGAAGCCTGGAGATACTGACAGGTTTCAGATAGATTATATAATGGTAAGACAGAGATTTAGGAACCAGGTTTTAAATTGTAAGACATTTCCAGGGGCAGATGTGGACTCTGACCACAATCTATTGGTTATGAGCTGTAGATTAAAACTGAAGAAACTGCAAAAAGGTGGGAATTTAAGGAGGTGGGATCTGGACAAACTGATTAAACCAGAGGTTGTACAGAGATGGGACCTGGATAAACTGAAAGAACGAGAGGTTGTACAGAGTTTCAGGGAGAGCATAAGGGAACAATTGTCACAAATGGTGGAAAGAAATACAGTAGAAAAAGAATGGGTAGCTCTGAGGGATGAAGTAGTGAAGGCAGCAGAGGATCAAGTAGGTAAAAAGACGAGGGCTAGTAGAAATCCTTGGGTAACAGAAGAAATATTGAATTTAATTGATGAAAGGAGAAAATATAAAAATGCCGTAAATGAAGCAGGCAAAAAGGAATACAAACGTCTCAAAAATGAGATCGACAAGACGTGCAAAATGGCTAAGCAGGGATGGCTAGAGGACAAATGTAAGGATGTAGAGGATTATCTCACGAGGGGTAAGATAGATACTGCCTACAGGAAAATTAAAGAGACCTTTGGAGAAAAGAGAACCACTTGTATGAATATCAAGAACTCAGATGGAAACCCAGTTCTAAGCAAAGAAGGGAAAGCAGAAAGGTGGAAGGAGTATATAGAGGGTCTAAACAAGGGCGATGTACTTGAGGACAATATTATGGAAATGGAAGAGGATGTAGATGAAGACGAAATGGGAGATACAATACTGCGTGAAGAGTTTGACAGAGCACTGAAAGACCTGAATCGAAACAAGGCCCCGGGAGTAGACAACATTCCATTAAAACTACTGATGGTCTTGGGAGAGCCAGTCCTGACAAAACTCTACCAAGATGTATGAGACAGGTGAAATTCCCTCAGACTTCAAGAAGAATATAATAAATCCAATCCCAAAGAAAGCAGGTGTTGACAGATGTGAAAATTACTGAACTACCAGTTTAATAAGCCACAGCTGCAAAATACTAACGCGAATTCTTTACAGACGAATGGAAAAACTAATAGAAGCCAACCTTGGGGAAGATCAGTTTGGATTCTGTAGAAATGTGAGGCAATACTGACCTTACGACTTATCTTAGAAGAAAGATTAAGGAAAGGCAAACCTACGTTTCTAGCATTTGTAGACTTAGAGAAAGCTTTTGACAATGTTGACTGTAATACTCTCTTTCAAATTCTAAAGGTGGCAGGGGTAAAATACAGGAAGCGAAAGGCTATTTACAATTTGTACAGAAACCAGATGGCAGTTATACGAGTCGAGGAACATGAAAGGGAAGCAGTGGTTGGGAAGGGAGTGAGACGGGGTTGTAGCCTCTCCCCAATGTTATACAATCAGTATATTGAGCAAGCAGTGAAGGAAACAAAAGAAAAATTTGGAGTAGGTATTAAAATCCATGGAGAAGAAATAAAAACTTTCAGGTTCGCCGATGACATTGTAATTCTGTCAGAGACAGCAAAGGACTTGAAAGAGCAGTTGAATGGAATGGACAGTGTCTTGAAAGGAGGGTATAAGAGGAACATCAACAAAAGCAAAATGAAGATAATGGAATGTAGTCGAATTAAGTCGGGTGATGCTGAGGGAATTAGATTAGGAAGTCAGACACTTAAAGTAGTAAAGGAGCTTTGCTATTTGGGGAGCAAAATAACTGATGATGGTCGAAGTAGAGAGGATATAAAATGTAGACTGGCAATGTCAAGGAAAGCGTTTCTGAAGAAGAGAAATTTGTTAACATCGAGTATAGATTTAAGTGTCAGGAAGTCGTTTCTGAAAGTATTTGTATGGAGTGTAGCCGTGTATGGAAGTGAAACATGGACGATAACCAGTTTGGACAAGAAGAGAATAGAAGCTTTTGAAATGTGGTGCTACAGAAGAATGCTGAAGATTAGATGGGTAGATCACATAACTAATGAGGAGGTATTGAATAGAATTGGGGAGAAGAGGAGGTTGTGGCACAACTTGACAAGAAGAATGGACCGGTTGGTAGGACATGTTCTGAGACATCGAGGGATCACCAATTTAGCATTGGAGGGCAGTGTGGAGGGTAAAAATCGTAGGGGCTGACCAAGAGATGAATACACTAAGCAGATTCTGAAGGACGTAGGTTGCAGTAAGTACTGGGGGATGAAGCAGCTTGTACAGGATAGAGTAGCATGGAGAGCTGCATCAAACCAGTCTCAGGACTGAAGACCACAACAAGAACAACAACAACAACAATGATGATGATAAATGAATAAATAAGTAAATGCATATATGCTATAAGATAATGAAAGGCAACTACTCACCTGTAGTTGACCGACACATAGTAAACAGGCACATATAACTGTACACAGACTTGATTACCTATGTTATAGTTTCAGTGCTTTTCCTGTCTCTCTCTCTCTCTTTCTGACTCTCTCTCTCTCTCTGTCTCTCTCTCTCTCTCTCTCTCACACACACACACACAACTGTTCAGGCATGTGGAACCCATACCAAATAGAACTAACAGTGGATATTGATTGTATACAGAGAAGAGAAGAATGAGTGCTCACAGATCTGCTTAACCCACAGGAAAGTGTAACAGAGATGCAGAAGAAATTGAACTGGCAGGCCCTTGAAGATAGACTAAACTATCATGAGAAAGTCTAATACAAAAGTTTCAAAAACCTGCTCTAAAAATGATAAATCTAGGAATATACTACAACCTGCTTCACATTGCTCATATAGGGATCCAAGATTAGAGGAAACCCTCATAACTCATACAAAGGGACATACTCTGCCATGCACTTGACAGTGGTTTGCAGAGTATGTTTGTAGATGTAGAAACACAGCCATCTGCAGTGGCAGCAACACTCACTGCCTTCGAGTGGCTGGAAGGATCGATTTGGTGGGGTGGGGGTAGCCAGGTGTGTTTAGGTTCTTTAAACGGCCTACACAAGTAAATAAATTGTTGCGGGGTGTCGCGACGGTCGACCCCGGGACTCCCGATGTCCGAGTCGAAGCCGGGATCCACCGCTCCGCCTTTCTCGAGGAGGCCCAGCAAGTTCAATGGCGCCGAAGGGCAGTGCAGAGTGATACGGCGGTATTCAGTGGCATTACTTTATTCTCACAATTTACAGTGCTTCAGAGAGTGCAGCGCAGCGTCGGTGTGTCGCCCACACACGAGTCCGGTCGGGTCGGCAGCTCCCGGTATGCCGACACTGCTGCCGTCACGTGCGAGCTCGTCTGGAACCCGGCCGCGCCACTGCCCGCTATTTCGGAGACTGCTACAGTCCCCAGAACTCGATGCCCTCTGCCCCGTTCGGCCTGCTCTTTCCGACTGTGGGACGGAGGTCGTCGTGCCGGTCACCGGTGGCCCCGGGCCGCTGCTGCTCCCGGGACGGGACCGGACTCGAACCCGCGCCCTCCCGGATGCCGTGCCACAAATTGCCGCTAGTGGTGCTCGCCGGATGGCAACACCCGCTGCTGTCTCTGGCACTGCTCCAGTGCAGCTACGCCTCCCGCAGCGTACGCCTCGCCCGGACCCCGGTATGCCAGGTGGGAAGCAAACGTGGCCCGTCCGAGACCCGCTGCAGACTGCCGTCACTGCCCCCCTTCGGGCATACCGTGCAATCTCCGAGTACCCGGCTGCCGTTCTGTCCCACCCCGGTGTCGTGTCCCCAGAGGCGGAATACAGCCCGAACGAGTACAAGGAAACAAAGTACAGATTTACACAGAATATTTACAACATTGCTGCCAGACTGACCCCTATAAACGTAGACCGGCACAGGCCCGACCCGACTCTCGACTGACCGGGCACACACACTCTCCCGAGGTAAAAGTACCTCACTATTTAAACTGCCTTTCCCCTCGCTTCTGACGCAGTGTCGGAGAGAGACATAAACTGTGGCACAGATAAATTCCCGAGCGTCAGCCGTCTACAAGTCTCGACTCGGCTCTGGCCTAGTTCCTCGCCTCGTGTCGCGATAACTTCGAGCAGTTCTGCAGTTTGCTGCCTCACTGTCGCTTCACACAAAGCAGCTCGTACACGCAATAGTGCCATCGCAGCACCGTGCTCGTGAGTGCCGTGTTTGCATTTTCTGGCCTACTAACTGTCAACTGTTTCAACACTCTGCCTGAGGCCCCAGTTTCCGTAATCCAATCACGCGTTCATTGACTTTTAATAAAATTTTCTCTTTCCTACAACTAAGACTAATACTGGCGCAGCAAAATATTTGTAATGAATCTTATTCATCCCTGTGCGGTAAAGATATCGTACTATGACTGTGACTATATTTGAGTAAGCTGACAGAAAGTTTAAGGTATGGTATCAATTTTTTTCACCGACCTCGGTGCCTGTCAGTTTTTTGAGCTGGTGTGATAAAGGCACACGTACTTGCACCCAGTATTGTGTTACTCAAAAGTTAACATATGCGGAAGTCGCAAGTTTTCATTCTCCTACTGAGGTACGTCCTAATCTCCACATCCCGATGTGACGAGGAGTTGCATATTTAAATGGACCTTTCTGGACAAGAAGAGAGAACAGTTGACACAGCAGTGCTGGCACCATTGGGGATACGAGGTAAATGTCATGCTGCGTGCCTCTATTCGAAGGAATTAATCTTCGATCGATGTTCCAGAACAGCTACGGTGTTTCTTAATCCACGTGCACGTGTAACTGATGCATTTCTGGACTTACAATTTCTGGTGCACATTAGCATAACTACGTCAGCTCCTAATAATTCCCATTATCTCTGTCCCTTACCACTATATCCGGCGAACTATACTAGGTAATTGGCATTGGGGGAGTTAGCACATTTGTAATAATTTTAAATAATTTGCAAAGAAGGAGTATACCATACACCCATTACGCTGTACAACCACATGCCATCCCATTTGAGACAGTTATCAAATTTGGGTGTGTTTAAAGTGAAACTGAAATGGTACTTGCTGTAATACTGCTTCTGTTCTGTTTCTGAGTTTTTGGAACACCATAAACAGTAATGTAAGTAGTCACACATTCTTAACTGTGCTTACTTATTTCACTTATTTTATTTGCTTTTATAATAATGTTACCAGTATGCAACATGCATTTGATTACGATTTAAAAATCGTACTAGGTTTCTGAAAGTATTTGTGTAGCCATGTATGGAAGTGAAATGTGGACAGTAAAGACAAGAAGAGAATAGAGGCTTTCGAAATGTGGTGTTACAGAAGAATGCTGAAGATTAGATGGGTAGATCACATATATAATGAGGAGGTATTGAATAGAATTGGGGGAGGAGAGATTTTTGTGGCACTACTTGACTAGAAGAAGGGATCAGTTGGTAGGACACGTTCTGAGACATCAAGGGATCACCAATTTAGTATTGGAGGAAGGCGTAGAGGGTAAAAATCGTAGAGGGAGACCAAGAGATGAATATACTAAGTAGATTCAGAAGGATGTAGATGCAGTAGTTATTTGGAGATGAAGAAGCTTGCACAGGATTGAGCAGCATGGAAAGCTGCATCAAACCAGCCTCTGGACTGAAGACCACAACAACAACAGGTATGAACTGTATTTATTGTCTCGAACCTGACTTGTCCTATACTGTATGTGCAAGCTATGTATCAAATCACAGTTAATGGGACCAATAAGGAAATACAAACATGGGTAGAGAGCCACTGTTTGTGACATTACTGATACACCCGAGACTGGTTTTAAAGAGATTATTCCACAGCTCTAATGTTGGACTTACTGGCTAAGAAAGCTAAAACCAGATTGGAGGTGATGAATTGCTACAAGGGTAGGAGGTAGTGGTGGATTGTTGCAGTCGAGTACCACGGATTGTGGAAGGTCAGAATTTGGGTTTCTGCTTACGGGAACGATGAAAGAAAAGCTAGTTTTTACCAGTCAATCACGATTAAACTTGCATTTGGGGCCAAAGATGAGACCTTTAGAGAGAATTGAGTTTTCTACAGGGGTCAGGTTCTCAAAAGATAAGCTGAAAACAGTGTTGGGGGAATGGATAGGGTACTCAGGAATAATGTGTGTAAAACATACATGAACCCAGGAGTGTGAAGAGTACACTGACCCATTCTTCCCAACTAATAATACTCACAACAGAAGTAATCCACATATTAATAAAATAATAACTTAAACTAATATATCTAATACAAATAGCCAGACATTGGGTGTTGTTTTATTTTATTGTACATATGAAAATCTATAGTGAGGGACAGTGTGCATATTCGGTGTGGGACGTGGTTGCAGGAATTTAGCAAGATCAAATACCTGCTCAGACATAGCAATAAGTATTCCGTGGACCACAATTCCACCCTGGAGGTGCACAGACTTCCCAAGAAAATGTGTCAAACCAATACCAGTGTGCAGATAAAAAAGCTTGAGGGATATTTGTGTGAAAGAAAGCTTTTATAATTTGAGGCAACATCATCTCACATTTGTGAAAATTGTTAATGTATTGACGTACTGATAAATACAATGGCTGAAGGAAAGAAGTGAAGCACACGGGAAACACAGTCGGATGACGATGTAACTTTTCACACCTGCACTACATCAGTAGGTATGTACGTGATTAGAGTTTAAATTCACTGTGGCAGGAGGAATGGCCACTAGACTACATTAGTGTCGTTACACTGTCCGGCAGGGTACATAAGGGGCGTACAGTGTCCGACGTCGAGTGATCACTACGACGGACACGGAGATGCCGCACACTCGTGTCATCGGCACCTGACAGTTTGAGTGCCAAACAGAGGGTTCGTCAAACCACCTTCACAATCCTCTATTATTCCAATCTTGTATAGCACACGGAACAAAAGAACACCTGTACCTTTCTGTACGAGCTCCGAGTTCCCTTATTTTGTCACGGTGATCGTTTCTCCCTATGTAAGTCTATGTCAACAAAATATTTTCACATTAGGTGGAGAAAGTTGGTGATTGGAATTTTGCCTTTAATTATGTCCACCCCAAATCCTGTATCATCTCAGTGATACTTTCTCCCCTATTTCTTGATAATACAAAATGTGGTGCCCTTCTTTGAACTTTTTCGATGTACTCTGTCAATCCTTTCTGGTATGGATCCCACACCGCACAGCAGTATTCTAAAAGAGGACAGACAAGCCTAGTGTAGGCAGTCTCCTTAGTAGATCTGTTACATTTTCTAAGTGTCCTGCCAATAAAACGCAGTCTTTGGTTAGCCTTCCCCACAACATATTCTATGTGTTCCTTCCAATTTAAGTTGTTTGTAATTGTAATTCCTAGGTAGTTAGTTGAATTTATGACCTTTAGATTTGACTGATTTATTGTGTAACCAAAGTTTAATGAATTCCTTTAATACACATGTGGATGATCTCACACTTTTCATTACTTAGAGACAATTGCCAATATCTGCACCATACAGATATCCTTTCTAAATCGTTTTGCAATTTGTTTTCATCTTCTGACGACTTTATTAGTCGATAGAGTAATTGACAAACAACCTAAGAGGGTTTCTCAAATTGTCTCCCATATCCTTTATATAGATAAGAAACAGCAAAGGGCCTATAACACTACCTTGGGGAACACCAGAAATCACTTCTGTTTTACTCGATGACTTTCCGTCAATTACTACGAACTGTAACCTCTCTGGCAGGAAATCACAAATCCAGTCACATAACTGAGACAATATACGATGAGCACGCAATTTCCCTACGAGCCGCTTGTGTTGTACAGTGTCAAAAGCCTTCTGGAAATACAGAAATAGAGCACCAATTTAAAATTCCTTGTCAATAGTAAAGAGCTAGTTGTGTTTCACAAGAATGATGTTTTCTAAATCTGTGTGGACTGTGTGTCAATAGACCGGTTTCTTCAACACAAGTGATAATGTTCGAGCACAATATACGTTCCAAAATCCTGCCGCACATTCACGTTAATGATACGAGCCTGTAATTTAGTGGATTATTCCTACCACCTTGCTTGTCGGTGTGACCTGTGCAACCTTCCAGTCTTCAGGTACGTGTTTTGTCGAGTGAACGGTTATATACGATTGTTAACTACGGAGCTAATGCATCGGCATACTCCGAAAGGAACCTAATTGGTATACAGTCTGGACCAGAAGACTCGCTTTTATTAAGTGATTTAAGTCGCTTCACTACTCCCGACGATATTTACTTCTACATTATTAGTGTCAGCAGCTGTTCTCGATTTGAATTCTGGAAAATTTACTTCATCTCCTGTGGGTCTCCATTCGGCCAGCTGGTCGAATCTTGTGATATCCAGATTTGTGTAGTATTCAGATGTGACAGTGGCCTAATGTGAGAGCAGGCATACTTGACATCAAGGTAACAGTTCTCCACATCTGACCACCACAAAGGAGGAAAGCTGTACACCCTGTAATCCCTTCACATCTGTCTCTGCCACCTGAGAACGAGAATGGGCTCCCTTCAACATTCTGTGCCATCCCGTACCATCGGGCAGGGACCAGAAACAGCTGGACTAGGGAATTACCGTCCCGTGTAGAGGCTGCCAAAATACCACAGTGCAAATGACTGCATCCGCGACCGGGACACGAGGACTGCCGGTTACGGCCTCAGATAGTGTTCGGCGGTGAATCGCGGTCCCAGACGACCACTGTCGGCGAGTATTGCATCTACCTAGGGAAGATCCCATTCTTACAATGTTTTGGAGAGGCACATTGTAATGTCCCCACAGCAAATACCCTCTACCACGCACCAATCATTTTCAATCAAACCATCCACATTCATCCACTTTGGAAAAGTTATCTGATCTGATTTTCTCGTGATATATGCGGTGACAGCTCGTCGACGCCAAAGTATTTTCTAGTGCATTTATTCTTTGAAATAACAGAGATGCATATATGCATTCTCCATGGTTGTTAGAGTGGTAACTAGGACAGCTTCTGGAGTATCTGTTGAGGGATTGACGTGTTTCTGAGAGATACATATTCTGCTTTTCTTCTCGCTAAAGCGAGCCAATTAACATTTGTGATGGTAGCGGTTTGTTTTGAAGAGAAAGAGATTGTAAAAGGAAAATAATTAAGGTGTGGAATCACCGGAGATCTGGACATGTAATGGAGATGGATTTGATACACGATTTCCTCCATAAATAAGGTTTGTGACTTTTTTGTTCTGGAGTGATTGAACGAATGAGTTTTTTCTGAATCATTAGTTGATCACGTTTACACAGAGGTAGCGGCTAGCTGCATTGATCATCTATTCTTAGATTAAAGAGACGGCAACTTATTATCCGAACATTAAAATGTTAAAACATCAATGTTATTCCCAGTGTGGGGAACTTCAGGTCACAGCCGGCAGTGATCGAGGGAACTCTGATGACACAACAGTATCAGAGCTGTCCCGCATCTTCACGTGTTTCTGTCAACTGTCTACACAGCGAGTGAGCCGACTCGGTTTATGACTCTGTCCCAGTGCCACTATCTGGGATACCGAGGACCAGTTACGACATTTGTGGGTCAATTTGTCTCGTCGCACCCTTCCCGACTGAATCGGTACACACATCTGGGCCAGACGGGGTGCAACGGCATAGTGATGGCTGTGGATTGCTGTGTTATGAAGGTTAAATTACATGTTTGTATTGATAGGACTGTCAAAAACAGTATTGTATTGTTTTGTAGTAGAAACGTGTTTTATGTTGAAGTGCTAACATTTTCTGAGACAAATAGATTGGCAAATCTCTCAAAAAGTAAAGTATGACGCCAAAATGAAGTGTTTTTAAGAAATGTGGGTTTCACGGTAATAGATTTTCGAATAAAGGGAAACATTGTAACAACACAATAAACTACAGGCAAACTCGTCACTATCTAGAGAAACACCCATTAGTGCTTCAAAGATTAAAATAAAACATCGTGATACACAATTTTCTCAAAATGAAAGTGATGTAAATGGTAGGTTAGGTTAAGTTATATTCTAATAGATTTACACATCCTAACAAGGGTGTTAGGTGAATGTGTGTGTTGCAAAACATGTGAAGGGCCAGTTTCCATGAAGACAGTGTGGTAGCAAATGGACTATCCAGGAAACTTATCATTAATTGTGCCAGTTGTAAATATACTCATTCATTTTGTAATTCTGATAATTGTAAAGATAATTATTTTGAAGTAAATGTTAGGTGGTTGTACGGATTGAGAGCTATTGGCAAAGGACACACTGCAGCAGAAACAACGTGTGCCGTAATGAATATGCCACACCCACCTCGTAAAATCGACAAGTATGCGGGATTTATTGGAGCCGCTGTGGAATCTGTTGCATGTCAGTCAATGGAGGGTGCTGCAAATGAAGCTGTTGAAATAAATGTCGGTACAACTGACATACCAGCAGCTTTTGATCGCCCTTGTCAGCAGTGCTACAGTTCTAAGAATTCTGTTGCTACAGTGACAAGTGTGGATACTGGAAAGGTAATAGATTTCCAGATTTTAACCAAACATTGTTATAAGAGTAAATCAGGGAGTGAAGAAGGGCATTTCTGTGACAGAAATTATGAAGGAACAATTGGTGGTAGGGAGGCCTGTGCAGCTATTGAAAATTTTAGTCAATCTATGAACAAAAGGGGAGTGTATTACACTAAGTTCTTAGGTGATGGAGACTCAAAAGCACGTAACAGTGTAGTAGCCACTCAGCTTTATGGTGAGAGGATTATCACAAAACTGGAATGTGTTGATCATGTCCAGAAGAGGATGGGCACCAGGTTGAGGAAGTTGAAACAAAGTTTGAGAGACAAGAAACTTTCTGATCATAAGAGGCAGGCTGACAGATAAAATGATTGATGAACTACAGCAGTATTATGGGATGGCCATTAGAAATAACACTGGGGATTTGCTGAAAATGAAGCAGGCAGTGTGGGTTACCTTCTTCCACATACTGTCAACTGATGAAAAACCAGTGCACCACCTTTGCCCTCCTGGACCTGATTCGTGGTGACCCTACCGCAATGCCCAGTACTCAAACAGTTCCTACAGCCATAAACATTTCATCCCGGCAGCAGTCACGGATATCGTAAAACCTTTTTACAGAGACCTAGCAAATCCTAAATCACTGAAGAAGTGTCTGCACGGTCAGACTCAAAATCCCAATGGGTCATTCAATAATCGTACATGGACCCACTTACCAAAAAACGATTTTGTTGGAATGAAGACACTAAAATTGGGGGGGTTAGTGATACTGTTATCGTTTTTAATGATGGCAACATTGGTAGGGTGAAAGTGCTACAGCATAATTCCTGGAGCAAACTGCATCAGAGAGCTGGAATGGATGGACAAGGTTTGCATTGATAAAGCACAGTATGCAGCACAGTTGGCCACTACGGAGTCCAGAAAGAAGAAAAAACTTGGAAAAAGGTCACAAGGTTGATATACAGTATGGTTCAGGGTGCTTCTGAGTGACTAAAAATAAAAAATTAAGCATATATTAAGTGAGTTACAGTCTTTTGAAACTTTAGAAGCCGTTCCGGAAAATATACATTTTATGTCGCATTTTTCCCTAAATCTCAGAAACCACTTCGACTAGAGTATTCAAATTTTCAGAGAGTAATAACATACATATCATGAGTTTACTGAACTAAAATGTATGTTATGTATAATTAAAATTATTTAGGATAATGCACCATAAAAGTAATCAAAATTTTAACCGTGTAGTTAAAAAATCCTATTTCCAAAAGCAGTGGTTGAAATGCAATTATTGTAGTTCAGTTGACTCAGGACATACAGTTTAATGTCCTTTAAAAGTTTGATGTCAATGGCTACAGTGGTTCCAGAAATACAGGGAAGCCAAGTCACTAAATTTAACATTGTCAGGATAGGGCGTTCCAACTCCCGATAAAGAAGGAGGCAGTGTGGAGAGGCAGACAGTGAAGAAGGTCCTGAATCACAACCCGATGCAGGAAGTCGGAAACACGCAATGAAGAAAAATAACAAGAAGAAAAGATGAAGCGAGCATGCAAAATGCTACAAGAATGGGTTAGAGATCCTGTCAGAATGTGCGCACTTAGGAAGTTGCAAATACACAAAGGTACGAAATCGAGAAGCTGAGGTTGGCAGCACGGGCTCATTTATGTTATACGGTTCTTGTCAATACCAGAAAGTGAAAATATAGAGCAGGCAAAAGGGCATCAGGGACAGATTTCAGTGCAGTGGAAGAAATAGCAGCAGCAGTACAACAGCTACTGAAAAGGTTTGCCAGGCATCCGACTTCTCAATACCGGATGATCGGTATACGTGTGGGGAGCATCTACACTAGGGGAGAGGAATTACAGAATTTCAGTTCTGGAATTTATGTTATTGGAAATGTATAAATTTTTATACATAAAATATGGTTTGTCAAGAGTATTACAAACTATTATATTTCAAATGTAATGTTCAGCAAAATTTTCCACGTTTATTGTTGGCGGAGTTCGAGCTTTACACGAACTGTATTGAAACGTACGGTTTATTGTTATTCTTTATTGAATTACAATATTAACATGCTAACATTTTATTTTACACACAACTAATGTTAACAATAAGACAAAAGACGTTTTGGGACAGACGGCCATAACAGTAGCTGTCGTTTCCAGAAATGTGAAAGATGATGACACAGAAGCTGAACAGTGACTGTAGCATTAGCTGCCTCAACATTTCAAATCTCCTGAGATTCTTTAGTAACAGTCTCTTGGCTCTAATTTGTCTGGCTGATTAAACATTTGTAATGTAAAATAATTTCAGTATAAAAGAATAGGATGTTGAGCAAGTCCACTAACTTTTAAAGTATTAACATTTCTGTACACAAAGCACAATGAATATCCAGCAGGTAAGAAATTTTGTTCACTAGCTGCTTTATACTATTTTACACTTGTTAATAGCTACACAAAGATTGGCTACATAGGTCTCTGAAATAAATGAGAAACTTGGCACAATAATACTGTATTGACACAACTATCTCAGCCAGACTTAATGACTAGCACCTGACAAATACAGAGTGGTGTGTTCTACCAGCTGTTCGGAGCCACTCGGGTCGGACTAGTATACCGCTGCGACCGCTCTTCTCGAATTCACTCCGGCGACTACGTGATGACGGTCACAGCTTTCGGCACCGTAGTGACAGTCGGGCCACGATCTACCTCGCAGCGCCGTACAGAGTCTCGACGACCGTCAGGATCTGGTCAAAATGTGGCCGCTTCTCGGGCTTGTACTCCCAGCAGCTCAGCATCAGGCGGTACATCTCGTCTGGCGTCCCGTCGGGCTTCGGCATCCGGTATCCTGTAGAGGATGTCGCAAGTGATATTTTAGTGTCACGAGAAAACAGCTGCTATTAAGAGAGAAGCTTCAAATTTAAGTTTTGATATCGTAAACTTTGTAGGGCTAGTAATTCTTCCCCATGGCAGTTATCAATCCGTTGAAAAGACAATACTTCCTGACTTAGTTTTCATCAGTGAACCAGACATCACAGTACATTCCAACAATAATTGACACACTGCTCCCACCACAATGCTCGATGTCACTCATCCTACCACAACCGTCCGTCCCCCTCCCAAGCTGTGGATATATGCATTCCCCCCCACCCCCGCAACACACACAGTTTCCATCCCGTCTGCCACAACTACACAGTATTTTATTTTACTGTCATTTCTCTTGTTGTATCTGTTTGCATTAACTTAAATAATAAATTAGTGATCACCTCATAACATCCATAAATGTTCAGTCTAAGTTTGTTCATTCACTCATTTAACAAGTTCTGTAGACTCCAGCACGAGCCAGAATAAATTGAGGTATACAGGGTGTAAATTTTAAGTTGACAGACCAGAATAACTCAAAAAATAAGCTTCACACGAAAAAATGTGTAGAATCAAAAGTTGATCATTTTTGAGGGGGACATCTGCTGGTGCTAAAATTAGCCTGCCACCGCAGCCCCCTGTGGGTGGGGCAGGAGGAAATTTTAAAGTTGCCTCCCACTTCTCCCGCAGGGGGCTGTGGTGATGGGCTAATTTTAGCACCAGCAGATGTCCCCCTCAAAAATGATCAACTTTTGATTCTACACATTTTTTCGCGTGAAGCTTATTTTTTGAGTTGTTCTGGTTTGTCAACTTAAAATTTACACCCTGTGTATTAAAAAATGAAAGGGAAAATAAACTATCACTCTACTTTAATGTTACTCGTGCTTCTGCCATCTAAATATAATAGAGTAAATTAGAAAGGAAGCAGCTACTTTGTAGAAATCAGCTATGCTTTGGAGCTGCTTTTTATATGCTATTATTAGCTTCATATTTACTCGTGTACAATAGTACTTTTCAAAGACAATATATGCGTATAGTGGTAATTACTAACAACGACTATTAAACAGGCAGATTGCTACCGTAAAGACGACACATCAATTTGCAGACGAGAACGACGAAAAGACTGTTACACATCGAGTTTCGGCCAAAGCCCTCTTGAGAAAAGAAAGGAAAACTCTCACACATTCACACAAGTGGGCCCACCTCACACACTGCTCGCTCTGGCCACTCTGGGAAAATTGCAACTGTCGTGTCGAAGAAAAGTACCCATTGTGAGTGAAGCGAGGAAGGGGGAGGGGTAGTTGGGTACAGGTCGGGCAGAGCGTGCAGGGACCGAAGCTACCGCTTTCCCACGCAACCGGACTTCTCACGGGATGGGGTGGGCCTACGACGGGACCGGACTGGAAATTGCCGGGCAGACGGATCGGACAGGTGTCGCACCCGGGTCTTCCGCAGGGACGGGAAGCCCGTGAGAGGTGCCGGGATGGGGAGGGGCGTAGGGACGGACTAGAAAGCTGTGGAGCTCCACCGGGGCTCCGATTATATACTGTCGTGCCCCGAAACGAGACACACCCTACTCGAGATTCTTCCCACCCCTCCTAAAGCAGTGTTCCGTCGCCCACATCCCGGTCCGTCCCTACACCATTCCCGACCTCGGCCCCTCGCCACAGGGACCGTGTCCCCGAGGAAGACTCGAGTGTGAGACCTGCCCGAGCTGCCCGCCTGGCACTTCCTATTACAGTCCTGTCACAGACTGGTCCTCTGCCGTCAGAGGCCGGACCACTTACGAAACCGGCTATGTTGTACACCGTCTCTACATCTACATCTATATCCATACTCCACAAGCCACCTGATGCTGTGTGGCGGAGGGTACCTTGAGTACCTCTATCGGTTCTCCCTTCTATTCCAGTCTCGTATTGTTCGTGGAAAGAAGGATTGTCAGTATGGTTCTGTGTGGGCTCTAATCTCTCTGATTTTATCCTCACGGTCTCTCTGCGAGATATACGTAGGAGGGAGCAATATACTGCTTGACTCCTCGGTGAAGGTGTGTTCTCGAAACTTCCACAAAAGCCCGTACCGAGCTACTGAGCGTCTCTCCTGCAGAGTCTTCCACTGGAGTTTATCTATCATCTCCGTAACGCTTTCACGATTACTAAATGATCCTGTAACGAAGGGTACTGCTCTCCGTTGGATCTTCTCTATCTCTTCTATCGACCCTATCTGGTACGGATCCCACACTGCCGAGCAGTATTTGAGCAGTGGGCAAACAAGCGTACTGTAACCTAATTCCTTTGTTTTCGGATTGCATTTCCTTAGGATTCTTCCAATGAATCTCAGTCTGGCATCTGCTTTACCGACGATTAACTTTATATGATCATTCCAATTTAAATCACTCCTCATGCATACTCCCAGATAATTTATGGAATTAACTGCTTCCAGTTGCTGACCTGCTATATTGTAGCTAAATGATAAGGGATCTATTTTTCTATGTATTTGCAGCACATTACACTTGTCTACATTGAGATTCAATTGCCATTCCCTGTACCGTGCGTCAATTCGCTGCAGATCCTCCTGCATTTCAGTACAATTTTCCATTGTTACAACCTCTCGATACACCACAGCATCATCCACAAAAAGCCTCAGTGAACTTCTGATGTCATCCACAAGGTCATTTATGTATATCGTGAATAGCAACGGTCCTACGACACTCCCCTGTGGCACACCTAAAATCACTCTTACTTCGGAAGACTTCTCTCCATTGAGAATGACATGCTGCAATCGTTGCACAGCTTTTTATACCGACACGACAACGTACCACCTGTCCGCCAGAATTGACGGCCACCGCCAAACTGTGGCCGTGAACGCGGCGAACCACCCTGCGGTACACTGTGCAGCCGAACACGAGACGTTCGAATACGACGGCCGTTCTGTGACCCGGGCCATCCGGATCCTTTCCTCCACCGTCAGCTTTTCTGAACTGTGCAGATAGCAGTTAACCTGAAACACGTACTCCACTGCCGAAAATATCCCTGCCTCGACCTACTGTAGCCCACTGGCCCCACATCCTGCGTCCTTTGTCCCGTCACTTCCTCCCAGTTCATGCCCCTGGCTCTCTCTCAACGCCCCCACCAGTCTTTCCCCCTCTCTCCTTCTTTCATTTTTCGCCCCCTGCCTCCCTCCCACTCTTCCTCGCCCTGCCACCTTCTGCAGTGGTCCTCCCACACTTGCCAGACGGCGCTCTTCTCTCTCTGTTACCAATTGTAATACATCAGAAGGCTGCTGAATACGTGAATTGATTTCATATCTGGGGAAAGAACAAGCTCGAGAAATACAATGAATCTGGAAAATGCCTGTATCCCTTGAGAGAGTAATAAACATTGAAAATCATCTGCAGAATGTATTGCAGAGAAATGAAAATAACTGTAATATAAGGTGACAAACACAATTAAATAACGGGAAATCTAACAATGGGAGATATGATACTGCGTGAGAGTCTGATAGAGCACTGAAAGACCTGAGTTGAAACAAGACCCCAGGAGTAGACAACATTCCATTGGAACTACTGACGGCCTTGGGAGAGCCAGTCCTGACAAAGCTCTACCGTCTGGTGAGCAAGACGTATGAGACAGGCGAAATACCCTAAGACTTCAAGAAGAATATAATAATTCCAATCCCAAAGAAAGCAGGTGTTGACAGGTGTGAAAATTACCGAACTATCAGTTTAATAAGTCACGGGTGCAAAATACTAACGCGAATTCTTTACAGACGAATGAAAAAACTAGTAGAAGCCGACCTAGGGGAAGATCAGTTTGGATTCCGTAGAAATATTGGAACACGTGAGGCAATACTGACCCTACGACTTATCTTAGAAGCTAGATTAAGGAAAGGCAAACCTATGTTTCTAGCATTTGTAGACTTAGAGAAAGCTTTTGACAATGTTGACTGGAATACTCTCTTTCAAATTCTGAAGGTGGCAGGGGTAAAATACAGGGAGAGAAACGCTATTTACAATTTGTATAGAAACCAAATGGCAGTTATAAGAGTCAAGCGGCATGAAAGGAAAGCAGTGGTTAGGAAGGGAGTGAGACAGGGTTGCAGCCTCTCCCTGATGTTATTCAATCTGTATATTGAGCAAGCAGTAAAGGAAACAAAAGAAAAGTTCGGAGTAGGTATTAAAATCCATGGAGAAGAAATAAAAACTTTGAGGTTCGCCGGCCGGCCGAAGTGGCCGTGCGGTTAAAGGCGCTGCAGTCTGGAACCGCAAGACCGCTACGGTCGCAGGTTCGAATCCTGCCTCGGGCATGGATGTTTGTGATGTCCTTAGGTTAGTTAGGTTTAACTAGTTCTAAGTTCTAGGGGACTAATGACCTCAGCAGTTGAGTCCCATAGTGCTCAGAGCCATTTGAACCATTTGAGGTTCGCCGATGACGTAATTCTGTCAGAGACAGCAAAGGACTTGGAAGAGCAGTTGAACGGAATGGACAGTGTTTTGAAAGGAGGGTATAAGATCAACATCAACAAAAGAAAAACAAGGATAATGGAATGTAGTCGAATTAAGTCGGGTGATGCTGAGGGAATTGATGTAGGCTGCAGTAGGTACTGGGAGATGAAGAAGCTTGCACAGGATTGAGTAGCATGGAGAGCTGCATCAAACCAGTCTCAGGACTGAAGACCACAACAACAACAACAACTTAGAACAATTTTCAGCAAAGTAATAAATTGCTAAAATAGCTGTAGCCCATCTTGAAAGAGGATAGTTAGCAGTGATCAATAATTCTACATTATGGAATACAAGGAATAGCTCACAATTGGTTCACCTCTTACTTTAACAACAGACAGCAAAAGGTCATTATTCACAGTGTTGAGAATGGCTGTGATGTGGGGTCTGAGTGGGGCACGGTCCACTAGGAGGTGCCCCAGGGATCGGCATTGGGGCCACTCGTGTTCTTTATTTATATAAATGGTATACCCTCTAGTATTAAAGGAAATTTTAAAATATTTCTGTTTGCTCATGACACTAGCTTGGTAGTAAAGATGTTGTATCCAACATTGGCTCTGTTTTAAATAGTGCAGTTCATGACATGAGTTCATGGTTTGTAGAAAATAAACTAACACTAAATCACAGTAAGACTCAGTTTTTACAGTTTCTAACAAGACGTTTTAATTTCACAGAATGGAGATACGATTAGTGAAACTGAACAGCTGAAATTTCTAGGTGTTCAGATAGATAGTAAACTGTCACGGAAAGCCGATGTACAGGATCTTGTTCAAAGACTTAATGCTGCCATTTTTACTACTCGAACGGTATATGAAGTAAGTGATCATTTGACATGAAAATTAATGTACCTTGCTTATTTTGATTCACTTATGTATGATACGCGGTATTATATTTTGGGGTAACTCTTTCCATTCTCAAAGGATATTTTTGGCTCATAAACAGGTAGTTCAGGCAATAAGTGGTGTAAGTTCACAAAGCTCTTGCTGCCCCCTTACTCACTAGTCTGGGGTATTCTGACATTGGCCAATCAATATATATATATTCTTTACTGTCATTTCTTATTAACAATATCAGCTTATTCCTACGAATTAGCAGCTTTCACTCAGTTAATACTAGGCAGAAATCCAATCTGCATTTGGATTGCTTCCTTAACTCTTGTGCAGAAATATGTGCAGTATACTGCTGCATCCAATTTCAATAAGCTACCACAATAATTCAAAATCTTAGCAGTAATCCACGTGCTTTCAAATCTAAACTGAAGAGTTTCCTCATGGATCACTCCTTTTCTGTTGAGGAGTTCCTTGAAAAATTAAGCTGATTCCTTGTTATATTGCTGCTTACATCTGCTTAAAATGATGGCTTTACGTTTTTTGGGTTTGTAAGAATTTTATTTTATCTGTTATTACTTTTATGTTGTAATTTCATGTACTGACACATTCCACGAGACGAGATACTGACAGAAGTAAAGCTGTGAGGACGGGGTGTGAGTCGTGCTCGGGTAGCTCAGTTGGTAGAGCACTTGCCCGAGTCTCGGTCCTGCACACAGTTTTAATCTGCCAGGAAGTTTCACATTTTGACCTCAGATATTTGCTCCTCAATTTTGTCTTACAGAATTAGATGTGTAAATAAAAAAAAAAAAAACATTTTATTTGTCACTTCACTCACCATTGTCAATTTTCTCGCGTGCCTGTGAATTACTCATACCATTGTACGGCACTCCTCCACGAGAAAATATTTCCCAAATGAGAATGCCATAACTCCACACATCACACAGTGATGTGTATTTACCTGAAAATTATGAGAATCATGTATAAGAACATACAAAGCACAGACATAACTGGAGATGATATTCTGGCATTAAATAACAATGATATTTGACAAACCTCTAAATAAAAATATATATAGTTCTTTCACTATGAACCTTGTTCTTCATTGCCTTCTTCCTCAAATGTGATACAGTGTCACCAGTAATACCAGAAATACCAAGAAAAGGAAGGAAGTATAAAGTTCTGTACTTTTGTCACAAATGAATACCTTATCGTTTGTAACCTATTTTAACGATGAATGATAAGTAGTTCTGTGACTACAGACACATCACAATCTGTATTAAAACTCACATCTTGATAATGTGCCTCAATTCAATACATATGATTATTAATACAGGCCATTAAAGAAAATGATAAAATAAAAAGCCAGGTGTCAAGTCTTCGAATAGCCTGTAAAGTGCTCTTTAGAAAAAATTTGGTTTTTTTTTCAAACTGTTATACAATGTATGAATGTAATAAAAAGAAACATTCCACATGGGAAAAATATATTAAAAAAAGATGCTGTGACTTACCAAACGAGAAAGCACTGGTAGACAGACACAATAAAAAAACACACAAAAACACACACATAAATTTCAAGCTTTTGCAACCCACGGTTGCTTCATCAGGAAAGAGGGAAGGAGAGGGAAAGAGGAAAGGATGTGGGTTTTAAGGGAGAGGGTAAGGAGTCATTCCAATCCCGGGAGTGGAGAGACTTACCTTAGGGGGAAGAAAGGACAGGTATACACTCACGCACACACGCACATATCCATCCGCACATATACAGACACAAGCAGACATTTGTAAAGGCAAAGAGTTTGGGCAGAGATGTCAGTCGAGGCAGAAGTACAGAGGCAAAGATGTTGTCGAGTGACAATTGATGTACGAGGGGCGGCAACTTGAAATTAGCGGAGGCTGAGGCCTGGTGGGTAACGAGAAGAGAGGATATACTGAAGGGCAAGTTCCCATCTCCGGAGTTCTGACAAGTTGGTGTTAGTGGGAAGTATCCAGATAACCCGGACGGTGTAACACTGTGCCAAGATGTGCTGGCCGTGCACCACAGCATGTTTAGCCACAGGGTGATCCTTGTTACCAACAAACACTGTCTGCCTGTGTCCATTCATGCGAATGGACAGTTTGTTGCTGGTCATTCCCACATAAAAAGCTTCACAGTGTAGGCAGGACAGTTGGTAAATGACGTGGGTGCTTTCACACGTGGCTCTGCCTTTGATCGTGTACACCTTCCGGGTTACAGGACTGGAGTAGGTGGTGGTGGGAGGGTGCACGGGACAGGTTTTACACCGAGGGCGGGTACAAGGGTAGGAGCCAGAGGGTAGGGAAGGTAGTTTGGGGATTTCATAGGGATGAACTAACAGGTTACGGAGGTTAGGTGGATGGCGGAAAGACACTCTTGGTGGAGTGGGGAGGATTTCTTGAAGGATGGATCTCATTTCAGGGCAGGATTTGAGGAAGTCATATCCCTGCTGGAGAGACACATTCAGAGTCTGATCCAGTCCCGGAAAGTATCCTGTCACAAGTGGGGCAATTTTGGGGTTCTTCTGTGGGAGGTTCTGGGTTTGAGGGGATGAGGAAGTGGCTCTGGTTATTTGCTTCTGTACCAGGTCGGGAGGGTAGTTGCGGGATGCGAAAGCTGTTGTCGGGTTGTTGGTGTAATGCTTCAGGGATTCCGGACTGGAGCAGATTCGTTTGCCCTGAAGACCTAGGCTGTAGGGAAGAGACCGTTTGATACGGAATGGGTGGCAGCTGTCATAATGGAGGTACTGTTGCTTGTTAGCAGGTTTGATGTGGACGGATGTGTGAAGCTGGCCATTGGACAGACGGAGGTCAATGTCAAGGAAAGTGGCGTGGGATTTGGAGTAGGAACAGGTGAATCTGATGGAACCAAAGGAGTTGAGGTTGGAGAGGAAATTCTGGAGTTCTTCTTCACTGAAGAATAAATTCTTCACAAAGTATTATTGTAAGTGTGACAAAATTTTAAATAAGCAAATTGTAACCTTGACATGTCTCCTGTACATCAGACATATGTTCTGAAATTGTGTACATTATGAGATGAATAAAACACATTTCACATTTACTCCAGAAATTACCTTTACATGTGTCAAATTTTTTTCTGCTAAGAGCAATGTGTTGAGTTCTGTCTGCGAGAAAGTCTCGAATCCTGTTGCAAATCTGGTCTGATACTTGGTAAACTCGTATTTTTTTCAGTGAAAGGCAGTGCACGGCGGTGTCAAATACCTTCCTAAAGTAGTGGAACTCGGCATCAAAGTGAATGCTGTTGTCTACAGTGCTGTGGATCTCCAGGAGGAACAGATCGGGCTGAGTTCCATAAGATATACGTCTGTGGAATTTGTGTTGGTTTTATAGGAGATTTTTGCTCTCCAAAAATGTGATAATTCTCGAACATAAAACATGTCGAACATAAAACGTTTTCCATAATTCTAAAACAGTTTAACGTCAACGACCTAGGTCGGTCCTACGGCCCTTCTCGAAATGGGGAATGACCTGTGATAGGTATTTTTTGTCGCTTTAGTAATTGACAATAAACTGCTGGTAGAAGAGGAGCAGGTTCTTTCACATTATCTTCTTAGAACCTTATAGGTACCTCACCAGGTCCCGACGCCTTTTCACTATCGAGTGATCGCAGCTGCATTCCTATCCCACGATTGTCGCCTTACGATAAAGCTGGACCACGGATCGAGGTAAATATGTCGCCCGGTCAGACGTATCACATTTCTCGTTAAACCGGGTCAGCGGTCACGTCTGGGTATACCGGCATCCGGCCCGACACCTGCTCGAAACTTGCGTCGCACTGTGGACACAGGCCAGTGGGGGCAGTGCTATGTCTCGAGGGATGCCGACCCGGTTTTCCACAGGATATGCTGTAGTAATCAATAGCACGACGGCAGCTGTTGACTAAGTAAACGTTATTGCAGACCACCCGCATCCCTTCGCACTCGGATGTGTGGGACATTCCCCGGTGACGGTGGCATCTTCCGGCAAGATAAATGTCCGTGTCTCAAGGCTAGGAGTGTGCTACAGTGGTTCGAGGACGGTGACAGTGAACCCACGTCGATGTCTCGGCCTCCAAACACGTCCGATCTGAACAGTGCTGGGGTGCTATGTGGTACCGGCTAAGTGCCCGCAAACTGCTGGCTCATAATTTTACAAGTTGAGCACACTCGGTGCCACATAGGTCCGGAAACCTACTGACGACTTGTCGAATCACTCTGTGTTATGTTCCTCAGGTGAACCGTCACGGTACTAAGCAGGTGGACACAGTGTTTCGGCTATTCGGTGTATGTTCCCTTAGTACACATTCAAACTGTTTTCTCCCATTTTAAGACTCTGAAAATTTCCTCTAGTTTCCTGAGAATAGTTTTTGTGATATGGAATCTTCTTGCCACTCTCCTCTTTCACTTCGAATTTTCTAGTATCGTGAAATCTGAAGGAACTTTCCTCCAGTGTACCAATATAGGCTGAATACAATAAACCTGAGATAATGTTTGGAAGACAAAATAAGAGTGTAAGAGACATGCTGACTTCTTTATAGACTAATGTTAATTTTTTTAAAAAAAATCTGCTTTCGTTATTTGAATTCCTATGGAAACACCAATGTAAGGATGTAGAGGCTTATCTCACTAAGGTAAGATAGATACTGCCTACAGGAAAATTAAAGAGACCTTTGGAGATAAGAGAACGACTTGTATGAATATCAAGAGCTCAGATGGAAACCCAGTTCTAAGAAACGAAGGGAAAGCAGAAAGGTGGAAGGAGTATATAAAGTGTTTATACAAGGGCGATGTACTTGAGGACAATATTATGGAAATGGAAGAGGATGTAGATGAAGATGAAATGGGAGATATGATACTGCGTGAAGAGTTTGATAGAGCACTGAAAGACCTGAGTCGAAACAAGGCCCCGGGAGTAGACAACATTCCATCAGAACTACTGACAGCCTTGAGAGAGACAGCCCAGACAAAACTCTACCATCTGGTGAGCAAGATGTATGAGACAGGCGAAACTCCCTCAGACTTCAAGAAGAATATAATAATTCCAATCCCAAAGAAAACAGGTCTTGAGAAAGGCAAACTTACATTTATAGCATTTGTAGACTTAGAGAAAGCTTTTGACAATGTTGACTGGAATACTCTCTTTCAAATTCTGAAGGTGGCGGGGGTAAAATACAGGGTGTGAAAGGCTATTTACAATTTGTACAGAAACCAGATGGCAGTTATAAGAGTCGAGGGGCATGAAAGGGAAGCAGTGGTTGGGAAGGGAGTGAGACAGGGTTGTAGCCTCTCCCCGATGCTATTCAATCTTTATATTGAACAAGCAGTAAAGGAAACAAAAGAAAAGTTCGGAATAGGCATTAAAATCCATGGAGAAGAAATAAAAACTTTGAGGTTCGCCGATGACATTGTAATTCTGTCGGAGACAGCAAAGGACTTGGAAGAGCAGTTGAACGGAATGGACAGTGTCTGGAAAGAAGGGTATAAGATGAACATCAACAAAAGCAAAACGAGGATAATGGAATGTAGTCGAATTAAGTCGGGTGATGCTGAGGGAATTAGATTAGGAAATGAGACACTTAAAGTAGTAAAGGAGTTTTGCTATTTAGGGAGCAAAATAACTGATGATGGTCGAAGTAGAGAGGATATAAAATGTAGACTGGCAATGGCAAGGAAAGCGTTTCTGAAGAAGAGAAATTTGTTAACATCGAGTATAGATTTAAGTGTCAGGAAGTCGTTTCTGAAAGTATTTGTATGGAGTGTAGCCATGTATGGAAGTGAAACATGGACAATAACCAGTTTGGACAAGAAGAGAATAGAAGCTTTCGAAATGTGGTGCTACAGAAGAATGCCGAAGATTAGATGGGTAGATTACATAACTAATGAGGAGGTATTGAATAGAATTGGGGAGAAGAGGAGTTTGTGGCACAACTTGACTAGAATAAGGGATCGTTTGGTAGGACATGTTCTGAGGCATCAAGCGATCACCAATTTAGCATTGGAGGGCAGTGTGGAGGGTAAAAATCGCAGAGGGAGACCAAGAGATGAATACACTTAGCAGATTCAGAATGATGTAGGTTGCAGTAGGTACTGGGAGATGGAGAAGCTTGCACGGGATAGAGTAGCGTGGAGAGCTGCATCAAACCAGTCTCAGGGACTGAAGACCACAACAACAACAATGGAAACACCAGCTAAAGCTTTTTACACACTGTCAGGAAATACACGCAAGAAGCACATTTAAGTATAAATCAGATGTTCATAATATTACAACTAGCCGATACTTCAAGGAACACCAGACAATATTTGTCTTCAGAATGAGACATGTCTCTGCAAATATCCTTTCTTCCAGGAATGCCAGTTCTGCAAGGTCTGCAGGAGAGCTTCTGCGAAGTTCGGGAGGTAGGAGATGAGGTACTGGCGGTATTAAAGCTGCGAAGACTGGTTGCGAGTCACGCTTCGGTAGCTCAGACGGTAGATCACTCGTCTGCGAAAGGTAAAGGTCCCTAGTTTGAGTCCGGGTCCTGCATACAGTTTTAATCTGCCAGGAAGTTTCAATATTTGTCTTCCAAATAACGTGATGTGAAAGGACTGCCTTCAGTTGACACGTGTGGCACAGTGACAAACTGGCACCAGTCCTCAGAAGCTAATATGGATATGTTTGTGTAATGAAGAGCACATTAGCTTGTGACATTTGTTCACTTTACTTGTCCTAAGACCATTTTATGTGATACAAAACACGTCAGTTTAAAACAAGCACGAACAGAAGGATTTAGTGTTCATGACTGATTAGAGTTACACAGATGTATGCATATACACAAAAAGAAACTGCAGAAAGTATATATAGACAACATACACAGAGAGACACACACACACACACACATACCAAGTGTCAGCATAGCAGGAAGACACACACTCAGTATCTAGAATCAGAAATAGAATATATGAAAAAGAAGCAAAAATAGAATATATGAAAAATAAAATTAACACACTGATTACAAATTTCCTCAGGGCACTGAAAAAAGTGGAGGATAGCAAATGCTCAGGTTCTGGAATGTCAGACATTTTCACATGAAAGTGCTGGGTTTTCGATTTTTACCTCTATTATATTAAGTAATTTGTGATAAAGTGTAAGAAACCTTTCGGATAAGTAGTTCAGATTTCCATCAACAGATTCCTTTCCTTTAACTACTCGAGAACCAATTTCGTATATTTAATTGTTTTTGGTGTTTGCTTTTGATAGCCAATGCTAATATAACTATGAAACTGGCTTTCTTCTGGTTCGACATGTTGAATTCACAAAATTGTATCGCCAACTGAAAATAATGAGAATATTATTGATCATGTTAAGGTCACAAAATATGTTGAAGGTTTGACATTATGCTGTTCACAGTATTGTTTGTTCTTGGGGTCTTCAGTCCAGAGATTGATTTGATGCAGCTCTCCATGCTACTCTATCCTGTGCAAGCTTCTTCATCTCCCAGTACCTACTGCAACCTACATCCTTCTGAATCTGCTTGGAATATTCATCTCTTGCTCTCCCTCTATGATTTTTACTCTCCACGCTGCCCTCTAATACTAAATTGGTGATCCCTCGATGCCTCAGAACATGTCCTACCAACCGATTCCTTCTTCTAGTCAAGTTGTGCCACAAACCCCTCTTCTCCCCAATTCTATTCAATATCTCCTCATTAGTTACGTGATCTACCCATCTAATCTTCAGCATTCTTCTGTAGCACCACATTTCGAAAGCTTCTATTCTCTTCTTGTCCAAACTATTTATCGTCCATGTTTCACTTCCATACATAGCTACACTCCATACAAATACTTTCAGAAATGACTTCCTGTCACTTAAACCTATACTCGATGTAAACAATTTTCTCTTCTTCAGAAACGCTTTCCTTGCCATTGCCAGTCTACATTTCATATCCTCTCTACTTCGACCATCATCAGTTATTTTGCTCCCCAAATAGCAAAACTCCTTTACTACTTTAAGTGTCTCATTTCCTAGTCTAATCCCCTCAGCATCACCCGATTTAATTTGACTACATTCCATTATCCTCGTTTTGCTTTTGTTGATGTTCATCTTATACCCTCCTTTCAAGACACTGTCCATTCCGTTCAACTGCTCTTCCAAGTCCTTTGCTGTCTCTGACAGAATTACAATGTCACCGGCAGAGCTCAGTTTTTATTTCTTCTCCATGGATTTTAATACCTACTCCGAACTTTTCTTTTGTTTCCTTTACTGCTTGCTCAATATACAGATTGAATAACATTGGGGAGAGGCTACAACCCTGTCTCACTCCCTTCCCAACCACTGCTTCCCTTTCATGCCCCTCGACTCTTAATACTGCCATCTGGTTTCTGTACAAATTGCAAATAGCCTTTTGCTCCCTGTCATCATATTGTTAAAAAATGATTGTTTTCATTATTTATCTGTGTGTGTGTGTGTGTGTGTGTGTGTGTGTGTTCGCGCGCGCGTGCTTCTTTTTTTTTCTGAGTCATCAGTCTCCTGACTGGTTGATGTGACCCACCATGAATTTCTTCCTTGTAAGAACCTCTTCATCTTGAGTAGTACTTGCACCCTACATCCTCAATTATTTGCCGGATGTATACCGATCTCTGTTTTCCTCTACAGTTTGTACCTTTTACAGCTCCCTCTAGTGCAATGGGAGTTATTCTCTGATTCATAACACACACCTACCACCTTGTCCATCCTTCTTGTCAACATTTTCCACATATTTCTCTCCTCTCCGATTCTGCGCAGAACCTCCTAATTCCTTAGTTTATCGGTCCACCTAATTTTTGACATTCTTCTGAAGCGTCACATCTCAAATGCTTTGATTCTCATCTGTTCTGGTTTCCTGCCTGCTCACGATTCACTACCGTAACAGACTTTGGTTCGAACGTACATTTTCAGAAAGTTCTTCCTCAAATTATGGCCTATGCTTGATAGCAGTAGACTTCTCTTGGAGGGAATGCCCTCACAGCCTGCTTTTTATGTCCTCCTCGCTCTTTCCTTCAGAGCTTACTTTGCTGCGTAGGTAGAAGAATTACTTAACTTCATCTACTTCGTGATCCCCAATTGTGATGTTAAGTTTCTCACTGTTTCTGCTGCACTTTTGTCTTTTTTCGAGTTTATATTTTTGATCTGTATTTGTACACATTAGACTGTTCGTACAACCGAATGCATCCTGTAATTCATCTTGACATTCACTGTGGATAGCAATGTCATTGGTGAATCTTGTCATTGATATCTTTTTCCCCTGAATTTTAATCTTACTCTTGAACATTTCATTTATTGCAGCCATTGCTTCTATAATCTATAGATTGAACAGTAGAGGTGAAGGACTGCATCCCTGTACTACACCTTTTTTAATACACACTTTATTTTAGAGAGCTGTGTGCTATCTGTCACTATATCTTTGATGTAGGCACATATTTATCCATAAGCACACACTGTTTGTGCTCTGTTGCAATGATGTTATGCAGTTATTATCACATACTGCAGGGACGAGCATGTTTTTGTTTAAATGCTGAGATTACTTTTGTGCTTTTTTTAGTTTTTGTGGAACTTCATTGTAAATAATTCACCCTGCTTGTTGATCAATTTTTCTATATGTGTATTGGCAGCACCATTACAAATCAGTACACAGTGTGATAAGTATGGATATATGAGATTGTAGTGCACATTTAGAAATGTGTATCTATTTACAGAGGAAGACATCTTCCTCAGCTAGCTAGTTAGTTAGTTAGTTACATGTTCCACAGATCATTTGTATGATTGTATTATCAAAATGATGTCAGATGAATCAGTTTACAGGATATGTGCATGATTAGTGCTAACATTAATAAACACATTACTCTTTGGTCTTCCACAGCTTCACTTAAAAATTTCACTAGCAAATATATGTACTTTGACGGTGCAGTGAAAATGACTAGCTCCTCGAAGAGATATCTACATAACAACTGTGGGTGAACACCACATATTATTCTTACTGCTCTTATTTGTGCAATTGAGATATCCCTCCTACGTGATGAGTGCCCTAGAAAATTATTCCATTGGACATTATTGAATGGAAACTTACAAAATATGTCAGGAGATCGATTCATTTGTTTCTGAGACCAGCAATTATATAAAGAGGAAAAGTAGCTGCACTTAATTGTTTGACCCTAATTGTTGTACAGAACTGAATATACTGTGTTTTCTCAAAATTGAGGGACAGTCCATTTTCAGAGAACCGTTTCATAATTCTTTGAAGAACATCAGTAGCAACCTCGACTGCTGCTTTCTCTCCAACGGGATTTACTGTAACACTAGTACTGTCTGTAAAAAGTACCAATTCTGCTCCTGGAAGTTAAGTGCCAAATCATTCGTATACACAGCTGGAAAAAAATAGTATACCTTTCTAGAGGTTTCCAATTCACTCGAGATTTATTGTTGCAACAGTGTGTACGGAGTTCACGAAATGATTACATTTACAGATCGACAGCACAAGTGTTTCTAACGACTCCGGCATCCAGGTGATTGTGCAGATGGTGAATACTGTCCCGGGGTACGTCACGCCTCACCTGCTCGACCCGTTCACACAGTTCCGTAAGAGTTGTCGGTCGACAAATCAGAAGAGTCACTTCTCCTCCCACCGCATCCACACGTGCTCAATTGGAGACGAGTCTGGAGATCTTAACAGCCAGGTAAATCGGTGAATATCTTGCAAAGCACTCGAGTTTCACAAGCAGTGAGGGGGCAAGCATTATCCTGTTGGAACAACATCTTACCTTCCTGTTGCAAAAATGGCAAACTTACGGGTTTAATAACATTTGGCGCATTCCGAGTGCTGGTTATTGCACCAAATGTGAATGAGAGTTTTAGCTTATCGCACCCCCAGACCATAAGGCTCGGGGAGGGGCCAGTGTGTCGTAGCCGAAAGCACTGCACGTCCAACTCGCATGGCAGTTCTCTGAAAGGACCGTCTCTACATCTACATCTACATCCATACTCCGCAAGCCACCTGACGGTGTGTGGCGGAGGGTACCTTGAGTACCTCTATCAGTTCTCCCTTCTATTCCAGTCTCGTATTGTTCGTGGAAAGAAGGATTGTCGGTATGCTTCTGTGTGGGCTCTAATCTCTCTGATTTTAGCCTCACGGTCTTTTCGTGAGATATACGTAGGAGGGAGCAATATACTGCTCGACTCTTCGGTGAAGGTATGTTCTGAAAACTTTAACAAAAGCCCGTACCGAGCTACTGAGCGTCTCTCCTGCAGAGTCTTCCACTCGAGTTTATCTATCATCTCCGTAACGCTTTCGCGATTACTAAATGATCCTGTAATGAAGCGCGCTGCTCTCCGTTGGATCTTCTCTATCTCTTCTATCAACCCTATCTCGTTCGGATCCCACACTGCTGAGCAATATTCAAGCAGTGGGCGAACAAGCGTACTGTAACCTAGTTCCTTTGTTTTCGGATTGCATTTCCTTAGGATTCTTCCAATGAATCTCAGTCTGGCATCTGCTTTACCGACAATCAACTTTATATGATCATTCCATTTTAAATCACTCCTCATGCGTACTCCCAGATTTGCATTCCTGCACCATGCGTCAATTCGCTGCAGATCCTCCTGCATTTCAGTACAATTTTCCATTGTTACAACCTCTCGATACACCACAGCATCATCTGCAAAAAGCCTCAGTGAACCTCCGATGTCATCCACAAGGTCATTTATGTATACCGTGAATAGCAATGGTCCTACGACACTCCCGTGCAGCACACCTGAAATCACTCTCACTTCAGAAGACGGAACTGTATCGAACGCCTTGCGGAAGTCCAGAAATACGGCATCTACCTGTGAACCCGTGTCTATGGCCCTCTGAGTCTCGTGGACGAATAGCACGAGCTGGGTTTCACACGACCGTCTCTTTCGAAACCCGTGCTGATTCCTACAGAGTAGATTTCTAGTCTCCAGAAAAGTCATTATACTCGAACATAATACGTGTTCCAAAATTCTACAACTGATCGACGTTAGAGATATAGGTGTATAGTTCTGCACATCTTTTCGACGCCTCTTCTTGAAAGCGGGGATGACCTGTGCCGTTCTCCAATCCTTTGGAACGCTACGCTCTTCTAGAGACCTACGGTACACCGCTGCAAGAAGGGGGGCAAGTTCCTTCGCGTAGTCTGTGTAAAATCGAACTGGTATCCCATCAGGTCCAGCGGCCTTTCCTCTTTTGAGCAATTTTAATTGTTTCTCTATCCCTCTGTCATCTATTTCGATATCTACCATTTCATCATCTGTGTGACAATCTAGAGAAGGAACTACAGTGCAGTCTTCCTCTGTGAAACAGCTTTGGAAAAAGACAAGTCTGTCATCCTCTGTTTCAGTACCATTTTGGTCACAGAGTGTGTGGACATTGTGTTTTGATCCACCTACCACTTTGACATAAGACCAAAATTTCTTAGGATTTTCTGCCAAGTCAGTACATAGAACTTTACTCACGACTTGGAAGGCAACAATGTGTCCCCTTTCAAACTCACTCACTGGGCTGTATAAGGGACGAGTGTGTCTCCTCTCCGTCGCACGTCTGCCTGCCCGCCTGCTCGCTTCACACGTTTGCACCACACTGACCCCTCTGGCTGTGAGCATCTCCTATTAAACGGTAGAGGCAGGCGGCGCTGCGTTAGCCACGACACTCCGCTGTCTGTCGGCAGACGACACTGAAGCCACCGTCGGCACATCTACTGTCCCCCACGTGGCCTATGCTGTCGTCAGATCCGAACTGATGTCATCGTTCCAGGTTTACCAATTATTTTTTTCCAGCAGTGTGCATCAGGAATATGAGTGGACTCAAAATTGAACCCTGTCAGAGTTCATTTGGTAGGTATACATTTTACCTAAGTTTTGGACATATATTTTCTGTATGTTTCCCTCGTACCCAGGAACTTGCACTGCTCATCTCCTGTAGGTCTGCCTATTGACATTAAAGGCTGATATTTCCAGTGTGGAGTCATTTCTGCTGGTACATACCTGCATGTACATTGGAATTGTTCCATTTAAAATCAGATACTTACTATTGGATCACTATGTAGCACATCATAAAGTGTCATCTGCAACAGCCATGTGATGAAAGAAGGAGGTAATTCTTGGGACAGTGAGAAAATACTTACCAAAGTTTAGGGCCTCTGGTGCTGTCCACTTGATAGGTATCTGCTTCATTCCATCAGAAACAATGTACTCCTCTTCTTCTCGAGACATGCCAAAGTCCGAAATCTTGACTATGTTGTTCTGACCTACAAAGAGAATGACACACAGTCTTTCTGTAAAAAGTATTGGAGAATTACAGTAACGTGATCTTAATTTCCAATTAAATATGAAACTTGACAAATTTTGTTCAGGAAAGTTTCATGTTTAAAAAAAGTACTACTTAACATATTTTATTTCTTTAGGCAGAATATGTTCTCATAATTATAACTTTGTGAATAATTGACATTTCATTGTAAACCAGTATATGAAAAACAGTAATAATGAATAACAGAGCACTGAAAGACCTGAGTCGAAACAAGGCCCCGGGAGTAGACAACATTCCATTAGAACTACTGATGGCCTTGGGAGAGCCAGTCATGACAAAACTCTACCATCTGGTGAGCAAGATGTATGAGACAGACGAAATACCCACAGACTTCAAGAAGAATATAATAATTCCAATCCCAAAGAAAGCAGGTGTTGACAGATGTGAAAATTACTTAACTACCAGTTTAATAAGTCACAGCTGCAAAATACTAACACGAATTCTTTACAGACGAATGGAAAAACTGGTAGAAGCGGACCTCGGGGAAGATCAGTTTGGATTCCCTAGAAATGTTGGAACACGTGAGGCAATACTAACCTTACGACTTATCTTAGAAGAAAGATTAAGAAAAGGCAAACCTACGTTTCTAGCATTTGTAGACTTAGAGAAAGCTTTTGACAACATTAACTGGAATACTCTCTTTCAAATTCTGAAGGTGGCAGGGGTAAAATACAAGGAGCGAAAGGCTATTTACAATTTGTACAGAAACCAGATGGCAGTTATAAGAGTCGAGGGGCATGAAAGGGAAGCAGTGGTTGGGAAAGGAGTGAGACAGGGTTGTAGCCTCTCCCCGATGTTATTCAATCTGTATATTGAGCAAGCAGTAAAGGAAACAAAAGAAAAATTCGGAATAGGTATTAAAATTCATGGAGATGAAGTAAAAACTTTGAGGTTCGCCGATGACATTGTAATTCTGTCAGAGACAGCAAAGGACTTGGAAGAGCAGTTGAACGGAATGGACAGTGTCTTGAAAGGAGGATATAAGATGAACATCAACAAAAGCAAAACGAGGATAATGGAATGTAGTCAAATTAAATCGGGTGATGCTGAGGGAATTAGATTAGGAAATGAGACACTTAAAGTAGTAAAGGAGTTTTGCTATTTATGGAGTAAAATAACTGATGATGGTCAAAGTAGAGACGATATAAAATGTAGACTGGCAATGTCAAGGAAATGGTTTCTGAAGAAGAGAAATTTGTTAACATCTAGTATAGATTTAAGTGTCAGGAAGTCGTTTCTGAAAGTATTTGTATGGAGTGTAGCCATGTATGGAAGTGAAACATGGACGATAACTAGTATGGACAAGAAGAGAATAGAAGCTTTCGTAATGTGGTGCTACAGAAGAATGCTGAAGATTAGATGGGTAGATCACGTAACTAATGAGGAGGTATTGAATAGGATTGGGGAGAAGAGAAGTTTGTGGCACAACTTGACTAGAAGAAGGGATAGGTTGGTAGGACATGTTTTGAGGCATCAAGGGATCACAAATTTAGCATTGGAGGGCAGCGTGGAGGGTAAAAATCGTAGAGGGAGACCAAGAGATCAATACACTAAGCAGATTCAGAAGGATGTAGGTTGCAGTAGGTACTGGGAGATGAAGAAGCTTGCACAGGATAGAGTAGCATGGAGAGCTGCATCAAACCAGTCTCAGGACTGAAGACCACAACAACAACAACAATGAATAACTTATTCATTTATATAACGACCAACACCGGGCTCGTAACGGAAATTGTCGTTTTGTATCGACTGAGGGCAGCAGATGATAGTAGCGTACTTTATGCCAGATTTTGACGCAAAAATGTACTATTTGCCAAGCAATTTTTTTGTGAAATTTTGATGTTTCATTTGATGATGAGACAGTAAAAGTTTACACGACACAAAAAATGATGTTTCATTCCACAGTTTCAATTACAGACATGAGCTCTCACTGATTTAAGACAGGTGACTGTTTTAACAGCTAAGTTCTATGTACTCCTCCCATCCTAACATTACACGCTAATTCGACTGTCTCAAATTAACGGCACTGATGCAGCTGCACTGTTAGCTACAAGTGGGAGGGTATATCGGAGTTAATGGGACGTCACAAAATTTTAAGCTCAAAATTATGCTGATATAGAGCATCCGAGACTGATTATTTCGAGATAAGGAGCCAGCTCTTCCTAATGAATATTTAGGCAATACGAGGTCTTACCTGCAGTACACGGGAGGCACATATTTGTACATTGCTTACACGTTTCGTGACAAACAACTATCGGCCACAGGAATTTTGGTGGCCCTACCAAATAAAACGGTACAGAGTTGTCAGTGGTGTGACGACTCCGGGGCTCACCATTACTCTGCAGTCGGCAACTCGCCGCTGAACGAGGAGCACTGCTCACCAAAGTACACGGTGCTGCAGAATTCAGCACTCGCAAAGTACAGAAATAGCTCCACATCAGACATCACCACCATACAGGAAATTTATTGCCACGGGTAGAAACTTACGGTGACACCGAGACGTTCGAGACAGAGACACAGGGCCGAGATGCTCCGCACGCTAAAATTTGAGAAGACAGTGTCGCATTCGTCGGTAACCGTAAGTCGACTTGCCCGAGAAACGCACTCTTTGAATAATAGTGTAGACGACAGTAGTGAAGCAGCAACTGTACCATAAACGACACGTACTCACAACAAAACAAAATGGTTACGAACACAGAGTTCGGCACAGAACTGCAGCGCCGAATGTCTGACAGTTTGCTAAGTGAACATCACTTTCATTTGTAACAATGTTGTAGTAGTGACACACTGAGTCATCAAAAATGAGTATGCCACACTCCTCTTGGAGCACTGGCAACAGTTCTGTCCTGATCCTGTTTGCTGCAATCTCATTCAAATGGTGGACATTAGCTGGTGCTCTCTGCCACAGCTGTTGGAAGATTGTACACCTCATTGTTCACAAGGCAATGTGGTTTCAATAAGATGTTGCACCGTCACATTTCGAGATAGCATCCGTAAACACCCGGACTACAGACACCCTCGGCATCGCATCGGAAGGGGAGGTCGTGTCCTCCAGCCGGTGTGAAGTCTCATCCCGAGCTCGGGTTCCGGAAGAGGTCGAACGACAGGGTCTCGTGCCGAGGGGAACTCAGTCAGTGGACCAAAGCGAGACAGAGACTCGCTCGACTCGGTGAAATTCCCTGGGGTGCGTAGAGAAGGACAGATGGTGACAATGAAAGTAATCGACTGAGAGGATACTATTAACTTGTAAGTTTTGTTGAGAATATTGCTTACAGAATTAACTTCCCTAGCTAGCAACCAAACTGTCATTTGGCAACAGTGGCTGTCACTGTTCTGTCTGCTTACTGGAACTCTCATACAACTTACATGACTTGTAGTGCCCTCCAGCTCACTACTGCATCGGTGCTGCAACGGTAGAAATTGCTCAGTTTTGAGGTGAAGAACCCACCGAGCCACATTTGGGATGCATTTGCGTCCGCAGAGGGAGTTATTTGAAGGATGTTCGACAGAGAGAACAAAAGATGAAAATCTGAGGGTGCGAGCTTCACGTGAATTAGGTGGGTGCAGAATGACTTCCCTAATCAACTCCTGCATAAAGTTTTTTGTCAGAGCAGCAGAATGCAGACTGGCATTATCACGTAGTAGCATCGCTTCACGCAGCCTTCCCGGTTCTCGGATCACATCTGCCAGAAATCTCAAACGGTTACACCTCAGGGAAGAAATTCGTGGTACACCACACCGCTGCTGTTCTACCGGAAGCATAACACTGCCTTTTGTGGATGCACGTAGATCTTTGTACTGGAAGTTACTGCTTTGTTTGGGTTCAAACATTTCTTTGTTTTCCTTATGTTAGCATAAAGACCCATTTGTCATCACCAGTAACAATACGGGATAGGAATGGTCAGTGTTGTTCACGAGCCAAGTGATGATAACCAAGCACAGATGCACAAACAACCACTTTCTGAGCACGCAGTACCGATGCACTCAATTTTTGCACCTTCCCCACTGCATCCAAATGTCACACGATGGTGAAATGATCGGATTTCATCACATTTGCTAGTTCTGGAGTATAATGACATGGATAATTACGGATTACTGTGGTTTAACACACAAAAAAAGTTTTAGAAGGTTATGTAGAAGGGAAAAGGAAGCGAGGAAGGAAGAGATTCCAGATACTGGATGACACGATGGACGGTACAACACCCAGCAGCCTTAAGAAGGAAGCAATGGATCGCAGAAAATGGAGAGGCAAAGGACCTGCTAATATAGCAGATAACTGATGATGATGATGATGTGGTTAAACAATCTTCATCAAACCCCAAATGTCTTCCTGAATGTGGAGAGTCACTAACGTCAAAATGATCCTCCTTAAAATAAGAAAACCATTTTCTTGCCGTGCTCTGTCCAATGGCATTATCCCTATATATACACATTGCAAATGTTTCTGGCTGCCTCTGCTGCTGTCAATCCTCTATTGAACTCAAACAGAAGAATATGCTGGAGATGTTCCAACTTTACCACTTGGCCTTCATTGTTTAGCATCCACAGCTGCACCCACTATCTCCAGAAGACAAAATTACAATACGTAAAGTCAAACAGCAACATTGAATTACAAATAAAAAATGACAATTGATAAATACACCGTTAGCAACAGGAATAGGTACTTGCAAAACATAAATGCTTTGAAGCTACACACCAACCTAATTAATTCTACCCAGTGACTCCAACCTCTAACTGCAACAACATCTGTCCACAACTGCTTCTCACTGACTCTAACTTCTGTTCTTATTTCTAACTTCCTATGTCCCTCTGTGGACACCTGCTCCTAGAATCCTATCCCATTACCCCATTCAGTCCCATCCGTGCCTGACACGGCATAATCTTAAAGAGCTTCTTATCGACGTATTGGCTACCCTCGTGTGTTGCTCTTCAGTCGTCCTTCAGAGGATGGGTGGATGGGATTGTGAGCCTTTCCATACATCCTTACAAACTGTCCTAAGCACTTAATTGGTTTCTCATGGAATAGTGTATTCCCAACTGCAAAATCTCTCTCTCTCTCTTTCACTGTTCATGTTCCTTCTTGTTTCTTACTAACTTACGGCCTGAGGAAATTTCTTCATTAATCCCGTCTCATCATTTACTTGTTTATTTCCTCAGGATCTTGGCATAATAAATCTGTCAGATCACTTACACTTTTATTGCCTAATGAGCTTGCTTCAGTCATTCCATTACCTTACTCACTCCTTTACCATCTACGGATCTTCCCTCATTAATTCAGTCAATTTACTTTTTTCACATGACCCTTATCTACTCGCACCTCTCACATGGCTGTATGAGGCCCTGTGGCACCTTCTGCCACATATGAGCTTTGACTTTATTTTAATTCATTGCTATTTGTTTTCAGCGCTCCAATTTTTGTTTTGGCAATCAATGCAGTGTTTCTCTTCATGTTGTTGTTGTGGTCTTCAGTCCAGAGATTGGTTTGATGCAGCTCTCCATGCTACTCTATCCTGTGCAAGCTTCTTCATCTCCCAGTACCTACTGCAGCCTACATCCTTCTGAATCTGCTTAGTGTATTCATCTCTTGCTCTCCCTTTATGATTTTTAACCTCCATGCTGCCCTCCAATACTAAATTGGTGATCCCTTGATGCCTCAGAACATGTCCTACCAACCGGTCCCTTCTTCTAGTCAAGTTGTGCCACAAACTCCTCTTCTCCCCAATCCTATTCAATACTTCCTCATTACTTATGTGATCTACCCATCTAATCTTCAGCATTCTTCTGTAGCACCAAATTTTGAAAGCTTCTGTTCTCTGCCTGTCCAAACTGTTTACTGTCCATGTTTCACTTCCATAAATTGCTAGACTCTATACAAATACTTTCAGAAATGGCTTGCTGACACTTAAATCTACACTCAATACTAACAAATTTCTCTTCTTCAGAAATGCTTTCCTTGCCATTGCCAGTCTACATTTTATATCCTCTCTACTTCCACCACCATCAGTTATTTTGCTCCCCAATTAGCAAAACTCCTTTACTACTTTAAGTGTCTCATTTCCTAATCTAATTCCCTCAACATCACCCAACTTAATTTGACTACATTCCATTATCCTCATTTTGCTTTTGTTGATGTTCATCTTATATCCTCCTTTCAAGACACCATCCATTCTCTTCAACTGCTCTTCCAGGTCCTTTGCTGTCTCTGACAGAATTACAATGTTATCGGCGAACCTCAAAGTTTTTATTTCTTCTCCATGGATTTTAATTCCTATTCCAAATTTTTCTTTTGTTTCCTTTACTGTACAGATTGAATAACATCAGGGATAGGCTACAACCCTGCCTCACTCCTATTTCAGCCACTGCTTCCTTTTCGTATCTCTCGACTCATACTACTGCCATCTGATTTCTGTACAAATTGTAAATAGCCTTTTGCTCCCTGTATTTTACCCCTGCCACCTTCAGAATTTGAAAGAGAGTATTCCAGTCAACGTTGTCAAATCTTTCTCTAAGCCTACAAATGCTAGAAATGTAGGTTTGCCTTTCCTTAATCTATCTTCTAAGATAAATCATAGGGTCAGTATTGCCTCACGTACTCCAACATTTCTACGCAATCCAAACTGATCTTTCTCAAGTTTCTCTTCATATGGGGTACAAAAGTCCTGTAAGTGGTGATCAGTTGTCAGTAGAAATTGAAGAGAAATGGGCTGTTAGAGTCCTACTTGCCTTTCTAATTATATGACAGGCACAGGAATATTTGAGAGCACCCAGCAACATTTTGTGTGCCACTGCACTGCATACATTCAGGCCGGCTGTCATCTTCTCGAACAGTTACTGCGAGCTTAAATTGTTACTATTAGGTGTCAGTTGTTTTTTTTGTCAATAAAAAGCAAAGTACTAAGTTTAGGATGTTCTACTAGCTGTGCAATTTTCACCATAAATATTTAAGATCACTGTGCAAATACTTTGGCGAGAATAATGTTATAATGGGCAGCAGTCTATTCTTTAAAAGATTTTAAGGCATAGAGATCACTATGTCAACGTTTAATTTTTGTGATGACATATCACTCCTTTCATTTTGTGATTTTCAGAACACGTGTTAACAATCATTTCATTTTATGAACACGGAATAAATTTTCAACTATCATGATTCCTAAAATCATTTATTTGAATTAATTACTGCTTTTTGACAGTTCTCTGTTGCCATCTTTGGATCCAAGATTAACAATAGCATTGTATAGAGCCACTTACTTACTGTAGTGAAGGAGAAAATTCTGTAATGATGTAAACATAAATCCAAAGATGACAACAGAGAATTGTTGAAAATCATTAATCTATATGAACAAATGATTTACATGACCTCGGCACCTCACTGTTTGTAATACTACAGATAGCTATGCTTACGAAGTCAGAACGTGTGGGGTTTCGAGAATTTCTGCGTAAATTCTAAAACCACTCGGCCTTCTACCGTCTCGAACACACAATATTTTAGATGTGAGAGTGGGATGCTAGAATCCTACCTACTGCGCGTCATACATATGTGTGTGCAGGTGTGAAATCAGTCGCGAGCAGACAAACGGCACCGACAAGTACTTATCGGGCGATCCACGGAAGTTCTAGTGAAAGTATATGCAAGAACTGTGGAACTTCTATGTTATTCTGTGCTAATAGTATCAGTGACCATTGTTATAAATAACAAGAACAATTGAGATCCTGAAACCTGAAAAAACTCTTATTTTGGGCTTGCTGGAGGCAAAATGTATTTTATGATTTGTTTGTAATAGAGTTACGGTTGTTAAGCCAACTCTTTGGTAAATGTACTTAAATCTGTTTCTAATGTGAAACGATATGAGTGACGTACAATAAGTCTAATGTTTATATTGAAAGTGTGAATTTGTTATTGCGCACAGAGTCCAAATATACTGACGGTGTTGCCAAAAGAGCACAGTTTTAAAAGAGAAGGCCTATTAAAATAGTCGTCAAATCGTTAGAACGTGGCAACCGGTGTGAAAGGACAGGAGAAAACAGGAATTTTGAGAAAAAAATCAAATAAGATTTCATTTGTTGCCATAGCAACCGAGCATAATGAGACAAAAGAATCATTCCAAGAAATTGAATTAAGCCCAAAGTATCAGATGGAGACAATTTGTGAATGTAAAAAAGGAGAAGATGTACAAAAGTCACAACATTAAAATCCAGAGAGATACGACTAGAACAATTTGACCGAGAAGATCCATAGCGGGGAGTATACAGGTCGCACACACATTGCGGTAACCAACCTGCACCGACCGCCGCCGACACCAGTGCCGACCTGCTGCCACATCCGCCCACCTATGCAGCGAGAATTCTACACCAGCTGATCGTGAAATAAAAACTTTATTACTCTAGTAAGAAGTGTTACAAAATATTGTGCAGTTAACTTTTACTGTGTAATTGGTATAATTGAAATTAGTATTAAATGCTCACAAGAGCTAATGCTTATAGAAGCATGGACAGTATACAACAAGTTGGGGGAACTTCAGAACCAGTCAGGGCTATGAAAATTAGTAAAGAAGGGCCAGACTGGTCTGAATTAGTGAATCTAATCAAAGTTGAAAGTCTACAATTAAATGCTAAATTAAACGCTCAGAGTGAAGCTTTAAGTGATCATTTCAATGCTCAGAGTGCAGCTTTTGATGCAAATTTTAAAAAAAAACCTGGACTTAATAAACTCAAAAATTATAAATTAAAGTCTCGAGGTGGGATTCTAAATAAAGGACTAGGTTCCATAAATTCTCAATTAAAGGGTCAGAATGAAACTCTACATTTTCAAACGATGAATGTTGGTTCGTTAAATGTCAAAGTAGATGCTCAAAGCAAAGAATCTAGTAGTCTACGCAAAGGCACGGGTGCTTTAAAAACTGAATTTGATGCCACATGTAATAATGTAGAATCAGAACCAATTGAAAACTTAGAATCTTTGGAAGACATGTACAATTGTGAATACAGTAATGTAAGACAGGGAATGAATACTTTGAAACAGAGCGTAGATCAGCCTAAGGAATTAATGCCAATTATTCAGTCGCAAATTACAGGTGTAAGTACACGAGTGGATAATGTCAATAGATACTTCGACGAGAATATATCTAACTTTGATATTATAAATGTATGTAGTCTGGAGGAACCTTTCGAACAAATTATAGATCGAGAAGTTACCGAGAGTATAACCTCCGGAAGCGTTTGGACTGTTGTTTTTTCCAAACTTAATGATACTAGCAAAGGTTACAAATAACATGTGAAAAGAAATCAATTGTATCCAAAATGAAGTAGAAAAAATGTATCGTCACCTAATGTAGTGTAACCTAGTGAAGTGGTGATTGTTTTGCAGTGGGGAGACTTTCAAACAACATTTAACGAAAAGTACTGGTCTGCACTTGCTCGAGTGAAGTTAATATCAGATCGGTGGGATCCGGGCAGAATCATCTAACCCCCAGGGATGTTAACATTATGATTAACGAGTGACGACCGTTGGATCCCAAGTTTTTCTCAGTGTTCCTTCCAAAATAGTTTTCCTACATCGAATTCCCTTCAAATCTTAAACCATTCTGTCATCTATTCCTAAAATCTTAAACTATTCTGTAATCTTATGGTGTGTGCCGAACACCAATCAGCACCACCGTGGAAATTCTTTGCAAGGCCAAAAGCCACTTTCCCTTGGGAACGCTTACACATTGGTTTTGCTGGTCCATTCTGGAATGCTCGATGGTTGATTGTGATAGATTCATTCAGTGATTTTCCTTTTGTTGTCCAGATGTCTTCCACGACATCATCTGCCACCATCCAAGCGTTATCTGCTATCTTTTGCCTTGAAGGTCTTCCACAGACAGTTGTTTCCGACAATGGCCCACAATTCATGTCCGCAGAATTTCAGTCATTCTGCAAGGCCAATGGTATTCAACATCTGACGTCCGCAACGTTTTCGCCGCAATCAAACGGTGCCGCTGAACGATTCTCGGGAGGACGCGTTATTGCTCTTTTTGTCCTCATATCGCTCTCAGCCCCGAGATGGTCGCTCGCCGGCTGAGTTGCTCCACGGTCGCCCTCATCAAACCTTGATGTCTTTGCTACATCCGCCGCATCAGGTTCCTGTGCAGCGGCAGACACCTGCTTTTGCCCCAGGCGATGTTGTCTACTACCGCCACTATCGAGGTTCACGGCGTTGGCTCGAAGGGCGCATTCTTCGCTGCCTCGGACGCGCTATGTATCTGGTTTTGGGGGCCTCTGGTGACCTGCGCCTCTGTCGTCGCACGGGATCTGCCGCTCCCCGTCTGCTTTCAGCGACGGTGCCGTCCGGTCAGCGCCCCGGGGACCCATCTACTGGCTCGCCTCAGCCCCAGGTGTTACCGACGCTGCCTTCCATTTTGCCCCATGGCGACGCGCCGCCGCCGCCTGTTCTCCCGCCGGCGACGCCCGCAGTGGACGCGTCGCTGCAACCACTGGGCACCCCCCTGGGTCACGTGCCGCCGATCGCTTCCCGTGACCCGTTGTCCTCCGCCATGGAACTCTTGCCCGCTCCGGACCATATGTCGTCTTCGCCCGTCGGGTGCCCCGGCCCGATGGAGGTCGACCGTTCGGCCCCTCCAGTCTCTCTAAGGGCGCATACACCACATGTTGGCGTGCACCCTGGAGCAGGTTTTCAGGCGTTTCCTAACTCCCCTCGGACCGAATGGCAGGGTGCGGGTGGCACAGCCTCGCCTGTTGTTAGGCTCCCCACCTCGTCGCATACGTCAACATGGGGTCCTCCCCACAGCGGGCGGTGGCCTTATACCACAACTGTCGGCCGATTTGCAGGGGAGGAATGTGGTGTCAGTGCCAGACACCACACTTTCTAGGTGGTAGCCTTTAAATCGCCCGCGGTCTCTTAGTATACGTCGGACCTGCGTGTCGCCACTATCAGTGATTGCAGACCGAGCGCCGCCACACGGCAGGTCTAGTCTAGAGAGACTCCCTAGCACTCGCCCCAGTTGTACAGCCGACTTTGCTAGCGATGGTTCACTGCCTACATACGCTCTCATTTGCCGAGACGATAGTTAGCATAGCCTTCAGCTACGTCATTTGCTACAACCTAGCAAGGTGCCATAACCAGTTACTATTCTGAACAGATAATATTGTGAATCATGTACCGTCAAGAGCGACGTTCATCATTAATGGATTAAAGTTAAGTATCGAACTAATTACATCTGCTTTCTGAATTTTAATTCCTTGTCATGTTCCAGACCTCACGTCAGTATAGTCCTTCCCTCCTCACGCCAGCCTGCATGAGCTAAAACGCATCCATTTCAGCCCCCACTAGTAACACGGTGTTGGCTCTTCTGCCAACACAACATCTTATATCTTACAAAACCAGTATGACAGTCAAATAAAAAACAATCTTAGAGAATCACAGGTAAAAAGTGATATTTAGATAAAGTGAACTGAATGGAATATTATGTTTGGAGAAAATGTAATACTGTGTGACTATTTGAACAATTAATATACCATAGTATATAGATTTTCTATTTTGTATAGAATATTTTATACCTTTTGTGAGATGTGATATAAATGGGAGAGTTTTGTATTAAGTTTGAAAGTAGTTGGTGTTGTAGATAAAAGGATGGTTTACAAGAGCAAATAAATCATGGCTAACATAAAACACACATCACACCTTTCAGACAACCCTCGCAAACAAGTGTGCGTGGTTCTTCACCATTTGCCATTTCCACAGGGTTGCTACGATTTCCTTCGGGGACCTTGAGGGTGAAGGTGGAAATGTCTGTTCTGTAGGAGACAATTTAACACCAAACCTCCTCCGGTGCCACACTCAAGTACCTGAGGGGTAGGGATGCTGGGGAAGGGGTGGTAAGGATTTCCTGTCTTTGGGGCTATCTTCTTTCCCTTCTTAGATCTTAGCAACCATATCTATTTTTGTTCCTTTCTTACTTCTCATTTGAGAAACTACCTATTTTTTCCCTCTTTCCATATTCACAAACTTCTATCGCTGAAGTCCTTCCTTGTTTCCATGGTTTCTAATAACCTACATCTTATCTTTAGATAAGAAGGCCAAAAAACACGAACACACATCCACACACACACACAGAAGAATATCCTTGTACAAAAACATTGAAATTGCAGACTAGAAACCTGTTGCGATGTGAGAACCGCCAGGTGTTCTAGGGGAATGAATGTGTGTACATAAGAAAATATGCACACATGCACATACATATAAATATATATAAAGACCATGACAATTCTACATCACACACACACACACACACACACACACAAAACATGTGACCTTCATAGAAGATCACCACAAAACAAGTTTCAACTTGAATAAGCATGATGGAACAAAAGGAAAAAAATCCACTATCCCAGGCAACAGTTTCTAGACTGAATCTTCCTGGTCATCAGATTCTGGGGGACCAGGAATGTCATGTACAGAAGAGTCGGAGCCTCTCAAAATCTCTAAGACCAAAACAGAAAAACTCCATAGGAACTCTCAACACAAACACACTCTCCAAAGTTGGTAAACGGCTGAAAGCTATGATTGTGTGAATCTTTTTACTGTGTGTATCACAGCTCAGCATCTCCGCTATATGGTGAGTAGCAACTTTCCTTCTCTTGTATTGTTACATTCCATCCTGGATTTTCCATTGTTTGATTTACTGATAAAAATCATTTTGATTCAGGAAACTTCAGAATCTACAAAGCAAAACTTGCAGTCCAGCTGAACAAGGGACCCAAACAATCTGGCACAGCTTTTGTTGTGCACAAATCAATTATAGACTCCATAATAAACTTCCATTCAACATCAGAAAGAATCTCGACAATCTCAGTCAAATCTGGAAACGAGGCATACACACTGATAAATCCACATGCCCCCACAAATGATTACAACAGAAAAGTTCCACAGGCAATAGATGACTGGGAACTACTGGAGGAAACCTCAAATAAAATCCCTACTCATCACGTGAAAATTATGTTAGGAGATTTCAATGGATAACTGGGCAAAGAGAAAAAAAGATTCAGGAAAAGAATGGGAATTCATACTGCTCACAAGAGAACAAATAAAAACGGCAAGAGACTGATAAACTTCTGCGAAAACTTTGATCTTAAAATCATGTCTACACAATTCCTTAAACCTGTAAACAAACTTACAACATGGAAATCACCCAATTCAGCTTTTGGTGAATTTCAGTAGACCATGTTGCCATATCTAATAAGAATACCAAAGAAATACTCAACGTACAAACAAGAAAGGGATTTTTTGAGTCAGACCACCATCTACTGCAAATAAAGATTAGATTTCAATCTAACAGAAAGTAAACAGCGATGAACAAAACAGTTAGAATTGATCCAGAATACCTTAAACTTAACAAGAGGGAAATTCTCCAGGAAATTGGGCAATCAAATGCAACGAACTGGAATGAACTTGCAGAAGTACTGAAAAACATTATGAAATTTGGCAAACCCCCAAGAAAGAGAAAACACAGATGGTGGAACAGTGCATGTGATCAAGCAATAGAAGAAAGAATAAGGCTTGGAAAACTTTCAGTAGCAACAAAACTACAGGAAAATGGTAGGAATTTTTGAGAATACAGAAGAGTTCATCCAAGGCAATACGAAGAGAAAAACATAGATATGATAAAAGCCAGCTTAAAGAAATTGAACAAGAATTTATTAAGAACAACACCAGAAATTTTTACAAATTTTTCAAAGAAGACCTAACAGGGTATCAACCACCAAATGTGCGCTTTCGCCAGCCCGATGGATCACTGAAAATCAACATTAAAAAAAACTGTCAAATTTTAGATAAATATTTTCACTCACTTCTCAACTGTGAGCCTCTGGCAGAACAACTAGATTTTGAAAAACCCACATCCAATCCCGATTCAAATCCACCATCACTTAAAGAGGTAAAGGAAATAATCAATTCTTTGAAGAACAACAAGTCTCCAGGGGAAGACGGAATCACAGCAGAAGTATGGAAATTAAATGACAATAATGCTATGGAAGTTATATGACAATAATCTCACACAAGCAACCCACAGAATTATATAAAATATTTGGGAAACTGAACAAATATCTGCAGAGTGGAAATGTGCATTAAATCACCCTCTCCACAAAAAAAGGTGCAAAAACTGATCCAAATAATTACAGGGGAATTTCACTGCTCCCCGTAATATACAAAATTCTTTCAAAGGCCCTGTTGAACAGACTAGAGGAACAAGTGGACCAGTTAATAGGGGAGTATCAGGCAGGGTTTCGCAAAAGGTCGATCTTGCATCGAACAGATATGGAACTTAAAAACAATTTTGCAAATAAGAAGATGTAGAAATACTGTGGTAACTTTTGTCAATTTTAAAAAGGCTTACGATTCAGTACATAGACAAACATTATTTCACACCTTAGAGGAGTCCAGTATTGACAGGAAAACAAGGTCAATTATTCAACAGGCATTAACAGATACAATCTCCAAAGTTAAATTCACGGGAGAAACATCAGAAGATTTCATATCCATACTGGTGTTTGCCAGGGAGATGGAATGTCCCCTCTTCTGTTTAACAAGGTTCTGAAAAAAATTGTGAGGATATGGGAAAAGGAAATAAAAGGAATTCAACTTGGAATTAAAAGAGAGCAGAGAATTATGGTGGAGTGTCTGGCTTTCATGGAAGATCTTGCCATTCTAACGAACAATAGAGAGGAAGCCAAACTTGCATTGGAAAAACTACATGAAATCTCACAGAAAACTGGGCTACAAATCTCCTTCGAGAAAACACAGTATATGGAAAACAAACCTGTAGATAATCTCCCCATTACTACTCAATACGGGAAAGTGGCACAAATTGACCACTTCAGATATCTGGGGGAGATAATCCAACCATCACGACTGAGCTCAATAGCCAATAAAGATAAAATCTCCAGATTACAAAAAGCATATAAGCTCACTTGGAATCACTATAATAAGAAATCTATTTCTGTCAATGCGAAACTAAGGCATTTCAACAACAGTAGTCCTACCAGAAGCACTTTATGCTGTGGAAACTACAGTGATTCATGGCCATACTAAGACCAGAGAGATTGAAAAGCAGGAAAGAAAAATTCTGAGGAAAATATATGGACCAGTGTTTCGGGAAGGAATTTGGATGAAGAGGCCAACGAGAGAGATTTACAAAAATGTAGAAACAATAACAGACACCATTAGAAAGAGAAGGATGAAATTTTATGGACATATCAGCAGGATGAATAAAAGCAGGCTCACAAGACAAATCTTTGAGATAGTACACAAGAGCAAAAACAAGACAAAGTGGATCCCTGAAGCAGAAGAAGATATTAAAGAACTGGGGATCACACAAGACATCATAAACAATAGAGAACAGTTTAGAAACATCATACAGAAACACACACTTAAATAAGAAAATACGGAGAACAGAACGGGATAAAGATGGTCGGAAGAACGCAAGAGAGAACACAATGAACATATGAAGAGAATTTGGGAAGAACGGAGAAAGAAGAAATCGTGACTACTCAAGTTCAATTGCTCTCTCAAAAGGGAATAATCGAAAATAATAATAATAATACAGGATATAAAACTATCATACATATACATAAGTATATAAAAAAACTAGGACAATTCTACATCAAGTATACATAAGAAGGAGGTGTGAGCAAAGAAAAAGAATGCAGACAAAGAGGGGAATTGATTGCGATAGTCATTTAAGAAAAGTCAGTATAATAAATGCTCTGAAAATTGATGAATAGTAGGATAGTAGGACTTTAATTATAGGTAGACGTAGTGTCTACTAAGAGTATAGCAGTTGAGAAGTAGATGAGGACTCTAGGGATTAAATGATATATTAAGAAGTGAACACAAAGTGTAGAGTAAATTTGTAGCTTTACCAGAAAATACTTAATTATAGTATACATAGAAACATATACTAGGGTAATGAACCGTGAGGCCTAGTCAGACAGGATAAGGGGGAATTACCTGGCATTTACTAAATATAAAGGACAGGTGTACCTACATGGAGATAGGACGACCCGTGGCCTAAAAAATAGGAATGTTTTCTAAAGGGGCGTACCTACCAGAATGGAAAGAGGAAGTGCTCTCATAAGGTCAACCCACAAGCAAGGTATGGGTACCGATCCTAGGGGAAAGGGACAGTATCATGACAAACGTCACAAAAAATTTTGTGGGGATTACTCTGGAACGTTTGAATTCTATGCACAACGAGCATTAATATGTTTCATGGAAGTTTATGAGTGTCTAGAGAACACTTTGATTTTGCCCAGAGTTCCTCCAAACTATGAAGAATAGTAAAAATAGTACATACTAAGGAAAAGTAGCACAATAGATGAGAACAGAAAGTAGATTACTCACGTGTCATGAACACCTGGAGTTTACGATTGGAGAGAGGGAGTCCTCATAATTCCTAAATATTAGAAAAGTTGAGTAAAATCTCGCACAAATGCTCATGTCCAAGCAAAGTAGAGTAAGAATACAGTAGAAAGACTGTAAGCAGAAGCCTGCTTAAGAGAGTACAAAGAATTGTAGTTGAAAAAATATACCTATATAACAAACTGCCTATTGGCTTCTGTCTCGGGTTCTTCGGCCGACGTTCATCTAATGATTTTTCTGACGTTTCGCCAGCACGAGTGGCTGGCATTGTCAAAGCTTCACCCTCCATTGCCGGTGGTGAACTACAGTTCACCACCGGCAATGGAGGGTGAAGCTTTGACAATGCCAGCCACTCGTGCTGGCGAAACGTCAGAAAAATCATTAGATGAACGTCGGCCGAAGAACCCGAGACAGAAGCCAATAGGCAGTTTGTCAACAAGTGGCCACGAAAGCCTCAACAATTTTGTATACCTATATAAACATGTAGAAGAAAAGTATATGGTTATGATAGGTAACATTGTTATGGGTGATGTATACTGTTAAAATGTGAAGTGTTATTATGTGCAATATTAATGTACATAATGATTATGTATAAAATATCGCGTGTTCAATCTGAGGGGCGAGGATACGTACTGTTTCGAGAATTTCTTCTCAAATTCTAGAATCACTCGGCCTCCTACTGTCTCGAACACATGATATTTTACATGTGAGAGTGGGATGATAGAATCCTACCTACTGCGCATCACATGTCTGAGTGTGCAGGTGTGAAATCAGTCGCGAGCTGAAGGTAGACGCAGCGGACAAACGGCACCGACAAGTACTTGTCGGGTGATACTGAAAGTATACGGAAGAACCGTGGAACTTCTATGTTATTCTGTGCTAATCGTATCAGTGACCATAGTTATAAATTTAATGATTTGTTTGTAATAGAGTTACGATTGTTAAGCCAACTCTTCGCTAAATGTACTTAAATCTGCTTCTAATGTGAGACGATACGAGTGACGTACAATAAGTCTAATGTTTATGTGCAAAGTGTGAACTTTGTTCTTTATGAAGCCTAAATATACCGATAGTTATTTTCTTTGAGTACCTAATTATTTTGCAAGTAGAGAGAGAGTCTTCAAGGTTCCTGTAACTAGCATCATTCTTTGGTGAAGAAGGTTACAGAGATTACAGAAGCCAGCTATCCAGAAAAGAAGATTGGCTGTGAACACTGAGTAAGTCAACTTGTATAAGAGAACTGGGAAGTTTGCACATATACTTCACACGTTCTTACTCGTCAAATTGTTGGAAACTGTATTTCATTTTATAATTTTTAAGATGTGAGTATGGTTCTATCAATTCAGGTTGGTTTTGTAATAACATACCCTTAATCAAATTTAACTTTTACTCACCAACTGAAGGAAAAGAAACTGTCGTATAAAATCAAATACTTAATTGAACTGATAGTAATTGCTATATAAAAATTCATAATGTATTCTGCAGATTTTGAGTTACATCAATTATCTTTGTTCTCACAGCAACTTTGGCTAACATGTGGAGGCACATGTAATCCAGACATGTTAAACATTCGTAAATAAAAAGGGAATGTTCATTTATCGTGATCCCACTGACCGGTGACTAAATTTAAAAGTGTATACCGTGAACCTGGGCTCAATTCGTAATGGGACTCAAACGATAGATACCACAATGGCTAACTGAAAAAGATAGTTCCAACATCTCGTTGGGGAAGGACGAGCTACTTAGGTTTGAGAGTTCTTTATTAAAATTTCCAGCAAAGTTGTGTGTAATGTATACTGGGACTATTTTCAAATGTAGCCGTTCATTTTCAAACCAGACCTGCACTAAAAGTGATTATTGAAGAAAATTCCACTGACATACTCAGATAATGTCCACATAATACACTGCAACACAACAGGTCCGGAGTGATCTTATTACACGTACGACACATTCAGCAGATGGAACTGCACCAAATGCACAGACGACACACGAGTTTACAGGAAGTCGACAAGTTTCCCGCCCCGTATCAGTGAGCACGGATATTACGGAGGCACTGCTCGCAAATTTCCGCCAGCCGTCCACCGTGAGGCCGCCGAACAAACCTGGGAACCGAGCCTAGCCACCCATTACTCAATTACACATCAGCTGTTCAGAGATCGAGGTCCACGTAAAGCTTCACAATAACCGACAAATATCCTTCGAGTGCCCCGTCCGAAGCGAGAACAGAAACGATCCGAAGTGAGGACAGAATTTCGGAAACTGCAACCTGAAAATGGCCGACACTGGCCTCGGCCGTCTCAAATTCACAGCCTCGTCTCAGTTGCTTAGGCTGTGGTGTAAGAAGACCCGACTGTACTCTCCAGAGATGGAGATTTCCGATGTCAATGCCGCGAGCAACTGCCGTGTAGTGAAAATTGTGGACCACTCGCTCTGCTATCGACATCGTCCCACATCTACACAGAGAAAGATCTACTTCCAGTAAGTCCAAATGCCCTCGAAGGTGGCCACCTGGTGTAATCTTCCACACACTTACACCTGTTTTAATATATTTAACGTCGGGAGATAGTTCCGACGGCAGAGGTCTCTTCATTTTAAGTTGTAGCACAATATTGACCCATTTCACTTACTGTTTCTGTACATAAAATTCAGGAAAATCATTACAGATTTACTTTTAACCAGGAAATTATATAAATAAGTGTTATGTTTGACCTGTCAAATAAAAAATCAGGCTATTTGTAATGTTTTTTTATTGTTTTGAATGTAAATACAGTATAAAATTACAGTGACTCAAGTTGTAACGTGCCAGGCTGATTCCTGACACGGGGCACCACTCTTAACGTGCCGGGACACGTCCTTATTTATTAGTCCCACTATCAGTTCACGTCACAACTGGATGTACTGGTATTGAAACATTTCCTCACCCAGTAGATAGTGCGCAGTGTTCTCGACCTACCTTGCTCTGTTTATTCAATATTGTCTTCCCGGTAGCTGCGTCCGTCTCACCTAAATCACACTGAAATTAAGAAGCCAGGATCCTAGGTGAAGTTTTCCAAAATCAAAAGTCAAGATCGTACTCATTGTTGAACATTTATGCCAACCACAGTGAGATTTATTTGTTATCACTCGCACACACAATATTCGTGTGACAAGGCCTCTTAAACTTAATCGTCACAATAGGTAGGTCAAAAACTTCCAGTCTTTAACAAAGTTCACATTTACAATTACTGAAAAATTAACCAACTTGCCGCATTTTTGCTCCGAGAGAATCTGACCGAGAACTACCTGAGAACTGCACCAGCTCGGACCTTATATAGACGAGTGCTCGAATATTTGACTATTTCTGTTAATATATCATAGTTTATAATTTCCCAGGGTTAAAATGATCCTTTCCAACTGCTTTTGAATTTAACTATTGGGTTTTATTATTTAAATAACACGAGTGAGCTGTATCAATTTAAATACGCGTAACTAACTTGTGCATCCGCCGTGGGAATTCCCGACTTATAACCACGGCAGCCCTTTTGAACATAATTTCTACATATTTGAATTTACTTAATTCTTAATTAATGCACTTACAAAGTTGAGACCGGAGTTATTTTACGTAGAAAAATAAAGATAGCAAAAGTATCGAAACACATCTCAGAATTATTTGGTAGTTTGGTCACAATTGGCACTGAAAGTCATACAGGCTACAGATTTTAAGTCTTAATATCTATTTAACTAACAGACTGTAGGTTAATTTAAACACTTTGCTGGAATCAGTAAAATTTGGGCTTTCTTTTGGATGCAGTCTTATAGCTGAATTTGATCTATTAGCTCACTCGAATTTTACTTAATATGTATTGCACAATATACGTCATTGTCCATAACTGTTAATAGTATGCATTTCCAATAAAAGTGATTAGCTCATTACTTTCAGAATAGACATTAGAATGTACTGAAATAATAGACTTTACTAGGGGAATTTTATTTAAACTATTTCTGAATTCTGTACTATGAGGCTGAAGGCCACAGAATCTGTAGTTGGAATCTGAGCAGTGAAAATGAGAGAAAAAAAAAATAAAAGTTCATTGCTTAAGTAAGTTACTGAAGGAGTGTAAAACCAAAACAGGATAGCAGTGGGCAACCCTGCTTCGTTACAAAGTGACTAAATACATTTCATAAAATCAAGTTTTATGAATTCAAGATATTATGAAAGTCTTTATATTTTAGTATCTTTGCATGTAGAATATCTAAAGTTTTGGTAGGAGTTGTAACATAGTATGGCTGAGCAAGTGAAGCAGAAAGGTGTGCTAGCATGCAATTATACAATTTCTGATGTTACATGACTGAGAAGATACGAATAAATGAAAGTATTATTGAAATTAAATAAAAAGTTACCAGTTTGACACGCACTATACAAATATTAAAAAAACCGTACGCGTCTAACGGAACAAATACAAGCGACAATCGTCGAGACTGTCGACCCGCAAATATAATTTCCTTATGTGTTTCACTTCCTGCTATAGACCAATTTAAATATATTTCACAAAAACTGTTATTTTACTGTGAACTGCAATGACAGTTCAAATGTGTGTCAATCCAGTAGTCACAAATGAGAGCACGAGCATTACAATGCACATCCTTACTTTAAATCACTCGTTTTACATACGAGGTGTGGCTAGAAAAAAACCGGACTAGTACTGGTGAAACAATAAAACGAATGCAATAAGGCTGAAAGTCGCGTGGCCTGTCACGTGACTCTCGCTCCGCCTACTGCTCGAGTTTCATCTGCCTCCTGCACTCAGTCTGCCCGTGGCGTCTGTTTTAAGTAGTTGACGTTTTGTCTGTGCGTCGGAAAATGTTGAGTGTACAGAAAGAACAGCGTGTTAACATCAAATTTTGTTTCAAACTAGGAAAATCTGCAAGTGAAACGTTTGTAATGTTACAACAAGTGTACGGCGATGATTGTTTATCGCGAACACAAGTGTTTGAGTGGTTTAAACGATTTAAAGATGGCCGCGAAGACACCAGTGATGACACTCGCACTGGCCGACCATTGTCAGCAAAAACTGATGCAAACATTGAAAAAATCGGTAAACTTGTTCGACAAGATCGCCGTTTAACAATCAGAGCAGTGTCTGAGTTAACAGGAGTTGACAAGGATTCTTCATGAAATTTTCAACATGAACAAAGTGTGTTCAAAAATGGTTCCAAAGTGTCTCACAATTGAACAGAAGGAACGCCGAAGAATGATTTGTTCTGACATCCTGGAAAACATTGAAAGTGATCCCACCTTCTTACAAAATGTTATTACTTGCGATGAATCGTGGTTTTTTACTTACGATACCGAAACTAAACGCCAATCGATGCATTGGAAAACTCCTGGTTCTCCACGACAAAAAAAAGCACGAATGTCAAAATTGAAATTCAAGGCAATGATGATTTTTTTTTTGACATCAAAGGGATTGTGCACATTGATTGGGTACCAGAGGGACAAACAGTGAATCAGCATTACTACATTAGCATCCTGGCTACCCTACGTGAGCGAGTACGGAGAAAACGGAACGATTTGTGGAGAAAAAAGTCACGGATCCTTCACCAAGACAATGCCCCAGCTCACAGTGCGTTGTCAGTGAAGACGTTTTTGGCAAAACACAACATTCCCATCTTAGATCATCCACCCTACTCACCTGATTTGGCCCCCTGTGACTTTTTTCTTTTCCCTAAAGTCAAGTCAGCTTTGAAAGGAACTAGATTTGAGACTGTTGAAGCAGTAACAGAAAAAGCGACGGAAGTAATGTATGGACTTACCGAAAATGATCTGCAGCATTGCTATGAACAGTGGAAAATTCGTATGGAGCGGTGTAGAGACCGAGGAGGAGAGTACATTGAAGGAGATAACATGAAATTGTAAATAATTGTAAATAAATGTTTTTTCCAGCATCAGTCCGGTTTTTTTCTAGCCGCACCTCGTATTTTGTAATTTCTTTTTACGTTTCCTCTTATCGACATTTCTGACACGATTAAATAAGAACTGCAAGCTGGGCAGTGGCAGTACCTATGAGACAGTTCCTGGCAGCGAGGTCTCGGTGGATGCAGTTGTGGGACTCGAGGTAACTCATGCCGGCGGCGGTGTCGCGGCACATCCCCAGCAGCTGCCGCTGCGTCAGCCCGTCCTCGTGGCTGCGCAGGAACTTGAGCAATGAGCCACCTGCGAGGCCGGGTACACGAGTCTTTCATTCCAGTTGACATTTCCATATTTTGCACTATTTTCAACAACAAATCTAGGTGCTTACAATAAAGAGTGTCAAAACAGAATAAGACATTTGTATGTCGTGTGGGTGACAGCCGTTTTAGCCACTGATACAATAAACTGAAAATGATTGACCTTTCAGTATTGAGAATTTAGCAGGATGAACACCAGAGAGAGGGGGAGGGTGTGGTGTGCGTACTGTAAAAACTTTGGTACACACACCGTCAGATTATTTGACTTGTCGCGCTAACGAAGTAGGCGAGTGTCAGCAATATGTCTCGTGGTCTTATCGTGGCGCGTTTATCTTCTGCCATTAGGTCAGACGATAGAAATGCCACTTGCACGCTTAGAGTAGCAGATTGACAGTGACCAACTTTAAACAGAACTTGATTAATTTTCACACACATTTATTAAAATAATAAAAAGCGTAGACATTACGTAACTTGATTCTGGATGCTGTTTACAATTGACAATCTGAAGTTCCTTTGGTCTTGGAACGTTAATCTTATTCTCACATATCTCTGACACTTGACAAAGTGTCTATACATTTCTCTTCATGGCCATGTACAGGAATATGATAATCTTATTGGGTGCAGACTGAAACTTGACTATAGACTGGTAGAGACTAATGCAGACTGACTAATCGGAGGTCTGTACACTCGTTATAATACCTCGCGCATTCAGGTATCACTGCGCGAGTGTGATCCGCGAGGAGAAAAGGTTCTACGTTAGCAGCAATCTCATTGGCTGCATTACATATTAATATGTGGATCGGCAGAAGCAGAATTTGGTCCGTCTCTAAGGCAGCACCATCTTGTAGTGCAGAGACGGGCGAGCGCTGCACCTGCGCTGTTGTGCTTAGCGGGGCGCGCTCTAGTGGGAAAGTTGTGTACGTGCTGACTACGCGCAACTATGTACACAACGGAGAGGAAGTGAGAAAATACTGGTAGGAAGTCTGATAGAATGTGTGCGAGGAATCGGAACCACAATTTCATGTGTTTTTTATCGTGATTAGGTTTCACCTGTGGTTCTGTTTTTTGAAGGAAATAAATTGGAACTAAATTTAACTTTCGAACATTAAATATCGCTAACATCTTTACAGATGATAAATACCCAAAAAAAATAGGAAAATGAAAGTAATTGTTAAGAATATGAGGAAAATTTGTGGGACTAGAGGTAGCTGGTGCCGGTGGTGGTGTCATGGCACATTGGCACATCCCCGGCACCTGTCGCTGCGTCAGCCCGTCTCCGTGGCTGCGCAGGAAGTCGAGCGACGAGCCACCTGCAGAGCCTGCTACTTACCGTTAAGCAGACACGATAAGTTGCAGACAGGCACAACAGACAGACATTAACAAATCAGCTTTCACACACAGATATCCTCAACGTGTCATCTTCACCGGTAGTAGCAATCTATCTTTCCCTTATACTATTGATACTCCAATGTGGAGTTATCATTGTTTGTAAATAATTGTTGATGTTGACTATGGAGCAGCTTTTTCTTTTTTGTTATGATAATCACTATTAAACAAAAACAAGACATCGATTAACAAAACAGTGGAAGTTCCTTACATTATTTTAAATTTTCCTCGAATCTTGACACTGTTTTCACACGAAGTTGAATAATAACAAAATTTGAGGATGATGACCAGCAACTTATTGAAAGTAACAAAGCTATTTGATATTTTCATTACTTCACCAAAGGTATCAGTAACACAATAAGACACACTATTACAAGAACTTAAAGGGTTTTTGGTGGTTGATGATGTGTGTTGGGTACTGGTTGTATTTTACAATGAGTATTTTTTGGGGAGTTCTAAACATATGTGTTAATTTTTGTGTGGCAGAAGTTGATTTTTGGGTTCAAGTATCACGTAAATCAAATGAACTCTTTTGTACCAATCTGTTTCAGACGCCAATGTAGACGAGGCATGCCAGACATCTGTGAGGAACCGGACAAAATCGGTGGGAACGGTGGCGAGAGAATCGGAAATTCCACAATCGGCAGTGCACAAAGTCTCGCATAAGAGATTACGCCTCAAGTCCTAAAAGGTACAGGTGCTTTAGCACTACAGCTGACAGACAAACCTCGGTGCAAGCAGTTTGCAGTGGGTACACTAGATGAGACTGATGTGAACGGTGTCTTTTTTTGGGGAAGATTTGTGAATCCAACAAACTGAACTGTCATATACGGGGATCAGTGTGTCTTCGTACAGGCACAAAATGGGAATACACAGTCACCAGGTCAATGCACGGTGCTGACTTGCATCACTCACCCGTCTCCCGTCAACAGTGGTGTTTAGCTGCACGTGTTACGACAGTTTGCTGAGCCGTGACTGGAGCCGCAGCCAACTGATATGGTATTGCATCACCTCACTGGTCCCTAAATGCCCACAAATTTCTGGATCAAAAGTTCCCAGAGAGCTAGATCAGATGAGACGATCCGATTCTGTGGCCACCACCGTCACCTGACCTCACAACACTATACTGCACGGTCGAGTGTACCGAACCGAGGTCACACACCTTCGGGACTCGAAGTCACGCATTTGCACCGTATTCGAACACTGCGAATACCGACAGGATGTTCTCTGTGCCATTACGGGTGCACACATTGGTGAGTGCAAATGAAAAAACAAAACTTTATGAGTCATATTGTCGCATGTTATAAACCAGTTGTTATTATGTAGTATAGTTTTGAAGTTACTGAAATCTGAAGTTTGAAAGATAATTTACAGATGCAATGTCATTTCACATTTGAATGCTGTAAGGAGAACCACTGAGTCAATAATAATATTTTATTATCTGAACGGGATCCCCGAGTTATGTCAGGCTTCATACTTACGAACAATCCACCCTCAGATCGGACTCGCAGTTCACTGAAGCATTTTCACAGTATTTCTCTACCGTTCCACTAACAAATGGCGAGAGGGAAAGGAACATCTAATTTCTACAATTTTATTACAGTGATCTTTTCTCCCTATGTAGGTGGGCACCGACAATATATTTTCACCTTCAAAGGAGAACGGTGGAGATGGAAATTTCGTGAAAAGATCTCACCACGACAAAAAATGCCTCTGTTTCAATTATTGCTACCCCAATTTGCATATTATATCCGTGGCACACTGTCCCCTATTTCACGATAACACAAAATGAGCTGCCCTTTTCTGAACGTTTTTCACGTCCTCCGTCAATCCTATCTGGTAAGGATCCCGTACTGTGCAGCATACTCTAGCTGAGGGTGGACAAGCATAGTGTAGGCAGTCTCTTTAGTACACCTGTTGCATACTGTAAGTGTTCTGCCAACAAAACAGTCTTTGCTTCACCTTCTGTACATTATCTGTATGATCATTCCAGTTTAAGTTGTTTGTAATTGTGATTCCTAGGTATTCAGTTGAACTGACAGCATTTGGATTTGCGTGATTTATTGTATAACCAAAATTTAATGGATTCCTTTTACTATTCATGTGGATGGCCTCATCACACTTTTCATCACTTAGGTCAATTGCTACTTTTGGCACCACACACATATTTTGTCTAAATTGTTTTACAGATAGTTATGATGTTACCGTACGAGATGGTAAATGACAGCATCATCTGCAAACAATCTAAGAAGGCTGCTCAGAGAGTCACATAAATCATTTAAATAGGTTCGCAACAGCAGAGGGCCTATAACACTTCCTTTGGGAACACCAGGTATCACTTCCGTTTTACTTGACAACTTCCCATCAATTGCTATGAGCTGTAATATTTCTGACACAAAAACACAAATCCAATTGCACAACTGAAATGCCACTCATAGGTAAGTAATAAGATTACAAGCCACTTGTCAGGAATGGTGTCAAAAGCATTTTAGAAATCTAGAAATAAGCAATCAATTTGAGATCCTCTGTCGATAGCACTCATTATTTCATGAGAATAAAGAGCTAGTTGTGTTTCACGAGAACAATATTAGCTATGAACTAACAGATCATTTTCCTTGAAGTAATTCATAATGTTCAAACACAGTATACATTGCAAAATCCTACAGAGAATCAATGTCAGCCATACGGAACTGTAATTCATTGGATTACTCCTATGTCCTTTCTGGAGTACTGGTGTGACCCGTGCAAATTTCCAGTCATTAGGTATAGATGAGCAAGCAGTTGTATACGATTGTTAAGTACGGAGTTATTATATCAGCTAACTATGAGTGGAATGTAATTGGTATACAATTATTAAGAGATTTAAGGTGCTTGATTTCACAGAGTATATCTACTTATAAGTTACTCATGTTCGCAGCAGTTCTTGATTTGAATTTCAGATTAATTACTTTCTTTTCTTTGGTGAAGGAACTTCAGAAAACCATACTTACTAACTCCACTTTACAGGTGCAGTCACCAGTAAAATTACCATTGCACTGTGCAGTGAAGGTATCGACTTTGTTTTGTCATTAGTGTACTTTACATACAATCATCGAGACTGTCGACCCGCAAATATAATTTCCTTATGTGTTTCACTTCCTGCTATAGACCAATTTAAATATATTTCACAAAAACTGTTATTTTACTGTGAACTTCTGCCAGATTTTGAGACAGAGTTTCATTGTGAAACTATTATAAGTGCCTCACATTGACGTTCGCTGTAAAAGTTCGCCAGTCTTGACGGTTTTGTGTTCTTTTCAATTTGGCCCGCTGTTTTCGTTCCTTTGACAACAGATTCCTGACCTGTTCTTTGTACCACGGGGATCAGTATCCTCTATTATTAGTTTATTTGGTATAAATCTCTCCACTTCTGTCAAAACTATTTCTTTGAATTTAAGCCACAGCTGGTTTACACTTTCATAATTAGTTTGGAAGGAATGGAGGCTGTCTCTCAGGAAGGTGTCAGGTAAATTTTTATCTACTTCATTAAATAGATATATTTTGCATTTACCTTTGGTGGTTTTGTGTGATACGGTATTCAGTCTTGCTACAACGACCTTACGGTGGTTAAGTCCCGTATCCATCGTAATGCTCTCTATTTGTTTGGGATTATATGCCAACTAGCTCTGCAGATGATGAAGAAATTATTCAGGTAGTGAAGGGAGACAAAAATTTAATAATCATGGGTGACTGGAATTCGAGAGTAGCAAAAGGGAGAGAAGGAAACATAGTAGGTGAATATGGATTGGGGGAAAGAAATGAAAAGGAAGCCATCTGGTAGAATTTTGCACAGAGCATAACTTAATCATAGCTAACACTTGGTTCAGGAATCATGAAAGAAGGTTGTATACATGGAAGAACCCTGGAGATACTAAAAGGTATCAGATAGATTATATAATGGTAAGACAGAGATTTAGGAACCAGGTTTTAAATTGTAAGACATTTCCAGGGGCAGATGTGGACTCTGACCACAATCTATTGGTTATGACCTGTAGATTAAAACTGAAGAAACTTCAAAAAGGTGGGAATTTAAGGAGATGGGACCTGGATAAACTGAAAGAATCAGAGGTTGTACAGAGTTTCAGGGAGAGCATAAGGGAACAATTGACAGGAATGTGGGAAAGAAATACAGTAGAAGAAGAATGGGTAGCTTTGAGGGATGAAGTAGTGAAGGCAGCAGAGGATCAAGTAGGTAAAAAGACGAGGGCTAGTAGAATTCATTGGGTAAAAGAAGAAATATTGAATTTAATTGATGAAATGAGAAAATATAAAAATGCAGTAAATGAAGCAGGCAAAAAGGAATACAAATGCCTCAAAAATGAGATCGACAGGAAGTGCAAAATGGCTAAGCAGGGTTGGCTAGAGGACAAATGTAAGGATGTGGAGGCTTATCTCACTAGGGGCAAAACAGATACTGCCTACAGGAAAATTAAAGAGACCTTTGGAGAAAAGAGAGCCACTTGCATGAATATCAAGAGCTCAGATGAAAACCCAGTTCTAAGCAAAGAAGGAAAAGCAGGAAGGTGGAAGGAGTATATAGAGGGTACTTGAGGACAATATTATGGAAATGGAAGAGGATGTAGATGAAGATGAAATGGAAGATATGATACTGCGTGATGAGTTTGACTGAGCACTGAAAGAACTGTCGAAACAAGGCCCCGGGAGTAGATGACATTCCATTAGAACTACTGACAGCCTTGGGAGAACCAGTCATGACAAAACTCTACCATCTGGTGAGGAAGATGTATGAGACAGGCGAAATTCCTTCAGACTTAAAGAAAAATATAATAATTCCAATCCCAAAGAAAGCAGGTGTTGACAGATATGAAAATTAACGAACAATCAGTTTAATAAGCCACAGCTGCAAAATACTAACGCGAATTATTTACAGATGAATGGAAAAACTAGTAGAAGCCAACCTTGGGGAAGATCAGTTTGGATTCCATAGAAATATTGGAACATGTGAGGCAATACTGACCTTACGACTTATCTTAGAAGAAAGATTAAGGAAAGACAAACCTACGTTTCTAGCATTTGTAGACTTAGAGAAAGCTTTTGACAATGTTGACTATAATACTCTCTTTGAAATTCTAAAGGTGGCAGGGGTAAAATACAGGAAGCGAAAGGCTATTTACAATTTGTACAGAAACCAGATGGCAGTTATAAGAGTCGAGGAACATGAAAGGGAAGCAGTGGTTGGGAAGGGAGTGAGACAGGGTTGTAGCCTCTCCCCAATGTTATACAATCTGTATATTCAGCAAGCAGTGAAGGAAACAAAAGAAAAATTTGGAGTAGGTATTAAAATCCATGGAGAATAAATAAAAACTTTCAGGTTCGCCGATGACATTGTAATTCTGTCAGAAACAGCAAAGGACTTGGAAGAGCAGTTGAATGGAATGGACAGTGTCTTGAAAGGAGGGTATAAGAGGAACATCAACAAAAGCAAAATGAAGATAATGGAATGTAGTCGAATTAAGTCGGGTGATGCTGAGGGAATTAGATTAGGAAATGAGACACCTAAAGTAGTAAAGGAGCTTTGCTATTTGGGGAGCAAATTAACTGATGATGGTCGAAGTAGAGAGGATATGAAATGTAGACTGGCAATGGCAAGGAAAGCGTTTCTGAAGAAGAGGAATTTGTTAACATCGAGTATTGATTTAAGTGTCAGGAAGTCGTTTCTGAAAGTATTTGTATGGAGTGTAGCCATGTATGGAAGTGAAACATGGACAATAAATAGTGTGGACAAGAAGAGAATAGAAGCTTTCGAAATGTGGTGCTACAGAAGAATGCTGAAGATTAGATGGGTAGATCACATAACTAATGAGGAGGTGTTGAATAGGATTGGGGAGAAGAGAAGTTTGTGGCACAACTTGACAAGAGGAAGGGATCGGTTGGTAGGACATGTTTTGAGGCATCAAGGGATAACAAATTTAGCATTGGAGGGCAGCGTGGAAGGTAAAAATCGTAGAGGGAGACCAAGAGATGAATACACTAAGCAGATTCAGAAGGATGTAGGTTGCAGTAAGTACTGGGAGATGAAGAAGGTTGCACAGGATAGAGTAGCATGGAGAGCTGCATCAAACCAGTCTCAGGACTTAAGACATCAACAACAACAACAATAAGAGGTTGAGTACATTTTTGCAACCATTTACACTCTGACTAGGTCCCTGAATCAATTGTTCAAAATAATTTTTGGAGAAACAATTTAATACAATTTCAGACAATGTTTTATGTGCTGAGAGAACTTATCATTAATAGTATATGATGTGAAAGTCTACATTGACACAACCCATCCTCGTATATGTTTAAGGAAAGGACATTCATATGTTTATTCAGTCACACACCACGTTTGATAATTCCTGTCATTAAGGAGAGTCTCCATTGGTATAGAGTGAGTCAATTTATACATCAACAGCAGGTGCAACCACTACAAGCTACATCTGAAAAGTTCACTGACAATTTCCATGGAGAAACATGATTTTAATTAGTAGTTTAAAACGGACTGCCCACCCGGTGCTCGTTTTTCTATTTAAGTGCACGTACGAAGGGAGAAACATGAGCACAGTACACCAACAAGACACAATGTCAAGTGAGTTCCCAACTCATGCTGATAATCATGATATTTCTAGATTAATTTACACATGCACGTTATGAGAAAAATGGCCACTTTAGAGAAAGTCACCATTCCTCTTCCTAGACTCCTCAGGTGACGATTTCACACAATACTTCAAAGAATTTATGTAACATTGCATCAGGTATCTACTGTCGTGGTCTTCAGTCCGAAGTCTGGTTCGATGCAGCTCTCCGTGCTACTCTATCCTGTGCAAGCCTCTTCATCCCCGAATAAGTACTGCAACCTACATCACTCTTAACTTGCTTACTGTATATCTGTCAACTGAGAGGGAGCCTTTGATAAAGGTCACAGAATGTTGCAAAGTTGAAGAGATTTTCTAATGATGCAAGGCCCTATTTGAGTTTCCTTAGTAGATTTGTGGAATCATTCTTCTCATCTCTTGAAGAGAATATTTGTATACTGAGTTACAGTGCTGTTTTCTTGCAAGAGCAAAAGTATGTTATAAAATTATCAGAATTAAACAACCATTTCCAAAAATAATAGACTCAGTAATGGATTTCCAAGCAGTATCACCAAGAATTGTGACTCTAAGCTTTAAAACAATGAATAAAACCTATACAATAATAAATGCTCATGCCCCAACAAATGAAAAAAATTGTCTAACAAAAACAAAGGAAGAGGTAGATAAATTTTGGGACCTTCTAGAACAAACTGTGAACAGATTAAATAAAAAGAATGTAAAAATCTTATTGGGAGATTTCAATGCTCAGTTGGGAAAAGAAAGGAAATATAAAGATATAATTGGAAAATGGAGTCCACATAAATTTATGAACAAAAATGGTCAAAGACTTGTAGAACTCTGCAGAGAACACAACCTTATATCTAAATCAACATACTTTAAGAGGAAGCCAAGTAAATTTAAAACATGGAAACATCCAGACTGGAGGAAGGGCGAGTGGCAGCTAGACCATGTCTGTATGGACAAAAATTTTCATAAGGAGATCCACAATGTTAAAGTACTGAGAGCAGTAGACACAGGCTCAGACCATTATATGGTTAAAATTAAAATCAAATTCACACCATTAAAGAAGAGGACCGGAAAAACTAATAAAATAAAAAGGAGGTTTGACCCACATCAGCTAATTAAAAATAGTAAGTACCAACAAATAACACAAACCATCAAATTAACAGATGATCTAGAACAACTAGTGCCTAATCTTAAAAGAGAAGCAGAGAATCTAGCTCCCTTGAAACCACGAAGGAAACGTGCATGGTGGACATCAGAATGTGACAAATTCCATGAAGATAGACACCAAGCATGGTTAAAGTTTCAAACACATAAAACTGAAGAAAATGCCACCAGCCTAAAAAATGAAAGAAAAAAATTCACACAAAATATTAGAAGAATCAAGAGAGGATTCCATAAAGATATTATAAAGTCTATAGAAGGTAATTATCATAAAACCAACTCCAGGAACTACTATAAAATCTTTGGGAAACAACTACAACAATATGAGGCCCCTACACTAACACTGAAAGATGAAGATGGAAGAATGGCACACAGTACCAAGGCAAATGCAGAAATCATGGCAAAAGCATTTTACAAACTTCTGAATTGCGAGGAACCCAGAGAAACCTTACAAATCAACATAAATACCCCAATAAAAACCAAACCTAACACCTAGACCCTCCAACTTTCCAAGAAGTAGAAAAAATTCTTAAAGAACAAAATAATTATAAGGTATGTGGAGAAGATCAGGTTTTTGTTGAAATGTGGAAATATGCAAGTGACACAGTCAAGACCTGCTTACACATGGCTCTAACAAAAATTTGGGTAACAGAACAATTTCCCGAACATTGGACCACAGCTATCATCCACCCACTACACAAAAAGGGAGATAAGAGCAACCCAGACAACTACAGAGGAATCTCTCTCCTAGATTGCACATATAAAATTCTATCCAAGATCCTATATGAAAGAATCAAGGAGCAATTAGAACAGGAGTTAGGGGAATATCAGGGAGGTTTCAGACCATGGAGAAGCTGTGCAGAGCAGATAATTAGTTTACAATTGATTATGGCATACTACAAGAAACGGAACAAACCTCTGGCAGTAACATTTGTAGATTTTAAGACGGCATATGACTGTCTCCACAGACATTCAGTATTAAAAATTTTAAGAAATCTAGGACTCCATCCAAAACTAATTAAAATAATACAACTCACTCTAACCAACACCAAATCAAAAGTGAAGTTTAGAGGAGAAATTTCGGAACCATTCCTCATAAAAACAGGCTTAAGACAAGGTGACTGCCTATCACCATTACTGTACAACTGAGCACTGGAATACATAATGAGAGAATGGTACAAGGATAATCCAAAGATGATAAGAATTGGAAGTGCTAAAGATGATATTAGCTTAAACTGCTTGGGATTCGCTGATGATCTTGCTCTCCTAGCCAACACTGTTCAAGAAGCCAGGCAACAAGTGAAGTCACTACAAGAACTAGCAGAGAAAGTAGGCCTTAGAATATCATTTGAAAAAACGGAGATTATGCTAACTGATCCACCACTTGCAAACAAAATTACAATAGGAGAACAGGAAATCAAAATTGTTGATAAATTTAAATATTTAGGCGAAATAATAATATACAATCTAAATGAGAAGCCATCATGGCAGAATAGAATAGAAAAACTGAACTACGCAAATTACATTACCAAAACTACATACAACAAAAAAAGCCTATCTATAGATGCAAAATTAAAACACTATAAAACAGTTACACAACCAGAAATAACATATGCAGCAGAAATTGACAGAATACTAAAAATAGAAAGAAGAATAATTAGGACATGTATAAATAAACTGTATAAAATAAATGGACATTGGAGAATAGCATCAAATGAAACAGTATATAAGAAAATAGAACCAGTCATGAGCACGATCAGGAAGAAACGCATCTCATTCTTTGGACATCTGATGAGAACTCTAGAAAACAGAATTAGTAAAAAAAACAATACAAAAATTGTGGAATAGCAAGAGCGACATGAAATGGATCACAGAAATTAAGGAAGATACAAAAGAACTCCAAATTACAGTAGATGACCTAAAAAACAAGACAGAGAAAACCAGAATACTGCAAGACCCACAAACCAGACTACAAATGAAAATCAATAAAAGGAGTACAGGAAGAGTGGTCTCAGATGAAGAAAGAAAGAAGATATCTGAAAGAATGGAGAAATATTGGGCAGACAGAAGAGCAAAACACCTTTCATATAAGAATAGCCTCTAATAATTATATTACCTAAATATCATATTAAGTTATTGTTGAGCCAAATTGTATCCCTGTGTAACAACTTGTTTACAACTTTGTATTTTTGACTAGAGTGGTCCAATGAAGGCCATAAAATAAATAATAAAAATTGTTCACGTGTACTCTCGTATGATTTCAAAGTTTCATTTTAGGGAGGACACAGTTTAACCACCAAAAAGGAACTACTATACACTGAAGTCCATAAAGAAGTCACATCAGAAATATATAACTTAAAAAAATAGGTACAAATGATAAAATGTGCAAGAACATGCAGAATGTAATTAAAATAAATTGAAGCTTCACATTAAGTATGGAAACCTTTCTAGATTTACTAAAACCTTTTGACACAGTGCCCCACTGGATACTGTTAACGAAGACCAAACCACACAGAACAGGTTCTCAGATACGACTGTGACTCAAAGACTTCTTAAGTAACAGAACCGATTACGTTGTCCCGGACAGGGAGCATTTGTTGGACACAAAGGTATCATCAGAAGTGCCCAGAGAAGAGTAGAAGGACTGCTCTCCTCCTCTATATGTACAAATAACGTGGCAGAGGGTCAAGAAACAATCTGTGGCTACCGACAAAGCCCTCACGTACGGAACAGTGTTGTTAATTGAGTGTAGCAGGGTACAGGATGATGTGTATATAATTTTTACTTGCTGTCATGAATTTTAGCTAGCTCTCATTTATTTATTTATTTCATGTTATGTAGATCCAGTTAGTGAGTCAATCACAAGGATATGGAACATGTCAAACTGTACAGGTTTCAATTTAAACTTACAATAAATACAAGGGCAATTCAATGCCAAATTGTACATAGTTTACGTAAGACATACTATAAATACAGTAATAGATACAATGTCAGCTAGATAACATAACAACCATTTAACAGAAAACGGAGTTTCAAATAAAGGTTAAAGATAAGAGCACAAAGTTAAATCAGATATTAGGCCTACAAGAGTAAACACAGGTACAGCCAATTTGTTGTTACAGAACGTGTGCTAATGCTCAAATGGACAATAAAATCAATTCAACTACTTCTAGACACAATAAGTTTAGTGATGGTATACATTTTCTTTCAGATATTCATCCACAGTATAAAAAGATTTCTCCGTCAGGTAATCTTTGAGAACTTGTTTAAATTTTGGCAGTTCTGTATGAACACATTTGATATGTAGTGGTAGAGCATTGAATAGCTTAATGCTGGAGTAATAAACTCCTTTTTGTACCAGAGTGAGACGTTCCATTTCAAAATGTACATTGTTTTTGTTTCTGGTGTTATAGCCATGGAATTTACTGTTGTCTTGGTAGATAGAGTAATTTTTGCACACAAAGGTCAGCAAGGAAAAAATATACTGTGAGGCAGTTGTTAGGATACCTATCTTCCAAAACAAGTGCCTGCAAGAATGTCTTTGACGGACCCCACACATTATTCTGATTGCTTTTTTTTGGATGGTGAAAACTTTTCTTGCAAGTGGTTGGTTCCCCCAGAATATGATAGCATACAACATCAATGAGTGGAAGTAGCCAAAGTAGGCAACCTTAATGATGTCAACTTCAGCCACTGAAGAAATTACCCGTAATAAGTGTCCAAGGAATAGAAAAGCAACTGGAATCACTCAACAGAGGAAAGTCCACTGGACCTGACGGGATACCAATTCGATTCTACACAGAGTACGCGAAAGAACTTGCCCCCCGTCTAACAGCCGTGTACCGCAAGTCTCTATAGGAACGGAGGGTTCCAAATGATTGGAAAAGAGCACAGGTAGTCCCAGTCTTCAAAAAGGGTCGTCGAGCAGATGCGCAAAACTATAGACCTATATCTCTGACATCAATCTGTTGTAGAATTTTAGAACATGTTTTTTGCTCGAGTATCATGTCATTTTTGGAAACCCAGAATCTACTATGTACGAATCAACATGGACTCCGGAAGCAGTGATCATGTGAGACCCAACTCGCTTTATTTGTTCATGAGACCCAGAAAATATTAGATACAGTCTCCCAGGTAGATGCTATTTTTCCTGACTTCCGGAAGGCATTTGATACAGTTCCACACTGTCGCCTGATAAACAAAGTAAGAGCCTACGGAATATCAGACCAGCTGTGTGGCTGGATTGAAGAGTTTTTAGCAAACAGAACACAGCATGTTGTTATCAATGGAGAGACGTCTACAGACGTTAAAGTAACCTCTGGCGTGCCACAGGGGAGTGTTATGGGACCATTGCTTTTCACAATATATATAAATGACCTAGTAGATAGTGTCGGAAGTTCCATGTGGCTTTTTGCGGATGATGCTGTAGTATGCAGAGAAGTTGCGGCATTAGAAAATTGTAGTGAAATGCAGGAAGATCTGCAGCGGATAGGCACTTGGTGCAGGGAGTGGCAACTGTCCCTAACATAGACAAATGTAATGTATTGCGAATACATAGAAAGAAGGATCCTTTATTGTATGATTATATGATAGCGGAACAAACACTGGTAGCAGTTACTTCTGTAAAATATCTGGGAGTATGCGTGCGGAACGATTTGAAGTGGAATGATCATATAAAATTAATTGTTGGTAAGGCGGGTACCAGGTTGAGATTCATTGGGAGAGTGCTTAGAAAATGTAGTCCATCAACAAAGGAGGTGGCTTACAAAACACTCGTTCGACCTATACTTGAGTATTGCTCATCAGTGTGGGATCCGTATCAGATCGGGTTGACGGAGGAGATAGAGAAGATCCAAAGAAGAGCAGCGCGTTTCATCACAGGGTTATTTGGTAACCGTGATAGCGTTAAGGAGATGTTTAATAAACTCGAGTGGCAGACCCTGCAAGAGAGGCGCTCTGCATCGCGGTGTAGCTTGCTGTCCAGGTTTCGAGAGGGTGCGTTTCTGGATGAGGTATCGAATATATTGCTTCCCCCTACTTATACCTCCCGAGGGCATCACGAATGTAAAATTAGAGAGATTAGAGTGCGCACGGAGGCTTTCAGACAGTCGTTCTTCCCGCGAACCATACGCGACTGGAACAGGAAAGGGAGGTAATGACAGTGGCATGTAAAGTGCCCTCCGCCACACACCGTTGGTTGGCTTGCGGAGTATAAATGTAGATGTAGATGTAGAATGCAAATGTTGCCGAGCTAACGTGGAAAAAGGTAAGTTAAAGCAGATTGTTATGAAAAACAACAACCCAGTAATGTTCAAATACGGCATTAGTGCCAGGCTGCTTGACACAATCACATCAATTAAATATTTAGGTGTAACACTGAAAAGTGATATGGAACAAGCACATACATTCAGCTGTAGGAAAGGTGGACAGTCAACTTTGTTTTACTGGGAGACTTTCAGGAAAGTACAGCTCATCTATAAAGGAGATCAGACGCAGAACACTTCCGCAACCAATTCTCGGGACTTGCTCGAGTGTTTGGGATCCGCAACAGGCCGGATTAAAGGAAGCCATTGAAGAAATTACACTGTGAAGGCATGATAATGCCGCTGGAGGAAAGGTGACATTCTTTCCGTGGAACACTATTGAGAAAGTTTAGAGAAAAGGCATTTGCAGCTTACTGCAGAATGACTGTATTCCCACCAATGTACATTTCATGCGAGGACCACAAAAGCAAGATAAGAGAAATCGGGGCTCGTGCGGGGGCACGTAGACATTCATTTTTCCCTCGTCCTATTTGCGAGTGGAACAGGAAAGGGATAAATAGCAGTGGTGCAAGGTACCCTCTGCCATGCACCATATGGTGGCTTGCAGAGTATGTGTGTAGTTGTAGACGTAGATGTATAACTACAAAGAAATGGCTGTGGTTGGGTATGACTGTTTTTGTGTCCTTGCATTCCTGAAGAGTGTATAATTAAACTGGAAAACGGCAGTAACTTGACAGCTAGTGAAATTCTCTGTTGTTCTGTTATGAGTGTGAGCCACGAATCTGTCGTTATCTTTCTTACCCAGTATCCTGGAATTTTTACTATCATAATATTTAAAAACATTATGTATCTCTTAACATTACAGTACTCATCCACCACAGGTACACAACCAATCAATTTAATTACACTGGACTGTTGCTAATTTGGCCATTCCTTGCACATACAGGTGTCAGATTAGTGGAAGTGCCTGATTATTGAGAGCATCTGAAATTTATGTTAAAAGCATAGGGGATATACTTTAATACATCCAAGGATACATTCATTTTCAAAGAAAACTTAGTTCTCGAGTGTGTACATAATTATACGGTCGTGTCACTCACTATTAAACACATCCCGACTTTTTAATTATGGCAATGACAATACGTGATGGCGGCATGCAATCGTTTTACGAGCATTACATTGTTAATGCACATAGCTGGTTGTACTCCAGGAAGATGTCATACCGGCAGCGTGAGATATCGTTGCGCTCTCTCCTCCTATGTCCTCTTCTTCGTCACTCTCATCAATACTTTCCTGCGCAGTTTTGATTATTTTTTCATCTGGTTAAAGTTTTGTCTGTCTCACAGTCTTCCTCAGTCAGTTGCTCAGCAACATCTTCATCGTCAATTTCTCCTCCTCCCAGAAGCTCGTGGAATTTGTCAGTGTACACAGTATCTGCAGTCGACGATTCCGAATCGCCGTCACTCGGCACCGGTTCAGACTCCGTATCGACGGATGGCCCCACTTTTCTCTAGCTCTCTCTACTTTACCCCATTGTTCGGCTGCACGGAAAACGACATCACATAAGTCGATCGCTTTCCACACCTCTCGGTAGAGTTTTCTTCACATCAGTTTGGTGAGGAGATGAGAAATGCGTGTCGATAATGACGATTTGTTGATACCGAAATTCCCTGGTCTGTGGGTCTGTGGGCTGTCACACTGGGTGGAAGAAGGAGTGCTCAAATACCGTCAGGCTTGAGTCACATTGGAAGGATGATTGGAAGCATTGTCAAGAATAAGGATAGTTTTAAGTGGAATCTTTTTCTTCTTCAGCTCTTTTCTCATTGCCGGTACGAATGTTTCACGGAACCACTGAGAGAATGTTTATCTGTCCATCCGTGCATTCTTCTGAATGTAATATTGCACCGGAAGTGTATTTATGTCACTGCGTCGGAAACAATGTGGATGTTGGGGTTTCCCAATCACCATTAGTGTAGTATACAACTCCCATTTGCATTACGACACACCTTTAATATTTCCGTCAGTCGGCAGCTAACGGTTTTGAAGGAAGCGTCTCGCAAAAAGAGTTGTTTCATCGGCACTGAACGAGGCATCGGCAGTTCGATCTTCTTGCTAGATTATCTTCTGCATCTCATTTACAGTCATCTGCACTTTTCTCATGAGCAGAGTGACTTTCCGCGGCGACTGTCAGCTGCTGCACGCCGAGATGTCGTTTCTTCCAGTTTCGTAGCTGACCCTCACTTCCTGCAGACTAGTTACTGCCACCAAATTGTTTATTAAATGCAGCTGCTTTTTCTTTTATTAGTAGGCCACTGACTGGAACTTCTATATTGTTTTGTTGTACGAACAGCTATGTCCAGTTCTTCACTTTTTCTCTTTTGCGTAACCTTCTGTTTTTCCCATCTCACTTTCCCTTTGAGTTGCTTACTGTCAAATTGTGAAGAACCTCAGTTCAATTTAACTAAAATTTCAAGTTTTTGCTTGAGGTCTAGAGTATTGTGTTTCCTTTTGGAAGACATTATACTGAACTGTAAAGAATGCCACAATTTCAAATATGTACAGCACTGTTTTACACTTTAATTCACTAACAACACTGTTGTGCACGATAATTCACTGTTCGGATGTGGGTCAGATTTCTGAGGGACTGGACTACTGGGGGGTCGGACTAATGCGAGTTTAGTGTAATTATACATCCCTTGTAATTCTGCCTCCCGTGGGAGCAGTAGAACACGAGGAAGTGAACTGGCTCAGAGAGAACGCAGCTGTAATTCAGATTTATTGAGCTGATGGCACTCTGATTCTCACAGGAAGTTGGTATTAATTTGCAATCTTTCTTTATACACGACACGGAGCTTTGATATTTTATCACTCCAAAAAAATATAAAATAGCGTCCTCCACAGTGCATTACAATGTGGGTGCAGATACCCCATTTTAAATGCTGACAAACACTAGCTACACACAAGCCGTGTGGCTACTTATTACAGACAACACGTATGTATTCACAAAGATACAAATTTTTAGAAACTTCTCATGCCGTAATTTAAAAGTCTGTAGACATATTAGGATTTCATCTCACCTGGAACCAGCTCCATGACTATCATGATGGGCTGCTTCTGCACACAGATTCCAATCAGCCTGACAATATTCGGGTGGTTATACTGCTTCAGGATGCGCCCCTCTTGGAGGAATTTGCGACGGTGCTCTTCGGGGACTGTCATTCGGCAGGTTTTTACTGCGACCTCCATCCCAGTTTTTCGCAGTTTACCTCTGTGCACGTCCCCGAAGTTACCCTGCAAAAGAGAATGTCGCAATAAAGTCTATGTTAAATCTTTCACTTCGTTCGTAAAAGTTATTTTTCCTTTGCTTCCACACTTGTAATTACATTAGCTCATCACGACTAATCGGTCAGGTATATAATATGCCTCATTTTGATTGACAGAAAGGAGAGCAAAGGTAGTTTATTTCTGTAAGACACAAAAAATTGTCCACAAATTGGGAAAAAAAATATTTCAATCAGTTTTGTCTTTCCCCAACATTAAGTAGGCCACCAGCACATCATAATATCTTATTAAATGAGCAAACAATATTTCTCTAATTTTAAAAACTTGCAAATTATATATATATATATATATATATATATATATATATATATATATATATATATATATATATATATATATATAACAGAGGGAAACATTCCACGTGGAAAAAATATATCTAATATATCTATATATAAAAACACAGATGATGTGACTTACCGAACGAAAGTGCTGGCACGTCGATAGACACACAAACAAACACAACCATACACATGAAATTCTAGCTTTCGCAACAAACTGTTGCCTCATCAGGAAAGAGGGAAGGAGAGGGAAAGACGAAAGGATGTGGGTTTTAAGGGAGAGGGTAAGGAGTCATTCCAATCCCGGGAGCGGAAAGACTTCCCTTAGGGGGAAAATGGACAGGTATACACTCGCACATACCCACATATCCATCGGCACATACACAGACACAAGCAGATATATATATATATATATATATATATATATATCTGCTCCAGTCCGGAATCCCTGAAGCATTACACCAACAACCTGACAACAGCTTTCGCATCCCGCAACTACCCTCCCGACCTGGTACAGAAGCAAATAACCAGAGCCACTTCCTCATCCCCTCAAACCCAGAACCTCCCACAGAAGAACCACAAAAGTGCCCCACTTGTGACAGGATACTTTCTGGGACTGGATCAGATTCTGAATGTGGCTCTCCAGCAGGGATACAACTTCCTCAAATCCTGCCCCGAAATGAGATCCATGCTTCAAGAAATCCTCCCCACTCCACCAAGAGTGTCTTTCCGCCAGTCCACCTAACCTTCGTAACCTCTTAGTTCCTCCCTATGAAATCCCCAAACCCCTACCCTCTGGCTCCTACCCTTGTAACTGCCCCCGGTGTAAAACCTGTCCCGTGCACCCTCCCACCACCACCTACTCCAGTCTTGTAACCCGGAAGGTGTATACGATCAAAGGCAGAGCCATGTGTGAAAGCACCCACGTGATTTACCAATTGACCTGCCTACACTGTGAAGCATTCTATGTGGGAATGACCAGCAACAAACTGTCCATTCGCATGAATGGACACAGGCAGACAGTGTTTGTTGGTAATGAGGATCACCCTGTGGCTAAACATGCCTTGGTGCACGGCCAGCACATCTTGGCACAGTGTTACACCGTCCGGGTTATCTGGATACTTCCCACTAACACCAACCTATCCGAACTCCGGAGACGGGAACTTGCTCTTCAATATATCCTCTCTTCCCGTTATCCGCCAGGCCTCAATCTGCGCTAATTTCAAGTTGCCGCCACTCATACCTCACCTCTCATTCAACAACGTCTTTGCCTCTGCACTTCCGCCTCGACTGACATGTCTGCCCAAACTCTTTGTCTTTAAATATGTCTGCTTGTGTCTGTATATGTGTGGATGGATATGTGTGTGTGTGTGCGAGTGTATACCTGTCCTTTTTTCCCCCTAAGGTAAGTCTTTCCGCTCCCGGGATTGGAATGACTCCTTACCCTCTCCCTTAAAACCCACATCCTTTCGTCTTTCCCTCTGCTTCCCTCTTTCCTGATGAGGCAACAGTTTGTTGCGAAAGGTTGAATTTTGTGTGTATGTTTGTGTTTGTTTGTGTGTCTATCAACATACCAACGCTTTCGTTCGGTAAGTCACAACATCTTTGTTTTTATATATATATATATATATATATATATATATATATATATATATATATATATATATATATACGAGGAGCCTGGAAAAAAAAACAACTAATACAAGTAATAGTTGTGAAACGTTAATGATAAGAAGTTCCTTGTGCTTCTCCTTCTGATAAACTGTATGTAGCACCTGTAACTGTTCAAATATAGACTAACTGGTAAAATCTGTGACTGATGCTTTCAAATACTTCTTGACAAGCTTCATGACGTATTTACACGTCTCAGCATTAACTGGCAGAGGCACTTATAAAGTTTTTCCTCAGGAAATGTCAATGTAGTTGAGGCTTTCCGAATGATGAAATCACGGTAGGTAACTTTTGATAACGATGCACTACAGCAAACTTGTACTTCTATTCAGTGTAGTATTCAAAGTACCTGTACTTTGAAACAGCAAATTTGCCGTTATCAGCGTTTTTAATGTTATCTCGAATGGCTTTCTTAGGTAGGATGAGAAGTCTAAAAATACATATCCTGTAATGTTAACCACAGTGAATTTCTTGGATTCTTTCACAAACCAAAATCTAACTAATGACAGGGCAAACCCTGGACATATCTGGCTCTTGCCCCAGACATCTTACATTCACAAGTTCATTCCCTATTTTATTCGGAACTGGTCCCACAGACAAGTCCGATTCTTGCAGCGTACAACTGAGTAGTTTTCAATCCGTGCAACAGTAGTAAAATCTTATTTTCAGCCAAAAGTGGATGTACCCAATTACTGCACGGATGCCTTCAATTACTACCACAGGTCCAACGGAAACTGAGGTGGTTGCCCCCGTGTCACAACGCTGTGCCCACACCTGTGGCGCAGTGAATGTTTTCAGCAGCCATATGCACCAGTGACAGTGTATCTGGACACGACCGTTGACCTCGTGTAATGAGAAACACGATTATTCTGACTAGACGAAACACTTCCACTGATCCACAGTTGAATCTCGGCTATCCCCTGCCCACATTATGCTGTCCTACTGACGGGGGAACAGTTAAGAGTCGTACACTATAGAGATGCCGTGCACTGAACACCGTGCTGTAAAACACTGCCCGAAGTTGTGCCGGGCTCTATCATCGGGTCTGCCACAGATCGCCACCTACACCGATTTCACACACTGTGCGAGCCCGCGATTTTCACGTTCTGTGGCGAGGCGTAGACGTCTGACACTTTGTCGCCCTGTCGCGGTTTCACAGTACGTCGACCACTTTCTGTAACAGCCCACGACAGAAGCACTCGAACAGCTTCACTATTTTTGAGATGCTCCTTCCCTGGGACAAAACAATCTGCCCTGTTTCGAAGCTGCTTATGTCAGTACATTTCCCATTTGCTGACCACACCATTCCCCATTTGTCTCGGTTTCACCTATGTACTTTTCTTGCCGTATCACATGTCCAACCGCGCAACATCGAATCTCACAGTGGGCAGCAGTCATAATGTTTTGGCTCATCAGTACAGGGTCGATTTTTTGCAAGCCCTCGACGCCAGTTTTGTAGATGCCTCGTTGCAGCTGTCGTTGCTACGGCAGACTGAGTTCGTGGGTTCGTGGAATGACTTCTGGTGCAGTACACCACTAAGACAATTTCTCCCTGCCATTATTACTCAGCTATGCCCCACAGTCAGGCAACAGGATAGCAGAACCGAGGTTCTACAACAATCCAACAAAGTAGTAACGAAATCACACAAGAGGTTTACTTACGTTTGTGACAATGGAATAATGACATCCACAACACTGTTTGTAATACAACACAAAAAAAGGTCCTCAATGGCTAAGTGCAAATAATTGCATGTAAATTTCACAGTACATTGCGAATGCGATTTTACAACAACTGCCTGTTCACTTCTAAGAGTTCATTTAGCGACCCTGGGCGACGATCTACGACCGAGTGGGCGAGACCTGCTCTCCTATCTTCCGAATAGCCTCCTATCCGTCATCGTCCAGTCATTGGCGGATTGTACTCACCTGGCAACTGGCCGAGGCAAAGTCAATAACTTCGTCTTCAGTGCCGCCTGTGACGGCAGTGGAAGTCGCGCATCTGGCGAGTCTCTACGCCACTGGAACCAGCTCGCATGTTTGCGCCAGGGGTGTTTTTGCCATGGCCGTGTCTTGTTTCAGACGACAGGGCACTTTTTCCGTCTTGGTAAGTAGGCCTCACAATTAATTTATTAGCTATATCTTCTGTGATTATTGGTATACTAACAGCTTTGTTGTCGTTTCATCTCCCAGTACTTACTGCAACCTACATCCTTCTGAATCTCTTGGTCTCCCTTTACAATTTTTACCCTCCAAGCTGCCCTCCAATGCTAAATTTGTGATCCCTTGATGCCTCAGAACATGTCCTACAAACCGATCCCTTCTTCTATTTAACTTGTGCCACAAACTCCTCTTCTCCCCAATCCTATTCAATACCTCCTGATTAGTTATGTGGTCTACCCATCTAATCTTCAGCATTCTTCTGTGGCACCACATTTCGAAAGCTTCTATTCTCTTCTTGTCCAAACTATTTATCGTCCATGTTTCACTTCCATACATGGCTACACTCCATACAAATACTTTCAGAAATGACTTCCTGACACTTAAATCTATACTCGATGTTAACAGATTTCTCTTCTTCAGAAACGCTTTCCTTGCCATTGCCAGTCTACATTTCATATCCTCTCTACTTCGACCATCATCAGTTATTTTGCTCCCCAAATAGCAAAACTCCTTTACTACTTTAAGCTTTAGTACGGTGTATTTTGTAACTGGCAAATGATGTACCATTACGTTAGCAATAAATACAGAAATGGAAAATGTGGTGTAATTTACAAAAATACTAAGGGGATGGAATCTGTTGCTGGCATCGGTAAAACAGCACGTGGACAGTTGTATTGCCTTGCATTTACTCTCTCTCTCATTCTCTGTCTCCTTTCTTTCTGAACCAGTACTACGTGTCCAAAGATGGCACGAGTGCCGGGACACGATACACGTGTGTTCTGGTGGAGAGTGTGTGTAAAGCACTATAATGTGCTGTGACTCCAGTGTTGTGACGACGCTCGTCGTTCCACAGTACCAGGATCAGAAGGCAGTTTGCTAAGTCGTTATTCCATAAACTGTCTACTACCTCTACCTGTCAATGTCTGTACTCTGAACACCACTGTACAGTGCACAGCAGAGGGTACTTCCCCAGTAGCACATACTGGGGGCCATCCCATTCCATTCGCATATGGAGTGTGGGAGGGATGTCTGCTTAAATGTGCCTCTGTGTGTGCTGTAATTAATCTAATGTCGTCTTCACGCATTGAAATGTAGGGGGCTGTTGTACGTCACTAAATTAGTCACCTAACTATCATTCTCAGAACTTTGCAAGTAGTCCTTCACAGAATAGTCGACACCTAGCTTTAAGCGCATGCCAGTTTAGTTTTTTCAACATCTCTCCCGACACTCCCCTGTAAGTCAAACGAGCCTGTGACCATCCGTGCTGCTCTCCTTTGTGTACCTCGCCATCCCCCAGTTGTCCTATTTTGTTTGTGCCCCATGTACAGCAGGCTAACGAGAATGGTGTCTGTGAAGATAGAGGGGGAGGTGGGGGATGGGGAAACAGTCTTTCCCTTCACTCTGAAACATATTGTCCCACCAAGAGAACTCACTGTCTGCCTCACTGTGTTAAGTTTTGTTGTTTCTTGTATACACTCTCCAGTTTCGTTTCTGTATATTTTGCAGTTAATTATATTTTTGTTGTTCTGTTTTGTAGCTGTCTCTTATTTGTGAAGAAAAGTGTTCAATCCGGAGAGAGGTGAATTCTTGGCCTTCCTCCAGAACAGAGTTTTGCAAGCCGTGCTCTGCAGAACACCAGGGTTCCATAGGAAGTGAATAAGTGCCTTTCGGAGTGGGGACCCCGTCCTCATAATAGAGTATATACAGACTGGTTCTACACAAAACTGGAGCAGTACCGTACCAGCCCAATCTAGCACTGGCTGTATAATGGTCAGCAGAATGGATGGATGAACACTAAAATTAGTCAATGAGTTTTTCTATTCAGACGTCAAAATAACTGGCAGTGGTCAAATTAGCAAGGAAAGTGTATCTGGAAAGGAGAAATGTGTTAACATCGCGTATAAATTTTTTATACCTTAACGTGTCCTTTCTGAAGGTATTTGTGTGGCCTGCAGTCCTGTACCTAAGTAGAACACGAACAACAAGCAGTTGAGACAAGAAGCCAACAAAAGCTTTTCAAATGTGGTGCTACAGAAGGACGTTGAAAAGTTGACGGATAGATCGAAGAAGTATGGAGGAGATACTGAATCAAATTAGGGGGGAAAAGATATCTGAGGCACAACTCTGAGATTGTCTCCGAATGGTTAAGCGTCACTGCCTTCGGTGCAGAAAGACCACGCTCATTTCCGGTACCTCCTCAGATTTTCCTGAGACAGGGACGTCCGGAACGGGGTGAGTCAGCCTCACGGGGCCAAATGACGGACTGATAGAATAAAGAAGCAGCGACACGTCAGAAATCGTCTACTGGCAACGATTGGCAATGCCGATCACACGATCTGCAATCACAGATCGTTCCTCATACTGCCACGAGTGGTGTTTACATTTGTTCGAAAGGAGACATCCCGAGGCATCGAGTAATCGTAATGTTAACGGGAAGTGCTTGCCGCAGTGGCGACACCGGCTCCCATTAGGGCACCGAAGTTGAGCGGTGTCGGGTTTAGCCGACGCTCAGACGGGTGACCGTCTCCCGAGTGTTGCCGGCGAGTGAGGTGGACTCGGCCCTCGTGAGGCCAACTGGGGAGTAGTGGCTCCAGTCAGCGAAACTGACAACGGATAGGAGAGACGTGTGTCCACCACACGCCCCTCCGTATCCGCATCCGATCACACGTATCTGCTAACAAGGGAACCTCCCCATCGCACCCCCCTCAGATTTAGTTATAAGTTGGCACAGTGGGTAGGCCTTGAAAAACTGAACACAGATCAATCGAGAAAACAGGAACAAGTTGTGTGGAACTATGAAAAAAATAAGCAAAACATACAAACTGAGTAGTTCGTGAGCAAGGTAGGCAACATCAAGGATAGGGTGAGCTCAGGAGCGCCGTGGTCCCGTGGTTAGCGTGAGCAGCTGCGGAGCGAGAGGTCCTCGGTTCAAGTCTTCCATCCAGCGAAAAGTATACTTTCTTTACAAAATTGTTGAGGCTTTCGTGGCCACTTGTTGACAAACTGCCTATTGGCTTCTGTCTCGGGTTCTTCGGCCGACGTTCATCTAATGATTTTTCTGACGTTTCGCCAGCACGAGTGGCTGGCATTGTCAAAGCTTCACCCTCCATTGCCGGTGGTGAACTGGAGCCGAGCTCGCGGGCGCAGACTATATGTACCTGGCGCGCCAACGTCCGAGGGCTTCTCCGCGGTCATTTCCGGTGCGGTTCTCCTCTTGCTACCTGCGACGGTCGTTCGCTGCAGTACGGGAAGCCAGGATCCGTTGACCTTAAGGCTTTCCTCTTTCTTGTTCAAACTGTTCGCGTGTTTTTGTATTTCTACAGCTTCTCTGAACAAGCGCGTGTGATAGTGGTTCTCTACAGCCAGAACTTCCGTGTCGGCGAATTTTATTACGTGGTCGGTCTCATTCAGTGCGTGTTCTGCCACGGCCGATTTCTCCACCTGCCCCAACCTGCAATGTCGCTTATGCTCCTTGATCCTGGTGTTAATGGATCGTCCAGTCATCCCGACATAAACTTTTCCGCATGTGCATGGTATGCGGTATATTCCCGACATTGAAAGTGGGTCTCTTTTCTCCTTCGCCGATCTAAGACACTCTTTGATCTTCCTTGTCGGTTTGAAGATCGTCTTTACGCCATGTTTGCGCAATATACGGCCGATTCTGTCCGTCACTCTGGGAATGTATGGCAGAAAGGCCGTACCCGACATTTCTTTTTCTGGTTCCTTACTTCGCCGAGTGTTTGGCTCAGTTACACTTCTAATATAATTTGTGGAGTACCCATTGCTCCTCAGGACTGTTTCCAGGTGTTGCATTTCTCGTTTGAGGTGTTGCGGCTCACATATTCGTCCTGCTCTCGTTACGAGCGTACTAATCATGCCCCTTTTCTGGCTCGGGTGGTGGTTTGACAGTTTGTGCAGGTATCGGTCCGTGTGAGTCGGTTTTCGATACACGCAGTGTCCCAGGTTTTCGCCGTCCCTTGTGACCAGCACATCTAGAAATGGCAGTTTCTTGTCCTTTTCTACTTCCGTGGTAAATGTTATGTTGGCATGGAGGCTGTTCAAGTGTCTTAGGAAGTCACCGAGCTGTTCTTCACCATGGCTCCACACCACGAAAGTATCATCGACGTACCTGTACCACACCTTAGGTTTGCAAGTGGCCGAGTCCAGTGCCTGTGCTTCGAATTGTTCCATGAAGAAGTTGGCCACCACTGGACTGAGAGGACTACCCATGGCGACGCCTTCCAGCTGTTCGTAGAAGTCGCCATTCCACGTGAAATAGCTCGTGGTGAGACATGCATGGAAGAGCTTTCTGATGTCTAGCGGGAAAATGGAACCGATGTGCTCCAGAGCGTCACTGAGTGGCACTTTCGTAAATAACGAAACAACATCAAAGCTGACCAGGATGTCGTTTGGTGCAAGTTTCAGTTTCTTCAGCTTCTCAATGAAATGTCCTGAGTCCTTAATGTATGTGTCGGTCTTCCCCACGTGTGGTTGGAGCAGAGAGGCCAAGTGTTTTGCCAGCTTATATGTCGGTGATCCAGGAGCGCTAACGATCGGTCTCAGTGGAACGTTGTTCTTATGGATCTTCGGTAATCCATACAGCCGAGGTGGTAGGGCTTCTGTGTTGCGCAGGTTTCTCTGTATGTCCGCCGGCAGAGAAGACGCCTTGATCAATCGATTCGTATTCCGTGTGATACGTTGCGTCGGATCTGCGCTTAGTTTTCGGTACGTCGTCGGATCTAATAGGTCTCGGATCTTTTGCTCATAATCTTCGGTCTTCATTACGACGGTCGCATTCCCCTTATCGGCAGGCAGTACCAATATACTCTTGTCGGCGTTGAGATTCTTAATGGCTTGTACCTCTTCTTTCTTCAGGTTGCAAGCTGGCGGTTTTGCTCGGCGCAGTATCCTGGCTGTTTCCGTGCGTATTTCCTCTGCCCTTTCACAAGGAAGGGCACGAATGGCTGCTTCGGTGTTGGCAATGATGTCCTCCATAGGTATGGTTCTCGGGATGATAGCGAAATTCCCTCCTTTTTGAAGAACAGACACTTCCGCTTCGGTCAATTGTCGTTCAGTGAGGTTGACCACTGTGTGTGACATGTCGGGAGTCGCCTTGTCGGTCTGCTTCCGGCATCTTTCAAACTTTTTCTTCTGTCGCTCGGTGCAGCGCTCGAGTTCGTTCTGCATGCTCCTGTGAGTGATGCTGTCGATCTTGTCCCAGTCGTCTCGATGCATTCTGCTACTTAGTTGATAGAAAATGTCCAGAAGTTCCTGATCCGTTCTTGCCAAGTCTCTCCGTGTTGTATGTATTCGCTCACGAAGAAAAGCTCGTTCCATTCTGTCGTAGATACGATGTGCTTGGGCGGTGGTGAATAGCCGCTTGCATCTCAAGAACTTCGGTGTAGCACATTCATCTCGGCACCGTGACAGAAAGGCGAGAGAGGACATCAGTCGCGCTTTCTTCTTCCGTCGTTGGTCAAGGCGTCGGTACAATCTGCAAATCTCCTCCCCGTAGAGGCGTAATACAAAATTGTTGAGGCTTTCGTGGCCACTTGTTGACAAACTGCCTATTGGCTTCTGTCTCGGGTTCTTCGGCCGACGTTCATCTAATGATTTTTCTGACGTTTCGCCAGCACGAGTGGCTGGCATTGTCAAAGCTTCACCCTCCATTGCCGGTGGTGAACTGGAGCCGAGCTCGCGGGCGCAGACTATATGTACCTGGCGCGCCAACGTCCGAGGGCTTCTCCGCGGTCATTTCCGGTGCGGTTCTCCTCTTGCTACCTGCGACGGTCGTTCGCTGCAGTACGGGAAGCCAGGATCCGTTGACCTTAAGGCTTTCCTCTTTCTTGTTCAAACTGTTCGCGTGTTTTTGTATTTCTACAGCTTCTCTGAACAAGCGCGTGTGATAGTGGTTCTCTACAGCCAGAACTTCCGTGTCGGCGAATTTTATTACGTGGTCGGTCTCATTCAGTGCGTGTTCTGCCACGGCCGATTTCTCCACCTGCCCCAACCTGCAATGTCGCTTATGCTCCTTGATCCTGGTGTTAATGGATCGTCCAGTCATCCCGACATAAACTTTTCCGCATGTGCTTGGTATGCGGTATATTCCCGACATTGAAAGTGGGTCTCTTTTCTCCTTCGCCGATCTAAGACACTCTTTGATCTTCCTTGTCGGTTTGAAGATCGTCTTTACGCCATGTTTGCGCAATATACGGCCGATTCTGTCCGTCACTCTGGGAATGTATGGCAGAAAGGCCGTACCCGACATTTCTTTTTCTGGTTCCTTACTTCGCCGAGTGTTTGGCTCAGTTACACTTCTAATATAATTTGTGGAGTACCCATTGCTCCTCAGGACTGTTTCCAGGTGTTGCATTTCTCGTTTGAGGTGTTGCGGCTCACATATTCGTCCTGCTCTCGTTACGAGCGTACTAATCATGCCCCTTTTCTGGCTCGGGTGGTGGTTTGACAGTTTGTGCAGGTATCGGTCCGTGTGAGTCGGTTTTCGATACACGCAGTGTCCCAGGTTTTCGCCGTCCCTTGTGACCAGCACATCTAGAAATGGCAGTTTCTTGTCCTTTTCTACTTCCATGGTAAATGTTATGTTGGCATGGAGGCTGTTCAAGTGTCTTAGGAAGTCACCGAGCTGTTCTTCACCATGGCTCCACACCACGAAAGTATCATCGACGTACCTGTACCACACCTTAGGTTTGCAAGTGGCCGAGTCCAGTGCCTGTGCTTCGAATTGTTCCATGAAGAAGTTGGCCACCACTGGACTGAGAGGACTACCCATGGCGACGCCTTCCAGCTGTTCGTAGAAGTCGCCATTCCACGTGAAATAGCTCGTGGTGAGACATGCATGGAAGAGCTTTCTGATGTCTAGCGGGAAAATGGAACCGATGTGCTCCAGAGCGTCACTGAGTGGCACTTTCGTAAATAACGAAACAACATCAAAGCTGACCAGGATGTCGTTTGGTGCAAGTTTCAGTTTCTTCAGCTTCTCAATGAAATGTCCTGAGTCCTTAATGTATGTGTCGGTCTTCCCCACGTGTGGTTGGAGCAGAGAGGCCAAGTGTTTTGCCAGCTTATATGTCGGTGATCCATGAGCGCTAACGATCGGTCTCAGTGGAACGTTGTTCTTATGGATCTTCGGTAATCCATACAGCCGAGGTGGTAGGGCTTCTGTGTTGCGCAGGTTTCTCTGTATGTCCGCCGGCAGAGAAGACGCCTTGATCAATCGATTCGTATTCCGTGTGATACGTTGCGTCGGATCTGCGCTTAGTTTTCGGTACGTCGTCGGATCTAATAGGTCTCGGATCTTTTGCTCATAATCTTCGGTCTTCATTACGACGGTCGCATTCCCCTTATCGGCAGGCAGTACCAATATACTCTTGTCGGCGTTGAGATTCTTAATGGCTTGTACCTCTTCTTTCTTCAGGTTGCAAGCTGGCGGTTTTGCTCGGCGCAGTATCCTGGCTGTTTCCGTGCGTATTTCCTCTGCCCTTTCACAAGGAAGGGCACGAATGGCTGCTTCGGTGTTGGCAATGATGTCCTCCATAGGTATGGTTCTCGGGATGATAGCGAAATTCCCTCCTTTTTGAAGAACAGACACTTCCGCTTCGGTCAATTGTCGTTCAGTGAGGTTGACCACTGTGTGTGACATGTCGGGAGTCGCCTTGTCGGTCTGCTTCCGGCATCTTTCAAACTTTTTCTTCTGTCGCTCGGTGCAGCGCTCGAGTTCGTTCTGCATGCTCCTGTGAGTGATGCTGTCGATCTTGTCCCAGTCGTCTCGATGCATTCTGCTACTTAGTTGATAGAAAATGTCCAGAAGTTCCTGATCCGTTCTTGCCAAGTCTCTCCGTGTTGTATGTATTCGCTCACGAAGAAAAGCTCGTTCCATTCTGTCGTAGATACGATGTGCTTGGGCGGTGGTGAATAGCCGCTTGCATCTCAAGAACTTCGGTGTAGCACATTCATCTCAGCACCGTGACAGAAAGGCGAGAGAGGACATCAGTCGCGCTTTCTTCTTCCGTCGTTGGTCAAGGCGTCGGTACAATCTGCAAATCTCCTCCCCGTAGAGGCGTAATACAAAATTGTTGAGGCTTTCGTGGCCACTTGTTGACAAACTGCCTATTGGCTTCTGTCTCGGGTTCTTCGGCCGACGTTCATCTAATGATTTTTCTGACGTTTCGCCAGCACGAGTGGCTGGCATTGTCAAAGCTTCACCCTCCATTGCCGGTGGTGAACTGGAGCCGAGCTCGCGGGCGCAGACTATATGTACCTGGCGCGCCAACGTCCGAGGGCTTCTCCGCGGTCATTTCCGGTGCGGTTCTCCTCTTGCTACCTGCGACGGTCGTTCGCTGCAGTACGGGAAGCCAGGATCCGTTGACCTTAAGGCTTTCCTCTACAAGAGTATATTGGTACTGCCTGCCGATAAGGGGAATGCGACCGTCGTAATGAAGACCGAAGATTATGAGCAAAAGATCCGAGACCTATTAGATCCGACGACGTACCGAAAACTAAGCGCAGATCCGACGCAACGTATCACACGGAATACGAATCGATTGATCAAGGCGTCTTCTCTGCCGGCGGACATACAGAGAAACCTGCGCAACACAGAAGCCCTACCACCTCGGCTGTATGGATTACCGAAGATCCATAAGAACAACGTTCCACTGAGACCGATCGTTAGCGCTCCTGGATCACCGACATATAAGCTGGCAAAACACTTGGCCTCTCTGCTCCAACCACACGTGGGGAAGACCGACACATACATTAAGGACTCAGGACATTTCATTGAGAAGCTGAAGAAACTGAAACTTGCACCAAACGACATCCTGGTCAGCTTTGATGTTGTTTCGTTATTTACGAAAGTGCCACTCAGTGACGCTCTGGAGCACATCGGTTCCATTTTCCCGCTAGACATCAGAAAGCTCTTCCATGCATGTCTCACCACGAGCTATTTCACGTGGAATGGCGACTTCTACGAACAGCTGGAAGGCGTCGCCATGGGTAGTCCTCTCAGTCCAATGGTGGCCAACTTCTTCATGGAACAATTCGAAGCACAGGCACTGGACTCGGCCACTTGCAAACCTAAGGTGTGGTACAGGTACGTCGATGATACTTTCGTGGTGTGGAGCCATGGTGAAGAACAGCTCGGTGACTTCCTAAGACACTTGAACAGCCTCCATGCCAACATAACATTTACCATGGAAGTAGAAAAGGACAAGAAACTGCCATTTCTAGATGTGCTGGTCACAAGGGACGGCGAAAACCTGGGACACTGCGTGTATCGAAAACCGACTCACACGGACCGATACCTGCACAAACTGTCAAACCACCACCCGAGCCAGAAAAGGGGCATGATTAGTACGCTCGTAACGAGAGCAGGACGAATATGTGAGCCGCAACACCTCAAACGAGAAATGCAACACCTGGAAACAGTCCTGAGGAGCAATGGGTACTCCACAAATTATATTAGAAGTGTAACTGAGCCAAACACTCGGCGAAGTAAGGAACCAGAAAAAGAAATGTCGGGTACGGCCTTTCTGCCATACATTCCCAGAGTGACGGACAGAATCGGCCGTATATTGCGCAAACATGGCGTAAAGACGATCTTCAAACCGACAAGGAAGATCAAAGAGTGTCTTAGATCGGCGAAGGAGAAAAGAGACCCACTTTCAATGTCGGGAATATACCGCATACCATGCACATGCGGAAAAGTTTATGTCGGGATGACTGGACGATCCATTAACACCAGGATCAAGGAGCATAAGCGACATTGCAGGTTGGGGCAGGTGGAGAAATCGGCCGTGGCAGAACACGCACTGAATGAGACCGACCACGTAATAAAATTCGCCGACACGGAAGTTCTGGCTGTAGAGAACCACTATCACACGCGCTTGTTCAGAGAAGCTGTAGAAATACAAAAACACGCGAACAGTTTGAACAAGAAAGAGGAAAGCCTTAAGGTCAACGGATCCTGGCTTCCCGTACTGCAGCGAACGACCGTCGCAGGTAGCAAGAGGAGAACCGCACCGGAAATGACCGCGGAGAAGCCCTCGGACGTTGGCACCGAGCGAGGTGGCGCAGTGGTTAGCACACTGGACTCGCATTCGGGAGGACGACGGTTCAATCCCGTCTCCGGCCATCCTGATTTAGGTTTTCCGTGATTTCCCTAAATCCTTTCAGGCAAATGCCGGGATGGTTCCTTTCAAAGGGCACGGCCGATTTCCTTCCCCATCCTTCCCTAACCCGAGCTTGCGCTCCGTCTCTAATGACCTCGTTGTCGACGGGACGTTAAACACTAATCTCCTCCTCCTCCTCCTCGGACGTTGGCGCGCCAGGTACATATAGTCTGCGCCCGCGAGCTCGGCTCCAGTTCACCACCGGCAATGGAGGGTGAAGCTTTGACAATGCCAGCCACTCGTGCTGGCGAAACGTCAGAAAAATCATTAGATGAACGTCGGCCGAAGAACCCGAGACAGAAGCCAATAGGCAGTTTATACTTTCTTTATTTTCGCAAAGTTATGATCTGTCCGTTCCTTCATTGACGTCTCTGTTCACTGTAATAAGTTTAGTGTCGGTGTTTTGCGACCACACCGCAAAACCGTGCGATTAGTAGACGAAAGGACGTGCCTCTCCAATGGGAACCGAAAACATTTGATCGCAAGGTCATAGGTCAACCGATTCCTCCACATGAAAACACGCCTAATATATGCTATACGACACTGGTGATGGCATGTGCGTCACATGACAGGAATATGTTGTCGACCCACCTAACTTGTACACTTGGCGAATGGGTAAAAAGATTCTTATACCCTACCCGATATAGGTTTTCTTGTGGATGTGATAATCACTCCCAAAAAAATGATGAAAACCTAAGAGTTTGTCACATAAACTGCAACAAATGAATGCAACAGTTTCACAGTCGCACAGTTTTCCCTGTGCTCTGTCAAAACATATGTTTTTAACGTTTTCAAATTTTTCCGTGTGTAGACCGTCAAATCCTGCATATGTTCAAGCATATCCGAACAAGTCCTGTAATTTTGGACAGCGAAGTTGATTATGTGTGAGTGCCTGAAATTTGATAATTGTCTGAAAATAAAAAATTAAACTTTTCACTCGAGGCAAGACTCGAACCAAGGACCTCTCACTCCGCAGCTGCTCACGTTAACCAAGGACCTCTTGTTCCGCAGCTGCTCACGCTAACCACGGGACCACAGCGCTCCTGAGCTCACATCAGCCTTGATGTTGCCTAACTTGCGCATGGACCACTCAGTTTGTATATTTTTCTTATTTTTTTATAGTTCCACACAACTTCTTCCTGTTTTCTCGATTGATGTGTGTTCAGTTTTTCAAGGCCTATCCACTGTGCCAACTTATAACTAAGTCTGAGGGGGGTGCGATGGGGAGGTTCCCTTGTAAGGAGGACAAAGTGGTCAGTCGGTACTGTCGGGCCTTCTGAGGCCTGTTCGGACAGTCATTCCCACAATGGGAACTGCTGGTGGAACAAAAATTGTAAAGGGAGACCTAATGACGAATACAGTACACAGGTTCTAATGGATGTAGGTTGTGGTAGTTACACAGGAATGAAGAGCCTCACACAAGATAGGTCAGTGTGAAGAGCTGCATCGAACCAGTTTTCAGTCTCAAAAATCAGACAACAACAACAACTTTGTTTCCATATGGCTCCATACAGAAGGTGAAGCAACCCCTCATTTCCCACTATTCTCACCTGCAGACAGGAAAGAGAAATAGAGGACCAGTAGCAGCCAGTTTTTAATATTTTTTGTGGGATCTGAAATTTAAAAACGTCTCTCACACCGGCCTCATTTAGCTTCACTGATCAGGATAGTAAAAAACATGCGTATATTAAGGGAATTTTCATTACGCTCACATTCACACAGTTCAATACTGTTCTATCCTGATCAAATTGAGCTTAACTTAAATTGAGCTTAACTTAAATGTCATAAGGCAGTGAAGCAATTTCGAAGTCTCGGTGCGACGAAAATTGTCGGTCGATCTTCTGAAAACATTTGTAATAATTATTAACTTTCGGTGATCACATGGGGAAGACCAGAGATCTGCTGGTAAGACGGTGTTAGCCCATTTATTGGAAGTAATAAACTGGATATCTTGAGCGCACAAAACGTCAGGTTCGTCCAGTGTAAATCAGACGTTCCCCACTGATCCCGTGCAACACAGCGTAGTAAGCAGACACTGTCAGTAATAATCAGTTAAATAATACGCGAACACACTTACTTTAGTTCAGTTCATGTATTAAATTCCTTCTCATACAGAATCTCATCAAGATGGCGACTAGCTCAACAATACATACATATACATCTTCTTTCTTTCACGGCTAATCGGCAAGATCTCAATCCCTTTCATAAGAGAAAACATAGATAGCAGAGAAGCTATTCCATGGAGTAAATGCACGCTCCAAGGAATAATAGGGCTCGAAACTACTTTGCATCGATAATCATCGTATATTAAAGTTTAGGAATCGGTAAGATAAGAAGAGATATTTCGAGATACGTACCGAGTTATATAATTTATAAAAAATTTCTGAAACTATCCAAGACCTACCCGGCCGATCTGCTCCACGAGGACGACGTCGTCGTTGTTGAGCTCCCAGCGCTCGCGGTAGACGGCGCGGGTCAAGACGGCGCCGGAGCGCGCCGTCACGGGCAGCTGGCTCTGCTGCTGGTACTGGATCAGCTCCTGCACCGTCGGGAAGGCGGGGCCCTCGAACCTGAAGCTGCCCTGTCACCACAAACCACCTCCGCTCTTTCATCGCATTTCCTACTTTCTGTCAAGGAGGGGATGTGTAAAGAGTCGAGGTGTACTGTAACTTAACACAGAGACGTCACAGAAAGATAGTCTGTATACTATACGAACAATAAACTGATTTTCACTTTCTCGAGTTTAAAAAAGCTCAGCTTACACTAAAAACAGACAACACAAACTCTAGGTAGGAATATCACAATGTAGGAAAATACAGATTGCTACTAACCATAAAGAAGACAGGCACAATTAAAATTTCAGACCAAGGTGCCGGAGTTGACGGTTATATCTACAGGACGGGTGCTCGCTTGTCTGTGTGTGTGTGTGTGTGTGTGTGTGTGTGTGTGTGTGTGTGTGTGTCATTTACAGGTGAAGGCTGTGGCTGAAAGCTTTATGTAAGTGTCTTTTAATTGTGCCTGTCTGAAACTTAACATATACCGTATATACAGTTCCGTACAGTAAATGGCACAACTCCAGTAATAAATGTAGACTTTGAACAGAAGTCTGTAGCTAAGGTAGAATTTTCAAAATCTTTCGGTGTGTCCATTGATGAGAGGTTAAACTGGACACAACACATTGATGGTCTGCTGAAACGTCTGAGTTCAGCTACGTATGCTATTAGGGTTATTGCAAATTTTGGTGATAAGAATCTCAGTAAATTAGCTTACTATGCCTACTTTCGTTCACTGCTTTCGTACGGCATCATATTCTGGGGTAATTCATCGTTGAGTAGAAAAGTATTCATTGCTCAAAAACGTGTAATCAGAATAATTGCTGGAGCCCACCCACGGTCATCCTGCAGACATCTATTTAAGGATCTAGGGATCCTCACAGTATATATATTCACTTATGAAATTTGTTGTTAATAATCCAACCCAGTTCAAAAGTAATAGCAGTGTGCATAGCTATAACACCAGGAGAAAGGGGTAAATTATGCTGCCACAAAAGTCTTTGGTCACCTACCAAACAGCATCAAAAGCCTGACAGATAGGCAACTAACATTTAAAAATAAATTAAAAGAATTTCTAGATGACAACTCCTTCTACTCATTGGCTGAATTTTTAGATATAAATTAAGGAGGGGGGGGGGGGAACTAAACATTAGTGTCATGCAATATTTTGTGTAATGTAATATCTTGTACACACATCTTTTATTAACCTGACATGTTCCACATCCTTACGAAGTGTCATATTCATGATCTATGGAACAAGTATTAATCTAATCTAATCTTCTTTATGGCAAAGACCAATCTATCTTCTCCTACACAGTAAGTTGTTACCAAATGTTCTGGAAGAATTTGGGATGGATGATATATCCAGAAATCTGATTAAACAGAATGACCAACAGAGGGTTAAAAGTGAAATTCATTCGTGAAATCTCGGTCCCTTTTGAACTTCTGTGTCAGACGTAGTGATGGACTCTCTCCACCCATTTTAATTGTTTCTCATTTGAGAATCGTGGAAGACATTGAGCTGAGAACAGGGGAATGAAGAACAGGTCAGACTAGGGCCCGAGCTGAAAGGAGTGTACATTGACTGCTCGTCCTTTGCAGACTGTAAGGACAGAAGCTGAAGTAATGAATTATAATTTGTGTCAGGGCCGGACTTGAAACCGGGTCTTCTGCTTAATAGGCAGATGTGTTATCCACTACACCACTCTGGCTTTGTGGCTAACACAGCTGCTCGGAATATCCTAGTCCAATGACCTCCCTAACACAAACTTCAATTCACACCCCAATATGCCTCCAGAAAAATGTAATTACATCAGATCTTTGCAAACTATTTAGTCATTTTTGCCAACAGTATCAATTTGGCAATTGCAAAGACAGACTGACTGACGGAAATGGCTGAGAAAGTAGGATCACAGTTCTCCATTGAGAAGACAAAAATAAGTGACAAACATCACCGATGAATCAGAATGGACGATTTTAAACTGAGGGAAGATTAATCGTGTGAAGAAATTTAGGTACCTAGGGAAAGTAATCCGACAAAATGGCTTAGAATAGAAAGTGATCAATCTCGGGATCTGCAAACTGTACAGAGCGTATCCCCTGACAAAAAGCTTCTACGACAAGAAGTCACTGAGAATTGGAGTACAACTGCCAGATCAGAAGGCTTTGACTATCAATGGAGGATAGGGGATATTCAGGAAGACTTTAGCCAACAGATAATGTGCACATATGTTTGAGATCAAATGAGGAACTGTACAGAAAGATAGAAGCTGTACATCATTTATTACAAATAAAAGGAGGTGTTGTACGAGATAATCATCTAACAAGGAAAATCTAGAATTTTATAAGGCGAAAGACAAAAAGATTGGTGTGGTTCCGAGGATGTGATATCTTCAAGAAATTAGTATCCCAGAGTACGAAATCAGGTATAGGAATGAATTCACACAAAAATGAGAAACAGTATTGATTGTTAATTCTTGGTCCACAGTACATACATCTGAGAGAGAGAGAGAGAGAGAGAGGGAAAAAATCACTACACACTATCACTATTCTGCTTAATGCTATTCACACTATTGCCATCCAAATTTAGGAAATTAGAAAGAAACCTGCCGCTTTGAGAAAAAGCTGCTGCCAGCTCAGTTTTACTATACAGTATAATGAAAAGGTGTGGTCAAACTTTCAGGAAATATTTTCACACATAGAGAAAGAAAATACACACATCAAAAAAAGTTTTGCATCACTCTGGTTCCCCGAACTCCTGAAGATAGACATTGACTGTGGATATTGTATCACAGACAAAGTCCCTTTGACTGTTCAGAGATGTGCCTAAACTTGCCCAAAGATGTTAACAACCACGGACGAGCAGCACCCATTAGACGGAGGAGGTCCAAAGTTGATCATTGCAGTCATTCCACCTGGAAGGAGGTACACGGCTCGTGTCGTCTGTAGTTCAACCACGCCCAGACAGTCAGTACCACAGTTCGATCGTGTCTGCATTGTTACTTTGAGCCATAAAGGGCTCTCGACAAGGGAAGTGTCCAGGCACCTCAGAGTGAACCAAAGCAATGTCGTTTGGACACGGAGGAGACACAGAGAGAGAGGAGCTGTCGACGACGTGACTCGCTCAGGCTGCCCGAGGGCTACTACTGCAGAGGATGACCGCTACCTACAGACAATGGCTCAGAGTAACCCTGACAGCAATGCCACCATGTCGAATAATGCTTTTTGTGCAGCCACAAGACGTCACGTTACGACAAACTGTGCGCAAAAGGCTGCACGATGCGCAACTTCACTCCCGATGTCCGTGGCGAGGTCCACCTTTGCGAGCACGACACCGTGCAACACGGCACAGGTGGGCACAACAACATGCCGAATGGACCACTCGGGATTGGCATCACTTTCCCTTCACAAAAAACAAGTGTCGCATATGCCTTCAACCAGACTATTGTCGGAGACGTGTTTGGAGGCAACCTGGTCAGGCTGAACGCCTCAGGCACACTGCCCAGCGAGTGCAGCAAGGTGGAGGCTCCCTGCTGTATTGGGGTGGCATTATGTGGGACCAGCATATGCTGCTGGTGGTCACAGAAGCTGTCATAACGGCTGTACAATACGTGAATGCCATCTTCCAACTGATAGTGCAACCGTATCGGCAGCATATTGGCGAGGATGACAATTTGTGCCCCCATCATGTACATCTTGTGAATGACTTCCTTCAGGATAACATCACTCAACTAGAGTGGCTAGTATGTTCTCCAGACATGAACCTTATCAAACGTGCCTGGGATAGATTGAAAAGGGCTGTTTATGGACGATGTGACCCATCGACCAGTCTGAGGGATCTATGCCGAATCGGCGATGAGGAGTGGGACAATCTGGACCGACAGTGCCTCGATAAACTTGTGGATAGTATGCCACGACGAATACAGGCATCCTCTCCGGGGGACACCACCTCGACGAAGCACTTTCCGTGCGGGTGGAGAGGCTTGCGTATCTGCGGGAAGCTGAGGGCTGTGCCGAAGGTAGAGGACCTCAGCCGATGGATCACACTGAGAGTGTCCCACAACGTCCCTTCTTCCCTACCCACTCCTACTCCTACCCTATTCACTGACCCAACCCCAGGAGTGATGCGATCCGTGCCGAGGGGTGCGTGACACACGGGAAGATGTGTCACAAACGGAGCCTCGGGGATACCGGGCGACCTCCCCGAGTAATTAGCCTTACACTGCGGGGGGTATTCGTGGGGTGGACCTTCTACATCCCCAAATCTCGTGGGACTGACACGGACACGATTACGGAAAAAGAAAAAGAAACTGAGGGGCAAATTGAGACCTCAGATACCCAAACATAGGGGACTGAACCGATGGAAGGCACTTCCACTACTGAATCAGGGTCTAGACCTGAGCCAGAAGTGGGAACTGTAACCGAGAAACTAGACCAGATTAAGATCAGAAGCTTGTCTGGGGCCTAAAGGAGGAAGCTACTCAGGGAACAGAGGGAAAAGGAAGGAAAAGAATGGCTTCCTAAACACAAATGGAGGGAAGTAAAGCGACGAGAACCCAAGACCCCCAGGAAAAAACTGTCTCAGGTCGAAGTGGACACGCAGACCCCCACAGCGTCAAAGACAGGTAGTAAGCGGATAAGGGAGGAATCGAAGACTCCCTCCTCCCTGGATAAGTGAGTCCAGAAAAAAATGAGGCAAGAAATAGGGAAACAGACCTATAGTACTGAAGTCTCGGTTTTTAGGATGGTAGTTATCCAGGAAGGTTATCCACTGGTGGCCATTACCTCGCAGCAGGAGGAACTAGTACAGATGGCCCTCTTTGAAAAGATTTGGGGGGGGGGGGGTGGCACTGGCCCAGGTCCCAACTTCAGGAGGGTCTATCTAGACCGTTGTGCACTCATTTTTGTCTGTAAGGGGGTGCACACAGGAGAATGGCTCAAGGACAAGGTGCCCACGATATCCCCGTGGGAAGATGCGAAGCTGCCGGTCGAGATGGCAGCAGAGCTTCTTAAGACTGCAAAGATATCATTAGGGGTACCCGAGATCCTTAAGGAAGTCTCTCCCGAGACTCTGTTCGGGAAAATAGGGGCCCAGAACCCAAAAGTCCCGACAGAAGACTGGAGAGTGATCAGCCGGAAGGTTACTCTGGAAGGACGAACCCCGCCGGTGGAGGTCGGTGAGAAGTCCCCGAAGGCGATGCGGGAGCAGGACCTGAAACTGTTTTTAGGGTTCTCGCAGGTCACTGTCAGGGTCCTCAAAGACCTCAAAGATGGCAGTAAGACGGAGCCTGGAGGTGCTGCAGATTAATCTGCAGCACAGTAAAGGGGCCTCTGCTGCCCTGAGCTGCTGCCTGGAGGGGCAGGAACGTGCACTTGGCCCTGATACCAGAACCCTATTTATACAAAGGGGGTGTATCGGGCCTCGGAGGCACTGGAGGTGAGCTGCTCTGTGCTAGTAATCTAAGAAACTCCAGAACATGCATCTATGTTACAAACAGCATTTCTTTCGTGCCAATGATGGATTTCTGCTCTAGGGACTTAGTGACCATCAAAATGCAGCAATGTGAGGAAGGTATCACGAGGGAAATTGTCTCGGCCTCAGCATACCTTCCTTACGGAGAGTTCTCCCCCTCCCACGGAGGTGAGAAGACTGGTAGAGACTCGCCATCGGCGAGGTGACCGACCGCCGGTGGGGCGCGACGCCAGTGCCCGCGACCTAGTGTGGGGCAGCGAGGACACCGGCAGTAGAGTGAGTACCTTCTCGCATTCCTCTTAGCTAACAACTTAGAGGTCCTGAATAGGGGCAACCGACCTACATAACTGACTTAACATTTGGTTCCCTGACGATGGGTAGCTGTGTCTAACAGTGGCGTGTGGCGTCGGAGCCATCCTCGTCGGACCACGTGTACGTTAAACTCGAGGTTGAAATGGGAATCCGACAGACCTCGACTTATAGAAATCCCAGGAAAGCAGACTGGGAGACACATAGGAGGTACCTCGACTTAGGCTTATTGGAAATTAAAACCACGATAAGGAAGCCACCAGAATTTGAGGAAGTAGCAGAGGCTGTCACCTCTGCCATAGTGACCTCATATCAGGGCAACTGCACAATCGCCAGGAAGTGCACAAATAGGAGTGTTTCTCGGTGGAATAACAAATTGGAAATGCAAAGAAAACAGGGACGGAGACTGTTTAATATTGCGAGACGCGAAGGACAGTGGGCTAAATATCGTGATGTCCTTCTCAGTTACAACCTTGCAATAAGACAAGCAAAGGAGGCCTCCTGGAAGGCATTCTGTGAGGAAGTGGAGAGCACGGTTGCACAAGTCAGACTTCACAAGATTCTCACTAGAGTACCGACCAATCCAGGAGGTACGTTGAGGAAGGAGGATGGGGAATATATAAAGACAGCACATGAGACGCTGGAATTGCTCCTCAAAAGTCACTTTCCTCAATATGCTCTGCCGGATAACACAGACCAGTATGTGACCCCAGAGAGACAACGGTTGTCAGACACTCGAAGAAAGGACCGGGAAGCGGCCAAGGAGTGAGGTAACTTCGACAAAATCTAGTGGGCGGTGGGAACATTCCAGCCGTTCAAGTTACCTTGCCCAGATGGAATTTTTCCAGCTCTCCTGCAACAGGCAGGAGGAAAGCTTATAAGAATCCTATGCAGGCTATTTAAGGTTAGCTTAGCAGTTGGAATCATTCCCAATGTTTGGAGGGCAGTGAAGGCTGTCTTCATTCCAAAGCCAGGGAGAACTGATCATAACAAGGCCAAGGATACGAGACCAATAAGTCTATCCTCCTTCATTCTCAAAACACTGGAAAAACTGGTTAATGAATAAGTTGGGAAGAGGAGGCCATGTAGGGTCCCTTTACACCTGAACCAACGTGCATACCAACCAGGTAAATCATGTGAATCAGCTCTCCACCGACTCGTCGGGAAGGTGGAAAAAGCACTTCATTTCCAAGAAATAGCCCTCTGTATCTTCCTGGATATTGAGGGGGCCTTTAGTAACAAAACCTTCGATTCCATGGTAAGGGCAGCAGCGGTGCATGATCTGGGGACCACTATGTGTAGCTGGACCAGAGCCATGCTTGTTGTTGTTGTTGTGGTCTTGAGTCCTGAGACTGGTTTGATGCAGCTCTCCATGCTACTCTATCCTGTGCATGCTTCTTCATCTCCCAGTACCTACTGCAGCCCACATCCTTCTGAATCTGCTTAGTGTATTCATCTCTTGGTCTCCCTCTACGATTTTTACCGTCCACGCTGCCCTCCAGTACTAAATTGGTGATCCCTTGATGCCTCAGAACATGTCCTACCAACCGATCCCTTCTTCTAGTCAAGTTGTGCCACAAACTCCACTTCTCCCCAATTCTATTCAATACCTCCTCATTAGTTATGTGATCTACCCCTCTAATCTTCAGCATTCTTCTGTAGCACCACATTTCCAAAGCTTCTATTCTCTTCTTGTCTAAAGTATTTATCATCCACGTTTCACTTCCATACATGGCTACACTCCATACAAATGCTTTCAGAAACGACTTTCTGACACTTAAATCTATACTTGATGTTAACAAATTCCTCTTCTTCAGAAACGCTTTCCTTGCCATTGCCAGTCTACATTTTATATCCTCTCTACTTCGACCATCATCAGTTATTTTGCTCCCCAAATACCAAAACTCCTTTACTACTTTAAGTGTCTCATTTCCTAATCTAATTCCCTCAGCATCACCCGACTTAATTCGACTACATTCCATTATCCTCGTTTTGCTTTTGTTGATGTTCATCTTATACCCTTCTTTCCAGACACTGTCCATTCTGTTCAACTGCTCTTCCAAGTCCTTTGCTGTCCGTCACAAAATTACAATGTCATCGGCGAACCTCAAAGTTTTTATTTCTTCTCCATGGATTTTAATGCCTATTCCGAACTTTTCTTTTGTTTCCTTTACTGTTTGTTCAATATAAAGATTGAATAGCATCGGGGAGAGGCTACAACCCTGTCTCACTCCCTTCCCAACCACTGCTTCCCTTTCATGCCCCTCGACTGTTATAACTGCCATCTGGTTTCTGTACAAATTGTAAATAGCCTTTCGCACACTGTATTTTACCCCTGCCACCTTCAGAATTTGAAAAAGAGTATTCCAATCAACATTGTCAAAAGCTTTCTCTAAGTCTACAAATGCTATAAATGTAAGTTAGCCTTTCCTTAATCTCACATCTCTCAAGACTGCTATCTTTGGGATTGGAATTATTATATTCTTCTTGAAGTCTGAGGGAATTTCGCCTGTCTCATACATCTTGCGCACCAGATGGTAGAGTTTTGTCTGGGCTGTCTCTCCCAAGGCTGTCAGTAGTTCTGATGGAATGTTGTCTACTCTGGGGGCCTTGTTTCGACTCAGGTCTTTCAGTGCTCTGTCAAACTCATCACGCAGTATCATATCTCCCATTTCATCTTCATCTACATCCTCTTCCATTTCCATAATATTGTCCTCAAGTACATCGCCCTTGTATAGACCCTCTATATACTCCTTCCACCTTTCTGCTTTCCCTTCTTTGCTTAGAACTGGGTTTCCATCTGAGCTCTTGATATTCATACAAGTGGTTCTCTTTTCTCAAAAGGTCTCTTTAATTTTCCTCTAGGCATATCTATCTTACCCCTCATGAGATAAGCCTCTACATCTTTACATTTGTTCCCTAGCCATCCCTGCTTAGCCATTTTGCACTTCCTGTCGATCTCATTTTTGAGACGTTTGTTTTCCTTTTTGTCTGCTTCACTGACTGCATTTTTATATTTTCTCCTTTCATCAATTAAATTCAGTATCTCTTCTGTTACCCAAGGATTGCTACTAGCCCTCGTCTTTTTACCTACTTGATCCTCTGGTGCCTTCACTATTTCATCCCTCAAAGCTACCCATTCTTCTTCTACTGTATCTCTTTCCCCCATTCCTGTCAATTGTTCCCTTATGCTCTCCCTGAAACTCTGTACAACCTCTAGTTTAGTCAGTTTATCCTGGTCCCCTCTCTTTAAATTCCAACCTTTTGGCAGTTTCTTCAGTTTTAATCTACAGTTCATAACCAACAGATTGTGGTCAGAGTCCACATCTGCCCCTGGAAATGTCTTACAATTTAAAACCTGGTTCCTCAATCTCTGTCTTACCATTGTATAATCTATCTGAAACCTTCTAGTATGCCATGCTTAGTGGAAGGAAGGTAGAGGCTACCATGATGAATGAAAAGATGGTAATTAAGACCACTAGAGACTGCCCACAAGGAGGAGTTTCATCTGCTATATTGTGGAATCTAGTGGTGAACGAACTCATTGAGGAATTAAATTCCAGACAATGCTTCTGCGAAGGATACACAGATGACCTTGTCATAGTGATACTTCGCAAATTCACTGACACAGTCAGGAATATGGCACAAGGAGGGTTGGACATTGTGCAAAAATTGTGCAGCATTAAACAGGATCTGAGAGTTAATCCTAAGAAGACTGCTGTGGTGCCATTTACAGAGAGACATATTCAGCATGCAAGCTGGAATCTAAAGCTCTTCAATGAAACTCTACCCGTGAAGGGGACAGTGAAATATCTAGGTGTAACCTTGGATGAGAAGCTAACTTGGCCCCTCATATTAAAAGTATCTGCTCCAAGGCAAAAAACACTTTAGTGAGTACTAGGAGGGCTTGTGGCAAAAAATGGGGCCTAAGCCCCAGGGGTATGCACTGGATATACACCACAGTGGTTAGACCTAGAGTTTTCCATGGGACCGTAGTGTGGTGGAAGAAGGTAGAACAGCTGGTTGCTGCTAAAGAGCTCGATAAGGTGCAGAGATTGGCCTGCTTAGCCATAACGGGCGTAATTAGCGGCACACGAACCACTGGAATGGAAGCCGTGCTGGACATGCCTACACTTCACCTTTGGGTTAAGATGGAGGCAGCAGCTGGGGCATACAGACTTAAAACTGGCCAAAACTGGGTCTCATTTGGATAACCAGAATCACACACTAACATAGTGAGGGAGGTAAATATAGGTATGTCTGGGAAAATGCCCGCTGACTATATAATAACTCCTAACAACGTAATAATTGGAAGTAGGGAGCAGTGGAAGAAAACAGTTCGACACCGTACGGGGGCCATTGTGTGGTTCACCGACGGGTCGAAAACAGGTCGAGGCCTCGGGGCAGGGTTGTACGGGGTTCAGCCGAGACTGGAGACCGTCATCTCTCTAGGGAAACTGGCCTCTGTATTCCAAGCCGAAATTACTGCAATCGGGGCATGTGTGGAGGAGAATGTGAGTAGGTGCTACAATGATCGTAGCATCTACATCTATTCAGACAGCCAGACAGCCCTGAAATCATTGGCAGCTCCTGCAACAAGATCTAAGATTGTTGCAGATTGCCACAGGGCTCTGGTGGAGTTAGGGGGAAGCAAGCCTAGTGTGGGTCCGTGGCCACTCAGGGATCTGTGGCAATGAACAAGCCGATAGATTGGCTAGGATGGGGGCGACAACTCCATTTATTGGACGGGAACCTGTCTTGACAATCACCGAGGCTATGATCAAATTAGAGCTACAGAACTGGCTGAGGAAACAGCACGTGGGATATTGGACCGAGGTCCGTAAACAAAAACATGGTAAGGTAATGATGCCCAAGTCGTGTTTTAAAAGAAGCTCTGTAATCCTGGGATTGAACAGGAAAGAGATCAAACTCACGACTGGACTGATGACTGGCCATGGGAACTTCAAAAAAACACCTACACACAATGGGTATAATGGAAGAGGACCCTAAATGTAGGATCTGTGATGAGGGTGAAGAAACTGCATCACACCTAATCTTTGAGTGCATGGCATTCGAGAGTAACAGATACAGAATCTTCGGGACAACTAGACCTGAAGAAATTGTGTCTAACAAAAAAAACTGGTAGAGGGACTCCTTGCACTATTTAAGAGCACTGGTTGGCTTTACTAGATATACGGGGAGCGATACCACACAATAAACCTAGTTTCGGTGTGGGAGGAGGAGGAGGAGATTAGTGTTTAACGTCCCGTCGACAACGAGGTCATTAGAGACGGAGCGCAAGCTCGGGTTAGGGAAGGATGGGGAAGGAAATCGGCCGTGCCCTTTGAAACGAACCGTCCCGGCATTTGCCTGAAAGGATTTAGGGAAATCACGGAAAACCTAAATCAGGATGGCCAGAGACGGGATTGAACCGTCGTCCTCCCGAATGCGAGTCCAGTGTGCTAACCACTGCGCCACCTCGCTCGGTTCGGTGAGGGCAGTGGCGGGTTAGACCTAAGCTATTTTAGCTCTCCTGTTAAAATCAAATCAAATCAAAATCAATACAGGCATGCATCAATTCTAGAGGACATGCTCCTTGGTATTAGAGGTACTGGTGTGTACAGCAATCTGGACCACCACCTCTGAAGGTCTCGCTCTATGGTGGTACAACTGGTTTTCATTAGCAATAAAAAGGGTGGAATGATGTTTAAGTTGGTCTCTATTCCAATTTTCTGTACAGGTTCCGGAACTCTTGAAACTGAGGTGATGCAAAACTTTTTTTGATGTGTGTATGTTACATGGGCGCAGATGCAGAAATGCTTTATTTCCATGTTAGAGTTCAGTTTCTACAGTTCTTCAAAATCACATTAATTATGGGAAATACACATAAACAGAATGTACCAGCATTACATGAAACATTTTTTACATGAAATGTTCAAAATACCCTCTTTATTACGGTATTAAACCCTTCCCTAAATGAAATGTCCAAAATGCCCTCTATTAGCAAGGATGCACACATCAAATCACTGTCATACAGGATCCCTGACATGCTGAAGTAACCTGGAAGATCACGTTATCAACAAAGATTTTCTGTCAACATTTGGGCTGGCATTGTTGGTGACTGTTTGTTAGGGCCTCATGTTCTTCAGCCTGGTTCAAAAGAAAAACTTCTTACAGAATATTCTATCTGCTCTGTTTTTGTGAGTTTCCCATCATCAACATGATTATTGAGAGAAGTAGAAAATGAACTCTAACATGGAAATAGAGCATTTGCAGACCCATGTCCACATAATATATTTTTTTCCTCTACCATGTGAGGAATGTTTCCTGAAAGCTTGGCCATGCCTTTTCATTAGCACATGTGCAACTGCTGTTTATCTGGTAGTAGTAGCGGCAGCAGCTAAGGATTTACTAAATTGCAATGATATTTTTCACAGAAAACATTTTGTACATCTATAAATATTGAGTCTTATTTACAGAATATTATTACTCATCACACAGCTTTATTTCAAACACTGTTACTTGCCATGCAGCTAATGCAACTTTACAATTCCGAATGCAAATATTCAGATAATCTGTAGAAGAAGTGGCTAGTGTGGTACACAATTTCTTCGTTTACGTTAAGACTTGCCTGTTGAAGATCTTTCCACCAAAGTACATACCTCCCCCATGAAGTCTACATTAAAATTATTTTTCTTCTTGTATTGTGACTTTGCAAATCACAGTTAATCTGAAACTCATTTTATTGACAGCAACGAAAAACATTAAAGAGTAAATTTACTGAAAAGTGAGTGTAAGAATTCCAAGATCCTTAAAAAGGTGTCTGCAAGTGCATCCCCCTGCCCTTCTTTTCCAACCTTCCCCAACCTATCCCTGTTTCCTTGCCAAGGAAGGAACTAACTGTGCCAAAAGCTTGGATAGCTTCTTAAACTTTTGTATGGGACTTCAGCTATACTAAGAAATTGCTACCACCAACTGCCCCTTGCACAATACAAAATAAATTCACATACACTAATCTGTTTGAGAATCACAGTTTCATTATACTACTGTAATGGATCTGGGAGATGTGTTATTTTCTACCGGATTTGTCGATACCAAATCTAATGAGGGAGGTTGTAAATATTTTCTTATATTTTTGTCAGAATATTTTTTTTTGTGAATTGTAATTTGCCTTATTTTATGCTAATTTGCTTACATGTTTGAGAGTGACAGCATATTGATTAATATTAGTAGATGTGACGAAGAATATCAAAGAGACTGGTTACAAGTGGAAGCTTGTGTGTTGTGTGAAATGTCTTTGACGCTGGAGTCGTCTTTGACCGTAGTCAGTCGGCAGTGAACTCTCGGTGTGTGTGACGGTGGAACAATGTGCAGGTCGCCATTATAATAATTTGCTAGTGAACAGGAAAAATGAATTATGTTACTACTTTCTTATAACAAACATCAAGAAGGAACCACATTCAAAGAAATGGTATTTGAAGCACCAAAAATGAGGCAAACACATTGAACCAGGTCATTTCTGCAGCCGATGAAACAGCATTTGGAATCATACTTTCGCTAGACGACTGAAGCCAACACAGAAAAGTCAAATATCATCTTATAAACAAGCCACAGAAAAGTGAGTACTGTCACGAAATATGCTAAATTCAAGTATATAAAAATAGTGAGCATATTTCACTACAAAGTTAAAACATGTCCAAAGAACAACCTCATTTCCACCAGTCTAATACTTTAAGTAAGTATTTTAGTATGCACTAGTGCCCAGTTTCGAATGTGTGCACATTTTCAAGAACACACACACACACACACACACACACACACACACCACTGTTGCAAGCACACAAAAACAAAAGAAATAAAAATGTGTCATGTGCAAATACAGATGGTTCCAGAAAATTTAGACGCTCTTTGATAGTCAATATTAATGGAACAAAATGACATATTGTTACAATTCTTGCACAGGAGGAAGGTTATTGTGTGTGTTCAAAGTGATCCCCATAAGCAGCTAAACAAAGCCGATACTGCTGTCAGTCCTGCTAGTGTAATAGTAGCACAGGATACCTCAATGGTCTCTCGTAGTCCGTTCAGTGTAACTGGCTTCTGTTGATAAACTTTATTTTTCGAGGTCCCCTATAGATGGAAGTCAAGGTCAGTAATGTCTGGTGGGTACTAAACAGAACCTCTTTGAACTATCCATCATCCAGGTAGATTTTCACTCAACTAGGCTCTGATGCACCTGTGATCTACGGGTAGTGTCTCTGATTAATAATCAAAACGTCTTCAGTCCCGGGTTCGAAACCAGTCACCGCTAAAATTTTGATTAATAATCAGCATTTGCAGCCAAAGACTTCAGGCATAAGAAGTGCACCTCATTCCGGCAGCAGTCTTGTCATCGAGGGTGGAGGAGCAGGAGAGGTTCACGGCACTCTTTGTCCTCGGGGTGAGAAACTGCTCCTAAAGGCGGAAGAATCGGCAACGATCGTCAGCATTACGATGCAGAGGGCAATGGAAACGGACCGCATTAAAGACACGTAACATGTAACGGGACATGTGGCCCGTAATTGAAAAAGTGCCATTGGCAAAAGATTCCAGAATAATCCACCACTTGGGGGGACTGGCGAGGTGGAGGTGACCGTGAGAAAAACGTGGAACAACGGACAAAAGGATAATGTCCTACAAGTTGGGGCGTTGAATGTCAGAAGCTCAGACACGGTAGGGAAGCTGGAAAATCTGAAAAGGGAAATGCAAAGACTCAATCTAGATATAGTTGGGGGCTTTGAAGTGAAACGAAAAGAAGACAAGGATTTCTGGTCAAATGAGTATAGGGTAATATCAACAGCAGCAGAAAATGGTATAATGGGAGTAGGATTCATTATGAATAGGAACGTAGGGCAGAGAGTGTGTTACTCTGAACAATTCAGTGATAGGGTTGTTCTTATCAGAATTGACAGCAAATGAAAACCAGGTGTACATGCCGATGTCACAAGCTGAAGATGAAGAGTTTGAGATAATATATGAGGATATTGGAGGAATAATACAGTACGTAAATGAAGATGAAAATCTAATAGTCGTGGGAGACTGGAATGCAGGAGTAGAAGAAAAGGTTACAGGAGAATATGGGCTTGTGACAAGGAATGAGAGAGGAGAAAGACTGAGTTTTGTATTAAATTTCAGCTAGTAATAGTGAGTACTCTGTTCAAGAATCACTTATACTTGGAAAGGGCCGGGAGATGTGTGAAGGTTTCAGTTAGACTACATCGTGGTCAGACAGAGATTGTAAGGCGTACCCAGGAGCAGATAGAGACTCAGATTACGATTCATTAGCGATGAAGAGTATGCTGAAGTTTAAGAGATTAGTCGGGAAGAATCGATATGTAATGAAGTGGGATACAGAAGTATTAAGGAATGATGAGATATGCTTGAAGTTCTCTAAGCCTATAGATACAGTAATAAGGATCTCTAAAAAGGTCAATCTCAGAAGTCAGAAAGAAAAACAGGTACAAAGAAGGTAACTGGAAGAAACCATGGGTAACAGAATAAATACTTCAGTTGATCAATGAAGAAAACAAACTACAGAAATGTTCAGGGAAGTTCAGGAATGCAGAAATACAAGTCAGTGAGGAATGAAATAAATACGAAGTGCAGGGAAGCTAAGCTGAAATGACTGCATGAAAAATGTGAAGAAATTGGAAAAGAAATGAATGTCGGAAGGACTGACTCGGCATACAGGAAAGTCAAAACAACCTTAGGTGAAATTAAAAGCAGACAGGTGGAAGGAGTACACTGAAGGCGTGTGTGAGGGGGAAGTTTTGTCTGATGTGATAGGAAGAAGTAACAAAAGTCGATTTAGAAGAGACAGGGAATCCAGTATTAGAATCGGAGTTTAAAAGTGCTTTAGATGACTCAACATCAAATAAGGCAGGAGGGATGGATAACATTCCAGCAGAATTTCTAAAATCATTGGGGTAAGTGGCAACAAAATGACTATTCGTGTCGGTGTGTAGAATGTATAAGCCTGACGGCACACCTCTGACTTTCAGAAAAATATCATTCACACAATTCCAAAGACAGCAAGAGCTGACAAGTGAGAGAATTATTGCACAATCAGTTCAACAGTTAATGCATCGAAATTGATGACACGAATAATATAAAGAAGAATGGAAAAGAAAACTGAGGAGGTGTTACACGATGATCAGTTTAGCTTTAGGAAAGGTAAAGGCACGAGAGAGGCAGTCTGATGTTGCGGTTGAAACGGAAGCAGTGCTAAGGAAAAATCGAGGTGCTTTCATACAATTTGGCGACCCAGAAAAAGTGATCGACAATGTAAAATGGTGCAAAATTCTGAGAAAAACAGAGGTAAGTTATACGGAGAGGTGGGTATTAAACAATATGCACAAGAGCCAGGATGGAACAATCACAGTGGACAACCAAGAACAAAGTGTTTGGATTAAAAAGTTACATCGAAGAAACAATGATGGAAATAACAGAAAGGCTCGGGAGTGGGGTTAAAATTCGAGGTGAAAGGATACCAGTGATAAGATTCGCTGACAACATTGCTATCCTGAGTAAAAGTGAAGAAGAATTACATGACCTGCTGAATGGAATGAACAGTCTTAGGAGTACAGAATACGGGCTGAGAGTGAATCGGAGAAAGACGAAAGTAATTATAAGTAACAGAAATGAGAACAGCGAGAAACTTAACATCGGTATTGATGGTCACGAAGTAGATGAAGTTAAGAAATTCTGCCCCCTAGGCAGCAAAATAACCAATGACAGACAAAGCGAGGAGGATAACAAAAGCAGACTAGCAATGGCAAAAAGGGCATTCCTGGCCAAGAGAAGTCTTCCTCGATTTGAGGAAGAAATTTCTGAGAATATAGATTTGGAGCAAAGCATTGTACGGTAGTGAAACACGGACTGTGTGAAAACCGGAACAGAAGAGACTCGAAGCATTTGAGATTTGGTGCTACAGATGAATACTGAAAATTAGGTGGACTGATAAGGTAGGGAATGAGGAGGTTCTGTACAGAATCAGAATTGAAAGGAAGATGTGGAAAACACTAAGAAGCTGGAGGGAAACGTTGATAGGACATCTGTTATGACATTAGGGAATGACTTCCGCAGTACTAGAAGGAGCTGTAGAGGGCAAAAACTGGAGACAAAGACAGAGATTGTAATTCATCCGGCAAATAATTGAGGACATGCGTTGCAAGTGCTCCTCCGAGATGAAGAGGTTGACACAGGGCACATCCAACCGGTCAGGAAACTGATGACTCAAAAAAAATAAACAAAAAGGCTCTGACATTCTGTAGTAGTAAAGCAGAGCACCGTCGTTTTGTAGGTACCACATTTCATTTCCAAACACCTCTCGGATGGCAGCATGTTTGCAGCATATGAAGATACACCTCACCAGTTACAGTACATTCAAAGAAGAATGGGCCAATCAAACCGTGCAATGACACGCGGTAGATTAACACGTTTGGCCACACGAACGTACGGATTTTCAGGACCCCAGTACAACCAGTTGTGACAGTTTAGAGTAGCGTTAAGTCTGAATTGTGCCCCATCGGACCGGGTTTCCGTCCCTGCAAACCGTTCGTCCTCACGAAGCACACGTTCGAACCGTTCGCAGTACTCCATCATCCACCCACCGATCTGGGTCGTCTTCGTTCGTAGCGCGCAGTGATCTCGGAATTCGTTGTACACTTGATCGGCTTCTCCTGCCTCCCTGTTTCACAGATCTTTGAAGTGACTCAGTAGTATGTTGCAACACAGCAGTGCTGGAAGGTGGAATTGATGATGTATTTTGTCAGTCAGACTTCTCCTTATGCGTGGCTGAGTTCTGCACTCATTCGGGGTTGCCACAAGTTTCCCCAATGAAACTTCCAATTTCCCTGATTTCCAGACAAGTTTTAGCAATTTTCCCTGACAAATTTTGAGATCTCAACGGTAAGTAAAGACATAAATTCACAAGAAATATAAGGACTTCTGTATTTTCCCTCCCCCCCCCCTTCTTCCCCCAAGTGAGCAAAAATCTTAAGTACTAACATTTACATCTTTTGTAATGAACCGTTTTTAGTTGGAGAAAGCAAGGTAAATGCTATACATGTTTCATTAAGACCACTGTTGTTATTTTATTTCAACAAAACAAAACAGATTTGGTGACAAAAATACACATTTCCTTGGAGTTGCAAGACAGATTTAAAATACCTCCTTCACTGATTTCAGAAATAGCCTCAGAAAAAAGTAGGCCTCTCGAAAGAAGTGTATAAGGTGGGGAAGAATTGTGCAATCCAACACTGCACGTGACTGTCAATAAAATGTCGGTTCTACTACGTTCATTATAGTCGGTTATTACCCACTGTGTTACATCTATTACTTCACAGATATTGTGTGATTTTTCTTTTGAGAAATATATGAGTACATAGCGTACAAATTGCCGCCGACTGCCACAATTTTCTTCTTTTTATCATCCATACTTTCTAATATATAAACTATTTTTGAAGTACCAACATGTACTACAATAAATAAAATGCCGCACTGTGCAATGTATTTGTGGTGAGACAGTTGCAATTCCTAAAATCCATCGTCTGTGGCCTCTGGCCTGCCAAAGAGCACACCTGTCCCGAGTCAATGGATAAACCACGAAAATCTGTCGCATTACGCCGGGCCTGTGGGAAGATCGGAGAGACTAGATCCGACGGCAGGACCTGCACGGTAGTGGCAACCGATGGGCTTCAGGGCGGCAGGATATCCGCAGAAAGTGCCTGCAGTTTTGGCCCGACACAGAAATTCACTCGTGTGGCCCGCTATTCGTGTATACGAGGCCGTGTTGACAAAATGACACCACGGTGATCGAGTTGTGCAACAGATAACTTGTGCAAATACTCTGAGAATCAATATTAGTGTGGATAGGTAGCAACTCACCGTAAAGATGATCGCTGAGCCACAGACGGGCACGTATAAAAGACAATCGCACTCTCGCAACTAAATTTTTGGCCATAGCCTTTCAAACATTACGAATCACCTCGAAGGGAACGATCTATTGATACGCAATCAACATTGTTTCAGAAAACATCGTTGTTGTGCAATGGCCGCTATCGACAGGGGATCTCAACTTGATTCCGTATTTCTAGATTTCCGGAAAGCTTTTGACACCATTCCTCACAAGCGACTTCTAATCGAGCTGCGGGCCTATGGGGTATCGTCTCAGTTGTGGGACTGGATTCGTGATTTCCTGTCAGGAAGGTCGCAGTTCGTAGTAATAGACGGCAAATCGTCGAGTAAAACTCAAGTGATATCAGGTGTTCCCCACGGAAGCGTCATGGGACCTCTGCTGTTCCTGATCTATATAAATGACCTGGGTGACAATCTGAGCAGTTCTCTTAGGTTGTTCGCAGATGATGCTGTAATTTACCATCTAGTAAGGTCATCCGAAGACCAGTATCAGTTCCAAACCGATTTAGAAAAGATTGCTTTGCGGTGTGGCAGGTGGCAGTTGTCAACGAAAAGTGTGAGGTGATCCACACGAGTCCAAAAGAAATCCGTTGGAATTCGATTACTTAACTAGGGCAATTCTCAAGGCTGTCAATTCAACTAAGTACCTGGGTGTTAAAATTACGAACAACTTCAGTTGGAAAGACCACACAGATAATATTGTGGGGAAGGCGAGCCAAAGGTTGCGTTTCATTGGCAGGACACTTAGAAGATGCAACAAGTCCACTAAAGAGACAGCTTACACTACACTCGTTCGTCCTCTGTTAGAATATTGCTGCGCGGTGTGGGATCCTTACCAGGTGGAATTGACGGAGGACATCGAAAGGGTGCAAAAAAGGGCAGCTCGTTTTGTATTATCACGTAATAGGGGAGAGAGTGTGGCAGATATGATACGCGAGTTGGGATGGAAGTCATTAAAGCAAAGACGTTTTTCGTCGCGGCAAGATTTATTTACGAAATTTCAGTCACCAACTTTCTCTTCCGAATGCGAAAATATTTTGTTGAGCCCAGCCTACATAGGTAGGAATGATCGTCAAAATAAAATAAGAGAAATCAGAGCTCGAACAGAAAGGTTTAGGTGTTCGTTTTTCTCGCACGCTGTTCGGGAGTGGAATGGTAGAGAGAGAGAGTATGATTGTGGTTCCATGAACCCTCTGCCAAGCACTGAAATATGAATTGCAGGGTAGTCATGTACATGTAGATGTAGACACCAGTCCTTCGGAACTGCGGAGATGGGAACTTGCACTCCAACACATCCTTCCATCCCGCCATCCCCCTGCACTGAACCTATGTTAACCAACCTCACTCCCATTTACTCTTCAGTCTTCTTCTCTTTCCCTCTCCTCTTTAGCCATTCGCGCATCTTTTCATCCTACATAGTTGTGTTTATCTTTATACTATATAACTCTTTAGTTCTGTATGCATCCTCTTTGGTTCGAAGCTGGCTCAGTACTCAACAGTAGAATATCTTTGGCTTCCCTCTTGACAACCGTGCCTCCGTCCTTGCTACCCTCCCTGTTTACCTTTCCCTGTTGCTTCATAACCTGGGTTGTGAGTAACTAAATCCACTTTCCCTTCTTCCCTTTTTTCCCCTCTCTCCTCCCTGATGAAGGAACAAAGTTCCGAAATCTAGGTATGTAAATTTTCTGTTCTGTTTTGTGTCCTCTATCTGCTGTACTGAGCTGAGGTAAATACTGGCCAGCCCCTCTATCTCTTTGTTACAGTGTGCGATTTGTGCTTTTACCAATGGGGGGGGGGGGATGTCTTAGGGGGTTAGTATAATTATGTATGTTACTTGCTTGGACCGCGGTGTTACCCATGGTTAATCAGTTATTTATAAATAGATGTTATTGCCGAACTCACTATTCACGCGTATGCACTATCAGAAAAGCCATCCCTTGTTATATCTTTAAAGGTACATTATAGGTAAAGCTTATTTACAAAATCATCTACATACAGGTATACGAGGGGAATTCAAAAAGCAAAGGCACATTTGTGAAAAGCTGTACTTATTCTGATGATAGAAAACTCCAACATGCGTTATTTTTGTACGTAACCTCCGTAGACTTCAATGCAGTTTTCCCGACGTTTTACCAGTTTTTTTATTTGATCAGAAAATACGTTTATAGGTTGCATCAGTAACGAATTTTGCACCGCAGAAATGACGTCTTCAACACTTTGAAATCTTCTTCCCTGTAGTGCTTCCGTTAAGGGTCCAAACATGTGAAAATCGCTTCGAGGCAGGTCTGGACTGTATGGTGGATGTTCCAGAACCTCGAATCTCAACTCCTTTATTGCGTCGGCTGTCCGTTTGGAGCGTTATCTTGTTGCACGATGACACCTCTTCACAGTTTTGCACGACGTTTGGATCTGATTGCAGGTTTTAGTTTCGTACGCAACACATCACATCCACCATACAATACAGACCTGGCTCTAAAGCCTCGTTTACGCTGGGGCGACGTCTTGCAACATTGTGGCATGCTACGGAAATGTGGCGTGCGTCGGCTAGTCATTTAGTTCTAAATGTTTTGAAATGCTTAACTACTACATAACACTTTTTCAAAATTAATAAGCATACATATTAATAGTGTTAATAGTAAACTTTCAGTGTTTGGCTCCACAAATTTAAATTATATGTGAAGTTTTACTCCAGTGCTTGGGAAATAAACATCCCAGGTTGGGATGCATAAACTAAAACCAGAGGAGGGGATGGTCTGATGCAGAGGGGGGGAAATCCCCCCCATGCCCCCTGCAAATCGCACACTGCTTTGTTAGTATTTGTTTCAGATCTTTACACTGAATAATCTGTCCCGTGAAAACTGTTATAACATGATTAGTTAATAATAAAATGAGCTGTAAGTGAATTGACAGCCGTAGGCGCACGCACGTCGGCGGTGGTCTGCACGATGAAGTGCTTGTGGTGGCCGCCCCAGCAGACGGAGAGCACCACCTGGCTCTCGTCGTGGCGCACCGTCTCCCGCACCAGGAAGTCGCCCTCGTGCGTCAGCAGGCGCACCACCTCGTCGCGCGGCAGCACCCCGTGGAACCACTCCTCCTCCTGCAGGGGCCGGCCGCCCGGCTGCGTGCTCTGCACCAGCTGCAACAGGACGGTCCACGTGTAGTCTGCTGTCACTGGCCTCGGAGGACGTAGCTGCAGGCGCGGCACTGTGGGCTGGTGCTGACAATTTGTAACTGACCAAAATGGACTTACCCTGTCTCTTCTTATACCACTCCTGACACAAACATTATTTTTTATGATCTTCTAAGAGATCTTTAGATTTATTATTACTGTTAAACAATGCAGCCAGTCGGGAGAATCAATCGTTTGGACAATTTCTTCCTTTTACGAAAGATTGCGAATTCCAGATGTGTACGAAGCCTTTTTGGACGATTTAACACAGACTCAGTGATTGCAGGCTCTCTTCGACACAGCTGAAACTTCTCCACTAATTACAGGGCCAACGTGATCGACAAATGATTCAGAAAAAACCCATTCGTTCATTCACTCCAGAACAAAAAAGCCACCAACCTTATTTATGGAGGAAATCGTGTATTAAATCCATCTCCATTACATGTCCAGATCTCCGGTCATTCCACGCCTTAATTATTTTCCTTTTACAATCTCTTTCTCTTCAAAACAAACCGCTAGCGGCACAAATGTCAATCGGCTCGCTTTAGCGAGAAGAAAAGCAGAATATGTATCTCTCAGAAACACGTCAATCCCCCAACAGATAGTCCAGAAGCTGTCCTAGTTACCTCTCCAACAACCATGGAGAATGCCTATATGCGTCTGTTATTTCAAAGAATAAACGCCCTAGAAAATACTTTGGCGTCGACGAGCTGTCGCCGCATATATTACGAGAAAATCAGATCAGACAACTTTTCCACAGTGAATGAATGTGGATGGTTTGATTGAAAATGATTAATTGGTGCGTGGTAGAGGGTATTTGCTGTGGGGACATTACAATCTCTTCTCTTTAGTAGCAAAAATATGTGTGGTGTGCGTATTGTAAGACTTTCCGTACACACACCATCAGTTTATTTGACTTGTCAATCTAGCGAAGTAGGCGAGTGTCAGCAATATGTCTCGTGGTCTTATCGTGGCGTGTTTATCTTCTGCCGTTAGGTCAGACGATAGAAATGCCACTTGCACGCTTAGAGTAGCAGATTGACGGTGACCAACTTTAAACAGAACTTGATTAATTTTCAAACACATTTATTATAATAATAATAAGCATAAACATTACTTAACTTGATTCTGGATGCTGTTTACAATTGACAATCTGTAGTTCCTTTGGTATTCGTACGTTAATCTTATTCTCACATATATCTGATACTTGACAAAGTGTCTATACATTTCTCTTCATGGCTATGTACAGCAATATGATAATCTTAGCAGGCGCAGACTGAAACCTGACTATAGACTGGTACAGACAAATGCAGACTGACTAATCGGAGGTCTGTACACTCGTTATAATACCACGCGCGTTCAGGTGTCACTGCGCGAGTGTGATCCGCGAGGAGAAAAGGTTCTACGTTAGCAGCAATCTCATTGGCTGCGTGACATATTAATACGCGGATCGGCGGAAGCAGAATTTGGTCCGTCTCTAAGGCAGCGCCATCTCATAGTGCAGAGACGGACGAGCACTGCACCTGCGCTGTTGTGCTTAGCGGAGCGCGCTCTAGTGGGAAAGTTGTGTAGGCGCTGACTACGCGGAACTATGAACACAAAAATATGATAGTCAGATGAGATACAAAGGACGACTAAAAAGTTCTCGGCCCACCTATGAAATAGTCTGACCTAGCTGAATGCCAATTTAGCAACTAATGTTTCATTCCTCGGATAGGTCACATACAAAATTTTTCATTAACATCCTTTTTTGTTTCAGATATTGGAGTCCGAAGCATCCGAAGCGTACATATTTTGGAAAATGGATAAAGAGAGCAAAGTGTGTGGTCATCCAATACCTGCAGACAGGGGCGGATCAGTTATTTTGCTCCCCAAATAGTAAAACTTCTTTACCACTTTAAGTGTCTGATTTCCTAATCTAATTCCCTCAGCATCACCCTATTTAATTCGACTACATTCCATTATCCTCGTTTTGCTTTTGTTGATGTTCATCTTATATCCTCCTTTCAGGACACTGTCCATTCCGTTCAACTGCTCTTCCAAGTCCTTTGCTGTCTCTGACAGAATTACAATGTCATCGGCGAACCTCAAAGTTTTATTTCTTCTCCATGGATTTTAATACCTACCCCGAACTTTTGTTTTGTTTCCTTTACTGCTTGCTCAATATACAGATTGAATAACATTGGGGATAGGCTACAACCCTGTCTCACTCCCTTCCAAACCACTGCTTCCCTTTCATGCCCCTCCACTCTTATAACTGCGATCTGGTTTCTGTACAAATTGTAAATAGGCTTTCGCACACTGTATTTTATCCCTGCCACCTTCAGAATTTGAAAGAGAGTATTCCAGTCAACATTGTCAAAAGCTTTCTCTAAGTCTACAAATGCTAGAAACGTAGGTTTGCCTTTTCTTAATCTAGCTTCTAAGATAAGTCGGAAGGTCAGTATTGTCTCACGTGTTCCAACATTTCTGCGGAATCCAAACTGATCTTCCCCGAGGTCGGCTTCTACCAGTTTTTCCATTCGTCTGTAAAGAATTCGCGTTAGTAGTTTGCAGCCGTGACTTATTAAACTGATAGTTCGTTGATTTTGACATCTGTCAACACCTGCTATATTTGGGATTGGGATTATTATATTCTTCTTGAAGTCTGAGGGTATTTCGCCTGTCTCATACATCTTTCTCATCAGATGGTAGAGTTTTGTCAGGACTGGCTCTCCCAAGGCCGTCAGTAGTTCTAATGGAATGTTGCCTACTCCCGGGGCCTTGTTTCGACTCAGGTCTTTCAGTGCTCTGTCAAACTCTTCACGCAGTATCGTATCTCCCATTCAGGCAATATTATATATAAATATACAGACAGGATCGATATATCGATCTCTCTACCGTAACCAACAGAGGGAAATACGCTATTCAAGTTCCGTTACATATATCTTGACTCGTAATGTTACAACGGGAGAAAATCAAATTTTATGGCTCGAGAAGATACGTGACGTTATTTCACCGATAACAAAGTCGAGCCAAATTTACAAAAGAACTCGGCAGCAGGAGCCCACACTGCACCTCCTCCGGCCCACACACTCGCGCTCCTTCGGTCGGTCCTAAACCTGTCGCATCCTCTCCCGAGTCGACCGGCCCACAAGTGCCGCAACCGGTCCTCGATATTCCGGACACTGCCACTGTGACGGAGTCGAAATCTGAGCCGGTCCCGCTCGTATCCTGTCGGCGAGAGATCTGGGAATCTCGCCGGGCACGGGAGGACCTCGACACCGGCCAGCCAGTGCCCAGAGACTCGCGCCGCGTGTGGACGAGTGTCGTCCTGTCGAAAAAAGGCACCGCCGTACTGTCGCACGAGAGGTATACTCTATTCAAACATTATGAATCACCTCGAAGGGAACGATCTATTGATACGTAATCAGCACGGCTTCAGAAAACATCGTTCTTGTGCAACGCAGCTAGCTCTTTATTCGCACGAAGTAATGGCCGCTATCGACAGGGATCTCAACTTGATTCCGTATTTCTAGATTTCCGGAAAGCTTTTGACTCCGTTCCTCACAAGCGACTTGTAATCGAGCTGCGAGCCTATGGGGTATCGTCTCAGTTGTGAGACTGGATTCGTGATTTCCTGTCAGGAACGTCGCAGTTCATAGTAATTCACGGAAAATCGTCGAGTAAAACTGAAGTGATATCAGGTGTTCCCCAGGGAAGCGTCATGGGACCTCTGCTGTTCCTGATCTGTACAAATGACCTGGGTGACCATCTGAGCAGTTCTCTTAGGTTGCTCGCAGATGATGCTGTAATTTACCGTCTAGTAAGGTCATCCGAAGACCAGTATCAGTTGCAAAGCGATTTAGAAAAGATTGCTGTACGGTGTGGCAGGTGGCAGTTGACGCTAAATAACGAAAAGTGTGAGGTGATCCACACGAGTTCCGAAAGAAATCTGTTGGAATTCGATTACTCGATAAATAGTACAATTCTCGAGGCTGTCAATTCAACTAAGTACCTGGGTGTTAAAATTACGAACAACTTCAGTTCAAAGACCACAGATAATATTGTGGGGAAGGCGAGCCAAAGGTTGCGTTTCATTGGCAGGACACTTAGAAGATGCAACAAGTCCACTAAAGAGACAGACACTCGTTCGTCCTCTGTTAGAATATTGCTGCGCGGTGTGGGATCCTTACCAGGTGGGATTCACGGAGGACATCGAGAGGGTGCAAAAAAGGGCAGCTCGTTTTGTATTATGACGTAATAGGGGAGAGAGTGTGGCGGATATGATACGCGAGTTGGGATGGAAGTCATTAAAGCAAAGACGTTTTTCGTCGCGGCGAGATCTATTTACGAAATTTCAGTCACCAGCTTTCTCTTCCGAATGCGAAAATATTTTGTTGAGCCCAACCTACATAGGTAGGAATGATCATCAAAACAAATTAAGAGAAATCAGAGCTCGAACAGAAAGGTTTAGGTGTTCGTTTTTCCTGCGCGCTTTCTGGAGTGGAATGGTAGAGAGATAGTATGATTGTGGTTCGATGAACCCTCTGCCAAACACTTAAATGTGAAGTGCAGAGTAATCATTTAGATGTAGATTTTAATTGTCATTTGCAGCAACTGTTTTTAAAGAATGCCAACGTGAAAAAGTAGCACACTAGTTGCATTACAAATTGTAATTTAATGCAATTGGTGTGCTACTTTTTCACACAGGAAATCTTGTTATTTCATTCACCCCAGCCCGCCCTCCGTGCCCCCTCAGTGCAATTGGAGTAGTACTTTTGTGCCACCTACACGTGCTTCACACAGTCAAGAAAGACTGGATGTGATTAACGCTCAACAACTAGCAAGACTCCTTCACACAGTGAAAGTAAAATTATGTTCTATTACAACTCTAGCGTATCTTTCTTCGTCGTCGGCGTTGTCGCTGTTGCCCTGAGGCACTGTTATACCGAGTGCAAAGGCGCGTCCATCTTAGAGCGCGAGATATGGTAACCTCAAGTCATTGACAACAGACAACGGTCGCGGTAGCACCTGATTCCAGACTAGCTGCAGTAGTTAGCATCTACGAACTACCCCCTCTTGACCAGGTCCCCAAAACTTAACTCGTAACGAGATCCCTTCGAAGCAAATTGTCATAACGATCGTCTATAAAGGTTTCGTACAACGATAAGAAATGTTACAGTTCATGGAATAATAACAGATACGACCAAACTGTCTTGTTTCTTCTGTTTTATTTAACATAACTTTGTTCACGGTTTTACTTCGCATTCACCACTCATTCACCGAAACCCTTTGGTGAACAGTTTTGGTTGCTTGACACCAACAGTCAATGATAATGATACAGTTTTTCTCCTTTTCATAAATCGAAGCCCGCTCTCCGCGATATAAATAAAAAAAAAAACGGTCTCAATACCGCGTCCCTCGTGAGATGCATATAGATTTATCCCGGAATTGACCGCCCTGTAGGTGTAATCAATTTAATGACCACATTTCGCTATTCGTGATTTAGTGTAACTAAATGTCCATTTGTTAGTCTGATTGTATACAGTAGTTATTTAAAACTCGCCCCTAAATTTTTTCACTACGCACAATTAGCACTTCTTTACTTGTTTATTTCTAAGAGTAAACAAAAAGAAAATGACGCCGTATTATCGGCTTCGTCGATATAAAGCAAAACACCTCAATATGCCTAATTTTACCTTTTCTTACAGGATCGGCTACCTTACTCATTAATTTACTACATATTATTTCCAATAACACTAAACAGGTTATATTTTAATTGTATTCGAAAGCATGTTATTATTATTATTATGACCGACCAAATCGTAACAAGTCGGGCGGCGTGCGATTTTAACGATAGCTTTACACTCGCCCCGCCTTTATTCAGGCAATATGATATATAAATATACAGACAGGACCGAAAGATCGATCTCTCTACCGTAACCAATACAGGCAAATACGCTATTCAAGTTCCATTACATCTATCTTGACTCGTAATGTTACACAACTGCAAATACAGAAAATTGCGAAAAAAATATAGTACAAAATAAAAATATCGGCACTCGATATTACCATTTTGATATCGATATATCGGTGAAAATAACATCGATATATCGGTATTTTATCAATGTGTCCTCACGGGTTGGCTCTCGCACGAAAGTATCGTGTTGCCATTTTTCGACACGACAACGGTCGTCGAGAGATGGCACACGACACTGTGAGCTCTCGGTGTGATGTCGAGGTAGTGCAGTGCCACTGCCGGAAACTCTGTTAGGTCTGTCCCCAGGAGAAGGTGTGTGGCGCCGGCTCGGAGGTCAACTCCGTACCAGTGGCAGCGTCCGGGATATCGAGGACCGGTTACGGCATTTGAGAGCCGGCTCGCCTCTGGCAGCTTCACCACACCGTTCTCAACTGGACCGTGCCTGCACTTTTATAAGTGGGCTCATACTGCTAAGATCTTTGTAAATTTGACACTATTTTGTAATCACTGAAATAACATCACAAGCCTCTCAGCACATCAAGTCTCATTTCATTTCCTCTTTCCCTTCTGGCTGATTCACTTTTCTGTCACACAGTCTATTTCCTTCATTCCAACTAACAATCTGTATATTGCAATGTAGTCCCTTGACACCAGCTGCTGATGCCTATGCACTTAAACCAGTAGTAAGTGATTCCTTATTATTTCACCAATTTTAATATTTTTTTTCTTTTTTCCCTTATAATTAAATTTTCCTCGAGATTTTTGCTGCACGAACTACCCAATTCCGATGCCCTCCCCCAATACAAACCTTAATCCATGACTTCAGCTTAATTTCCCCTTCTTACAAGGGAACCTCCACATCGCACCCCCCTCAGATTTAGTTATAAGTTGGCACAGTGGGTAGGCCTTGAAAAGCTGAACACATATCAATCGAGAAAACAGGAAGAAGTTGTGTGGAACTATGAAAGAAATAAGCAAAATACACAAACTGAGAAGTCCATGCACAAGATAGGCAACATCAAGGATAGTGTGAGCTCAGGAGCGCCGTGGTCCCGTGGTTAGCGTGAGCAGCTGCGGAACGAGAGGTCCTCGGTTCAAGCCTTCCCCCCAAGTGAAAAGTTTACATTTTTTATTTTCGCAAAGTTGTGATCTGTCCGTTCGTTCATTGACGTCCCTGTTCACTGTAATAAGTTTAATGTCTGTGTTTTGCGACCGCACCGCAAAACCGTGCGATTAGTAGACGAAAGGACGTGCCTCTACAATGGGAACCGAGAACATTTGATCGCAAGGTCATAGGTCAACCGATTCCTCCACAGGAAGACACGCCTGATATATTCTATATGACACTGGTGACGGCATGTGCGTCACATGACAGGAATATGTTGTCGACCCACCTAACTTGTACACTTGGCGAATGGGTAAAAAGATTCTTCTACCTTGCCCCATTTAGCTTTTCTTGTGGATGTCAGTTACCTCGAATCGGACGGACGGACAGATAGTAACTGAAAGTAAAAAATTAAACTTTTCACTCGGGGGAAGACTTGAGCCAAGGACCTCTCGTTCGGCAGCTGCTCACGCTAACCACGGGACCACGGCGCTCCTGAGCTCACACTATCCTTGATGTTGCCTATCTTGCGCATCGACTACTCAGTTTGAGTATTTTGCTTATTTCTTTCATAGTTCCACACAACTTCTTCCTGTTTTCTCGATTGATCTGTGTTCAGTTTTTCAAGGCCTATCCACTGTGGCAATTTATAACTAAATCTGAGAGGGTGCGATGGGGAGGTTCCCTTGTTAGATCATCACGATTTTAAATTAAAAATAACTGCACCTGTATAAATTGAAAAAAGCTGCAGATCGAGACAGAATAACATTTGATATTTGCCATTTTATACGTTTTCACTGTGTACTTTTCAATCCACAGAACTTCGTGGGATGTAAACACGACCAATTCGCCACCTCGTGATATTTCAGTACCGAATCTTCAACCCACCTTCTGAGAGAGCCACCTGTCTCACAAACCCGACACACGTGAGGCCGTGAGCCACGGTGGTGCTCACTGGGCTCGCTACACACCCTACACGGTATTACTTCAGTTACTACTGCCTGCAACCTCACGTGCTTCGGCCCGGTCTGTGACTATACAGGGTGTTACAAAAAGGTACGGCCAAACTTTCAGGAAACATTCCTCACACATAAAGAAAGAAAATATGTTATGTGGACATGTCTCCGGAAACGCTTACTTTCCATGTTAGAGATCATTTTATTACTTCTCTTCACATTAATCATGGAATGGAAACACACAGCAACAGAACGTACCAGCGTGACTTCAAACACTTTGCTACAGGAAATGTTCAAAATGTCCTCCGTTACCGAGGATACGTGCATCCACCATCCGTCGCACGGAATCCCTGATGCGCTGATGCAGCCCTCAAGAATGGCGTATTGTATCACAGCCGTCCACAATACGAGCACGAAGAGTCACTACATTTGGTACCGGGGTTGCGTAGACAAGAGCTTTCAAATGCCCCCATAAATGAAAGTCAAGAGGGTTGAGGTCAGGAGAGGGTGAGGGCACGGAATTGGTCCGCCTCTACCAATCCGTCGGTCACCGAATCCGATGTTGAGAAGCATACGAACACTTGGACTGAAATGTGCAGGAGCTCCATCGTGCGTGAACCACATGTTGTGTCGTAGTTGTAAAGGCACATGTTCTAGCAGCACAGGTACACTATCCCGTATGAAATCATGATAACGTGCTCCATTGAGCGTAGGTGGAAGAACGTGGGGCCCAATCGAGACATCACCAACAATGCCTGCCCAAACGTTCACAGAAAATCTGTGTCGATGACGTGATTGCACAATTGCGTGCGGATTCTCGTCAGCCCACACATGTTGATTGTGAAAATTTACAATTTGATCACGTTGGAATGAAGCCTCGTCCGTAAAGAGAACATTTCCCCTGAAATGAGGATTGAAACATTGTTGGATGAACCATTCGCAGAAGTGTACCCGTGGAGGCCAATCAGCTGCTGATAGTGCCTGCACACGCTGTACACGGTACGGAAACAACTGGTTCTCCCGTAGCACTCTCCATACAGTGACGTGGTCAACGTTACCTTGTACAGCAGCAACTTCTCTGACGCTGACATTAGGGTTATCGTCAACTGCACGAAGAATTGCCTCGTCCGTTGCAGGTGTCCTCGTCGTTCTAGGTCTTACCCAGTCGCGAGTCATAGGCTGGAATGTTCCGTACTCCCTAAGACGCCGATCAATTGCTTCGAACGTCTTCCTGTCGGGACACCTTCGTTCTGGAAATCTGTCTCGATACAAACGTACCGCTCTACGGTTATTGCCTCGTGCTAATCCATACATCAAATGGGCATCTGCCAACTCCGCATTTGTAAAAATTGCACTGACTGCAAAACCACGTTCGTGATGAACACTAACCTGTTGATGCTACGTACTGATGTGCTCGATGCTAGTACTGTAGAGCAATGAGTCGCAGGTCAACACAAGCACCGAAGTCAACATTACCTTCCTTCAATTGGGCCAACTGGCGGTGAATCGAGGAAGTACAGTACATACTGACGAAACTAAAATGAGCTCTAACATGGAAATTAAGCGTTTCGGGACACATATCGACATAACATCTTTTGTTTATTTGTGTGTGAGGAATGTTTCCTGAAAGTTTGGCCGTACCTTTTTGTAACACCCTGTATAAGGCGGGACCGTTCCGTCGGCCAGACAGGTCGCTCGGAAGGCGATATAATGTGTAGCACAGCTGGAATATAGGGAGGAGAATTGTTTATTGTTACATTCCTGGAACTTTGTGGATTATCTGTCATTTTGTTTCACATTCAGATTCTCGAGCCAAAGTAGTTTTAGCTTCATCTCGTATCACGGTCATTATATCTAATTAGATCTAAAATATTAAGAGATAAATTCACCTTCAGGTGGCGAAATGTGTAGTACAGCCAGCAGATGAGTATAAAAATAAAAGAGACACATTGCTTAGTTTTGGGAACGACTGTTTCAGTGCATTTAATAATGTTCTCCAATTTCCTTGCATTCTTATCTGCTTTTCAGCAATTTTAATGATATATTTAATATCTGTCCCTCGCTTCAATGTTACCGTCCATTTTCCGCATGTTCTTACACCAGCCAATGATTTTCATCATTTGGCAATCTTTCCTTATGTCTTCACTTATTTTTGTAACTTTTTTTCCTTGTGAGCAATCTTTTTTTCCTGTTTAGTGGTCCCTGCTTTTCATTTCCTGATTTCTTTCTGTGTTTGGTTATCTTTTTTCTTTATTCGGGGAACTTTTTCCTTTATTTGGAGATCTTTTTCTCCTTCATTGGTTGTTTTTAGGGTTCCATACCTCAGTTGGTAAAAACAGAACCCTTATAGGACTACTTGTTGCCCGTCTGTCTGTCTGTTCATCAGTCTGTTAAGACATCTTTTTCTTAGGAACGGGTGGTCGTGTCATGTCAATTCTATGTCATATAATAAAGCCGACAGACCCTCAGTGGTGTACAAAAATTGAAGCTAAGTCAATGCAATCAAAACATCAGCCCTTTATGTCATGTATTTTGATACTTGCAGACTCACTCATCAAAACCTATAAGATACTTCCCATTGGTTTAGAATAATTCAATTTGGCAAGAAAAGGGGTTTCATAGTACAATAAAAGGAAAAAAATTTGAAAACTGTAAATTTGTAATTATGATTCATAAAAAAATATTTATTTTGTCATTTGTTATCCAAAATCAAACTTGAAATTAAGACAACAGAAAAGAGAGACGTCAGACAACGAATGATTTTATTGTTCATAAGAAACGTTTTGGAATTTATCCATCTTCCGATACCCAGGAGCGAATAATATACGTACATATGGCGTTACAAGTTGTATGTGAAACAAACGTGTGCTCCTAAATATCTGACGACGAATAAATTCCAAAACATGTCGTACGACCAATAAAGTCATTCCTTGCCCGATGTCTGACATTTTTTCCCCCTAAGGTAAGTCTTTCCACTCCCGGTGTTGGAATGACTGCTTACCCTCTCCCTTAAAACCCACATCCTTTCGTTTTTCCCTCTCCTTCCCTCTTTTCTGATGAAGCAACCTTGGGTTGCGAAAGCTTGAAATTTGTGTGTGTGTTTTTTATTGTTTTTATTGTCTCTATCAACATACCAACGCTTTCGTTTTTTAAGTTACAGCTTCTTTGTTTTTAGATATATTTTTCCCACGTGGAATGTTTCCCTCTATTATAGTGTAATTAATTACTATCTCTTTTCTGTTATTGTCTGAAAATTCTTCAGTGCCCCATTTGTCTGTGTATAGAGAGCTTTCACCTTGCTCTAAGGTTTTGTCTCATTTAGATGCACCAGTTCAAGTCAACTATCATATCTCTTCACGTTCCCTAACCCTGTACCTCAATAAGTACAGTTCTTGTGCTAACACGCTCTCACCGTAGCCAAACAACAATCCCTGATACACCTCTCCATTCTCCTTTACCTACTCTCGGTATCTCACCCTGGAGTCTGAGTAACCTACCCTTCTTTCTCAACCTTCTACAATCTATCCCTCTCTGCTGCTCGAGGCACACACTAACAGTTCTGAAAGCTAGTCTGCGTGGCACTTTTATTTTAAATGTGTCTGTCGACAGTATTAAACACTTTGCCTCCAAAACGTAAGTACCGGTGAAGAATTCTGTCGTATTACTTATCTCGATAGAATTTTCCTTTCGTATCATTAATAGATCTTATTTCAGTGAAACAAATATCTGATACTTTTATCGCAGCTCCTCAGCCATTAACAAAGATGAGATGTTCAAAAGTGTAGTTTATAATGATGAGAACAGACACTGCAGACTTGAATCTTCAGGTTTTGGCGGGGCAAAGACTGTTCCATTAAGTTTCGGGTGTGCAGCCGCAAGAAATCTCCTTCTTCTTCTTCTAATATTTCGGCCGTATAACGTTCAGCCATCTTCAGAGTGAGCCGCAAGACTGCCGCTCCAGTGCTCGCTTCGTCCCTTTATACTGTTGTACCGCGCGACTGCGCATGCGGCCACAGATGCAAATGCGCCAGAGACATTGGTCGGCGGCAGAGACGTGCATAATGCGCGAGTTGTATCTCTGACTCCGCAGTCGATCTGTGTTGGCATATCGATATATCATTGGGGGCTGCACTGTGACGACGTCTTTGCGAGTTTATTACAGCAAGTACCGGATTCCATGATTTATCAAGATTGAATCCACTATCTCTATTAATTAAATTCGTCGTCAAGCGAATTTCGATTGCCTCCTTCACTATCGAGTTCCAAAAGGATGATGTAGTTGCCAAAATTTCGACGTTGTCATACAATATACTGTGGCCATTATCAATACAGTATTCTGCCACTGCCGACTTGTTAGGTTGTAAAAGCCGTGTGTACCTCCGGTGTTCTGTACATCTTTCTTGGACAGTACGAGTTGTTTGTCCGATGTAAGAAAGGCCACATTCACACCGAATTTTATAAACTCCAGATTTTCGGAGTAGCAAATCATCTTTGACGGAGCCCACGAGTGCAGCTGTCTCGGGTGGAGGACGAAAAATTAGTTTTACTTAGTGTCTGCCGAGAATACGTCCTATTTTTAGGAAGCCGACGCACACCGATCTGTATTTACGTGCAAATAGCTGCCACCATCCTGCGCAGACAATGAGTGTTCTACGAACTTTGACTTACAGAGCACATATTATTTCTGACGAAAGCAGTCTGCAAGATGAACTTTCCCACTTACAAAGAGTGTTTGAAGACAATGGGTACTCTCCACAACAAATACAGAGGGCACTGAAAATGAAACCGAAAGAGGCCACAAAGAAACCAGAAGAAGATGAAGAAACCTTTAAATCGATGGCCTTCCTACCATATGTGGGTAGCCTCTCATAAAAAGTAGGACGCATTCTCGGCAGACACAGTGAAAGTGATTTTTCGTCCTCCACCCAAGACAGCTGCACTCGTGGGCTCCGTCAAAGATGATTTGCTGCTCCGAAAATCCGTAGTTTATAAAATTCCGTGTGAATGTGGCCTTTCTTACATCGGACAAACAACTCGTACTGTCCAAGAAATATGTACAGAACACCAGAGGTACACGACGACTTTTACAACCCAACAAGTCTGCAGTGGCAGAGCGCTGTATTGATAATGGTCACAGTATGTTGTATGACAACGTCGAAATTTTGGCAACTACATCATCCTTTTGGGACTCGATAGTGAAGGAGGCAATTTAATTAATAGAGATAGTGGATTCAATCTTGATAAATCACGGAATCCGGCACTTGCTGTAATAAACTCGCAAAGACGTCGTCACAGTGCAACGCACAATGATATATCGATATGCCAACACAGATCGACTGCGGAGTCAGAGATACAACTCGCGCATTATGCACGTCTCTGCCGCCGACCAACGTCTCTGGCGCATTTGCATCTGTGGCCGCATGCGCAGTCGCGCGGTACAACAGTATAAAGGGACGAAGCGAGCACTGGAGCGGCATTCTGGCTACTCAGTCAGAAGATGGCTGAACGTTATACAGCCGAAATATTAGAAGAAGAAGAAGAAGAAGAAGATTTCTTGCGGCTGCACACCCGAAACTTAACGGAACACTGTTAGACTTGTACACATCAATCCACATAATTGATACGACATTATAAAAATGAGATACTGATGAACACTCTCATATGACCCCAAGATTATGAGGTGAACCCCACCAGAGCCAGTATGTGGAGTCTGTACAGTTTGGTACCAGTAAGCTTAGTACTGGAAACAAAATTTCATTTCGGAAAAGGCACCAGTAGTGCACAAGCAGTCCAACAGAGCCATGCTGATGTTAGAGAAGGAAGCAAACAAAATTAAACTCGACTGCCAGTGTGAGACAATCTACACAGGAAGAAGAATGTCGCTTTCAAAAAGTTATTGGCTACAGAAAAGTTACGAAGAAGAGGAAAAGAATTACTATTTTGCTCCATTACAAATAAAATGGTCACAGAATATCGATTAATATCTAGGTGACACAGCCTATACTCTGCGATAGGTCGTCACGGTGTTAATGGGAGGTTCCCATGCGACGGTATTAATCCAGTGCGGCAAAGGGCGGGAACTACAGAGCACGTAAGCAGTTGCCGCCTGCACGGGGAAACCTACTTTGTCGTCAGCCGGCTCACTGTGTCCCCTCTCCCCGCGCAAACCACCACCACCACGACCACCACCACCACCACCACCACCACCAGCAGCAGAGGGGGGCAGCCCCCGCACCGACACCGCGGGGGAGGACGGCACGGATTTCCTGCGGAACGGTTTGCGCAGCAGAGTCGCGAAGTGTTGGCGCACCTGCTGTCTCACCAGCGCGAACGTGGACTCGGACGTGCGGCGCTCTCCTCCCTGAAACCCATCACACAGCCTCAGCCTTCGGCGGGTACGGGAGAGTGACGGGGAGCTGTGGCGGAGCGTGGGACGCCGTTCGCGAAAGGCGAGGATGTGGCGAGGATTAGAGCTGAAGTGCAGTAGCAGACAGACAACTCACAGAAGTGAAACACACTGGGCAGTAGTCAGTACAGGTTTATTCGCAGCACTTTTGGGGTTTCAGAAGACAACTGCGAGACTTTCAGAAAAATGGACACATCACATTTGACAGAGCGTATCTCCGAACTTCTAAACCAAATTACAGGTTCAACACGGGCAGTGTCTGTGGCACGCAAATGTGAATACGGTCGTCCAGCTCTCGCCCTGCACGATCCGACATTACATTTGGGACTGCATTAACTATCCGCCTAAGGAGGGGGTTCGTTGAATCCACAATTTTTTTATGTCCTCTGCTTTTGCCCAAGTAACTTTCATACTACATTTTCCCTCTGAGTTATTGTTTGTTGACTATTTTATGAAACGTTAGTGTCAATATATTTTATAGAAAATTCCTGCTTTGAAAGAAAAAATAAATAAACCTGTTATGGGTCCAACAACCCCCCCCCCTTTGGCTTCCATGCTATAGAAAATTTCCCATAGTAGGATTTCGTATTTCTCATCTCCACAACACTGTAAGTTAGTTTCTTGTTGGTTGGTATTCTTGATATTCACAACAATCGGTTTACTTTCAGAGGAAGTGGTTGTTGCTGTCAGTCAGCTGTTATTTATCTTGTAAACTTGCAGTGAGTTAGTGCAATTCCGAACACGTAGGCCTCCAGTAACTTTGGTGTCCTACACAGCAAAAACGAAACCGAGTAAAAACGTACTGATGTTGTCTACAATGCACCAAGATAAAGGCACTGTTGCAGGAGAGAAGAATAAAACTGAGATAAATCCGTATTATAATTCCACTAAAGGTGTAATTGATACCATTGATCAAATGGCGCGTATGTACACCTGCAAGAGGGGAACAAAGAGATGGCCTCTATCTGTATTTTACTCTCTCATCGACATTTGTGCTATCAACGCAACCACCATATTCATCCAGCAACATCCGAGATGGAATGAAAAGAAACACAACAAACGGAAACTTTATCTTCTGCAAACTGGGATGGAACTAGTGAAATTGCAGGCAGAAGAAAGAAGTGCCAATTCAAGAGGGTTATCTAACCAAATTGTTCAATCGATGGAGACTATTCCACAAAAGAAAATCAAAGAAGTGACAACAGAAGCACGTCAGCCTCCTGCAGGGAAAGATCGGTGCCATATTTGTGTAAGAAAAGCTAAAACAAAGAAGCAGAAGTACAATAGTCTAAGTAATCAAAAACAGTATTGTGGACAGTGTCATAAACATGTGTGTAACACACATTCAGAAGAAATTGTGAAGTGTGTCTCTTGCCTTGAAGTTGAGGACTCAGAGTAGTCTATTGTATATGAACACATCTGCATTTTGTATTGTAATATGTCAATTTTTTATTCACTCAGTCGAATATTTATAACGATTAACAACATTTATAAACCGATGCCTTAGTTAAAATACATAAACCATTTTAAAAGTTGCAATTTTTCGTCAGTAACCTTATTTAATAGCTGTGGGCTCGCCGAGCCGCCCCCCCCCCCCCTTAGGCATCCAAATTAGAAAAAAAGGCTTGGGCGTCCTAGGGTTAAGTCAGGCGACTGTGGCAGCCTCTGAAAAAGAGGACAGTCATGACGAGAAGAACGTCCGAACCGGCAACGGTGCAGTTCGGCACTACGGTATTCGTGAACATCTGAAAAAAGTGCGGTGGAGCACTGTTACAGAATGAAATCTCCACTGACTTGCTGTAATTCTGGCACAAGCTATTGCTGCAGAATGTCCAGGTACACCAAACTACAAACATAAAAAAAGTTTTGCATCACTTCGGTCCCGAGAGTTCTGGAACCTGTACGGAAAATTGGAATAGAGATCAACATAAACATCATTTCCACTCTTTTTACTGCTCACGAAAACCACACATTGCACGCTGTACCACCATACAGCGAGACCTTCAGAGGTGGTGGTCCAGATTGCTGCACACACCGGTACCTCTAATACCCAGAAGCACGTCCTCTCGCATTGACTTACACCTGTATTCGTCGTGGCATGCTACCCACAAGCTCATCGACGCTCTGTCAGTCCAGATTGTCCCACTCCTCGATGGCGATTCGGTGTAGATCCCTGACAGTGGTTGGCAGGTCACGTCGTGCGTAAGCAGCCCTTTTCAAATTATCCCAGGCATGTTCGATAGGGTTCATGTCTGAAGAACATGCTGGCCACTCTCGTCCAGCAGCTGTGTCGTTATCCTGAAGGAAGTCATTCGCGAGATGTGCACTATGCGGTTGCAAACTGTCATCCACGAAGACGAATGCCTCGCCAATATGCTGCTGATACGGTCGGAGGATGGCGTTCACGTACCGTACAGCCGTTACGATGCCACCACAAAACAGCAGGGAGCTCCACCTTGCTGCACTTGCTGGACAGTGCGTCTAAGGCGTTCGGCCTGACCGGATTGCCTCCAAACGCGTCTCAGACAACAGTCCGGTTGAAGGCATATGTGACACTCGTCGATGAAGAGAATGTGATGCCAGTCGGGACTGAGTCTGTGATACAATATACACAGTTAACGTCTATCTTCAGGAGTTCTGGGAACCGGGCTGATGCAAAACTTTTTTTAATGCGTATAGTTACAGTTTTCTCCACAAAGAAAAAGAGTCTGTAAACTTTTGAAAAGGACATGGTACAAAACGTGTTTACTTTATGCAAATAACAAACGTGTTCCACAATCTCATGTAGATCTCCTATGCCCCAAACATGCACATTATGGTAATTCACTTTTCCAGGGGCTCTGTTACTGAAAACCAACTTCTGTGAAAAACCGTCTTCTTTAGTAGTCACTGCAAGTCATTGCAAAAGTCATAATGAAGTGCACTGTTACAAGTAATCGGCACATCTAACAAGTTCAGCTAGTACGTGTTTGCATAGAGCAAGCCAGACAGTCGATTGAGGTATCTGCAGATTTCTGCTCACAGGTCGTTTATTTCTTCGGGCTTCTGTCGAATGATTCCTGCACCTGATCCACCTTTTCTGTTGACGGTTCCTGTCAGCCTTTTGCCTTCACACTACATATATAGAAAATCTCACACAATGTATTGTACCACCCTCGATTATTTTGTGTGTCGGATCTTTTACCAGATAACTGGTACGCAATCACTGAACTGTCACAACTGACTTACATTTAGCACAATCACAGTCTTAAAATGCATGCATCGCTCCATTAAACAATATTTGGATCACCCCAACCCCAGTAGTTTGCTCATCAACTACGCCACACCACATATTACGAATTGAAACTTCGAGAACTGCTCTATCCAACGATATGTGTCATTTTTCAGTATGGCCTGTAGTTATCCCAGAGTCATCTCCTCGAACCCCAGAGGTGCCCTGTAGCGTACCAGCACGTCTGTCGTGTGTGAGACGATGTAGTGTTCACACCTGACTGGAGAAACAAATACAAACGTAAAGAAAATAAGCAGCCATTGACATCAGTGGAGCATGCTGATAGCAATGGGATACAACATATACAGAAAGGTTTACGGAGTACACAGAAAGTATTCGTGACCACTTCTGCAGCATATCAATACACAGAAAGATTTTGGGGATAGACAGAAAGCATTTGTGAACACTTCCGTTGCACATCAATATAGCCTACAGATACAATGTGTGAGAACTGTGCCACATACGAACAGCAAAATCTGAACTAGACGAACAAAGGACAGACAAAGCACAACACACAATACCGCAACGATGCCAACATAAAAGTGCTTTCTGTTGTTGTTTATTTTGTTACTAGTAGGTGTGAGAAATAAAAGTTATACAAATGCGCTGTGTCTGTGCGAAGAACAGACACCACGCAGAATCTGCAGCTGTGAAATATTATACGTAACTCGAAGGGGGATCACCGCTGTCACCTGTAACGGGACATTTAGCGGAACCGGCGGCGATGAGGGAAAATGTGTACCGGACAGGGATTCGAACCCGGGACCTCCCACTCACAGGCAGGTGCAGTAACCGCTGCGCCACCTGGGACACGCCGTCATCCTGACAGTACACACTACCTCGGTACGCACACTCCCACCGGGCGCCACCTGCCTGCAGTCCCTGTCCATTGTACTCCCATTCACTACTCAGAAATTCCCACATGAGGTAGGACATTGTGGTGTGCATACTGTAAGACCTTCGGTACACACACGATCAGATTATTTGACTTGTCGCTCTAACGAAGTAGGCGAGTGTCAGCAATATGTCTCGTGGTCTTATCGTGGGGTGTTTATCTTCTGCCGTTAGGTCAGACGATAGAAATGCCACTTGCACGCTTAGAGTAGCAGATTGACCGTGACGAACTTTAAACAGAACTTGATTAATTTTCACACACATTTATTAAAATAATAAAAAGCATAGACATTACGTAACTTGATTCTGGATGCTGTTTACAATTGACAATCTGAAGTTCCTTTGGTCTTGGTACGTTAATCTTATTCTCACATATCTCTGATACTTGACAAAGTGTCTATTCATTTATCTTCATGGCTATGTACAGGAATATGGTAATCTTATTAGGCGCACACTGAAACTTGACTATAGACTAATGCAGACTAATGCAGACTGACTAATCGGAGGTCTGTACACTCGTTATAATACCTCGAGCGTTCAGGTATCACTGCGCGAGTGTGATCCACGAGGAGAAAAGGTTCTACGTTAGCAGCAATCTCATTGGCTGCGTTACATATTAATACGCGGATCGGCGGAAGCAGAATTTGGTCCGTCTCTATGGCAGCGCCATCTCGTAGTGCGGAGATGGACGAGCGCTGCGCCTGCGCTGTTGTGCTTAGTGGGGCGCGCTCTAGTGGGAAAGTTGTGTACGCGCTGACTACGCGGGACTATGTACACAACAGACATATTTGTGCTTTCGCACTGAAAAAAAGGGGATCCACTGCCCAGCGAGGCTTACCAATCACACAAATGCACAGTGCCCATCCGAAAGATACAGCCACGTCTCAGATGGCACGACAGTTACTGCACCGGCCTAGTGAGCCAGAGATCTCGGGTTCGAATCCCGGTCCGGTAGGCCTACACATTTTCGCTCGTCACTGCCGATCCTGCTTAATGTCCCGCTGCACCTGACAGCAGTACCCCTCCTTCGATTTACATATAAGAAATAAAAATGTTAAATAAATGAAATTACTTCAAGTTAGTACATATCCAGGAGGGTAGACACGGACATAGATGGGATTCACTGTTTCAACTTTAGGAAAAATAACAAGTTTCATTGTCAGTGGAAATACACGTTAGGTAGGCAAAGTTGGAGGTAACACAAACGTCTATATATTTAAAAAACCACATAGTAATCAATTAATCTGTATTCTAAATTACTTCTAAGAGATGAAATTATAGATGTCCCAATCATCTATTCATTTATATTTAATTATTTATGTCCTGTGACAGGTCCAGGGCAAGTCAAATGTTAGACATTACTATGAATTTTTCTGTCCTTATCTGTTATCTAATTAGCAGATGTATTTTTAATCATATCATTTCAAGCATGAGAATTTTACATAATTTATCAAGATAAATAGATATTTGTCTTAAGTGTATTTTCTAATCTGCAAATACATATAAATACATCACGAATTTACTCTAGAGTCGTCAAGGGATTCATTTGACGAATGAAAACTTTGATCTGTAACAAACAACTTCAGTCTGTCGTTTCACGGGTAGCTTAACTTTCTCTTCCAGTTTGATGCAGCCCGGTAGGCTGTTGCACCATTTTACTTCACTCATAAGGTCCGTCTGTCGACAGAAATCAGTTGGGGTTCAGGAGTCACAAATGTCAGGACACCTCCCCGTTTTACAATACACGCACAGTCGTTCGGTCGATAAGTGTGCGAAGTTTCTAGATATTCTCCCACAAAATAAAAAGTATTATTTGTACGGACACGGAAGGTTCAGGAGTTCTAATGTAGACACGTCTCTCGGTTCTTTTTGTTTCAGATTATTCTGCTAGCACATTCCCAATTTTGAATACATTTTCACTGTAGATCGAATTACCCCCGAATGACTGGAAACGGGAAACACGTATTACGCACCTGTTACACTTAGGCATCGGGGAACCACAAGTTTGCTAACGGAAGGAAGTGTGGAGGTAAAACTCGTAGAGATGAATACAATAAACAGATTCAAATCGATGTAGATTGCGGTAGTTATTTGCAGATGAAGAAATTTGCTCAGGACAGAGTAGCACGGAGAGCTGCATCGAACTACTGTGTGGATTGAGGACCACAGCAACAACATACTGTCTGTCCGTTACAGCTCACGTAGCACATAAGGCCGGTATTACACTATCAAGTTTCTTTGTCAAAGATATTTGATGGTGTAATAGGGAACTTTGTCAAATGTCGTCCAATATTTAATCAAATCTTGCGCCTCGCTGTAGATTTGATCAAAGAAGTCGCTTGTCTTCTGTTCACTGTAATGTGACATGTTACCGCATGGAGCGCTAGCATCGCTGCATTCTGTCGTCTGTAGTGTTTTTATAAATATTGCGGGTAAACACAATTGGTGTGTGCCGACAACTACAAAAGTAATAGAGATGTATGAAGCTGATGACGCGCTTTACAACGTGGGGCACCCTGAATACAAAAATAGATTAAGAAGATTGGAGACCTGACCTAACCTAACCTAACATAACATAACCCTCTCCTGTAGCAAGGAATCGGAGTGTTACAGTGAGCCTGTCTTCTGCAGATGTAGCAGTTCTTAAGTGAATATTGTGCTTTGTGATATGAGGATACACTTCACTGAGCACATACGGAAATGTATGCTCATCCATTCTTAAGTAATTGATGTACGACTTGACGTCCCCCACTATAAGCTCACGTAACAAGTTTTGTCGAATGCTTGTATCGTGTCGTCGTAAAACCCACGGCTTCACCCATGTATGTTTCCTTTTTTTTCCCCCGCTTCTCTTCCGCATATGCACACTGTGGTGTCACCGCTAGACACCACACTTGCTAGGTGGTCGCTTTAAATCGGCCGCGGTCCATTAGTACATGTCGGACCCGCGTGTCGCCACTGTGTGATCGCAGACCGAGCGCCACCACATGGCAGGTCTAGAGAGACGTACGAGCACTCGCCCCAGTTCTACGACGACGTTGCTAGCGACTACACTGACGAAGCCTTTCTCTCATTTGCCGAGAGACAGTTAGAATAGCCTTCAGCTACGTTAATGGCTACGACCTAGCAAGGCGCCATTAACCATTTGTAACGTTGCATGCACCTCAAGATAGAGTCTCACTTGTATCATCCAGAATGCTGTATACCAAAGGACAATATAAAAGTTAAGTGTTCTAGTAGCTACGTTCTTTTCTTTATCACATTCATTACGAATCCTGTTCCAGACTTAACGCCAGACGGCGTGAGTTGACGCGTGCCCTTTCGGCTACTTCACTGTGGACTGGCTGCCTTAACAGTCCACTACACACACAGTGCAATTGTGGTACATGCGGTTAATAACAAGTTGTTGTCAGCCATCTTGAACTTTGACGAAAAAATATGACGACAGTGTAATACCCCTTCTAGCGCTACGTCAAAGATCTTTGTCAAATATATTTGACGGAATATTTGATCACATCTTTGATCAAATCTTTGACAGAGAAATTTGATAGTGTAATACCGGCCTAACCCACACTTTAGCGGTAACAACCTGCGTCTGAATGTTCCGCTTTAGATTGTTCTGCAAATACTTACGAAAACATTTTACACTGTCAACAAATTGTATGCGAGGTTGGCAATTCGCAATGAAACCACAAAAGACTATCCTCACTGCGTGCTGCTCTGACAAATGACAAACTGCGGGGTGGCCACGCCTTCTAGAGCTGCACTGTGCTGCCACGATCGACGGTGTACTTACGGCCGAGCAGAGGAACACAGTCGACGATCGAGATGACGACGTCGACTCAGATAGGCCGCCGACGTATTAAATATCTCGGGCAGAATTAATGTGAATGTTACGGCAGTTATTCGTCGAGTGAAGTGTCTCGTAAGCTTATCTGTATCGAGTCGGAGACAGTTGTAAATACTGACAAGGGAACATCACCATCGCACCGCCCTCAGATTTAGTTACAAGTTGGCGCAGTGGATAGGCCTTGAAAAACTGAACACAGATCAATCGAGAAAACAGGAAGAAGTTGTGTGGAACTGTGAAAAGCAAAATATACGAACTGTGTAGTCCATACGCAGGATAAACAACATCAAGGTTAGTGTGAGCTCAGGAGCGCCGTGGTCCCGTGGTTAGCGTGAGCAGCTGTGGAACGTGAGGTCCTTGGTTCAAGTCTTCCCTCGAGTGAAAATTTTAATTTTTTATTTTCAGACAATTATCAAATTTCAGGCAGTCACACATAATCAACTTCGCTGTCCAAAATTACAGGACTTGTTCGGATATGCTTGAACATATGCAGGATTTGACGGTCTACACACGGATAAATTTGAAAACGTTAAAAACATATGTTTTGACAGAGCACAAGGAAAACTGTGCGACTGTGAAACTCTTGCATTCATGTATTTCAGTTTATGTGACAAACTCTTATGTTTTCATCACTTTTTTGGGAGTGATTATCACATCCACAAGAAAACCTAAATCGGGTAAGGTATAAGAATCTTTTTATCCATTCGCCAAGTGTACAAGTTAGGAGGGTCGACAACATATTCCTGTCATCTGACGCACATGCCGTCACCAGTGTCGTATAGAATATATTAGACGTGTTTTTATGTGGAGGAATCGGTTGACCTATGACCTTGCGATCAAATGTTTTCGGTTCCCATTGGAGAGGCACGCCCTTTCGTCTTCTAATCGCACGGTTTTGCGGTGCGTTCGCAAAACACAGACACTAAACTTATTACAGCGAACAGAATCGTCAATGAACGAACGGACAGATCATAACTTTGCTGCGAAAATAAAGAAATTAAACTTTTCACTCGAGGGAAGACTTGAACCAAGGACCTCTCGTTCCGCAGCTGCTCACGGTAACCATTGGACCACGGCGTTCCTGAGCTCACTCTATCCTTGATGTTGCCTATCTTGCACATGGACTACTCAGTTTGTATATTTTTCTTATTTTTTCATAGTTCCACGCAACTTCTGCCTGTTTTCTCGATTGATCTGTGTTCAGTTTTTCAAGGCCTATCCACTGTACCAACTTATAACTAAATCTGAGGGGGGTGCGATTGGGAGGTTCACTTGTGAGAACATTCCTACGGAAATGGATTGTACGAATTACCTAAATATTCGTATCCATATTGTAATAAAGTGAAGTAATATTTTACATGTTACATTTCCACCCAGTCTCCTCCTGGATTGCACGTAAGAATACGCGGTTGTGCTGGCAGAATATACATAATTTAGGGAAAAAGCTAACGAATCGACAAACAGTGGAGATATCGAGTCGTCGACAGGCAGCGAAACTGGACTGAAAACTGTGCCCGCTTCTGGACGAGTCCTTTCTCTGGGCCAGACAGCACGGGTACCCTGTGCTGAGCACACACACAGACCAGCGTGAGGAGGGACCACTGAACAGCTGCGTAAAACATCACCGGTGTCGGTCTGTTGTAGAATTTTGGTACTAGTTTTATGCTTTTGTATTAATAATGTTTCTAAAAGCGAGAAGATTAGGGTTTAACGTCTCGTCGACAGTGTGGTCGTTAGAGATGGAAAATACGGGGCCACCGAACATTTACAAAGAGGGGCCGGATGTAGTGTCACAGGTTTGTTTAATCCGTGTAAGCCTACACAGAAATGCTGAAACCCTGAACTAGTAGATGCTCGAATGTCGATGCCGACTATCCCACAAGAGCCTACTGACAAAAGTTCGAAAACCAGTGTCGAGTTAACAGTCTAGAGATATACGACAGCCCCTTATGTACCACTCCTATGGGACTGGGAAAACAGTTTAGGTTACTTACAGTGGACACAGAGACATCTAATAGGCATTGTTTCCGGCACTCAATATGAGTGGAGCCGTAAAAATTCTACGATGCGTTCAAAGCTACGTACCCCTTGACGAGCACTTCACAGTGGTTTGCAGAGTGCAGTTGTAGACATAGATTAATATACAACACGAACGGCAGGAGTCCCGACACAGTTCCTGTGGAACATTCAGAGGCACTTGTACTTACATCAATGTCTCTCCATTCGAGATAACGTGCCGCATATTTCCTACCGAGAAACTCTCAACCGAGTTACAAATTTCTTTTAACGCCATACGACTGAACTCTAATTAACGAGCGCCGGTGCGGTTCTCGAGTGAAACGCGTAACAAGACAAAGTGAGAATCCCCCCTCCCGGCGCATTCCGGACGACGACGGAACAATCCCGCGTCCGGCCATCCTGATTTAGGTTTTCCGTGATTTACCTAAATGCCGGGATGGTTCCTTTGAAAGGGCACGGCCGATTTCCATCTCCGTCCTTCCCTAATCCAATGAGACCGATGACCTCGCTGTCTGGTCTCCTACCCCAAAAAAAAAAAAAAAACAATCCAAACAATCCCCCCCTCCCGAACCGGCCGCGTGTAGGAACGCAAATGTCTACACCGCCACGGGGCTTCCGAAAAGAGAAAGATACTTAAAAACTAATAATGCAGCATCCTGTATCTAGCATGTCAACATCTAGTCACACATTCTCCCCCGAGCCCATTATTAGTCAAGGTTCGGTTTAAACAACTTCGTAGGTTGTTGTGCAGATACCATAACTTTATCGCTCAGGTTATCGTCGGCGTACTCCGTGTTCCTTTGTTTGTTGTAATTTGGGTGAAGGGTCAGGTCATTTTTCCACTCTCTGTTATTAGAACATATCTCATAGTTAATATTTAACCAGGTTTTTAAATCTGAGGATCCCCCGCAACTAAGTACCGGGTGATCAAAAAGTCAGTATAAATTTGAAAACTGAATAAATCACGGGATAATGCAGATAGAGGGGTACAAGCTGACACACATGCTTGGAATGGCATGAGGTTTTACTAGAACCAAAAAAATACAAAAGTTCAAAAATGTCCGACAGATGGCGCTTCGTCTGATCAGAGTAGCAATAATTAGCATAACAAAGTAAGACAAAACAAAGTAAATGCTCAATATGTCCACCACCATTCCTCAACAATACCTGTAGTCGAGGAATAATGTTGTGAACAGCACTGTAAAGCATGTCCGGAGTTATGGTGAGGCATTGGCGTCTTTCAGCATCCCTAGAGAGGTCGGTCTATCACGATACACTTGCGACTTCAGGTAACCCCAAAGCCAATAAACGCACGGACTGATGTCTGGGGACCTGGGAGGCCAAGCGTGACGGAAGTGACGGCTGAGCACACGATCATCACCAAACGATGCGCGCAAGAAATCTTTCACGCGTCTAGCAACATGGGGTGGAGCGCCATCCTGCATAAACATCGTACGTTCCAGCAGGTGTTTATCAGCCAGGCTGGGGATGATGCGATTCTGTAACATATCGGCGTACCTCTCACCCGTCACGGTAGCAGTTACTGACGTTTTGCTGTCCAGCGCCATCTGTCGGACATTTTGTGAACTTTGTTTTTTTGTTTTTGTTCTAATAAAACCCCATGTCATTCCAAGCATGTGTGTCAATTTTTCATGTCCATTATGACTATCCGGGCTGTTATGGCGTGGTCGGTTGATGAATTATGTGTCAATTCCCAACGTTTCGTCCCCGTCTGCGGGAGACATCTTCAAGGGGGTCTGTAGCTCGATGGAAGGTCCAACACACCCACTGGCTCGCTACTGACTGCCGCTAAATTCCGTATCCGCGCCGCGGCGTGACGTCACGTGTTTTGAAAACGTCAGTGCAATTGGCCGCTGTCCGCTGCCGTCGATCGCCGTTGCCATCACCCAGTAGTGGACGGGTGGTACACATCTTCTTCAACACCGGCATCCATATACCGTTTAATTTCACGCTGTCCTCCTTTCGGTTGAAATTATTTGAGTGTTTAGCGATTTCGATTGCCTCCCTGTAGAGCCTTTCGTGGTATCCGTTGTGGCCGCTAGTACTTGGGTCTCCTCGAAACGAATATGGTGGTTCCCTGGCTGGAAAGCATGCTCCGCAACAGATGATCGTTCCGTTTCTCCTCTTCTACAATAGCCGTTGTGCTCTTCCAGACGTTTTGAAACCGCTCTTTCAGTGGTACCCACATAAACATCACCACAGCTGCACGGGATCCTATACACTCCAGCTTTTTCTAATGGTTTGCGAGCGTCCTTGGCAGGCTTATGGTATCCCTGTATCTTCCTGGTGGGCTTGTAAATTACGGTAGTATTCCGCTTCGTCAAGATCCTCCCTATTCTTTTCGTTACATTTTTAACAAACGGCAGGAAAACCTTAGATTTTGCAGCATCCTGTACGTCACTACGATTTCTGCGTGGCTGTCTCAACGCACGTGTTAAAGAAGACGTGTACCACCCGTCCACTACTGGCTGATGGCAACGGCGATCGACGGCGACGGACAGCGGCCAATTGCACTGACGTTTTCAAAACACGTGACGTCACGCCGCGGCGTGGGAGCGCGCGGACACGGAATTCAGCGGCAGTCAGTAGCGAGCCAGTGGGTGTGTTGGACCTTCCATCGAGTTACGGACGCCCATGAAGATGTCTCCCGCAGTTGGAGCCGAAACGTTGGGAATCGACACAGAATTCATCAACCGACCACGGCATAACAGCCCGGATAGTCATAATGGACATGACATTTCCGGCCGTGAAAGTCTACATTTTAGTGTCAATTTTTACCTCTCTACCTACATTATTCCGTGGTTTATTAAGTTTTCAAATTTATACTGACTTTTTGATCACCCTGTAGGTACAAAGTGAACGCTTTTCACAGGACTGAGCAGCAAGTTAATTTAAAGCCCCGGCAGCATATTAATCTCGCTGTTTGTAAACTACCACCCGGGGGTGGCTGCTAACTGCAGGCGGCGGTACACACAGGTGAGGAGAACCTCCGAGTAAGAGGCAGCAGAGGGGAAGAAGGCGGCGCACCTCCGGTACCTGCGTGGGCGTGGAGGGCGCCTCGTGCGGCGTGGGCGCGGCGCCGTCGACGTCTGCGGCAGTGGCGGCGGCGCCGTTGGCGGCGGGCGGCTGGCGGAAGGCGGCCTCCACGGAGAGGGAGAGCGAGAGGTCGCAGCCCGAGGGCAGCTCCTCGCAGCCCAGCTCGCTGAGCGCGCCGCGGATCATCTCCAGCTGGCGCTGCAGCCGCCGCTCCACGCACTGCGCCTCCACCAGCTCCCTGTGCAACACCGCCACATCTGACTCCAGTTTCATTCTGTCACGTAACAAAATACGAGTGATGCTGTTATTCAATTGAAAAGCTGCAGTTTGACATTTCGCTTACTGTTTTATCAATCACAATTGGCGTAAGAATCGTGGATTGACCACTGTCATAAAATATTGCACTATGAAATGTGAATAGTTTTTACTTGCAGTTTCGGGGTCTAGTGAAGCAGGGGATACAACCCGTCGGCTCTGACCAACGACGTCATACATTAGTCAGAGATAGTAATGTCTTCACTTCGAGACATAGATAATAAAGCAGTTTTGTGTTCCGGATAAGCGCTATCATCGTAGATTAAAATAATTATTCGTAATGATATTGAGGTAATTTGGAGTATTACTTTGTTGTTGTAGAATAATTTTTAGTGTCTTATTTTCGTTTATAGGAATGGATTTGTCTGTTTGTGGGTATGTAATTTTCGTTACTGTCTGTCTATGTGGCCTTCGGTTATTCCTCGATATTTCTGTGTGGTAAGTTCACTTTTCCATTTGCTTCTTTCACTGTATTCCACTAATTTGACGTATTTCACTGTTTCACTCCACCAATATGTGCATTTTCGTGTTGTGAAGTACGTAATAGAAATTTCTCGGCTGTCGATGTTCTTTCGTTTCCCAGCGCTAGTATCTGTGGTGTCACTGCCAGACACCACACTTGCTAGGTGGTAGCTTAAATCGGCCGCGGTCCATTAGTACATGTCGGACCCGCGTGTCGCCACTGTGCGATCGCAGACCGAGCGCCACCACACGGCAGGTCTCGAGAGACGTACGAGAACTCGCCCCAGTTGTACGACGACGTTGCTAGCGACTATACTGACGAAGCCTTTGCTCTCATTTGCCGAGAGACAGTTAGAATAGCCTTCAGCTAAGTTAATGGCTACGACTTAGCAAGGCGCCAATTGTATCAGTGCATGTATCTTACGAGTCTCATTTGTATAGTCAAGAGAGATGTACCAAAGCAAGCATTAAAAGTTAAGTATATTCCAAAGCTACGTATTTTCTTTATAGCAGTCATAACTTATCCTGCTCCAGACTTGACGCCAGTCGGCGTGTGTGTACGCGTGCCTTTCGGCTTCCTCCTCAGTGTGGCGTGACTAGCTTGTTACGCCACAACAGTATCAGTATGACATTTTAGAATGTGTACTTGCTATATTACGCGCGAAACCCCTGACACAACTACAACTTGTACCCCGTCCTTCACTTCGCCTTTACACTGACGACGCAACTAAAATTTGTATCCCGTCCTTCACTTCTCCTTCACACTGACACTATATGTGTCAAAAGATACAAAGGTTGCATATAGGTATATAGCTCAAGTAACGAATAGGATACTAGTAGCGTCCAAGGCAACAAGAAAACTGTACGGGATACAAATTGTACATGTGTCGTCTTCTTGTCTCCGTGTAGTTCAGATGAGATGTAACATGTCTATTTCCACCTTTTCGTTACCAGTGTACATATATAGAGGTCAACGGAAGTCTCGTATACATATATTACATACGTAGGTCCTTCTGTCATCAGTAGTACTGATATGTACGTAGGAAAAGACTGTTAGTAATAGCGGAGACGAAATAAACAACACATCTACAATTTGTATCCCGTGTTCCACTTAGGGTTTACTGAAGCGGAGGATACATCGTTCAAGTGAAGAACAGGACAGCAATGCTAGGTGAAACTAAGAAACCGACGTACGCTGAACTTGAATCCCGTACTGCACTTAAGCAATACAGTTCGAAAGAGTTTCGACATACAACTGACATACATGTAACGTGATGTATTCTTTGCTAGTAATATATTTCATTCATTTCTTTCCATTCTATTTTGCGGAGAAATACTAAGATACAAACACGCGATATCGTTAACGTGAAAATACTACTTGCCCTTATATATGTGAAGTACAGTTTTTCTCTCTTGCATTCCTTTCTTGCTGAACGTTCTTCTCAGCTCTTTCATATTTGCAATACATGCTCTCTGGCCCGTTCTGACGTCATTGGTCAAAGCCGACGGGTTGTATCCCCTGCTAAACTAGACCCGTTTCATTCTGTGATGTAACAAAATAAAAGTGATGTTGTTATTCAATTGAAAAGCTGGAGTTTGACATTTCGCTTACTGTTTTATCAATCACAATTGCCGTAAGAATCGTGGATTGACCATTGTCATAAAATATTGCACTATGAAATGTGAATAGTTTTTACTTGCAGCTTCGCGTGGCTTGAGGCAGTCACAACTAGCGTGCTATTGATTAAGAAATCGCGTTATCGTCTTTCTAATTAGTTCATGATCGTAGATACAATCATACCCGGTCGTGAAGTTATTGTTATGAGAAAACAATTTCCGAAGGGACCAGAAAGTTCTTAAGGGCGCAAAAACAACTGTAACATCACACAAAAGGGGAATTCAATATTAAAGCTCATGCAAGAACACGATCAAACAGTTTTCTTTTTGTCAATGTAACACGAACATTGAACTGCTGATCTTGGTGTCTGTAATCTTAGCAAAATGCATAATTAAAATGAAAATAGTACTGAGGAGATGATAGGAATGAGCACTGCTAAATGATTCAGTATTCCCAGAACTAATATTTATTATAACTAAAACATATATCGTACCTTAAGCTTAGTACTACAATGACGGTAGATTTTCATGTCCGTTTCGTGTCCATTGAGCGCTCTTTTATATAGCCACTCTCTTTTTGAGTCACCCGTGCGTCGTCACGAAAACTTATAACAGTTCTTCTTTTTACACTTCACTCAAACATAGACATAACACGTTTTTATACATCTAGTAAAATTACATCAGACTGCCACAAATCTACGTCCATCTTACTTAATAAAAACGGTACAAGTCTTTAGCGCTCAAGGCTTCATTTGTTCTCCAGCGAACAAAATAGTGAAGGATCGCATATACATCCGTATTCTACTGTTTATGTTGCCGCCCAAAGACGACGAATTACGTTATTTAGAAAATTCCACCGTCGCTATGCGACGCCTTATTATACATTAATCATTCTTTATAAACAAGTATTTGCCTCCTGGCCGAAAGTATTAACTTTTTGCTGTTTTAAGGAAGCCAAAAATATCGAATATTACAATTTCGAACTGAGGCGCCGAGACCCGTATAAAAATATTGAAGCTGTAACGTGATTATTCAGATCGAGTTAATTACTATAAAATATTTTGAAACCGTGTGCACCGACAAAATACAGCATACAGAAAATGTTTGGTGCACCGACAAAATATAGCATACAGAAAATGTTTGGTAAAATGTGTCAGACTTCCTAGATCACGTTACGTCAAAAAACACAGTATCGCTTCTCGGAGACTTCAATGCACAAACTGGCAAAGAATGTCAGCACAGATCAATAGTAGGAAAATTGCCAGCACTTGAAAGAACCGACGCAAATGGAGAAAGACTCTGAAGCTTATGCTGATAGCGTAACATTGCAGTAAAATCTATATTCTTCAAAAAATTCCTAGAAAACAAACTACACGCGTATCACCAAATCCGATTTGTGTTGAAAAATTACTTGATCGTGTTGCTACAAGTAGACCTACAGACACGGAAGTGTACAATGCAAAAGTTGCCAAGTGTGCCGGTTTGGATTCAATCTATCAATAAATTCGGTGTCAGACCAATATTTAGAAAAAAGAACCACACCGGCCCATAAAGTTTGACATACAGAAGTTACCTAGACAAAATGATTACAAAATACAACTGGAAAAAAGAATCTAAATGTCGGGAACAACTTCGGAGGGACATTATCGAACTGAGGAAGAAACTATCCCTCTTAAAAAGAAATGGAATTGTGCTCGGTGGAATGACAATTGTGACGAGTTAATTATACAGAGACAATGAGTTTGGAATATCTGGCACACAAATAAAATAAGAAGAGGAAAAAATTTATACAAGCCAGGAGACATGCATCAAAAGGTCTCAAAGAGATCAACAAATGTCAACTTAGTCGCACTTTAAGCAGAAAAACATAGGGAACTTTTATAAAATATTAAAAAATGGATTAAAGTAGTGCACACCACCAAGTTTACAGTTTACAGATCCGACAACACGTACGACTGCATATAATAACACCGAGAACTGCACAATACTTGTGGACTACTTCAAAGAACTACACAACTGAAATCCACCAGAAGAAGAATTTCATTTTGATAATGTAATCCAAATACAACTCGACACAAAGCCACCAATAACAAAGGAACAATACAGTTGCTGAAATGTGGAAGCTCTCCTGTGATATTATCCTATGTCTAACAGAGTTCATTAATGAAATGTGGACAACGAAGAACTTACCATGAGAATGGACATCAGCATTAATATATCCACTATATAAAAAAGGAAAGGAAACCGATCCCAACGATTACAGAGGATCTCCCTCTTATTATTGACATATAAGATCTTGTCCATGTCACTTTTAAAGAGAGCTGAAGCAGACTCGACCCACAATTAGGAGAGTACCAAGCAGGATTTAGGAAAGTAAGGTCTTGTGCGGAACAAATACTTAAAGAACGTAACAGAAATTAAACAAATAAGAAACTTGAAATAGATGATAACTTTTGTAGATTTTAAGTAGGCATACGGCTCCGTAGATAGAAATGCAGTAATAACATTATAGAGGAATCTGGACTCGAAAATAACGCTACAAAAATAAGGAACTTTAACAAGCACAACATCAAAAGTTAAATTTATATGGAAACTGCCAAAACATTTTGAAATAAAATCAGGATTAAGACAAGGACATGATTTAAACCCCACCCTCCTCCCAACTTATTAACTGCACACTACAGAAGGTAGTCAGAGAATGAGTGTTCAACTAGGAAGAAACCCAAATAAAATCACCGCAGATTGTCTAGGTTTTGCAGATGAGATGGCATTAATCACTAACTCACTGCATAGTGTCAAAGAAAAAATCACAGAACTACAGAAACAAGCAGACAAAATAGGAGTAAAAACATAAAAACATAAATGAAAAAGGCATTCCAAATGACAAAAAACGTATTAAGAAAAAAACTAACACTACCAAACAGTCACAATGCCTGAAACATTGCATGCAGCACAAACACTTAAACTAATAAGATTTGGGGATCTTGAAAACTGAAAAAAGCTGAAAGAAGAATTACAAGGAAAATACTGGGACCTAGAAGTAATAGTAACATTGAATATACAGGGTGTTACAAAAAGGTACGTCCAAACATTCAGGAAACATTCCTCATACACAAAGAAAGAAAATATGTTATGTGGACATGTGTCCGGAAACGTTTACTTCCCATGTTAGAGCTCATTTTATTACTTCTCGTCAAATCACATTAATCATGGAATGGAAACACACAGCAACAGAACGTACCAGTCTGACTTCAAACACTTTGTTACAGGAAATGTTCAAAATTTCCTCCGTTAGCGAGGATACATGCATCCACCCTCCGTCGCACGGAATCCCTGATGCGCTGATGCAGCCCTGGAGAATGGCGTATTGTATCACAGCCGTCCACAATACGAGCACGAAGAGTCTCTACATTTGGTACCGGGGTTGCGTAGACAAGAGCTTTCAAATGCCCCCGTAAATGAAAGTCAAGAGGGTTAAGGTCAGGAGAACGTGGAGGCCACGGAATTGGTCCGCCTCTACCAATCCATCGGTCATCGAATCTGTTGTTGAGAAGCGTACGAACACTTCGACTGAAATGTGCAGGAGCTCCATCGTGCACGAACCACATGTTGTGTCGTACTTGTAAAGGCACATGTTCTAGCAGCAAAGGTAGAGTATCCCGTATGAAAACATGATAACGTGCTCCATTGAGCGTAGGTGGAAGAACATGGGGCCCAATCAAGACATCACCAACAATGCCTGCCCAAACGTTCACAGAAAATCTGTGTTGATGACGTGATTGCACAATTACGTGCGAATTCTCGTCAGCCCACACATGTTGATTGTGAAAATTTACAATTTGATCACGTTGCAACGAAGCCTCATCCGTAAAGAGTACATTTGCACTGAAATGAGGATTGACACATTGTTGGATGAACCATTCGCAGAACTATCAGCTGCTGATAGTGCCTGCACACGCTGTACGCGGTACGGCAACAACTGGTTCTCCCGTAGCACTCTCCATACAGTGACGTGGTCAACGTTACCTTGTACAGCAGCAACTTCTCTGACGCTGACATTAGGGTTATCGTCAACTGCACGAAGAATTGCCTCGTCCATTGCAGGTGTCCTCGTCGTTCTAGGTCTTCCCAAGTCGCGAGTCATAGGCTGGAATGTTCCGTGCTCCCTAAGACGCCGCACGTCTTCCTGTCGGGACACCTTCGTTCTGGAAATCTGTCTCGATACAAACGTACCGCGCCACGGCTATTGCACCGTGCTAATCCGTACATCAAATGGGCATCTGCCAACTCCGCATTTGTAAACATTGCACTGACTGCAAAACCACGTTCGTGATGAACACTAACCTGTTGATGCTACGTACTGATGTGCTTGATGCTAGTACTGTAGAGCAATGAGTCGCACGTCAACACAAGCACCGAAGTCAACATTACCTTCCTTCAATTGGGCCAACTGGCGGTGAATCGAGGAAGTACAGTACATACTGACGAAACTAAAATGAGCCTTAGCATGGAAATTAAGCGTTTCCGGACACATGTCCACATAACATCTTTTCTTTATTTGTGTGTGAGGAATGTTTCCTGAAAGTTTGGTCGTACCTTTTTGTAACACCCTGTATAAAAAAAATGGCAATTTTAGATTCTTGCACACAACCCCATCAGATAAATTTCTGCACATGCCAATGAGCATAGGATTTTGATGTGAGTCTAGGGGGGATGGTGGGGTTAGGTTTACAGCAGCGATAGCACTGCTACCAATTTTGGTGTTACCGCTGCTGGACAGATTACCACTATACTGAGGTGTAGCAGGCATTTACCTGTTTCAAAGCCGCACGGGGTAGCCACGTGGTCTAAGCTGCCTCGTCACAGTTCGCGCGGCTCCCTCTGTCGGAGGTTCGAGTCCTCCCTCGGGCACGGTTGTGTGTTGTCCTTAGCATAAGTTAGTTTAAGTAGTGTGTAAGCTTAGAGACTGAAGAACTCAGCAGTCTGGTACCATAGGACCTTTCCACGCCACCGGTTTAAACTTGCTATGACAAGGTGTTACAACTAATGATTTTCATCTGACAGTGACTCTAGGAGGGATGTGGAAGCAGTGTTCGTTTGGCAGCATAGAGCGTATCACCACCGTCACAATATTGCCGGCACTTAGTCGACTGCCGTACTGAGACAATGCTGTCACTCCACCTGTTACGACTTCACAATGGCCGGGTAATGGTCAGCTGAATGTAGGGATTTACAAGTGAGTGTAGGGGGACTGTAGAAGTGGAGTGGAGTTTTCAACAGTAACAACAACATTCTTGTTCATAACTTTGCTGGTGACCTGTAAATCACCATATTAGAACAGTTTGCATGTTTCAGCCTTGCAATGCCCTGGTATTCATTTAACAAGGGATGTTGTGGTTTTGGTTTTATTTTTCATAGCTGTAGGTTGTGGTTTTTTGGCATCAATAGTTTTGGTTGATGGAAATACAGAAGCGTCCGATCCCGCCCGTCTGCTTTGACCCAAGACGTCACAAATATGGCGGAAACGACCATAAACCACGATTCCAATATGGCGCATATAAAGTCGTTACGTACACATTATGAGGACGAAAATACATCGAAAAACAAACACACACACGTTCCATAAAAAGCCTAATGACGCTAACGGGACAAACGCGGGAAATAGGGGCTTTTTGGGTGGGAACAAACTAAATGTAAACAAATTTAGACACCCACCCCCATAGAAAACCACCCAAAACGACGAAAAAAAACCGACATCACAAAACTCCCCAAATACCACTAAAGACAATATAATCTGGAATCGGACACTTCCCTTGACCTATATCACTCAACAGCAGCTCCCGATCCCATAAATTAGGACCTAACACTTCCCTTGACCTATATAGCTCAAAAACATCTCCCGATACCAAAACCAACATTCACAGCCACACATTGGGATCGAACACTTCCCTTGACTGTTATCCTTACAACATCTCCACATACAGCCGTCCCTGGTCCCAGAAGCCGGAACTTTAAGTAAGCCTCATTTCCTCACGACATACTGAATACTTCACGACTTCATCCAAAAATCCGAATAGTTGAAGAAATTTTATTAGAGACAACGCACTGTCCCCCATCATAGCCTCATAGCCGACAACCGAAAACTGTTGACCCAGTCAGTCATATCCATACCTACCAAAGACATAAAAAAAGCAATTTACCAAAATTGACACACGACGCCACACTCGCAAATGGTTCAAATGGCTCTGACCACTATGGGACTTAACATCTGAGGTCATCAGTCCCCTAGAACTTAGAACTACTTAAACCTAACTAACCTAAGGACATCACACACATGCATGCCCGAGGCAGGATTCGAACCTGCGACCGCAGCAGTCGCGCGGTTCCAGACTGAAGCGCCTAGAACCGCTCGGCCACCAGCGACCGGCTGCCACACTCGCAAGCTAAACCAAAAACATCACCTAACACACCACCATGGAGCACCAGCGATCGCATCAAAACGACTCCTACAAACACGCCACTCTGAAAAACTAAATTCCGCGCCGTCGTGACGTCACACACAACAGCCTTACGTCACGAGTCAAAGCCGACGGGTGGGATCGGACGCTTCGGTCGACCCAATTTTTTATTCGTCATTTTGTGTGTTTTGGGATCGCGGTGTGGTCTCTTTCACTGTTGTATATACCTCGTGACCCACCCTAAAAGACCCAATTTCCCGCGGTTGTCCCGTTAGTTGGATTGTATTTTTGGAGGGAGCTGTTATTGTCTTATTTATACGTATTTTCGTGCTTGTTGCCGTGTGTATGTAGTGAGACACTGAAGACGCTCAGAATAGCCGTTTCCGCCTTCTTCGTGCTGTGACGGGTCAAAGCAGACGGATGAAATGGGAGCCTTGCGTGGCAGCCAGCAGACGGGTAGGTACCTGGCGGCCGGCTCGGAGGGCAGCTGCGCGGTCAGGTGGTGCTGGAGCTCCTGGTTGTCGCGCACGCCGGCCTCCAGCTCCTGCAGGCGCGCGCGCAGGCTCTCGATGGTGAGGTTGTCCACGGCCAGCTGGTTGGGCAGCAGCTTCCCCGACGTGTCCTCCACCAGGCTGTCGTCGAACGACAGCGTCGGCGTGGCCGGCCCTTGCGGCGACGACCTGCAACCGCAGCTCTCACAAACCGAGTCAACTTCCGACCCGAGGTCGGCTAAAAACTTGCATTGTCAAAAATACAAACTGAACAGTAACCGATCAGAATGCTGGATATGGAGAAATGTTCGATACGAGTCACCAGCTTCGACCAGTAACAGCAAACTTGCGACAAACGCCACGAGCAATATCGCAACTATAACGTGATGTCTGTAGTTCCTTCTCTAGATTGTCGCACACATGACAAAATGGTAGATATCGAAATAGACGACAGAGGGATAGAGAAACAATTCAAATCGCTCAAAAGAGGAAAGGCCGCTGGACCGGATGGGATACCAGTTCCATTTTACACAGAGTACGCCAAGGAACTTGCCCCCCTTCTTGCAGCGGTGTACCGTAGGTCTCTAGAAGAGCGTAGCGTTCCAAAAGATTCGAAAAGGGCACAGGTCATCCCCGTTTTCAAGAAGGGACGTCGAACAGATGTGCAGAACTATACACCTATATCTCTAACGTCGATCAGTTGCAGAATTTTGGAACACGTATTATGTTAGAGTATAATGACTTTTCCGGAAACTAGAAATCTGTCGGAATCAGCATGGGTTTCGAAAAAGACGGTCGTGTGAAACCCAGCTCGAGCTCTTGGTCCACGAGACTCAGAGGGCCATAGACACGGGATCACAGGTAGATGCCGTGTTTCTTGACTTCCGCAAGGCGTTCGATACAGTTCCCCACAGTCGTTTAATGAAGAAAGTAAGAGCATATGGACTATCAGACCAATTGTGTCATTGCATTGAAGAGCTCCTAGATAACAGAACGCAGCATATCATTCTCAATGGAGAGAAGTCTTCCGAAGTAAGAGTGATTTCAGGTGTGCCGCAGGGGAGTGTCATAGGAACGTTGCTATTCACAATATACATAAATGACCTTGTGGATGACATCGGAAGTTCACTGAGGATTTTTGCGGATGATGCTGTGGTATATCGAGAGGTTGTAACAATGGAAAATTGTACGGAAATGCAGGAGGATCTGCAGCGAATTGACGCACGGTGCAGGGAATGGGAATTGAATCTCAATGTAGACAAGTGTAATGTGCTGCGAATACATAGAAAGATAGATCCCTTATCATTTAGCTACAAAATAGCAGGTCAGCAACTGGAAGCAGTTAATTCCATAAATTATCTGGGAGTACGCATTAGGAGTGATTTAAAATGGAATGATCATATAAAGTTGATCGTCGGTAAAGCAGATGCCAGACTGAGATAAATTGGAAGAATCCTAAGGAAATGCAATCCGAAAACAAAGGAAGTAGGTTACAGTACACTTGTTCGCCCACTGTTTGAATATTGCTCAACAGTGTGGGATCCGTACCAGATAGGGTTGATAGAAGAGATAGAGAAGATTCAACGGAGAGCGGCTCGCGTCGTTACAGGATTATTTAGTAATCGCGAAAGCGTTATGGAGATGATAGATAATCTCAAGGGGAAGACCCCGCAAGAGAGACGCTCTGTAGGTCGGTACGGGCTTTTGATGATGTTTCGAGAACATACCTTCACCGAGGAGTCAAGCAGTGTATTGCTCCCTACTATGTATATCTCGCGAAGAGACCGTGAGGATAAAATCTGAGAGATTAGAGCCCACACAGAGACATAGCGACAATCCTCCTTTCCACGAACAATACGAGACTGGAATAGAAGGGAGAACCGATAGAGGTACTCAAGGTACCCTCCGCCACACACCGTCGGGTGGCTTGCGGAGTATGGATGTAGACGTAGATGTAGATGTCACTGGCAATACTTTCAAATGGGCTGAGGTATAGATTTGGCTGTAACCACAATCAGGTCTTTCTTCAGTATCACATCGTTGGCTGCGCCTACTCGCAACCGAACTGTCACATTCCGACCTAACCTAGACCTCGGCCGAGCATCACAACCGGTTTTTTCCACTATCGAATTCGTCGGCTTCGTCGACACACGACGAAATTGTTACTTTCAGTCCTAACCTATACCTCGGGCTAAGCTACAGATCAGTTTCATTTTTTTGCTTCCCAATTCGTCTGCTAACAGCAAACCTGTGAATATACGCACTATATACAGGGTGTTACAAAAAGGTACGTCCAAACTTTCAGGAAACATTCCTCACACACAAAGAAAGAAAATATGTTATGTGGGCATGTTTCCGGAAACGCTTACTTTCCATGTTAGAGCTCATTTTATTACTTCTCTTCAAATCACATTAATCACGGAATGGAAACACACAGCAACAGAACGTACCAGTCTGACTTCAAACACTTTGTTACAGGAAATGTTCAAAATGTCCTCCGTCAGCAAGGATACATGCATCCACCCTTCGTCGCAGGGAATCCCTGATGCGCTGATGCAGCCCTGGAGAATGGCGTATTGTATCACAGCCGTCCACAATACGAGTACGAAGAGTCTCTACATTTGGTACCGGAGTTGCGTAGACAAGAGCTTTCAAATTCCCCCATAAATGAAAGTCGAGAGGGTTGAGGTCAGGAGAGCGTGGAGGCCACGGAATTGGTCCGCCTCTACCAATCCATCGGTCATCGAATCTGTTGTTGAGAAGCGTACGAACACTTCGACTGAAATGTGCAGGAGCTCCATCGTGCATGAACCACATGTTGTGTCGTACTTGTAAAGGCACATGTTCCAGCAGCAAAGGTAGAGTATCCCGTATGAAATCATGATAACGTGCTCCATTGAGCGTAGGTGGAAGAACACGGGGCCCAATCGAGACATCACCAACAATGCCTGCCCAAACGTTCACAGAAAATCTGTGTCGATGACGTGATTGCACAATTGCGTGCGGATTCTCGTCAGCCCACACATGTTGATTGTGAAAATTTACAATTTGATCACGTCGGAATCAAGCCTCATCCGTAAAGAGAACATTTGCACTGAAATGAGGATTGACACATTGTTGGATGAACCATTCGCAGAACTATCAGCTGCTGATAGTGCCTGCACACGCTGTACGCGGTACGAAAACAACTGGTTCTCCCGTAGCACTCTCCATACAGTGACGTGGTCAACGTTACCTTGTACAGCAGCAACTTCTCTGACGCTGACATTAGGGTTATCGTCAACTGCACGAAGAATTGCCTCGTCCATTGCAGGTGTCCTCGTCGTTCTATGTCTTCCCCAGTCGCGAGTCACAGGCTGGAATGTTCCGTGCTCCCTAAGACGCCGATCAATTGCTTCGAATGTCTTCCTGTCGGGACACCTTCGTTCTGGAAATCTGTCTCGATACAAACGTACCGCGCCACGGCTATTGCCCCGTGCTAATCCGTACCTCAAATGGGCATCTGCCAACTCCGCATTTGTAAACATTGCACTGACTGCAAAACCACATTCGTGATGAACACTAACCTGTTGATGCTACGTACTGATGTGCTTGATACTAGTACTGTAGAGCAATGAGTCGCATGTCAACACAAGCATCGAAGTCAACATTACCTTCCTTCAATTGGGCCAACTGGCGGTGAATCGAGTAAGTACAGTACATACTGACGAAACTAAAATGAGCTCTAACATGGAAATTAAGCGTTTCCGGACACATGTCCACATAACATCTTTTCTTTATTTGTGTGTGAGGAATGTTTCCTGAAAGTTTGGCCGTACCTTTTTGTAACACCCTGTATACGTAAAAAAGAGGTGTGACAGCAGCCATTAACATTACGTCACTGAGCCAAGCGGACGACTTGTTCGAACATTTCTCTTGACGCTAATTTCCTATGCCTCGTAATTAACGTGAGGTTGTATTTCGCGTAATCTTCGAGAACCTTAAGCATAGAAGTGCTGCCCACCCCATATTGTCAGCGATATGTATCAAACGTTCGATTGTCGAAGCAGTGAAAACAAAGGCGATAAATAACGAACGTAGTTTAAAATGAATGTAATATAAAATCAAACCTTAATACTACTACCGTCACTTTAAGCGATGTAATGAAGGAACTGGGAGACTGATTTACCTCAGACGCAAGCGACATTCTGAGCGCGGATAAAGCCGGCGACTGGAAGCATTTCCGTCTTCCCGTATCGAGGATAAACTCGTGAAATGTTTTTGAGAAATATCGGGAGAGTGTCACACGGATAAGATTTTCCTGATAATCGTAAACTGTGCGACTACAGGTACCGCAAAATGTATAGTTCACATCTCTTCCCCAGTCCGCCCTCTCTCGCAATGGATGATTTTAATGACTTCGACAATCGTTCAGTGTTTTGGCTGTGCACGGGTGAATCGCCTGAAGACACAAACAATACCGAGTGATTCAGAAACTCGTTATCGAAATCCTCATTGTTCGATTTTTGATACGATTTGAAGCCGTCGATTATCACTTTTGTACATGCAAGAGTCTATACAAGGGCGATGTACATGAGGACAATATTATGGAAATGGAAGAGGATGTAGATGAAGATGAAATGGGAGATACGATACTGCGTGAAGAGTTTGACAGAACACTGAAAGACCTGATTCGAAACAAGGCACCGGGAGTAGACAACATTCCATTAAAACTACTGACGGCCTTGGGAGAGCCAGTCCTGACAAAACTCTACCATCTGGTGAGCAAGATCTATGAGACAGGCGAAATACCCTCTGACTTCAATAAGAATATAATAATTCCAATCCCAAAGAAAGCAGGTGTTGACAGATGTGAAAATTACCGAACTATCAGTTTAATAAGTCACAGCTGCAAAATACTAACGCGAATTATTTACAGACGAATGGAAAAACTGGTAGAAGCCGACCTCGGGGAAGATCAGTTTGGATTCCGCTGAAATGTCGGGACACGTGAGGCAATACTGACCCTACGACTTATCCTAGAAAATAGATTAAGGAAAGGCAAACCTACATTCTAGCATTTGTAGACTTAGAGAAAGCTTTTGACAATGTTGACTGGAATACTCTCTTTCAAATTCTAAAGGTGGCAGGGGTAAAATACAGGTAGCGAAAGGCTATTTACAATTTGTACAGAAACCAGATGGCAGTTATAAGAATCGAGGGGCATGAAAGGGAAGCAGTGGTTGGGAAGGGAGTGACACAGGGTTGTAGCCTCTCCCCGATGTTATTCAATCTGTATATTGAGCAAACAGTGAAGGAAACAAAAGAAAAATTTGGAGCATTTATTAAACTCCACGGAGAAGAAATAAAAACGTTGAGGTTCGCCGATGACATTGTAAAGAGACAGCAAAGGACTTGGAAGAGCAGTTCAACGGAATGGACAGTGTCTTGAAAGGAGGATAGACGATGAACATCAACAAAAGCAAAACGAGAATAATGGAATGTAGCCGAATTAAGTCGGATGATGCTGAGGGAATTAGATTAGGAAACGAGACACTTAAAGTAGTAAAGGAGTTTTGCTACTTGGAGAGCCAAATAACTGATGATGGTCGAAGTAGAGAGGATATAAAATGTAGACAGGCAATGGCAAGGAAAGCGTTTCTGAAAAAGAGAAATTTATTAACATCGAGTATAGAATTAAGTGTCAAGAAGTCGTTTCTGAAAATATTTGTATGGAGTGTAGCCATGTATGGAAATGAAACATGGACGATAAATAGTTTGGAGAAGAAGAGAATAGAAGCTTTCGAAATGTGGTGCTACAGAAGAATGCTGAAGATTAGATGGGTAGATCACATAACTAATGAGGAGGTATTGAATAGAATTGGGGAGAAGAGGAGTTTGTGGCACAACTTGACAAGAAAAAGGGACTGGTTGGTAGGACATGTTCTGAGGCATCAAGGGATCACAAATTTAGCATTGGAGGGCAGCGTGGAGGGTAAAAATCGTAGAGGGAGACCAAGACATGAAAACACTAAGCAGATTCAGAAGGATGTAGGTTGCAGTAAGTACTGGGAAATGAAGAAGCTTGCACAGGACAGAGTAGCATGGAGAGCTGCATCAAACCAGTCTCTGGACTGAAGACCACAACAACAACATCGTTGCTAAAACAATTAGAAGTTCCATATGAGAACCCATTACCCATTACTTATGTGATCTACCCATCTAATCTTCAGCATTCTTCTGTAGCACTACATTTCGAAAGCTTCTATTCTCTTCTTGTCTAAACAATTTATCGTCCATGTTTCACTTCCATACATGGCTACACTCCATACAAATACTTTCAGAAACGACTTCCTGACACTTAAATCTATACTCGATGTTAACAAATTTCTCTTCTTCAGGAACGCTTTCCTTGCCATTGCATGTCTACATTTTATATCCTCTCTACTTCGACCATCATCAGTTATTTTGCTCCCCACGTAGCAAAACTACTTTACTACTTTAAGTGTCTCATTTCCAAATCTAATTCCCTCAGCATCACCCGACTTAATTCGACTACATTCCATTATCATCCTTTTGCTTTTGTTGACGTTCATTTTATATCCTCCTTTCAAGACACTATCCATTCCGTTCAACTGTTCTTCCAAGTCCTTTGCTGTCTCTGACAGAATTTTAATGTCATCGGCGACCCTTAAAGTTTTTATTTCTTCTCCATGGATTTTAATACCTACCCCGAATTTTTCTTTGGTTTCCTTCATTACTTGCTCAATATACAGATTGAATAAAGTCGGGGAGAGGTTAGAACCCTGTCTCACTCCCTTCCCAACCACTGCTTCCCTTTCATGCCCCTCAACTCTTATAACTGCCATTTGGTTTCTATACAAATTGTAAATAGCCTTTCAAAACGGTTCAAATGGCTCTGAGCACTATGGGACTTAACATCTGTGATGATCAGTCCCCTAGAACTTAGAACTAGTTAAACCTAACTAACCTAAGGACATCACACATATCCATGCCCGAGGCAGGATTCGAACCTGCGACCGTAGCAATCGCGCGGATCCGGACCGAGCGCCTTAACCGCTAGACCACCCCGGCCGGCAATAGCCTTTCGCTCCCTGTATTTGACCCCTGCCACCTTCAGAATTTGAAAGAGAGTATTCCAGTCAACATTGTCAAAAGCTTTCTCTAAGTCTACAAATGCTAGAAACGTAGGTTCGCCTTTCCTTGATCTACCCTCTAAGATAAGTCGTAGGGTCAGTATTGCCTCACGTGTTCCAACATTTCTACGGAATCCAAACTGATCTTCCCCTAGATCGGCCTCTACTACTTTTTCCATTCGTGTGTAAAGAATTCGCGTTAGTATTTTGCAGCCGTGACTTATTAAACTGATAGGTCGGAATTTTCACATCTGTCACACCTGCTTTCGTTGGGATTGTAGTTATTATATTCTTCTTGAAGTCTAAGGGTATTTCGCCTGTCTCATACATCTCCCGCGAGCAACGATAGTGCACCAAAATTGTTATTATAATAATTATTTTCTTAACTACAAACGTACTATGGCAAAACGTTAGGCTCTAGCCCTACAGTGTGTGATGGTAACGCCTAACGTTTGCGGCCGTGTGAATTGGAGGTGGCGGAACAACTGATTTATGTGGTCAAAGTGTAAGCGTGTTTCCGTTTCGATCGTGGAAGTAAAACTCGACACACACGAGCGAGTATCAGTCGTTCGTTCTCGCAGCAAACTCACGTCGCTAGAATCCTTTGAGCTCGCGCAGCGATACTCGCACAAGAAGACCGCAGGATGGACTCGACGTGGCGAGAGCCCTTCATGTGTGCAAAATCTGCCGTGAAAAATCTGGCAAATGCTTTGCTTTCTGGACAAATCCTCCATCCGGATAAAATCTCGAAGAACTCTTTAACATATAATCGATGCTTCATTTTAAAGGATTCACGAAACAGTAAAGTAATCAGATAAAACGTTTCTTCTAATTTTTGGCGAAATTCCTCCACGAGATGATGGGATTTCATTGTGCTCACCACGTATCTTACGTACAAAGTTTCGCAAGCGCCCCTTTCAGCAGCCGTGAACTAACAGTTACGTGTCTTACTACATTCGTGAGCGAAATGAGCCACCACCGCCATCTTTATTCTGCTTACGTATTCCAACAACAGCACCATACTTGCCCGCATCGTTTCTCTGGCGCTCCGGTTCCTGTAGGTTGAAACTAACAGGGCAGAAGTGCCTAGGTAAACTTCTGGTTTCGCAGCAAAGCCCGCACGAGACGTTTCACACCCTCGAAACCGACCGGCCCTCGTCTTAAATCTGCTTGCGAGATATGTGCCACGTTTCAGGGCATTTCTTCTCCTCTCCAATAAAGAAATTCACATCCAAACCGACTGCCACCATGACAGCTGTTGCTTTTCACACATTCATTTGTATTACGTGCATGTGATACGATTTTGTGCAATTATCGATCAAAGTTAAAATTTTCAAGTGCTGCCACAATCAGCTCATAAACATGTATAATGTTATGTTAAAAGTTGAACACGATAAGAGAAGTACTACAGTTGGAAACAATGTGTTTGTTTGTCTTGAGGCAGCACAGCTGACAGTGCTCAAATACCCGAACTTTATTCATTCAGTATTTGAGAATGAGAAAACTTAGTGATTTCCAACCAACTTTATACACAATTTCGAATCTTTACGAAACTTTTTCTCGCTGACATCCTCCACAAAATGATGAAACAAAAAACATTTATCGCTTACCGGTACTTCATTTTCGTTGCAAAACTCCGGCATCTGGCACGATGTGGTAATTTATTACTCTGTTACTACTAACTCTACTCACAACACATTTTGCAGGCAGTAGCCACATATACCAGTAAATGAACTACACATAATTCGGGAGATATCGAGCCATAAACATTGACACGAGTGAAAAACTAGCTTTCGCTTAAAACACAAATTGCTCAGCTTATATTCATCCAGAGTTTGATAATGAGAGCACTTGGCGAGTTCCGACAAACTTCAAATATAACTTGAAATCTTTTCTGACCTTTTTCCCACTTAGATGCTTAACGACAAGTATCCAAAACATAAAACACATTTGGAAAGCAATCAGACATATGGAGGTGTTTTATACACAGGACAGTGACTGTTTAAACAATCAGGAGTTTGCTGCCACCCACTACTAACGCAAAAGCACCATCCATTCTGCGTCTTAAAATCAGCAACAGGTTGGCCTGCTTCCGTAATGAATGTGTTTCGTCTCGGAGGTGAAACGTTCACATCGACATCTTGCCACGGTGAAACCACCACAACAATGTCCTCTGTGTCACCATTCTGAATACGCAGTCTGTAAAGAGTTAACAAATCCTCTGTGCAGCAAACCGTGACTTTGCACCTGCGAGACAGGCGACTTGGCGTAGAAGCGTCAAAGCTCGTTACTTTGCTTGTACTCTCTATCGTTTATACTGAACATACACTCCTGGAAATTGAAATAAGAACACCGTGAATTCATTGTCCCAGGAAGGGGAAACTTTATTGACACATTCCTGGGGTCAGATACATCACATGATCACACTGACAGAACCACAGGCACATAGACACAGGCAACAGAGCATGCACAATGTCGGCACTAGTACAGTGTATATCCACCTTTCGCAGCAATGCAGGCTGCTATTCTCCCATGGAGACGATCGTAGAGATGCTGGATGTAGTCCTGTGGAACGGCTTGCCATGCCATTTCCACCTGGCGCCTCAGTTGGACCAGCGTTCGTGCTGGACGTGCAGACCGCGTGAGACGACGCTTCATCCAGTCCCAAACATGCTCAATGGGGGACAGATCCGGAGATCTTGCTGGCCAGGGTAGTTGACTTACACCTTCTAGAGCACGTTGCGTGGCACGGGATACATGCGGACGTGCATTGTCCTGTTGCAACAGCAAGTTCCCTTGCCGGTCTAGGAATGGTAGAACGATGGGTTCGATGACGGTTTGGATGTACCGTGCACTATTCAGTGTCCCCTCGACGATCACCAGTGGTGTACGGCCAGTGTAGGAGATCGCTCCCCACACCATGATGCCGGGTGTTGGCCCTGTGTGCCTCGGTCGTATGCAGTCCTGATTGTGGCGCTCACTTGCACGGCGCCAAACACGCATACGACCATCATTGGCACCGAGGCAGAAGCGACTCTCATCGCTGAAGACGACACGTCTCCATTCGTCCCTCCATTCACGCCTGTCGCGACACCACTGGAGGCGGGCTGCACGATGTTGGGGCGTGAGCGGAAGACGGCCTAACGGTGTGCGGGACCGTAGCCCAGCTTCATGGAGACGGTTGCGAATGGTCCTCGCCGATACCCCAGGAGCAACGGTGTCCCTAATTTGCTGGGAAGTGGCGGTGCGGTCCCCTACGGCACTGCGTAGGATCCTACGGTCTTGGCGTGCATCCGTGCGTCGCTGCGGTCCGGTCCCAGGTCGACGGGCACGTGCACCTTCCGCCGACCACTGGCGACAACATCGATGTACTGTGGAGACCTCACGCCCCACGTGTTGAGCAATTCGGCGGTACGCCGACCCGGCCTCCCGCATGCCCACTATACGCCCTCGCTCAAAGTCCGTCAACTGCACATACGGTTCACGTCCACGCTGTCGCGGCATGCTACCAGTGTTAAAGACTGCGATGGAGCTCCGTATGCCACGGCAAACTGGCTGACACTGACGGCGGCGGTGCACAAATGCTGCGCAGCTAGCGCCATTCGACGGCCAACACCGCGGTTCCTGGTGTGTCCGCTGTGCCGTGCGTGTGATCATTGCTTGTACAGCCCTCTCGCAGTGTCCGGAGCAAGTATGGTGGGTCTGACACACCGGTGTCAATGTGTTCTTTTTTCCATTTCCAGGAGTGTATTTCTTATTTTGTCTGTCGCCATTTCTTTGCAACACATCTGTGTAACAAAAAGTTACGTATTGTAATTTCTTCCTTTCATAATAAAACTCATTAATACGATTTGTTTGAATTTTGTCTAGCGATCCGAGAAAGCCCTCATTTGACGACTAGGCAGGATTTAACAATGAGCACGAATGAAAGTCACTACTTTAATTACAACTTTCAGGATAATGTCTAAATTTAAAGATGTAACAGAACTTTCATTGTAAAATTTGGCAGTGATACTTTATCCACGTAGCTGTTTCCCGCCTTAGTTGCTTCTGTCTGGAGTAATTTAACTAATTCTTCTCGCTTTACTGCAAATCGAGGGTCTCAATTTGTTGTTACTCTTGCAGATTTGTAATTTCCAAGCCGAGCCTGCTTATAGTTGCAATAACACCCCGTGTTAATTTCACTGTGGTACCTTAAAGAGGGGCTAGGACACAAAATTCTCCTGCAACAACCGAGTCTTTATCGATTTCTGTCACGAATGTTGCAAACTACGCAAGTACCGCTCTCGCCGGTTGCCAGAGAACAAAACTCAATCTCTGTGTCTTACCATTTTAAAGTGTTCTCAGGACTGGTGGCTAGTTTGTCACTACGGCGGGCTAACTAAATCGATAAGCTTAATTTCGAAACTGCGCTCTCTTTTCAGGGCTAAATATTCATCAGAACGCTTTGAGGCATTTTCTTGCAGTAACTTCTGCAACTCGCTTTAAGGAATGAGTCGAACTGTGAGCACATTTCGTTAAAAAGAAACTACTGCCCTCAAGGGTGGAATACTTTGTTTCCAGGAGACTGGCCCTCAAATTTATCATACGATGATGAATGTTTCATGTCGTAATGTCGTCTCGTATTATGCTAGTAAATCGCCGATACTTTAAACAATCCAACTCCCATTGATAAAACAACTTCAAACGTATGATCACGTTACAGATAAATTAACAGGTTAAATATCGTGACAATAAGTATGTAGGAAAAGTTTAAAATTTTGCCTAAAGTTTGTTGGAATATGTTGAGTCATCTCATTACGAACCAGCAGATGAATATAATAGCCTGGGTAATTTGTGCTCCATTTTAAGCAAAAGCTAATTTTTCACGCGTCTCAAAGTTCACGACGTCCGATCTCGTGAAGTATGTGTCGCACGATGATACAATTCTGCAGGGACAGACACCATCTGCAGACTTAACCAGTAAAGAAGCAATAGATTAAAACGTCATGTACGATGCTGAGATTTTACTGCAACAACAGCAAAAATGTGGTAAACTATAAACTCTTTTTTTTCATTTCATCATTTTGTGGGGCGTGTCTGCGAGAAAAACTTTCATTAATGTCTGAAGCAAAGATCAACAAAGTTCAGAATAAAATACTTCGAACACGTAAAGCACTGAAAACTGGAAACACCCAACACGACATTTGCAAATAACTTCATGTAACAGAATCGCCACACACTTGGCATAAAAGCGGCAATAATAATTTGCAGACATGTCCACCTACAACAACCCCCCCCTCCCCCACCCCAAAAAATAACCACTACAGTAACTTCAAGCATATGATACGCCATTCTTTTTTGAAGTTATAACTTACACCTGAAATATCCGATAGAAAAAAAAATGCCCACTTATTGTTTCTAATAAACGGGCGATTTCTGTCCCGGCGCAACATCAAGCGCCGGCACGTCAGCCTGGAACGAGACGTCCACGTCTACGTATACATCTACATCTACATCCATACTCTGCCAGCCACCTGACGGTGTGTGGCGGAGGGTACTTTGAGCACCTTCTATTCCAGTCTCGTATTGTTCGTGGAAAGAAAGATTCTCGGTATGGCTCTGTGTGGGCTCTAATCTCTCTGATTTTATCCTCACGGTCTCTTCGCGAGATATACGTAGGAGGGAGCAATACACTGCTTGACTCCTCGGTGAAGGTATGCTCTCGAAACTTCGGCAAAAGCCCGTACCGAGCTACTGAGCGTCTCTCCTGCAGAGTCTTCCACTGGAGTTTATCATATCCGTAACGCTTTCGCGATTGCTAAATGATCCTGTAACGAAGCTCGCTGCTCTCCGTTGGATCTTCTCTATCTCTTTTATCAACACCATCTGGTACGGATCCCACACTGCTGAGCAGTATTCAAGCAGTGGGCGAACAAGTGTACTACTTCCTTTGTTTTCGGATTGCATTTCCTTAGGATTCTTCCAATGAATCTCAGTCTGGCGTCTGCTTTACTGACGATCAACTTTATATGATCATTCCATTTTAAATCACTCCTAATGCCTACTCCCACATAATTTAAGGAATTAACTGCTTCCAGTTGCTAAGCTGCTATATTGTAGCTAAATGATAAAGGATCTGTCTTTCTATGTATTCGCAGCACATTACACTTGTCTACATTGAGATTCAATTCCCATTTCCTGCACCATGCGTCAATTAGTTTCAGATCCTCCTGCATTTCAGTACAATTTTCCATTGTTACAACCTCTCGATATACTACAGCATCATCCGCAAAAAGCCTCAGTGAACTTCCGATGTCATCCACAAGGTCATTTATGTATATTGTGAATAGCAACGGTCCTACGACACTCCCCTGCGGCACACCTGAAATCACTCTTACTTCGGAAGACTTCTCTCCATTGAGAATGACATGCTGCGTTCTGTTATCTAGGAACTCTTCAATCCAATCACACAATTGGTCTGATAGTCCATATGCTCTTACTTTGTTCATTAAACGACTGTGGGGAACTGTATCGAACGCCTTGCGGAAGTCAAGAAACACGGCATCTACCTGTGAACCCGTGTCTATGCCCCCCTGAGTCTCGTGGACGAATAGAGCGAACTGGGTTTCACAAGATCGTCTTTTTCGAAACCCATGCTGATTCCTACAGAGTAGATTTCTAGTCTCCAGAAAAGTCATTATACTCGAACATATTACGTGTTCCAAAATTCTACAACTGATCGACGTTAGAGATATAGGTCTGTTGTTCTGCACATCTGTTCTACGTCCCTTCTTGAAAACGGGGATGACCTGTGCCCTTTTCCAATCCTTTGGAACGCTACGCTCTTGTAGAGACCAACGGTATACCGCTGCAAGAAGGGGGGCAAGTTCCTTCGCGTACTCTGTGTAAAATCGAACTGGTATCCCATCAGGTCCAGCGGCCTTTCCTCTTTTGAGCGATTTTAGTTGTTTCTGTATCCCTCTGTCGTCTATTTCGATATCTACCATTTTGTCATCTGTGCGACAATTTAGAGAAGGAACTACAGTGCAGTCTTCATCTGTGAAAGAGCTTTGGAAAAAAAAGACATTTAGTATTTCGGCCTTTAGTCTGTCACCTCTGTTTCAGTACCATTTTGGTCACAGATTGTCTGGACATTTTATTTTGATCCCCCTACCGCTTTGACATAAGACCAAAATTTCTTAGGATTTTCTGCCAAGTCAGTACATGGAACTTTACTTTCAAATTCATTGAACGCCTCTCGCATAGCCCTCCTCACACTACATTTTGCTTCGTGTAATTTTTGTTTGTCTGTGTGGTGTCACCGCCAGACACCACACTTGCTAGGTGGTAGCATTTAAATCGGCCGCGGTCCGTTAGTATACGTCGGACCCGCGTGTCGCCACTGTCAGTGGTAGCAGACCGAGCGCCGCCACACGGCAGGTCTAGAGAGACGTACTAGCACTCGCCCCAGTTGTACAGCAGACTTTGCAAGGAAAGGTTCACTGACAAATACGCTCTCATTTCCCGAGACGATAGTTAGCATAGCCTTCAGCTACATTTGCTACGACCTAGCAAGGCGCCGTATTCAATTGATATTGAGATTCTATTAATGTATCAAGAGCGATGTTCTACAAATGTGGATTAAAGTTAAGTATTCCAGAAGCTACGTACTTTTCTTTATAGCATTCATTACGTATCCTGTTTCAGACCTCACGCCAGCCTGCGTGAGTTTAAGCGCGTGCCTTCCGGCTTCCTCTCATTGTGTCTAGGCTGTCTTGTCTAGACACAACAGTCTGCAAGGCTTTGGCTATGTTTATGCTTGCTGTGAAGTTCCCTTTGCTTCCGCAGCAGTTTTCTAACTCGGCTGTTGTACCAAGGTGGCTCTTTTCCATCTCTTACGATCTAGCTTGGCACATACTCACCTAATGCATATTGTACGATGGTTTTGAACTTCATCCACTGATCCTCAACACTATCTGTACTTGAGACAAAACTTTTGTGTTGAGCCGTCAAGTACTCTGAAATCTGCTTTTTGTCACTTTTGCTAAACAGAAAAATCTTCCTACCTTTTTTAATATTTCTATTTACTGTTGAAATCATCGATGCAGTAATCGCTGTTTGATCGCCGATTCCCTGTTCTGCGTTGACTGTTTCATCTAGTTCGGGTCTGTTTGTCACCAGAAGGTCTAATATTTTATCGCCACGAGTCGGTTCTCTGTTTAACTGCTCAAGGCAGTTTTCAGATAAGGCACTTAAAAAAAATTTCACTGGATTCTTTGTCCCTGCCACCCGTTATAAACGTTTGATCCTCCCAGTCTATATCCGGCAAATTAAAATCTCGACCCAGAACTATAACATGGTGGGGAAATCAACTCGAAATATTTCCCAAATTTTCCTTCAAGTGCTCTGCCACAACAGCTGCTGAGCCAGGGGGCCTATAGAGACATGAATTACCAATGTTTGGGCATGCTTTAACCGTGACGTTCACCCAAATTATTTCAGATTTCCGTCAATTTCCTTCGATTCTATTGCACTTTTTTATCGCTATAAATACGCCTCTCCCTTCACTGTCCAGCGTGTCTCTGCGGTATACATTCCAATCTGAGTTTAGAATCTCATTACTGTTTACGTCTGGTTCCAGCCAACTTTATGTCCCTGGTACTATGTGAGCATTATGACCGTTTGTTAATGAGAGCAGTTCTGGGACCTTTCTATAGACGCTCTTCCAGTTTACTATTGCCACATTGATATTGTTATTATACAGGATGTTACAAAAAGGTACGGCCAAACTTTCAGGAAACATTCCTCACACACAAATAAAGAAAAGATGTTCTGTTGAAATGTGTTCGGAAACGCTTAATTTCCATGTTAGAGCTCATTTTAGTTTCGTCAGTAGGTACTGTACTTCCTCGATTCACCGCCAGTTGGCCCAATTGAAGGAAGGTGATGTTGACTTCGGTGCTTGTGTTGACATGCGACTCATTGCTCTACAGTACTAGCATCAAGCACATCAGTACGTAGCATCAACAGGTTAGTGTTCATCACGACGAGGACACCTGCAATGGACGAGGCAATTCTTCGTGCAGTTGACGATAACGCTAATGTCAGCGTCAGAGAAGTTGCTGCTGTACAAGGTAACGTTGACCACGTCACTGTATGGAGAGTGCTACGGGAGAACCAGTTGTTTCCGTACCGTGTACAGCGTGTGCAGGCACTATCAGCAGCTGATTGGCCTCCACGGGTACACTTCTGCGAATGGTTCATCCGACAATGTGTCAATCTTCATTTCAGTGCAAATGTTCTCTTTACGGACGAGGCTTCATTCCAACGTGATCAAATTGTAAATTTTCACAATCAACATGTGTGGACTGACGAGAATCCGCGAGCAAATGTGCAATCACGCCATCAACACAGATTTTCTGTGAACGTTTGGGCAGGCATTGTTGGTGATGTCTCGATTGGGCCCCATGTTCTTCCACCTACGCTCAATGGAGCACGTTATCATGATTTAATACGGGATACTCTACCTTTGCTGCTAGAACATGTGCCTTTACAAGTACGACAGGTCATGTGGTTCATGAACGATGGAGCTCCTGCACATTTCAGTCGAAGTGTTCGTACGCTTCTGAACAACATATTCGGTGACCGATGGATTGGTAGAGGCGGACCAACTCCGTGGCCTCCACGCTCTCCTGACCTCAACCCTCTTGACTTTCATTTATGGGGGCATTTGAAAGCTCTCGTTTACGCAACCCCGGTACCAAATGTAGAGACTCTTCGTGCTCGTATTGTGGACGGCTGTGATACAGTACGCCATACTGCAGGGCTGCATCAGCGCATCAGGGATTCGCTGCGACGGAGGGTGGATGCACGTATCCTCGCTTACGGAGGACATTTTGAACATTTCCTGTAACAAAGTGTTTGAAGTCACGCTGGTACGTTCTGTTGCTGTGCGTTTCCATTGCATGATTAATGTGATTTGAAGAGAAGTAATAAAATGAGCTCTAACATGGAAAGTAAGTGTTTCCGGACACATGTCCACATAACATATTTTCTTTATTTGTGTGTGAGGAATGTTTCCTGAAAGTTTGGCCGTACCTTTTTGTAACACCCTGTATACAGCAGAGAAGGCTGTGAGACGACGCTGACTGGGACCGCACCGCGACAGCAGCGGCCCCCCTATGAAGGGAAGGTGAGCGCCGCTGCTGCCGACGCCGCCCTCACCAGAAGACGAGCCGTCATCCAGACGACTCATTGCTCACTTGTGCTCTACAGCGTGATTGTAAACGCTGTAGCAATAACACCACTTCTCAGAATGACGTCAAGTTGCAACGGAGTCCTATCGGAGAAGGGGGAAAACGTATGGCAGGAGAGAAGAATAGTGTGAAAATTGATCAATAGAAGGCGCTGTATGTGTCAGAATACGTAAATGAACACACCTGTCATGCGCACGACCCACTGAAGTCGGTATAAACACGCCGGGTACACGGCTTTTCCTCCTCTCGCGTCTGCGACGTTCGCCAAGACTGTCTCAATGCAGGATCGCGCTCTACTTGTAAAGCTGTATTACAAGAACGATGACTGCACACGTCGCTCTGCAGGATAGGTCAATACACAGAATTGTCGAATATGGGCAACGGAAAATCCACACGCAAATCAACCAGTACCACTTCATCCTGTAAAGGTAACTGTGTGGTGCGGGTTTACGGCATCATTTATCATAGGGCCATATTTTTTCGAAGAGACAGTTGCTTCAGGTCCTGTTACCTGTACCGTCACTGGTAACAGCTATGAGTGTCTTTTGCGCAACCACGTCATTCCAGCTCTCCAACAGCGTGGATGTGTGGATCGGGTCATTTTTATGCAAGATGGCGCACCTCCGCACATTGTAAATATAGTTAAGCAGCTGCTGAAGAGCCATTTCGGAAATGCTACAGCCTGGCGGTCCCAATCACCTGACGTTAACCCGTGTGACTTCTGGCTGTGGGGCTGACTGACAGATGTCGTGTTCAGCGTTCCGATTGCAGACATAGGCTGCATTGAGGGCACACACCTTCTGAACGTGGCCCGGGAAACACTTTGATCTGTTATGGAACATGCTGTTTCTCGATTTCAACTTGTTGCAGAAAACGGTGGACAGCATGTTGAACATGTTTTGCGCCAAATTAATAATCTGATTTCATTTTGATTGATGCTTTTTATGTGGTTTTTGGCCTCAGGACCATTAAAAACCGATTTTTCCCATTCGATGTGTTATGACCTTGCTGTGGTGGATGGGCTTACGCAACTAACAGTATCACGCCTGTACACCCACGCACACTGAGTAATACAGTTTGTTTAACGTCAAACGTACATCTTAAGCATTGTTGTGTGATTCATTTGTCATTTGTAGTCGACCAGTATTAAATTATGATGCTTACAGCGCCATCTATCGCTACATTTCTCGTGCCAGACGTTTTCTCCCTTCTCCGATAACATTCCGTTGCAATTTGACGTCATTCTGACCAGTGGTGTTCTTCCTACAGCGGTTTCAAACTTTAATTATAATCACCCTCTATATTATTTGCTTGCATGAAAAATTGTATACATTGAACTACATTCATTATTTGCATGTCGCCAATTGCTTGCGACACTTCTTTGTAAAAAGGCAAAGTTAAGTATTGTAAATTTACTTTACTGTAATAAAAACGATTAATATGATTTGCTTGAACTGATGTCTAGCTATCCGAGAAAACAGCTTTCTAGGCACCCTATATTAGACGAGTGGGTACGATCTTACAATTTCAATAGTTCAAATGGTTCTGAGCACTATGGGACTTAACATCTGAGGTCATCAGTCCCCTAGAACTTAGAACTACTTAAACCTAACTAACCTAAGGACATCACGCACACCCATGCCGGAGGCAGGATTCGAACCTGCGACCGTAGCAGCATTACAATTTCAGTCTAGAGGTTTCAAACTATATTCCGATTATTACAGTTTTATCCTCAGGAAGCCACAAACTCACTCTTTCTTGGATTAAACTCGACCGAAGAAAACATACTGATTTGAATTTCACCGACTGTCGTCCAAAGCCTACACGTTCGCGTGATGAGGTCGGCTACTGAATGCAATCGATCTGCCGCCTTTGGCCGACATCGGCCGCCGTATTATCGGACGGCTGGCCAACTGGCACGTGGCCCACTGCCCGCAAGTACAGTCGAGCTACCGACAAACTGGACGTGCGTGCGCGCATTGGCAAATCGACCGACCAACTTTTCCTGTGAGGCGACCTGTTAGGTACGACCACCGTCTCCATCACTATTCCTTCACGGTAAAGAAATACATAGCAAAATAAATAAATGATATAATACAGATATAATTAACTACAGAGAAACTAAGAGATAGGTCAGAGACGAACTAGTGGCAATGTTGGCAACGCTGCAAAAACATAATGGACACTTAGAAGAACACAAATAAACAGTGAACAGTGGGGTACAAAAAGTGTGCTGAGTAAAACGTAAAAAAATGCATAGTTCTGCAAAGTAGAATTAGACCACAATTGTCAGTGTGTAAAAAAGAAAGAAACCAAAGACGTGTTAGCAGACGGCATTTCCTGACGTAGGCGAAAAACCGAGCAAAAATTACCGCACGTAAAAACCAACAAATTGTTAACGAACTGTATTTCAATCTAACAAAGAAATCAAATTGCACATATCTTTAATTACACACCGCTGATGATGCTTTACTTTAATAAAGCGGAAAGCGCCTGGTGAGAAAAACACGCATTTTTTTGTAGTTGTAACGACGAAACAAAAATAGCCTTAGGAATTGTAAAGGAACTACGGACAATATCGCAACACAAACACAATTTGCAAACAATCCACGTCCATATGAATGACGGTGTGTACTTGTTACTGTCGCCGGTCGTCACTTTGTACACTCTTTGACATAAAACTTGACCGGCGGCCGGCCGCTTCAGAGGCTAAGTCCGCGCCGATCGCGACATGGGACAAAAAAACTGGCCAACTCGCTAATTCTCTAAGTCCGGTTATCTGCACAATCTGGCAACACTGTAGACTGCGGCACTTCCTGGAGGAAAACTTGTCCCATGATAGAGAAACTCTAGGCTGATTACGCCTGTGGTCTAGCGGTAGCGTGCGTTGTTTCTGTTCATAATGTCAGTGGATCGAGAGCAGCTGGCATAAAATATTTTTATAGCCTCTTCTGTCTGAATGCTGAAGACGTGAATGTAATGGTAGCGCAGATTCAATCTATTTCGCTTTGTGACACACCGATATCAAAATTTTATCCAGTAACGATTTTGCGGCAATTTCCTGCAGACTGTCCTCCTCTGGACGCCGTATGCGGCAAAGCTCCGGGATCCATTTGCTGGCTACTGGCAGCGGCCGTGGCGACAGCAGCGGCGCTGCACTCCCCCGTTCTTTATCGAAAGCGCCTGCTACCGCTCATCGCTTTTGATGATTTAAAACGCTTTATTATTAAACGTTGCTCCACAGAAAATTTCTACAATTTCCATTCACGCTCAAAAGCAACGGAGACAGACGCCCTGATTAGTAGGCGGGTATTTAATTACATTAATCGGCAAGAGCTGAGTATGGCCCGAAATGAATTTTATAGACTGGGACGAAATTAAACCACCTCACTACATTCGATGAATTTATAAATGCTTCATACTTCGTTTCTTTTCCTTTCAAACTCAATTATTTGTGCAACTTTTGGTCAATGTTTGGATGTTTTCGTCAAGCCAGAGTGAGCGTCTGTGGTGTAAAGTGTATTACAGTTCTTGTTTCATTCCTTATGGTAAGTCTATGCGATAAACTGTGTGAATACCCTGCAATGCATGCTCTGTAGCAGTGCAGGAACACTGCACATTTGGAGTTCCATGTATGGGTTCATGAAGTATTTATTGTTGATCGGAAGTGATAGTTAAGGTCATCAGATTTAAACCAGAAGAATTTGTCGTTTTGAAGGTTTCAGAGAACGGAAAGGAATTGCTAACGCCGGTGTTAGAAAACGTCTACAGTTAAATGCTATTGCAAAAATTTAGAAGAAGGGAACTGCATTAATGAACATGTGCACTTCATAAACAACCTTCTGACATGTTAGACCTATATGACGAACAAAGCTCAAATTTATATCGTTGATAGTCGGTTTGAATCTTTTCAGGGTCTATTTTACAGTGAAGCACCTTGGAATTTGCAAACCAGAAATCCATGATATTAACTTAATTTACTAAGTCGAAATCGGACGAAGATTGATGTTTAAAGGCATTCTTCAGATTTCGCATAAGAAATTTTTACTAGCAGTTTGCCACTCCATTAATTAAAATGGAAAATAAAATGTTGTAGTCAGCGGCTTCTACCGTGATTCGAACTGCTATGTATTATAGTACAAGCACTGCAACGCACAAGGGAACCTCTGAGCTAACGACACACTGGCGGCCAGAGGCGGACTATAGTCACTGCGATGTTGCCTGAGCCTCAAAACGCAACCTTAAACACACGAACAGAGGAGGTGGAGATTACTGTTTTAACGTCCCGTCGACAACGATGTCATTAGAGACGGAGCACAAGCTCGGATTAGGGAAGGATGGGGAAGGAAATCGGCCGTGCCCTTCCTAAGGAACCATCCCGGCATTTGCCTGAAGCGATTTAGGGAAATCATTGAAAACCTAAATCAGGATGGCCGGGCGCGGGATTGCACCGTCGTCCTCCCGAATGCACACACAAACAGGTGTTACTTATGTGAAGAACGCCGTTCTTGGAGTCCAGAAATTAAATATACTTTCTAATTGTGTCATCTTGCAGTGGATTATATCGGACGAGTCTTCGATGTGGAAAACGAATGTCAAGTGAATTTAGCGAGGTAACGCCGACCTACACCCGGAAGTAAATGCACTATCAGAGTGTTGACAAATACTTGCTACGACGCTGCCATTTCTAGGCTCTCTGACGAGGCAGCTCTTCAGCGAAATGCTTGCCGTGATTCTCCGATACGGTTCTTCAGAGTGGAGACGCACGCGCACGTTTGGTTTTTATGCGGCGTTCTCCCCTGATGGTTTCTGACGTCGCCTTGTGGGCTATGTATACATATGAGACATTCAATTATCATTAATCCAGAATGATACAAGTTTAAGCTTCCGGCGTGGAAGAAGGCTGTTGACGCCGACATTATATCATTTCAACGTAGGGAAAGCAAAACGGATCATTCAATGTTTCTCATTCAACATAAAGCATGTGAGATAATTTTCCGTAACGTTCATAATCATCTAAAAATACAAACGAAGTAAAAATACACCGGAAGCTTATTCGAAGTGAATATAACGCTTTGCACCTCGATGTCGAATTTGTCCACTTGCAATCTTTTGCAGCATACACATAGAATGTCATGATTACCACGAGAATGAAGAAATATGTTGGTAAGGATGGAAGCAAGAAGAGACGCAGTCAACAAATATTCTATTCTTCATGGCATTCATTTCATTTGACACGTAAGAAGTGGTAAAGCGGGAATTTACTTTCGTTAACACGAAAGATATGCCGCACATATTGATAACGAGGAAGTCTGCGTCTTCATACGTTTCCTCCTTGAAATCTGTATGCTCTATTATATACTAAGTAGCCCGATCATTCAGTAATGTTACCCTCTTGTTTGACCCCGTAACGATGAACAGATTCCAAATGCATGTCTCCCTTCCTGGGTTGTTTTTTGTGTTTTATTGCTTGGAATTCCTGAAGCAGACCACTGTGCCTTCCCCCCTCGTGGGTTAGGTCTCAAAACTAAACCGCTTTGTATCCAATGGCATAATTTATTCAGACAGCATCAGCATAAGACTATCAAACAAAGCCTTCCATTTACAGTTGCAGCACTCTAACCAGCACTGACCAAAGTGTAATCCACGGTCATGGTCCTAAATTACCAGCTGTCTGCTACTGTGACAAAGTCCGTACTACACTGTCGATTCCGCAGCACCATTTTATCTGGTAACACTGTGTAGTTGCACAGCTGTGCTACCAGGTCTGTCCTCACACTGTCAACTTTATGTATCTCACTTCTCCTGTAGCGTAGATCACGAGGAGCCGAAGTAAATGAGTGTATTCTGCATGACGTAACATTCGGTATTCCCTTCTTTCATAGCCACTCTTCATGTGCATCGATACCAAATAGGAATGTGAAAACTCTTGCGAGTGAGAGAATGACAATGACAATAACAATCGTAACAAGAACAAGCAAATAATGAATGATGTTTATTCCAACGCAGAACGAGAATGTCTTTAAATATAAAAATCTGTATCTATACCTATATCCATATCTATTGATCTTTGAGTTGGCACAATGCAAATATATTCTTAGCATTTAGTTACTGAATTTAGTTCTGGATGTTTGCAGAGAAAAGGAAAAGTCGGTACTTCTCGCTAGTGTAATATAATGTGAACCAGCAACTACCCTTTCCTTAGAACACGACTCAAGCAGGTCCTCAAGTAGGTAGCAAGGCACTGCTGCATTCTGTTCCCTGACATTGCTCTGATGACGGTTAATGCAGATAGTTCCGATTATGAAATACAAAACGTATTGCAGGTTAGTTCCTAGGATAGTAACATTAAATTTGCGTTGTAGACGGCACATGAACGTGACGACTATCCATATTACTCGTCAATATAAAAAGACAATATTTTGGGAATTTAGCAGGATTACTCAAAATGAATTCTGAAATTGGGTGACTGACTGCACAGGTGCTAAACGTCGTCAAGAGTATACGATGTCCTAATCGCATTAGGAATATGAAGAACGTCTTCGACAGCTCGCAACTTTCACATTGCTATCTCCACCCTACTCCAGACAGCCCTCGGTGGAGTTGCACTACGTTGCCGATGTTGTGGAAGGCCTTCAAACCGACAACAGACCACATATTGAAAAATACAAGCGAATTCTCTTGCAGCGTAAGCTTATTGTAACTAATCTAAAAATTATTGGAGAGGAACATTGTCCTATTCAAAAAAAGTAAAATGTTACACACTGTTGACGTCAAACGGACATTATCTATGTCCTGTCTTGTGTCCTACTCATCTATAATATCAAGTGTACTATGAAAATGATTATATATAATGGATGATAGGGTAATGCATTGATACCAGATAGTGGGGGCCGGCCGGTGTGGCCGTGCGGTTCTAGGCGCTTCAGTCTGGAACCGCGTGACCGCTACGGTCGCAGGTTCGAATCCTGCCTCGGGCATGGATGTGAGTGATGTCCTTAGGTTAGTTAGGTTTAAGTACTTCTAAGTTCTAGGGGACTGATGACCTTAGAAGTTAAGTGCCATAGTGCTCAGAGCCATATGAACCATTTGAACTATTTAACACAAAATGACATTAAAAATTAAAGTTATTCACGAGCAGCTAGTTGAGAATATGTATGAACATTAAATGACACGACGAACTGAAATAATATGACGAAGAGTTCAGCGCTCACTGGGAATAGAGCCCCACACATATCGTTGTTGACTACACACAAAGAGACGTCAGCTACCGAATTTTTCTCCACCAGCTGCTCAGAATAGCATCTTGAACTTACAGTCATCTCGCAAATAGTTCTGTGTCTCACTGGGAGTTAAAAACGTCAGATATCGTTTGTGTTGACAAAGAATGAAAATACATTAAAAATCAAAATTATTATCCACCAGCAGATACGTGTTCTCATGATAGAGCTTGATAATACATAATTAAATCTTTAGTGCCGGGCCAGGATTCGATCCCATTCACGCGTAATATGTGAAGGTGTTGAGGAATCTGCAGTTTTGAACAAACAACAAATTGTAGCCGAGCTGTATTGCCACGAAGGGATCAAATTCCGCGTTAAGGGCGGTCTGAGTTGCATTCCCAGTTTATAACCAATTTTATCGACATACAGAAGCTCAAATAAAAGATGGAATAAGTGTCCTGTGACCATACATAGCGTTTGTGTCGTCACTTGAAATAAATAACTAGTATAAGAAAGGTTACTGGTGATAGAGTTTCTACATGTCGCCACTCCAGACTTTATTGTGGTTCAACCTACCGTCTACTTGGTAAAGAAGGAATATCATCTTTAATGTGAATTTTCAGACCACGCAGCCATTATATCTCCCTCACTTGGTGTAGCCAGGAGAGAATGGAATCTGTCTCTCCCTATCTAAAATCATTGGCGGAAGTGAGAATCGAACCCAGACCATAGGTATAACAACCTACCATCCGTCCAACAGACCACGAAATCCTCTTCTCTGCGAGTCATTTTTCTATCGTAACGCAGTTGCGCCACACTGGATGAGAATTCTGACACACAGGCTCCCTGTAGTAATTTGCAGCATGTTCAGTAAATTCATTTACTTGGTTGACCGAATCACCATGAACTAGCTGCCTCGGCTACCCAGTGCATACATTCGACTATTTTGTAATCACAGAAATAAAATCACGTAACTGCCACCTACACACAACTGCCAACAGTGTAGGATGCAGAAGTTTAAATAGGAAGTGTTCCTTTCTACTTGAGCTATTCTATTGCGCTATCTGTTACTAGAAAACGTCGTTCAGTCCAAAAGAAAAGCTGTAACTGTTTGTCTCTCAGAAGTCAAGACCTGGCCATATGCATAATCTCACAGTGCTGTGGAATCCAAAAGTTCTGGAGGAATAGTTGCCGAGCTCTGGAGCTGCTGTAGCTACGTGTCAGCTTGTAGCATAGATAAGATGTCGCGAGTTCGAATACATTCAGTGCTACATTTTTTAAAACGCAATTCTGCTCTCTGCTGAAGGTATCAATCTAATGGAACTTTGAACATAATTCCCTTCACTTCTCAACCCAGAGTAGTCGCATGTGGAAAAAGGGCTAACTACTGTGACATTTTGTTCTATTCAGGTTTAATAGACAGCAGGCAGCAGATGCATCTCGAAGATGTGCAGGGAGAGCGCATCGTGCCATAATATGTCAGAAAAGTATTTTCTACATTATCCGTCGTGTGGTAGTGATATTTTATTCTTCTTCAAACTTTGTTTGACAGCTTTAACTCAGAACAAGTTTTCTACATGCATGTAATCAATAAACTGCATGTGCATTGTCAGACTGTCATAGGTAACATCTGAGAATTCGCATATATCGTTGATGATTAATTTCTCTCTCATGTTTACTATTGTTTTAACAACACTAAAGGAAACCTTACGAAAATTGTGCACTGTATTATAAGAAATGAAATAAAACTAACCATGATAACCTTACGACGAAAGTATCTGTACACAAGCATGCCTCTATCGACACGAATTAGTAAAATACTACTCACTTAGATTTTGATTGGGTCTGTGTTTAATTGGTATGCTGTCTCATACTCAAGAGGTATGCAAATGTGGCATTTCATAAATATAGTTACGTATTCCTAGAAACCCAAAATTCGCTTGTCAGCAGCGGAAAGAGGCCTTCCCTGTTGTGCAGCATTGTGAGTTTTTCAACATTGCACTATGAGCTGAAAGCATTTTCTTGCGATTTCCTTATTGATGTTTGATCTGACTGCTTGTAGCTCTTTCACAGAAGAGATAAAAACGTTACAGTCAGTGAGACTGGAACTGCGAACCGTAACAGACGCTTTTTCACAGGTCAGCACGTTACCACAGAGCTGGCGCAGAGCTATGGGTCTTAGCTTCCTATTACGAGGGCAATAGTAACTAGAACTCGTAAACCGCTATTCGAAGGTCGAGATTAGTTGCGGTTTCCACCTGCAACGACTTTCCTGGGCTGAAAACCGTAAATTTTCAATCTTTTGTTACCCTTCAAGCGATAATAACTCAGATTATTCAATGGAAATGACAGGTAAAATCAAGTGAACTTTGAGGCTTAATTCCGTGCACACCAGGAAGTAACTCGTCGATCACAGAGTTGCCAAACATACGCTGCCTTGTTGCCAAATCTCAGTTACAGTACCAGCAGGAAGAAGACGAACCGATGTGATCCTACAGCGGTCTGGGAAGTGACCATAGCTGGTGTCTCCAAGTCACGGCTGCTACGGCCTGGAATACGTAATGCGTCTGATTCGCTTTCTGTAACTAGGTTTAGGGACTGGAGCGTAGTTACTAATACTACTCAGAACTGACTGCAAACTGAGCATCATAAATCAGTAACTCTCATTGTTGTTTTTATATTTCTTTCGTAAGTGTACTCAAAACTAAGAAAGTCATTCACAGGCGTTTTCGTGCCTCGCCGATAGTCGAGCACAACATACAAATAAAAATAAAAAAGAATGTGTGTGTGTGTGTGTGTGTGTGTTTGTGTGAGAGAGAGAGAGAGATAAATAAAAAGAAATGAGAGAGAGAGTGTAAAAAATTGTTGTAAAGAAATTGAATCATGGTATTTAAAGAAATCTTTCATTAAAATGACACGTTCCACATCATTACGAAATATCGTATTCATGATCTATGGAACAAGAGTTAATCTAATGTAATCTAATCTAATCTAATCACATCATATTGATGATTAGCCATGAAGAGTCATGAATTACCGAAATTTTGGCCAATACCAGTAACCAAATCTAAACTTGAAAATAAAAGACGACAATTTTTGTAATAAACCGTGACTCCTATCAAGACCCTTTCGTCCCTGTTATCTAACCACGAAAGATGTCTGATATACCTCCATTCTGAAGTAACAAAGTGTGCATACATTTAAAGATGAAGTGCATCATGTGAAGTTCTGTGACGGAGATACGAACCCAACACGTAATCCGATTGTTAACTAAGAAAAATCAAATGTTACGTATCGGTTTTTCTTACGAGCTGCTAGGTGTCTGAATCTAAAATAAGGATACAAACTTTTGTGCCTAAGCGACAATCGAACTGCACACCTACCGTGCATCCACGAATATAGCTTAAGTATCAGTTGCTTACTCATGAAGAGTAAGATGTGTGCGTGTTTGACCAGAAATAACGACACCTGTTGCGATTGTTGGAAACACATGAACAGACATTGAAATTGCGCGTTAATTTTCACTAGCAGGTGGGTGTGCACTTGATAAAGCTATAAATGAAATTATGAATATTTTTGTACTGGATCAGGTTTCAGACCCACATACTTACCTTTGGAGGAGACCTAGAGAAGATTGCAGTCTTGGGAAAAGGAACGAAATGACTGAACTATACTGTTCCGAGAGATTCAGATCCTTGAAAGAGGAGATACGAATTCGAATCACAGTCCAGCACCAAATTTTTAAACGTCTCTAGTTCAATCAAGTACAAGTAAAATAAGAGCCCTGTCCCTTTAAATGGCTATCGGTTCATCAAATAAAATAAAATTATCTAATGTAAGTAAGCTTACTGGCGACTGTATTTCTGTTTACCATGACTTCCGCTGTGTCATTTCCCAACGTAAACCGGCTCTGCCCAGTTGGTACTGAAGGAACGTGATGTTTAATGCGGATTCTGGATTATAACGTCTTTCTCTTGAGGTTACCAGAGGTAAAATAAATCTGTTTGTGCCTCTTAAAAGTGAATGCCTGAACCCACGCATTGCACCTGTGATAGCTCGTTCCACCATACCATTGTGGCCACATTACCCAGCCCCAAGAGTGTGCTGTAACGGATGGTGTGCTTAGCTTACAAAATTAGTCACGGTGGAAAAAATGCGAGTCTATTAAATGGTCAAGTAGAAGCAAGCTTCTGACGCAGAGATTATGCTATTCTCATGTCAGCAGGATGTAAAGACTCTTCTAGGCATCATAGGCTGGATGTGAAGCCATTTTGATTTTTCACAAATTCAGCAAATTTCTTAGTTCGAGAAAATCCACTGTGAAGTGTGAAGTTGCCGGATAATTCGATTATTACTGTTATTACTATCATTTTATTCATACCGCTGCTGGAACACGACCGTAGTCTTCAGGTAAAACGCGAGACCAGCTAATATGACGTCTGGCGACCGAAAGCACATATCGACAAAATATTTATCGCCCCTTTCCTCTCGGTGCTGAAGCTATGAGTGTAATTCAAGCGAATCTACAATATCATATTAGCTGGTCTCGCGTTTTACCTCAAGACTACGGTCGTAGTCAAGAGTAATGTACTAAGACTGGAGTCAAGACTTCCTCTGGGAAGTGCCGCAGTCTACATGTTGCTAGATCGAGCATATTGCCAGACTTAGAATTCTGAGAGGAGCACGACTGTATTGTCCACCTTACGTGAACGACTCGGCGGTCAATTTTTTGGTCTGAGACTGTATCTACAACACATATTGCACGCTGAAGACCCAGAAGAATTTAAAAAAAAAAGTAGTTTATGAGAGCAACGTTAACCATAGCGTTCGAAGTATTCGTAGTATTGTATACGTGTGTGTAAACGCCTTCCAATGACCACTCAAGAAAGACAAGGATACACAGTCTAGCTCCAATATTATAAATACGCCTCAGTTTGTGGATGAACTCAGGTTGATAATAATTGTGAAAATTTAGCAGCACTGTACCCATTGGTGTTAAACTCGTTTTCAACCAATGATTCCCACAGCTACAGGGATACTACTTGTGATACCTCTTAGACAAAATACTTAAGCAGTGTTATCAGACGAAAAGATCAACCTGACACAAACTGTGGGAAGTTTGTTTTACAACCTTCGTACCTGGATATTCAGCTTTTTCCTATTAGAGATATCTGTGAACGTTGCTGCTTAAGACGATTTAAGCAGAAAATAAATTCCCTCAGCTTCGACAATGTTTAAAGAAATCGTCTTATTGGCACTAAATCGTGGTTTGTGAATTGTTTACCGGCCGTACTCTGCTGTATTTTGCCGGTTGGAAGGCAAAAGCATACTGACAAATTTCACTCAGAAATTACTGTTACAGTGTACTTATGGAGCCAAATGAGTGAATTGCGTATTTTCCGGTGAGAAAGAGCACTGGCAAACAGTCTTCGCTACATTAGGTTATTTAAACTGGTGTCACTCTGAGCTAGAATTTATGGTCAGCGACTAAGTGTAAGTTCAACATTTCGGATGCGAGTTTTGCGACTGTGAAATACTTTCCTACATTATAGAAGCGAATATTAAATTTGAACTAATATTGCGAAAATTTTGTACTTGGACAGCTTAGAATGAAAATACTTCTGTTTATTTCAAATGGAAACAATAGATTTTCTAATACACTGTCTGTCATACACAACTTGAAACAGATCATGTCGAACAAATCATGTGGCAGAACTGACAGCAACGTATATCGGAAGGCAGTAAGATCTCTTGCCTTTTGGTTTGTCAGAACTCGATAGCCATTTCTAGGCGAAAGTAAATGAAGAACGGCAGTGCGTTCTTGTTACCAAGTAACGTCTTCGTCAATTACTTTAGTTTTAAAGTAATCTACGAGTAATTGCTGGTGTTTGATATTAACATGAAAAGGATTCCGTAGACAGGGAAAGAACCTGTTCTTGGGAAACTACATCTATAGTGACCAAAAGGCATTAAATGATGTTCAAGCACTCGTGTTACAGCAGCGGTATGAATAAAATGATAGTAATAATAACAGTAATAATCGAATTATCCGGCAACTTCACACTTCACAGTGGATTTTCTCGAACTAAGAAATTTGCTGAATTTGTGAAAAATCAAAATGGCTTCACATCCAGCCTATGATGCCTAGAAGAGTCTTTACATCCTGCTGACATGAGAATAGCATAATCTCTGCGTCAGAAGCTTGCTTCTACTTGACCATTTAATAGACTCGCATTTTTTCCACCGTGACTAATTTTGTAAGCTAAGCACACCATCCGTTACAGCACACTCTTGGGGCTGGGTAATGTGGCCACAATGGTATGGTGGAACGAGCTATCACAGGTGCAATGCGTGGGTTCAGGCATTCACTTTTAAGAGGCACAAACAGATTTATTTTACCTCTGGTAACCTCAAGAGAAAGACGTTATAATCCAGAATCCGCATTAAACATCACGTTCCTTCAGTACCAACTGGGCAGAGCCGGTTTACGTTGGGAAATGACACAGCGGAAGTCATGGTAAACAGAAATACAGTCGCCAGTAAGCTTACTTACATTAGATAATTTTATTTTATTTGATGAACCGATAGCCATTTAAAGGGACAGGGCTCTTATTTTACTTGTACTTGATTGAACTAGAGACGTTTAAAAATTTGGTGCTGGACTGTGATTCGAATTCGTATCTCCTCTTTCGAGGATCTGAATCTCTCGGAACAGTATAGTTCAGTCATTTCGTTCCTTTTCCCAAGACTGCAATCTTCTCTAGGTCTCCTCCAAAGGTAAGTATGTGGGTCTGAAACCTGATCCAGTACAAAAATACTCATAATTTCATTTATAGCTTTATCAAGTGCACACCCACCTGCTAGTGAAAATTAACGCGCAATTTCAATGTCTGTTCATGTGTTTCCAACAATCGCAACAGGTGTCGTTATTTCTGGTCAAACACGCACACATCTTACTCTTCATGAGTAAGCAACTGATACTTAAGCTATATTCGTGGATGCACGGTAGGTGTGCAGTTCGATTGTCGCTTAGGCACAAAAGTTTGTATCCTTATTTTAGATTCAGACACCCAGCGGCTCGTAAGAAAAACCGATACGTAACATTTGATTTTTCTTAGTTAACAATCGGATTACGTGTTGGGTTCGTATCTCCGTCACAGAACTTCACATGATGCACTTCATCTTTAAATGCATGCACACTTTGTTACTTCAGAATGGAGGTATATCAGACATCTTTCGTGGTTAGATAACAGGGACGAAAGGGTCTTGATAGGAGTCACGGTTTATTACAAAAATTGTCGTCTTTTATTTTCAAGTTTAGATTTGGTTACTGGTATTGGCCAAAATTTCGGTAATTCATGACTCTTCATGGCTAATCATCAATATGATGTGATTAGATTAGATTAGATTACATTAGATTAACTCTTGTTCCATAGATCATGAATACGACATTTCGTAATGATGTGGAACGTGTCATTTTAATGAAAGATTTCTTTAAATACCATGATTCAATTTCTTTACAACAATTTTTTACACACTCTCTCTCATTTCTTTTTATTTATCTCTCTCTCTCTCTCTCTCTCACAAACACACACACACACACACACACACACACACACACACACACACATTCTTTTTTATTTTTATTTGTATGTTGTGCTCGACTATCGGCGAGGCACGAAAACGCCTGTGAATGACTTTCTTAGTTTTGAGTACACTTACGAAAGAAATATAAAAACAACAATGAGAGTTACTGATTTATGATGCTCAGTTTGCAGTCAGTTCTGGGTATTATTAGTAACTACGCTCCAGTCCCTAAACCTAGTTACAGAAAGCGAATCAGACGCATTACGTATTCCAGGCCGTAGCAGCCGTGACTTGGAGACACCAGCTATGGTCACTTCCCAGACCGCTGTAGGATCACATCGGTTCGTCTTCTTCCTGCTGGTACTGTAACTGAGATTTGGCAACAAGGCAGCGTATGTTTGGCAACTCTGTGATCGACGAGTTACTTCCTGGTGTGCACGGAATTAAGCCTCAAAGTTCACTTGATTTTACCTGTCATTTCCATTGAATAATCTGAGTTATTATCGCTTGAAGGGTAACAAAAGATTGAAAATTTACGGTTTTCAGCCCAGGAAAGTCGTTGCAGGTGGAAACCGCAACTAATCTCGACCTTCGAATAGCGGTTTACGAGTTCTAGTTACTATTGCCCTCGTAATAGGAAGCTAAGACCCATAGCTCCGCGCCAGCTCTGTGGTAACGTGCTGATCTGTGAAAAAGCGTCTGTTACGGTTCGCAGTTCCAGTCTCACTGACTGTAACGTTTTTATCTCTTCTGTGAAAGAGCTACAAGCAGTCAGATCAAACATCAATAAGGAAATCGCAAGAAAATGCTTTCAGCTCATAGTGCAATGTTGAAAAACTCACAATGCTGCACAACAGGGAAGGCCTCTTTCCGCTGCTGACAAGCGAATTTTGGGTTTCTAGGAATACGTAACTATATTTATGAAATGCCACATTTGCATACCTCTTGAGTATGAGACAGCATACCAATTAAACACAGACCCAATCAAAATCTAAGTGAGTAGTATTTTACTAATTCGTGTCGATAGAGGCATGCTTGTGTACAGATACTTTCGTCGTAAGGTTATCATGGTTAGTTTTATTTCATTTCTTATAATACAGTGCACAATTTTCGTAAGGTTTCCTTTAGTGTTGTTAAAACAATAGTAAACATGAGAGAGAAATTAATCATCAACGATATATGCGAATTCTCAGATGTTACCTATGACAGTCTGACAATGCACATGCAGTTTATTGATTACATGCATGTAGAAAACTTGTTCTGAGTTAAAGCTGTCAAACAAAGTTTGAAGAAGAATAAAATATCACTACCACACGACGGATAATGTAGAAAATACTTTTCTGACATATTATGGCACGATGCGCTCTCCCTGCACATCTTCGAGATGCATCTGCTGCCTGCTGTCTATTAAACCTGAATAGAACAAAATGTCACAGTAGTTAGCCCTTTTTCCACATGCGACTACTCTGGGTTGAGAAGTGAAGGGAATTATGTTCAAAGTTCCATTAGATTGATACCTTCAGCAGAGAGCAGAATTGCGTTTTAAAAAATGTAGCACTGAATGTATTCGAACTCGCGACATCTTATCTATGCTACAAGCTGACACGTAGCTACAGCAGCTCCAGAGCTCGGCAACTATTCCTCCAGAACTTTTGGATTCCACAGCACTGTGAGATTATGCATATGGCCAGGTCTTGACTTCTGAGAGACAAACAGTTACAGCTTTTCTTTTGGACTGAACGACGTTTTCTAGTAACAGATAGCGCAATAGAATAGCTCAAGTAGAAAGGAATACTTCCTATTTAAACTTCTGCATCCTACACTGTTGGCAGTTGTGTGTAGGTGGCAGTTACGTGATTTTATTTCTGTGATTACAAAATAGTCGAATGTATGCACTGGGTAGCCGAGGCAGCTAGTTCATGGTGATTCGGTCAACCAAGTAAATGAATTTACTGAACATGCTGCAAATTACTACAGGGAGCCTGTGTGTCAGAATTCTCATCCAGTGTGGCGCAACTGCGTTACGATAGAAAAATGACTCGCAGAGAAGAGGATTTCGTGGTCTGTCGGACGGATGGTAGGTTGTTATACCTATGGTCTGGGTTCGATTCCCACTTCTGTCAATGATTTTAGATAGAGAGAGACAGATTCCATTCTCTCCTGGCTACACCAAGTGAAGGAGATATAATGGCTGCGTGGTCTGGAAATTCACATTAAAGATGATATTCCTTCTTTACCAAGTAGACGGTAGGTTGAACCACAATAAAGTCTGGAGTGGCGACATGTAGAAACTCTATCACCAGTAACCTTTCTTATACTAGTTATTTATTTCAAGTGACGACACAAACGCTATGTATGGTCACAGGACACTTATTCCATCTTTTATTTGAGCTTCTGTATGTCGATAAAATTGGTTATAAACTGGGAATGCAACTCAGACCGCCCTTAACGCGGAATTTGATCCCTTCGTGGCAATACAGCTCGGCTACAATTTGTTGTTTGTTCAAAACTGCAGATTCCTCAACACCTTCACATATTACGCGTGAATGGGATCGAATCCTGGCCCGGCACTAAAGATTTAATTATGTATTATCAAGCTCTATCATGAGAACACGTATCTGCTGGTGGATAATAATTTTGATTTTTAATGTATTTTCATTCTTTGTCAACACAAACGATATCTGACGTTTTTAACTCCCAGTGAGACACAGAACTATTTGCGAGATGACTGTAAGTTCAAGATGCTATTCTGAGCAGCTGGTGGAGAAAAATTCGGTAGCTGACGTCTCTTTGTGTGTAGTCAACAACGATATGTGTGGGGCTCTATTCCCAGTGAGCGCTGAACTCTTCGTCATATTATTTCAGTTCGTCGTGTCATTTAATGTTCATACATATTCTCAACTAGCTGCTCGTGAATAACTTTAATTTTTAATGTCATTTTGTGTTAAATAGTTCAAATGGTTCATATGGCTCTGAGCACTATGGCACTTAACTTCTAAGGTCATCAGTCCCCTAGAACTTAGAAGTACTTAAACCTAACTAACCTAAGGACATCACTCACATCCATGCCCGAGGCAGGATTCGAACCTGCGACCGTAGCGGTCACGCGGTTCCAGACTGAAGCGCCTAGAACCGCACGGCCACACCGGCCGGCCCCCACTATCTGGTATCAATGCATTACCCTATCATCCATTATATATAATCATTTTCATAGTACACTTGATATTATAGATGAGTAGGACACAAGACAGGACATAGATAATGTCCGTTTGACGTCAACAGTGTGTAACATTTTACTTTTTTTGAATAGGACAATGTTCCTCTCCAATAATTTTTAGATTAGTTACAATAAGCTTACGCTGCAAGAGAATTCGCTTGTATTTTTCAATATGTGGTCTGTTGTCGGTTTGAAGGCCTTCCACAACATCGGCAACGTAGTGCAACTCCACCGAGGGCTGTCTGGAGTAGGGTGGAGATAGCAATGTGAAAGTTGCGAGCTGTCGAAGACGTTCTTCATATTCCTAATGCGATTAGGACATCGTATACTCTTGACGACGTTTAGCACCTGTGCAGTCAGTCACCCAATTTCAGAATTCATTTTGAGTAATCCTGCTAAATTCCCAAAATATTGTCTTTTTATATTGACGAGTAATATGGATAGTCGTCACGTTCATGTGCCGTCTACAACGCAAATTTAATGTTACTATCCTAGGAACTAACCTGCAATACGTTTTGTATTTCATAATCGGAACTATCTGCATTAACCGTCATCAGAGCAATGTCAGGGAACAGAATGCAGCAGTGCCTTGCTACCTACTTGAGGACCTGCTTGAGTCGTGTTCTAAGGAAAGGGTAGTTGCTGGTTCACATTATATTACACTAGCGAGAAGTACCGACTTTTCCTTTTCTCTGCAAACATCCAGAACTAAATTCAGTAACTAAATGCTAAGAATATATTTGCATTGTGCCAACTCAAAGATCAATAGATATGGATATAGGTATAGATACAGATTTTTATATTTAAAGACATTCTCGTTCTGCGTTGGAATAAACATCATTCATTATTTGCTTGTTCTTGTTACGATTGTTATTGTCATTGTCATTCTCTCACTCGCAAGAGTTTTCACATTCCTATTTGGTATCGATGCACATGAAGAGTGGCTATGAAAGAAGGGAATACCGAATGTTACGTCATGCAGAATACACTCATTTACTTCGGCTCCTCGTGATCTACGCTACAGGAGAAGTGAGATACATAAAGTTGACAGTGTGAGGACAGACCTGGTAGCACAGCTGTGCAACTACACAGTGTTACCAGATAAAATGGTGCTGCGGAATCGACAGTGTAGTACGGACTTTGTCACAGTAGCAGACAGCTGGTAATTTAGGACCATGACCGTGGATTACACTTTGGTCAGTGCTGGTTAGAGTGCTGCAACTGTAAATGGAAGGCTTTGTTTGATAGTCTTATGCTGATGCTGTCTGAATAAATTATGCCATTGGATACAAAGCGGTTTAGTTTTGAGACCTAACCCACGAGGGGGGAAGGCACAGTGGTCTGCTTCAGGAATTCCAAGCAATAAAACACAAAAAACAACCCAGGAAGGGAGACATGCATTTGGAATCTGTTCATCGTTACGGGGTCAAACAAGAGGGTAACATTACTGAATGATCGGGCTACTTAGTATATAATAGAGCATACAGATTTCAAGGAGGAAACGTATGAAGACGCAGACTTCCTCGTTATCAATATGTGCGGCATATCTTTCGTGTTAACGAAAGTAAATTCCCGCTTTACCACTTCTTACGTGTCAAATGAAATGAATGCCATGAAGAATAGAATATTTGTTGACTGCGTCTCTTCTTGCTTCCATCCTTACCAACATATTTCTTCATTCTCGTGGTAATCATGACATTCTATGTGTATGCTGCAAAAGATTGCAAGTGGACAAATTCGACATCGAGGTGCAAAGCGTTATATTCACTTCGAATAAGCTTCCGGTGTATTTTTACTTCGTTTGTATTTTTAGATGATTATGAACGTTACGGAAAATTATCTCACATGCTTTATGTTGAATGAGAAACATTGAATGATCCGTTTTGCTTTCCCTACGTTGAAATGATATAATGTCGGCGTCAACAGCCTTCTTCCACGCCGGAAGCTTAAACTTGTATCATTCTGGATTAATGATAATTGAATGTCTCATATGTATACATAGCCCACAAGGCGACGTCAGAAACCATCAGGGGAGAACGCCGCATAAAAACCAAACGTGCGCGTGCGTCTCCACTCTGAAGAACCGTATCGGAGAATCACGGCAAGCATTTCGCTGAAGAGCTGCCTCGTCAGAGAGCCTAGAAATGGCAGCGTCGTAGCAAGTATTTGTCAACACTCTGATAGTGCATTTACTTCCGGGTGTAGGTCGGCGTTACCTCGCTAAATTCACTTGACATTCGTTTTCCACATCGAAGACTCGTACGATGTAATCCACTGCAAGATGACACAATTAGAAAGTATATTTAATTTCTGGACTCCAAGAACGGCGTTCTTCACATAAGTAACACCTGTTTGTGTGTGCATTCGGGAGGACGACGGTGCAGTCCCGCGCCCGGCCATCCTGATTTAGGTTTTCAATGATTTCCCTAAATCGCTTCAGGCAAATGCCGGGATGGTTCCTTAGGAAGGGCACGGCCGATTTCCTTCCCCATCCTTCCCTAATCCGAGCTTGTGCTCCGTCTCTAATGACATCGTTGTCGACGGGACGTTAAAACAGTAATCTCCACCTCCTCTGTTCGTGTGTTTAAGGTTGCGTTTTGAGGCTCAGGCAACATCGCAGTGACTATAGTCCGCCTCTGGCCGCCAGTGTGTCGTTAGCTCAGAGGTTCCCTTGTGCGTTGCAGTGCTTGTACTATAATACATAGCAGTTCGAATCACGGTAGAAGCCGCTGACTACAACATTTTATTTTCCATTTTAATTAATGGAGTGGCAAACTGCTAGTAAAAATTTCTTATGCGAAATCTGAAGAATGCCTTTAAACATCAATCTTCGTCCGATTTCGACTTAGTAAATTAAGTTAATATCATGGATTTCTGGTTTGCAAATTCCAAGGTGCTTCACTGTAAAATAGACCCTGAAAAGATTCAAACCGACTATCAACGATATAAATTTGAGCTTTGTTCGTCATATAGGTCTAACATGTCAGAAGGTTGTTTATGAAGTGCACATGTTCATTAATGCAGTTCCCTTCTTCTAAATTTTTGCAATAGCATTTAACTGTAGACGTTTTCTAACACCGGCGTTAGCAATTCCTTTCCGTTCTCTGAAACCTTCAAAACGACAAATTCTTCTGGTTTAAATCTGATGACCTTAACTATCACTTCCGATCAACAATAAATACTTCATGAATCCATACATGGAACTCCAAATGTGCAGTGTTCCTGCACTGCTACAGAGCATGCATTGCAGGGTATTCACACAGTTTATCGCATAGACTTACCATAAGGAATGAAACAAGAACTGTAATACACTTTACACCACAGACGCTCACTCTGGCTTGACGAAAACATCCAAACATTGACCAAAAGTTGCACAAATAATTGAGTTTGAAAGGAAAAGAAACGAAGTATGAAGCATTTATAAATTCATCGAATGTAGTGAGGTGGTTTAATTTCGTCCCAGTCTATAAAATTCATTTCGGGCCATACTCAGCTCTTGCCGATTAATGTAATTAAATACCCGCCTACTAATCAGGGCGTCTGTCTCCGTTGCTTTTGAGCGTGAATGGAAATTGTAGAAATTTTCTGTGGAGCAACGTTTAATAATAAAGCGTTTTAAATCATCAAAATGGTTCAAATGGCTCTGAGCACTATGGGACTCAACTGCTGTGGTTATCAGTCCCCTAGAACTTAGAACTACTTAAACCTAACTAACCTAAGGACATCACACACATCCATGCCCGAGGCAGGATTCGAACCTGCGACCATAGCAGTCGCACGGTTCCGGACTGCGCGCCTAGAACCGCGAGACCACCGCGGCCGGCTTTAAATCATCAAAAGCGATGAGCGGTAGCAGGCGCTTTCGATAAAGAACGGGGGAGTGCAGCGCCGCTGCTGTCGCCACGGCCGCTGCCAGTAGCCAGCAAATGGATCCCGGAGCTTTGCCGCATACGGCGTCCAGAGGAGGACAGTCTGCAGGAAATCTGCCGCAAAATCGTTACTGGATAAAATTTTGATATCGGTGTGTCACAAAGCGAAATAGATTGAATCTGCGCTACCATTACATTCACGTCTTCAGCATTCAGACAGAAGAGGCTATAAAAATATTTTATGCCAGCTGCTCTCGATCCACTGACATTATGAACAGAAACAACGCACGCTACCGCTAGACCACAGGCGTAATCAGCCTAGAGTTTCTCTATCATGGGACAAGTTTTCCTCCAGGAAGTGCCGCAGTCTACAGTGTTGCCAGATTGTGCAGATAACCGGACTTAGAGAATTAGCGAGTTGGCCAGTTTTTTTGTCCCATGTCGCGATCGGCGCGGACTTAGCCTCTGAAGCGGCCGGCCGCCGGTCAAGTTTTATGTCAAAGAGTGTACAGTACCTAGTGGTAGTGTACAACTGACTTTCAGCTTTGATACACAGTCTGACTAAGAGTTCTGTTACGTCGCAGCCGCATCTCATCATCTATGAAGACGATTACCGATTTTTTTTTTCCTTTATTGTTATTTCATCTCACGTCGCCTCACGTGGGCGGCGCTACAAACAAGCCGCTCTTCAGTCCGTTGAACATGTATCTAACGTAGATGGCAAAACAAAACAAGGAGACATATGTACTATAAATTAAAATTATTTTAAAACGCAAAGTCAATGAGAGAATACTACGAACACGAGGGTGGTTTGAAAAGTTGTCGGAATCACCACGAGAGGTCAATGCTAGCGCAACGAGATGTTCACGTGATATTCATTGGACTGTTGCCCGTAACCACGTGCAACGACAGTACTCTCGGCAGAGAGCTACGGCGGTGATGTGGCCGCAGTTGTTGTTCCCGCGCAGTGATTTGCGATGATGGTAAAAATCGTACCTCGGGCAGTGATCGAGTACTTCGTATAGAAAGGTACGAAAGCAAAGGAGATTCGTGTCCATTTGCAGAATACTCTGGCGGACTCTGCTCCTTCATATTCATCTGTTGCCAAGTGAACACACGAATTTAAATTTGGTCGGGACAGCGCAGATGGTGATCCGCGAACTGGTCGTCCAAGATGTGTCACTACTCGAGAAATCATTGCAAAAGTGCACAAAATGGTCACAGAGGTTCGCCGATTGAAAGAGCGTGAAATTGATCACGCTTGCCAGATGTGATCTCAAAGGGTATATCACATTTTAACTGAAGAATTACAAATGAAAGAAGTACCTCCAAGATGGGTGCCGCGACTCTTGACGCCGAATCGAAAACGCACGACAATGGACATGTCGGAACAATGTTTGGTCCGTCATCCAAGATGGCGGATTTTGGCGGGAAGTTTGAATTTTGGCGAGAACATAGGTCAATTTGGCTACCTCCACTAACCTAACCCCCTCCCATATAAAAATCGCGCGAAGTTCAAATTCCAACATGATAAAGCGGACACCTATGATAATGGCGGGAAAAACGGACTCGTCTTTATTATTATTTAAACAATATCATGCAGGTGTGTTCGCCATGAGGTCCGGACTCCAGCTTACTTAGTTGATATTCTCATCAGCAGAGGGTGCCACCCACAGTCAGAACATGATGGCTGCACGAACTGCGTCCACCAGCACGAGGTCCAGAGTCTACTTGGTATCGCCTGCACCAGAGGACGCCACCGTGACGTCCGCTTTCTCTCGTACTGCCTCACCGGTCTGCCACCGTCCGACCGCTCACCTCACATCCTTAGATCGGCTGGCACCAAAGTTGTTTGCTGGACAGCGGAATCTACCCTGACGTCACACAACCGCCAGTCCACCGTGTGGCTTGCTCGACAAACAACACTCTCACTAAGTTAACTGACACAAGACCGTATGCTCTCTATCACACAAGCGCGCGCGTTATAACCGGACACGCGCTGCGCCGCCGCCCCGCAGGCATCCGACGACTTACATCACACACCCTCAGCTACCACCTCCATACAAGCGCTGGACACAGTCTCCTGTAAATATGCTAACACCCACATCGCGCATCTAACCTATCAATTAACTAAATACTTGATTCCATTTGAGTTTTAATCATATTAAATAATTCAATTTACAATTTCATATAGGTATTGTTGTAGTAAGCATTGCTTCACGCAGTGGAGAATGGCAAAACAGAGGCATGCCGGCGACCGAGGCGTTGCGGAGTAGGCAGGCACAGATAGCCTTGCTGACAGCAACCGTCTACCAGCAGGCTGACGCAAGGTTCAAATGGTTCAAATGGCTCTGAGCACTATGGCACTTAACATCCATGGTCATCAGTCCCCTAGAACTTAGAACTACTTAAACCTAACTAACCTAAGGACATCACACAACACCCAGCCATCACGAGGCAGAGAAAATCCCTGACCCCGCCGGGAATCGAACCCGGGAACCCGGGCGTGGGAAGCGAGAACGCTACCGCACGACCACGGGATGCGGGCTTCTGACGCAAGGACGCACAGAGACTGAGCGCCGAGCGAAGCCTGGAGAGTGTTGATTAAGGGGAAGTGAGGCCAGCACGCTGAGTTATGCTGCAATATACGGTGAGAGTAATAACAAAAAGCTACCACCGAGGGTAAAAAACGTCCTCCTGCCGGATATAAATAGCGAGCGCAGGCAGCAACAGCCAGAAGCCATTAGGAAGCAGTTCGGATCTGAGGACGGACGTGGTCCGTGTCCGAATGTTCAATCTCCGTAGGTGACGATTCCGGAAGTCTGTTCCAGCTCGCAGGAGTCATCTGTTCGCCGCCAGTTGTCAACTTCATCTCTGGAGGCCGGCCCGAGTTCGGTCGGCACCGTGGCTGACTAACTACAGCGAGAACTTCCAGCAGGACCAGCCATTGCGCGGTCTCGGTCCCAGGCACTGCCGGGGACTGACGCCCGGACTCCACGGCAACCGGGCCCCACGGCGCGTGGTCCGTCCGTCGCTTCCCAGCCGGCGGTGCAGCAGGCGGCAGCAGCTGACCTCACGTACTGGGGCACTGAGCGGTGCCCTCAGCCGCAGGGCATCCTGGCCTCAGTGGAGCACTGGTGGGCTGAGGCTCCCGTGTGCCATCAGCTTTAGTGGACCTCGTGGGCAACAAAGGACTGGAAGCTCCCAGATACAGATTGCGTGCAGCAGGTGATGCACTAGGGACAACACAGCTCAAGTTTGAGACAGGGAACGTGTGGTTCCGGGACAAATGGAGGTGGTGTCAACTGTGAGACAGAGATTTCCAGCGATACTTGGTTTGGACTTTCTGATTAAACGTCACGCCAAAATTGACCTTTCGCAACATACGCTGGAACTCGGTGGGAACTTTTTCTCGATGGGTACAGCAGTTTCAGTCGCAAGGTGCACCGACATCTAAGGTGATACCAACTAAACTGCGTACAAGTGCATTAAAGGTGATTTCGTGTGACAGAGTACAAACAGGTACAGGAAAGTAAGCTACCGAGTAATGAGGTTTTAGACGAAAAGCATTGCTTTATTCGTACGAGTGTATCACGGCTAATGGACATTAACAGGCAGTTTATGGTTCCGGTGAGTTTAGATAATGTCGATCTGCCGAAGGGATTAGTAATAGCCACAGTAGAGTTAATGGATGAAGAGGACATCGATAGTTCGAGGCTAGACTACGATGTAAAGCAAACCGTCAGCATGTCTGCACTTCGTGACAAGGCAAATCATTTGAGAGGAAATGATCGTTCGGGTATGGAAGCATTATTACTAAAGTATAAAGCATTGTTTGAAGCACAGGGTACATTACCTGCTACATCGATAACACAGCTTCGTACTCCGACAGGGAATCACGCTCCCGTGTATCGTAAGCCATACATACTACCGAAACAATTACAACCAGTAGTAGAGCAATTAATAGAGCAACAACTGGAAGATGGGATAATCCAGCACAGTAACAGTCCTTCGTCTAGTAGCGTGGTCCTAGTTCCGAAGAAGACACCGAACGGGTCGAAAAAATGTCGCTTTTGTTGCGATTGCAGACATTTGAATGACGGACAGTAGCGCACGTATATCCGATTCCGAATATCACAGAAGCGTTAGACCAGAAACAGCATTTACGACGCATTGTGGTCACTTGGAGTATACGAGGGCAGTTCAATAAGTAATGCAACACATTTTTTTTCTCGGCCAATTTTGGTTGAAAAAACCGGAAATTTCTTGTGGAATATTTTCAAACATTCCCGCTTCGTCTCGTATAGTTTCATTGACTTCCGACAGGTGACAGCGCTGTACGCAGCTGTTAAAATGGCGTCTGTAACGGATGTGCGTTGCAAACAACAGGCAGTGATCGAGTTTCTTTTGGCGGAAAACCAGGGCATCTCAGATATTCATAGGCGCTTGCAGAATGTCTACGGTGATCTGGCAGTGGACAAAAGCACGGTGAGTCGTTGGGCAAAGCGTGTGTCATCATCGCCGCAAGGTCAAGCAAGACTGTCTGATCTCCCGCGTGCGGGCCGGCCGTGCACAGCTGTGACTCCTGCAATGGCGGAGCGTGCGAACACACTCGTTCGAGATGATCGACGGATCACCATCAAACAACTCAGTGCTCAACTTGACATCTCTGTTGGTAGTGCTGTCAAAATTGTTCACCAGTTGGGATATTCAAAGGTTTGTTCCCGCTGGGTCCCTCGTTGTCTAACCGAACACCATAAAGGGCAAAGGAGAACCATCTGTGCGGAATTGCTTGCTCGTCATGTGGCTGAGGGTGACAATTTCTTGTCAAAGATTGTTACAGGCGATGAAACATGGGTTCATCACTTCGAACCTGAAACAAAACGGCAATCAATGGAGTGGCGCCACACCCACTCCCCTACCAAGAAAAAGTTTAAAGCCATACCCTCAGCCGGTAAAGTCATGGTTACAGTCTTCTGGGACGCTGAAGGGGCTATTCTGTTCGATGTCCTTCCCCATGGTCAAACGATCAACTCTGAAGTGTACTGTGCTACTCTTCAGAAATTGAAGAAACGACTTCAGCGTCTTCGTAGGCACAAAAATCAGAACGAACTTCTCCTTCTTCATGACAACGCAAGACCTCACACAAGTCTTCGCACCCGAGAGGAGCTCACAAAACTTCAGTGGACTGTTCTTCCTCATACACCCTACAGCCCCGATCTCGCACCGTCGGATTTCCATATGTTTGGCCCAATGAAGGACGCAATCCGTGGGAGGCACTACGCGGATGATGAAGAAGTTATTGATGCAGTACGACGTTGGCTCCGACATCGACCAGTGGAATAGTACCGTGCAGGCATACAGGCCCTCATTTCAAGGTGGCGTAAGGCCGTAGCATTGAATGGAGATTACGTTGAAAAATAGTGTTGTGTAGCTAAAAGATTGGGGAATAACCTGGTGTATTTCAATGCTGAATAAAACAACCCCTGTTTCAGAAAAAAAGTGTTGCATTACTTATTGAACCGCCCTCGTATAAGGATGCCGTTTGGACTAAAAAACGCTTTAGCAACATTTCACAGGTTGTTAGATGGAGTCCTTCGAGGGTTGAAACCGAAAAAATGCATGGTGTATCTGGATGACATTATAGTTTTTTCAAGAGATATAGAGCAGCATGTGGAACGGTTAGAGGAGGTGTTTAAAAGATCAGAGGCAGCACGGCTAACATTGAGTTTGGACAAATGCCCCATTTTGCGCAAACACGAGTAAATTATCTCGGGCATGTTATCAGTCAGGACGGGGTATGGACAGATCCTCGTCTCACTTCTGCAGTACGAGATTTTCCGGTTCCGCAAACGGTTAAACAACTGCAATCGTGTATTGGTCTTGCGAGCTACTATCGAAAATTCGTACAGGGGTTAGCAGAAATAGCGAGGCCACTTACTAAGTTGCTAACAAAAGGTGTTATCTTCCAGTGGACGTCAGAGTGCGAAGAAGCATTTCAAGAGTTGAAACGGATACTGACATCAGATCCAGTTTTGAAGTTTCCAGACTTTTCGAAGGAGTTTATAGTACAATGTGACGCGTCTAGTCACGCTCTTGGAGTTGTACTTGCGCAAGAAATTGATGGCAAAGAACATCCGATTGCGTTCGCGTCTCGTCAACTTAACAAGGCGGAAAAAATTACTTTACGACGGAGAAGGAATTGTTAGCGGTAATATACGGGATTTCGTACTTTCGATGTTATCTGTGCGGTAGAAGGTTTAAGGCTGTGACGGATCATTCAGCTCTGAAATGGTTATTAGGTCTGAAAGACCCAGCGAGTAGGGTAGTGAGATGGGCGCTGAAACTCAGTGAGTTCGATTATGAGGTGATACACGAGCCAGGCGTGAAACATGCCAATGGCGACGCATTGAGCAGGAAAGTGGCAGTATCACAAGTGGTAGGGGTTACTGAAGATGAGTGGAAAGGACACAAGCCGTGGATAGTGATTGCCAGTTGTTCAGAAAGCAAACGCAGTTCCTAGTACAGGACGGGTTACTTTGCAGGTCGACGAAATGCGGCCCGCGCGTCGTCGTACCGGCAGCGTTAAGATCTGAAGTTTTGCATCAGGCGCATGACCCATTTTCTTTCAGGACATGGCGGGAGAAGAGCTACCGATAGGCGGATAGCGGAGAAGTTTTGGTGGAGGACACGCCGTCAAAACGTGGACGAGTGCGTCACGAATTGCCTGCCATGCGCACAACCTGCAGACTCGAGTCATCAAAAGATTCAAAGATTACCAGAGGCAGACAGACCTTTCCAACAAATCGGAATTGATATATTAGGCCCATGTAATAGGAGTGCAGCAGGGAATAAGTATGTGTTAACAGTGACTGACCACTTTTCTAGGTATTTAGTCACGGTCGCATTGCCAGATCAGAAAGCAAGTACGATGGCACAAGCTTTAGTTAATAATTGGTTACTCAGGTATGGAATACCTCAGTCCTTAATCTCTGATCGAGGTACTAACTTCACGTGTGATCTGATGAAGCAACTCTGTAAGTTACTGAAGGTCCATTCCATCCGCAAGAAAATGGACGAACGGAGAGACTGCATCGCACGATCGCTAAGATGTTGAGTCACTATGTAAATAGTCAACACAACGACTGGGATGTGTACTTGCAATTCGTAACCGGTGCATATAACAGTAAGGTACATACGTCGACAGGATTGTCGCCGTACGAAGTGGTGTATGGTCGGAAGACGCCATCAGCTTTTGACATGGGAGCGGAGGGCGAGCTAACACGAAACACGAAAGCGTTGGAACGACAGGAACGGATGGGAGGGGTGGGGGGGGGGGGGGGGGGTTCAACGAGGAAGTTGCCACAGTACAGAGTAGGCCAATGGGCGCTACTAGGTAATCCGTATGTTCCAAAAGGGAGAACCGAGAAGTTCACAAACAAGTTCCAGGGACCGTACCAGGTAGTGGAAGTAACATCACCTATTAATGTAAAATTACAATTGCCTACCCAGACAACGGTGGTTCACGTTAGTAGAGTTAAGCCCTTCCAGGGGGTAGTAGATCCGTGTATATGTACTTCTCCCTGTGCCAGAAAGCGAAAAGAAGCGCCAGAAGCAGACAGTAAACCGGGTATTAAGTATAAGTTGCGTTCGAGGGATGCGTAGTTAGCAGTAATTATCACGTGTGTGTTATTGTTGTGCACGGGCCAGGGTTAGTTTATTGGTATTGAGGGGCAGTGATGGGGGTTTCTCCTTCTCTCTCCATTCTGTGACGCGGGATGGGGTACGAGTGGATAGTATGGGCCGTAGTCCTCTGGCAACTGACACGAGCTGGCCAGGTACAGGATATGCCGTTGCGAAGTGGGGTGTTGTTCGGGAAACAACCGGATGTGGTCCTCACGAGTCACGAGTGGACGCTTTGGCTGGCACTAAACATCCTGCAGGTAAGGAACGAGATGCGGCAGCTACAGGACGTGGTATCGAGTGTGGAAACGGTTGCATCTAAGAACGGAATATTACGGGACGTGTAAGAAGAGTACGAGGCTTTGGATACGTCATGTAAGGAAATAAGGAAGGGAACAACTGCGCCAAGTCGTGAGCATGATTCCAGGGAGGAGAAAGAGAGCAAAGAGGGGTTGATTGAGTGCAGGTGGGAAGATGCTGAAAACAATTTTTGGAACAGCAGATACAGACGATATTGAGGGTTTGAACAATTCTGTAACAGTTATCTCAACCACAGGACGTCCTGGCTTCAGCGGAGCACTGCTGGCCTGAGACTGCCAGGCGGAGGGATCCGCAGGGCTGGGCACCGACGACGAGGGACAAAGTTCAATAAATAATTGTAAAACTCCATGCCGTCTCAGTCTTTAGCGCAGCCGCTGTGTCTGTTGCTAACAAGTGGTGTAGAAGGCGTAACAGTACGAAAAGGTGTTCCACTACCTACTTTCAACTACTTTTCAAGGATCAGACTGCCATCTCTTCCTAGGAACCCTCGCCAAGTTTGAATTCTGGCGGTAAAGAAAGGTCACTTTCGCTTTCGCTACCAACCTAAGAAATTTGCGCGTAATGAAAGGACACTTGTACTAATCTCAGCCACCCATTATCCATGATGTTGCCTATATTGCGCATGGACTACTCAGTTTGTATATTTTGCTTATTTTTTTGTAGTTCCACACAACCTCTTCCTGTTTTCTCGATTGATCTGTGTTCAGTTTTTCAAGGCCTATCCACTGTGGCAATTTATAACTAAATCTGAGAGGGTGCGATGGGGAGGTTCCCTTGTAAGTTCTTAGAGTGATTGTTTCTCTTTGGTTCTCTTTTTGTGCTATTACCTCTAACACAACCGAGACAAAACTCCAGTCTTTTATGTAAGACTAAAGCCATGGGCACACGGACCGTGGATCCGAACGCTGAGCGTTGAGCGTGCCGAGTTTCTGACGCCACAGCCTGGAATAGCACGTTCGGGAGTCTTTCCCAACGTGCAGAGCAGTATCTGGCATGTCGGATATTCTGAGCGTGCGTCTGAGCGTTGACCAATGAGATGGCACAACGCCACCTACGTCACATGCTCGCCGTCTCCCTTCAGTACAGAGTTGTGAGGCGCCATATTGGCATTCGTTTCAACCCTATATGTATATATGCCGTTTCTGAGCACCAGCAAATTGAGAATCACTGGAAAACCCGTTCTTAGTTCTGTGATTCGTTCCAATACAATAATCAGAAACATCGTATTCGTGGCAAAAGAATTATTGTAACTTGCGTATAATGAGAGTAGGCTATTTGAAGGCAGCGACACACTGAAGATCCACCCAAAACGCATTGTTCTTGGTACAATGTCTGATAATTAAATTGCAATTAGTAACATAACTACGATTAAGGTTTTTAGCAAAAGGTAAGATCCTATGATAAGAGACAACAGGTGTGATGTTGGTTTAGCGTAATGAATAGCGTCACTGTCTATAAACGAGTTTTTTGTTGGGGCAGTCGTTCACGTCCTGACACAACCAATTTTTTTTCCTAACATTCACGTTTTTATTATGTTCTGATACTTTATTATTAGTTTAAAATAAGTACAGACTATAATATTTGATGTTATGTAAATACAAGTTCCCCTTTTTTGAGGGGTGACTTTGTTCGATTGGCTTACTCTACACGACAGTTTGCGGTACTCGTATAAAGATATTTTGCTCCTTTTTCTTTTACGCTTCGTAATTCACATGTTACAATGATTCCGCTACTGGGTAGGAACAGTGATCAAGTAAGACTGACCTTGGGTGGGAATGATGAAATAATGTTTATCTTATGTGGAGAAGTATTCCAAATTTGTACCGCACTGTTTGTAATGGAGCTTTTATAAGTCTGTGTCCTTATTGATTGGACATGGTGCTTTCCTTTTCGTGGACGATGGAGGAAATGTGCGTTCTAATAGAGCTAGCGTGCGAATTTTATGCGCGCCCGTTGAGTAAACAGTGTGATTAACCAACTAGAAACATCCCTCAACTGCTGCTGGAGTGCGTTGCGATCGCGTATACCACGTTGGGGCCCACGTACCGTATGCACGAGTCGCATCGTTGCTGAGCGTTCAGTAGCACGTTGAACTTGGCACGCTCAGCGTTAACGTTCGACAACACGGTCCCTGTGCCGCCGGGTTAAGCGACATCTCGTCGAACATAACCTCAATGTTCAGCTTGCATCCACCGATTGGAACAGGGCGGCGCAGAAATCCCGAGTGAAAACTGAACGGATAGGATGCACACAGATTTGCTGAAATCATAGGTCGGTTGGATGGTTCTTTGGTCGGTCGGTCGGTCGGGCAGTAGGTCGGTCGGTCGGTCGGACAGTAGGTCGGTCGGTCGGACAGTCGGTCGGTCGGTCGGTCGGACAGTCAGTCGGTCGGTCGGACTGTTGGTCGGTCGGTCGGACGGTCGGTCGGTCGGACGGTTGGTCGTCGGACAGTCGGTCGGTCGGACAGTTGGTCGGTCGGTCAGACAGTCGGTCGGTCGGACAGTCGGGCGGACATTCGGTCGGTCGGTCGGTCGGTCGGTCGGACAGTCGGTCGGACGGTCGGTCGTCGGACAGTCGGTCGGTCGGTCAGACAGTCGGTCGGTCGGACAGTCGGGCGGACATTCGGTCGGTCGGACGGTTGGTCGGTCGGACTGTCGGTCGGTCGGACAGTCGGGTGGACAGTCGGGTGGAGAGTCGGTCGGTCGGACAGTCGGGTGGACGGTCGGTGTAGTGAGCGCCCTGTATGCGCAAGCTGCCGGCCGTGGCGCCTTACCTGGCGGGGTCGGCGGCGAACTCGTCGTACTCGCGGCCGGCGTCGTCGAGCGCGTCGAGCGCGGCCTGGAGCGCGGGGGCGGGCGCGGGGGCGGCGGCGCGCAGCGCGTGTCGCCAGGCGGGCAGCAGCGCGAGGTGGGCGGCGCGCGCGCGGCGGCCCGCGGCCGGCAGCAGCAGGTGTCGCAGCGCGCGCTCCGCCTCCGCCGCCGCCGCCAGCAGCAGCACGTACTCGTTGTGCGTGGCGTGCAGCCGCCGGCACGCCTTCTGGAACTTGTCCCGCACCTCGTCCAGCTTGCGCCCGCCGCGGCCCGCTGCCGGCAACACCAGAAAACAAAGTGGCTGTCAGCACTGCTCAGGTCATCAGTCCACTACAACTTAAACCTAAGGACACCACACACATCCGTGCCTGAGGCACGGTTCCAACCTGCGACCGTAGCGGTCGCGCGGTTCCACACTGTAGCGCCTAGAACCGCTCGGCCACCTCGGCCGGCACCAAAAAACAACTACCGAGTCTTACGTTACGTTTTCTCATCCGATACCCCCTTTTCAGTCTCCGAGAGGGAACTACACGGTGTTTCAAAGGGGATATGCATATTTCGAATATATATATTTGTGGTGTGCGTACTGTAAGACCTTCGTTACACACACCATCACATTATTTGACTTGTCGCTCTAACGGAGTAGGCGAGTGCCAGCAATATGTCTCGTGGTCTTATCGTGGCGTGTTTATCTTCTGCCGTTAGGTCAGACGATAGAAATGCCACTTGCACGCTTAGAGTAGCAGATTCAAGGTGACCAACTTTAAAAAGAACTTGATTAATTTTCACACACATTTATTAAAATAATAAAAAGCATAGAAATTACTTAACTTGATTCTGGTTGCTGTTTACAATTGACAATGTGAACTTCCTTTGGTCTAGGTACGTTAATCTTATTCTCACATATCTCTCTTGAAAAAGTGTCTATTCATTTATCGTCATGGCTATGTACAGGAATACGGTAGTCTTATTAGGCGCAGACTGAAACTTGACTACAGACTAATGCAGACTGACTAATCGGAGGTCTGTACACTCGTTATAATAACTCGCGCGTTCAGGTATCACTGCGCGAGTGTGATCCGTGAGAAGAAAAGGTTCTACATTAGCAGCAATCTCATTGGCTGCGTTACATATTAATACGCGGATCGGCGGAAGCAGAATTTGGTCCGTCTCTAAGGCAGCGCCATCTCGTAGTGCGCAGACAGACGAGTGCTGCGCCTGCGCCGTTGTGCTTAGCGTGGCGGGCTCTAGTTGGAAAGTTGTGTACGCGCTGATTACGCGGAACTATGTACAAAACACTATTTATTTAACTTTAATACATACAAACACGACTTTACACACATACCGGGTCATCAAAAAGTCAGTTTAAATTTGAAAACTGAATAAACCACGCAATAATGTAGATAGAGAGGTACAAATTGACACACATGCTTGGAATGACATGGCGTTTTATTAGAACCAAAAAAATACAAACGTTCAAAAAAATGTCCGACAGATGGCGCTTCATCTGATCAGAGTAGCAATAATTAGCATAACAAAGTAAGACAAAACAAAGTAAATGCTCAATATGTCCACCATCATTCCTCAACAATAGCTGTAGTCGAGGAATAATGTTGTGAACAGCACTGTAAAGCAGCCCGCAGTTATGGTGAGGCATTGGCGTCGGATGTTGTCTTTCAGCATCCCTAGATATGTCGGTCGGTCACGATACACTTGCGACTTCAGGTAACCCCAAAGCCAATAATCGCACGGACTGAGGTCTGGGGACCTGGGAGGCCAAGCATGACGATCATTACCAAGCGACGCGCGCAAGAGATCTTTCTTGCGTCTAGCAATATGGGGTTGAGCTCCATCCTACATAAACATCGTACGTTCCAGCAGGTGTTTATCAGCCAGGCTGGGGATGTTGCGATTCTGTAACATATCGGCATACCTCTCACCCGTCACGGTAGCAGTTTTGCTGTCCAGCGCCATCTGCCGCACATTTTGTGAACTTTTTTTTTGTTCTAATAAAACCCCATGTCATTGTGAACTTTTTTTTGTTCTAATAAAACCCCATGTCATTGCAAGCATGTGTGTCAATTTTTAGCTCTCTATCTACATTATTCCGTGGTTTATTAAGTTTTCATATTTATACTGACTTTTTCATCACCCTGTATTTACCAACTTCTCAAGTTCATATATCAGTATATTGATAATTTGTGACTTATTGACTGTCTGACAGCAACTGAATAAAACACTATTTTAGTGCCATACGCGTTTCGACTTTATTTTCTGCAAGGCATCATCAGTGGCCTGGAATATGTACATACGTTAGCTATTAATTTACATTTTTGTCACTGTGCCTAGAGGTTATAGACAGTGCTGGTGGTTGGTATTTCCTAGTAAGTAGTAATGTTGTGAACTGTACTTACAGGTTGCGTGGACAATTTCTTACATATTACGCTCCTGTTGCATTTTTGTTCTTCTTCTTCTTGTTATGAATGCCAGTTTGCGGTTTTTTTTCCACATTGCACAGCACTATGAACTGAACGCTTGTTTCAATGCAATGTTTGGTTTCTGTTGCCGACTGTCAAATGTTTTTGCATAGATCGAATGTTATTGCCAAAATTTCGAGTGTAATTACTGAAGTATCTGCGATCTGTTCGTGCATGCATTTTTGTGTCCGTTTGTGTGTGAGAATAATGGTATATATGTATATATGGCTCTGCTTGTGTGTGTGTGTGTGTGTGTGTGTGTGTCCAGATCACGAGGGGAAGAGCTTTTTGTTTTATGTTATCATTTCCTTTATTAAGTGTAGTAGTGAGCCTGTGCTGATGTGTGTTTGTTCATTTATCACATGTTTGTTTTCTGCTATGGCTTTCTGGATGTGGAAGTTTTCTTGCGTTTGTTCTCAAGTGCAGATTACAGATGTTCAATACGTCCTCGATGAGCGACACGAACAATATGACATCCATACTCAAATTCCTCCCATACTCGGGCAGGAATGTCCTTCGTCACTGATGTTACGGCAGTACGGATCCGGTTCTTCAACTCTTCCAGGTTCTGTGGGAGTTGTGGTACATAGACGTTGTCTTTAACGAAACACCACAGACACAAGTGTGAGGGTGTCAAAAGCGGTGACCGTGAAGCCCAGCTGAGACATGCTAAGTTGCCAGCTCCTTGACGACCAATCCGACGGTTCGGTAGACTCTCATTCAGATATTCCAGTGAGGGGCTGCCCCATCTTGTCGAAAAATGAAGTTGTCTTCGTGCAGCCTGGGAAACAACCAGTTTTGTAACATAGCGAGATACTGTTGACCGTTAACTGTGTTTCCATCGAAGAATAATGGGCCGTAAACAGATGATCGGGATATCGCACAAAGCACATTGACTCTGGGCGCATCTCCTACCTGTTCAGCGGCTGCATGTGGATTCTGTAGGCCCCAAATTCGAACATTGTGTTTGTTTTGCCTTACCCTAACATGGAAAGCCGCTTCATCACTGAACACGATGCGTTGTGGGAAAGCGTTATCATTGTCAATAGCATCAACAATCTCGTTACAAAATGCGACACGCTTACGTTTGTCATCGGGATGCAGAGCTTGTAACAGCTTCACAACGAACCGACGTCTCAAAACACGCCAAGCCGTTATTGTAGGCTGTTGCAACTCCCGACTGGCACGACGAGTCGATTTTGAAGGACTACGTGGGAACACTGTTTGAATTCGCCCAACATTTTCTTCAGGAACACGAGGGTGGCCACGACTCTTCCATTACATACACATCACGTGTCTACAAACTGTCGATACCGTCTGCGAATGTTCCACCCATTCAGAGGATCAGTTTGGTGCGTCAACCTGAAACGTCTTTGCACTGAAATCACGCAATTGCACTTCGCAAACTCGAGAACACAAAATGATTTCTGCTGCGGAGTATCCATTGTAAACATATGACGGTTACAAAGCAAAACAGAAGGCAACTGACATCTATCGGCTATTAATATAAACTAGACTATGTATTCGTTTCTCCGATAGCCAAGACGAGGCGCAGCGATCGGTAGTTTGGACAAAATAACACTTTGTAATACGTATGTTCTTTTTGAAATACCCTGTGCTTGGGAAGATGTCATCAAGAGTAACAAAAATGGCGTTCTACGGTGACAGTGGCTCCGATATCAGTGGATTCCGGAGACGGCCGATCTTGCGCCACTACAGCCGATCCTGCTAATTAATATATCTATTAATTTTTATGAAAAATGTACGTCTTTTTATTTCTAATTCCATATATCACACACAAAATATCGCTTTCATTGCAAATATGAATTCTTAAGTAACGATCTTCTATGATGGTGTTTCATCAGTTATAAGTGATGATACAGGAAAAGTTTTGGATTTGCAGGTAATGTCCAAATACTGCTCTATTTGTGCACAGACGAAGACGTTAGACAATAAGCGAGACAATGGCAAATAGAACACACAATAATTTGCAGCAAGAATTATGATGGTTCCCAGCAGTGGCATGGAGACAGCAGGAATGAAATTAATGTTTCATCGGAGCGAAATGAGGAATGGAGTTAGATATGTGAAATACTTTGGTGATGGAGATTCTAGTGCTTTCAAATCTGTTGTAGAAGGCAATCCATATGGAAATGGATGTAACACTGAAAAGCTAGAGCGTATGGGCCACATTCAGAAGAGGATGGGTGGGAGACTTCTGAAACTGAAAGGTGGAAAGCCAGTGGTTGGGCCAAAACGCCTGACTGACAAAGAGATCCACAATTTGCAAATATGGCAAAACAATAAGGCAAAACACTGGAGATTTGAAGGCAAAGCAGAAGGCAGTGTGGGAAATACTTTTTCACAAGTTGTCAACGGATGAGAAGCCAGTACATGAACTATGTGATATATCCTGGTGCAAATATAAGCAGACACAAGCAGAAAACAAAACCTATTCACATAAACATAGTCTTCCTGAAGCACTCTTAAACACCAAAAAGCCAACATTCCAGTTTCTAGCTCATCCAGATTTCTTAAAGAAATGTACCCATGGTGGAACCCAAAACCCGAATGAGAGCTTCAACAGTCTCATTTGGAAAAGATGGCCAAAAACAATATTTAGCTCATCTACTGTTGTTAAAATTTCCACATATGATGCATGTCTGGTGTTTAATGATGGGAACATTAGAAGAATAAGGACCCATACTGGACTAGGACTTTTTGAAGGTTGCTTCACCGAGAAGCTATTGAAGAAGATAGATACCACTCGTCTTGCACATTCTAAACTGTCTGTGAAGGATATAGCCAAAAGGACATGCCAGAAATATCCAATAAAAAGGAAACAGGTACACGAACAGCAGGAAGACCAAATATATGGTTATGGTCTACATAATTTATAGTGTAAATCCTTATAAAATCTATTATGTGGATTTCACGGAACTTTCATTTTTCAGGGTATAAGGAAAATTTCCCCCGAACCACTGGAGATAGAAAAGAGAAATTTTCTGCATACTTTGTTCATAGCATAAAATTTCTGTTAAAATTATTTACTTTTCTGTGAAGTTGGAATTGCTTTGTTTCATACGTGTAATTTTTTAAAAATAAATTGTAAGAGCCCTAAAACTGATATTAAAAACTGTTCCACACATTTGGTTATCTGATTACTAAGAATTACCCGCCACAACATGAAAGTTGTAAGTAAAGTAATTTTTGTGAAAATGTTCCTTGTGTGATAGCATGTAATGCGAAAATTTTCAACAATGCCACGATCAAATTTTTTGAGGAAAAAATCAGAAAAAATTCCATAATGTAGTCCATAACATAATTCTTCACATGCAAAATTTGGTCCTATTATCTTTCAAACACCAGAAACTGTGTTAGATTATGTAAACACGCCCATTTTCTCCTATGTCCCCTCTTAGAGTTGTCACATAAAAAATTCGGAGGCATTACTTTTCAGTGCGTCTTTCATAGACAGATATTATTACGACCACACTCCAAAACAAATGTAGATTGCTAGATTGCAATATTTCTTTATAGTTGCATACTCCTTTCTGCCCCCCCCCCCCCCCCTCGCCCGACACTTCTCTAAATTGTGATCTTATGTTTCTTAGATGCATAATACAATGATCATGCCCCTTACCCACAAAAACAGCTAATCAGGTCATTTAATATCAGTGAACATTTAAATTGAAGATTTACAGTAACGAGGGAATAATTATAGCTGATGTATATATTTCATAAACACTGGGGTCATAATATTAACAATGATTTAGATGGCTTGCTATTATGTCTTCAAGTACATGCACCAAATGAATAAATTGCTACAGTTGTTACGTTTGTACTGTGTGCTTATCCTAATACATCATACATCTTTTTTTTCTTGATGAACTCTTCGTGCTGAATGTGTAATACGGCGCAAGCAAAGGCAGTTGGTTAAATGATGGCACCTGTTATTTTTGCACTCACAGTAAGGGTGTCTCATGAAGTAGAAGATAATACACACGACTTTGGAAATTACGAAGCTGCGACATAGTCTGTTTTATAAAAACAGATGTGAAGATGGTCATTATAAACTGAAACATGTAGTCTGTTGCCATAACGTTGTGACCATATACGTGAAGTAAAGGAAATTTATTTGGAAATTACATATACAGGGTGTTACAAAAAGGTACGGCAAAACTTTCAGGATACATTCCTCACAAACAAATAAAGAAAAGATGTTATGTGGACATGTGTCCGGAAACGCTTAATTTCCATGTTAGAGATCATTTTAGTTTCGTCAGTATGTACTGTACTTCCTCGATTCACAGCCAGTTGGCCCAATTGAAGGAAGGTAATGTTGACTTCGGTGCTTGTGTTGACATGCGACTCATTGCTCTACAGTACTAGCGTCAAGCACATCAGTACGTAGCATCAACAGGTTAGTGTTCATCACGAACGTGGTTTTGCAGTCAGTGCAATGTTTACAGATTCGGAGTTGGCAGATGCCCCTTTGATGTACGGATTAGCACGGGGCAATAGCCGTGGCGCGGTACGTTTGTATCGAGACAGATTTCCAGAACGAAGGTGTCCCGACAGGAAGACGTTCGAAGCAATTGATCGCCGTCTTAGGGAGCACGGAACATTCCAGACTATGACTCGCGACTGGGAAAGACCTAGAACGACGAGGACACCTGCAATGGACGAGGCAATTCTTCGTGCAGTTGACGATAACCCTAATGTCAGCGTCAGAGAAGTTGCTGCTGTACAAGGTAACGTTGACCACGTCACTGTATGGAGAGTGCTACGGGAGAACCAGTTGTTTCCGTACCGTGTACAGCGTGTGCAGGCACTATCAGCAGCTGATTGGCCTCCACGGGTACCCTTCTGCGAATGGTTCATCCGACAACGTGTCAATCCTCATTTCAGTGCAAATGTTCTCTTTACGGATTAGGCTTCATTCCAACGTGATCAAATTGTAAATTTTCACAATCAACACGTGTGGGCTGACGAGAATCCGCACGCAATTGTGCAATCACGTCATCAACACAGATTTTCTGTGAACGTTTGGGCAGGCATTGTTGGTGATGTCTCGATGCACGTTATCATGATTTCATACGGGATACTCTACCTGTGCTGCTAGAACATGTGCCTTTGCAAGTACGACACGATGGAGCTCCTGCACATTTCAGTCGAAGTGTTCGTACGCTTCTCAACAACAGATTCGGTGACCGATGGATTGGTAGAGGCGGACCAATTCCGTGGCCTCCACGCTCTCCTGACCTCAACCCCCTCGACTTTCATTTATGGGGGCATTTGAAAGCTCTCGTCTACGCAACCCCCGTACCAAATGTAGAGACTCTTCGTGCTCGTATTGTGGACGGCTGTGGTACAATACGCCATTCCCCAGGGCTGCATCAGCGCATCAGAGATTACATGCGACGGAGGGTGGATGGACATATCATCGCTAACGGAGGACATTTCGAACATTTCCTGTAACAACGTGTTTGAAGTCACGCTGGTACGTTCTGTTGCTATGTGTTTCCATTCCATGATTAATGTGATTTGAAGAGAAGTAATAAAATGAGATCTAACATGGAAAGTAAGCGTTTCCGGACACATGTCCACTTAACATATTTTCTTTCTTTGTGTGTGAGGAATGTTTCCTGAAAGTTCGGCCGTACCTTTTTGTAACATCCTGTATATGCTATGGAAGCCAGTGTACAGTGCGTGATGGAGGGTACTTTGCAGTAGTATTAGTGTTTTTCTGTGATACTCCGTTCATGTATTTCTTCCCTTATTCTTATGGCCCATAGGCAGGATTGGGGGGTTGGACAAATACACTCCTGGAAATGGAAAAAAGAACACATTGACACCGGTGTGTCAGACCCACCATACTTGCTCCGGACACTGCGAGAGGGCTGTACAAGCAATGATCACACGCACGGCACAGCGGACACACCAGGAACCGCGGTGTTGGCCGTCGAATGGCGCTAGCTGCGCAGCATTTGTGCACCGCCGCCGTCAGTGTCAGCATGTTTGCCGTGGCATACGGAGCTCCATCGCAGTCTTTAACACTGGTAGCATGCCGCGACAGCGTGGACGTGAACCGTATGTGCAGTTGACGGACTTTGAGCGAGGGCGTATAGTGGGCATGCGGGAGGCCGGGTGGACGTACCGCCGAATTGCTCAACACGTGGGGCGTGAGGTCTCCACAGTACATCGATGTTGTCGCCAGTGGTCGGCGGAAGGTGCACGTGCCCGTCGACCTGGGACCGGACCGCAGCGACGCACGGATGCACGCCAAGACCGTAGGATCCTACGCAGTGCCGTAGGGGACCGCACAGCCACTTCCCAGCAAATTAGGGACACTGTTGCTCCTGGGGTATCGGCGAGGACCATTCGCAACCGTCTCCATGAAGCTGGGCTACGGTCCCGCACACCGTTAGGCCGTCTTCCGCTCACGCCCCAACATCGTGCAGCCCGCCTCCAGTGGTGTCGCGACAGGCGTGAATGGAGGGACGAATGGAGACGTGTCGTCTTCAGCGATGAGAGTCGCTTCTGCCTTGGTGCCAATGATGGTCGTATGCGTGTTTGGCGCCGTGCAGGTGAGCGCCACAATCAGGACTGCATACGACCGAGGCACACAGGGCCAACACCCGGCATCATGGTGTGGGGAGCGATCTCCTACACTGGCCGTACACCACTGGTGATCGTCGAGGGGACACTGAATAGTGCACGGTACATCCAAACCGTCATCGAACCCATCGTTCTACCATTCCTAGACCGGCAAGGGAACTTGCTGTTCCAACAGGACAATGCACGTCCGCATGTATCCCGTGCCACCCAACGTGCTCTAGAAGGTGTAAGTCAACTACCCTGGCCAGCAAGATCTCCGGATCTGTCCCCCATTGAGCATGTTTGGGACTGGATGAAGCGTCGTCTCACGCGGTCTGCACGTCCAGCACGAACGCTGGTCCAACTGAGGCGCCAGGTGGAAATGGCATGGCAAGCCGTTCCACAGGACTACATCCAGCATCTCTACGATCGTCTCCATGGGAGAATAGCAGCCTGCATTGCTGCGAAAGGTGGATATACACTGTACTAGTGCCGACATTGTGCATGCTCTGTTGCCTGTGTCTATGTGCCTGTGGTTCTGTCAGTGTGATCATGTGATGTATCTGACCCCAGGAATGTGTCAATAAAGTTTCCCCTTCCTGAGACAATGAATTCACGGTGTTCTTATTTCAATTTCCAGGAGTGTATATGGAAACACCACGAGAAATGCAAGCTGCGAGATAAATGCTAGCATCCGTTTAATTCCCTCAACACATTACAAGTGTCAGCTGTGGTCAGGAAAATTATCAACACCTTTTTGAGTGCATTATGTTGGCGCTTAGTGCATTCGAAACTGGACAAATTATTGGTACTTATATGGTGTGTGCTTCGGTATTTCGAGGGATGCCATATCAGAAATTTATACCGTATACAGGGAATGCAGGAAAACGTCATCTACTAAGTCACAATGCGGGGCAAAAGTGAGAGCTAAGTAATAGTAACGGACGGTGATTGAAGAGGATTGTGAAGAGAAATAAGAAGACGACAACTACAAAAGTCACTGCAGAACTGAATGTCTCACTCGCGAACCCTGTCAGCGGCAAAACAACGCGAAAAAAGTTCAGTAAGCTGGCAATTGCAGGGCGAGCATCATTGGTGCAAATGCCGATAACAGGAAACTGTGGTGCTGAACCCATAAAATTTGGACTCTGAAGCAGTGGGAGAAAGTCATTTGGTCGAATAACTCACTGCACACTGTTTTCAACTTTTGGCCGAGTTTAAGACCCAAGAGTGAAACACGACGGCTGTTGATTTACGACTTGGACAGCCATATCGCGGTATTCCGTGAGCCCCACGGTTACTCTGCAAGGTCGGATTACTGCCAAGGATTATGTGACCATTTTGGCTGATTAGGTGCATCCAATGGTGACGCTGTATTCCGAGACCGCAGGCTCCCTCGCAGCTTCTAGATGAGCTGTCCTATTTCCCGTCGCCACCACTGTCACCAGATCTCAGTACTACTGTTGTCTACTTTGCAGAGAAAGCTGCCTGATCGCTACCATCCTCTACCATCGTTACCTCAACTTGCGACTATTTTGCTCGGAGAACGGTATAAGATTCCCTCGAAGACTCGTAATTATCCATTCTGAGACTACTAGAAGCTAATTTTAATGCAAGCGGTTTTGACACACCGTACCAAGCACGATAATCTGTTCTGTTTTTGGTGTTCGCACATCGCTGTGTCTGATGTCAGCAGCAGAATGACAGTTCTTACTCACAGTTTTACGAGAACTGCATTGTCTTTTTTTTCTAAGGATTAAGTTCACCAAACATATCTGCTACGCTTTCAAGCGAGATGTATTACAACAGAAGACTGCCCTGGTTTCCAGAATGAGATTTTCACTCTGCAGCGGAGTGTGCGCTGATATGAAAAAAGGCAAAGGTCCCGATTTCGAGTCACGGTCCGGCACACAGTTTTAATCTGCCAGTAGGTTTCACTGCACTGGTGTTAGCAGCACTGTCTGAATCCGCTCGATGTCTATCGTATTGTGTTACTGGGATAAGGAGTGCAATAGCTGGAACAGTACTGTAGAATCTTGTAGACTTGCAGATCCTCAGCAGTCTCCCAGAACTGCTCCAGCAAATGGAAATATTCCATTCGCCTTCCCCAGTAGGATACTACTGTTACAGTCTAACAAGTATCCTAAATACGTTTGTGATGTCACGTGTTCAAAATGTTCACCACTGGGTACTACCTGGTTCTTTCTCTTTCTTATATGTTACTTTCTTTTTGCTTCGTGTTTCTTTCTCTTTGTTGTCTGGTTCTCTCTCTTCGTTCTCTGGTTCTGCCTCTTAGTTATCTGGTTCTCTCACTTTCTTGTCTGGTTCTGTCTCTTAGTTATCTGGTCCTTACTCTTTGTTGTCTGGCTCTCTCTTCGTTGTTTAGTTCTGTCTCTTGGTTATCTGGTTCATTCTCTTTGTTGTCTGACTCTCTCTCTTCGTTGTCTGGTTCTGTCCCTTTGTTGTTGGCTTCTTTCCCTATGTCGTCAGGTTGTCTCTCTTTGTTATCTGTCCCCCTGCTTAGCTGAGTGGTAACACAGTTGCCTACTCTGCAGTGGGCCCAGGTTCAATTCACAGCCCAGTTGGAGATTTTCTCTGCTCGTGGACTGGGTGCCGTGTTGTCCTCATCGTAGCCGACACGCGACTCGCCCACTGTAGCGTCACTGGCAGCCGACCTACTCCGGATGCTGCCACCCGGCCAACAACCCAGACGACAATTTCATTTTCCTTTGTTATGTGGCTCTATCTTTGGCGTCTGGTTCCCCCTCTTTGTTGTCTGGTTCTGTCTCTGCATCTTTCTTTTTGTTACAGGCATTTATCCACATTACATTACACCAATGGTAAATCTTGAACAAGTCTTCATTCATCTACACAGCATCAGCATGTATTGGCATGCTGCTTATCCTGTGTGTACACTAGCACACACACACATACCCATCCGCAGATGTGTGTGTGTGCGCGAGTGTATACCTGTCCTTTTTTCCCCCTAAGGTAAGTCTTTCCGCTCCCGGGATTGGAATGACTCCTTACCCTCTCCCTTAAAACCCACATCCTTTCGTCTTTCCCTCTCCTTCCCTCTTTCCTGACGTAGCAATATATATATATATATATATATATATATATATATATATATATATATATATATATGGAAGAGAGCTATTTATATTTTTCATACAATATGGGTTCTATTAATCAAATATGAGGTCTGTTTAGAAAATAACCAAACCTTACTTTATAAAACTTTCGCTTTAATTAGCTAAATATCAAGCTTTGTCTCCTCCCCCAATCTCTCGCCAAAAAACCCCATTCTCTGTCCACGTCCTGCCTGTCTCCCTATCTATCTACTCCTTCCCTCTCCCTTTGCCCATATGCTCCACACCCTTCTGTGTGCCTAATCCTCCTACTCTTATCTGTCTCTAGCTTCTCCTCATCCCTCTGCCTCTGAAGTACTATATGTACCAAGTTTGTAGACATCAATCCAGAGGCTTAGGAGGCCTGTATTTCTTTCCCCCATTCCTGTCAATTGTTCCCTTATGCTCTCCCTGAAACTCTCTACAACCTCTGGTTCTTTCAGTTTATCCAGGTCCCATCTCCTTAAATTCCCATCTTCTTGCAGTTTCATCAGTTTTAATCTACAGTTCATAACCAATAGATTGTGGTCAGAGTCCACATCTGCCCCTGGAAATGTCTTACAATTTAAAACCTGCTTTCTAAATCTCTGCCTTACCATTATAGAATCTATCTGATACCTTTTACTATTTCCAGGATTCCTCCATGTATACAACCTTCTTTTATGATTCTTGAACCAAGTGTTATGCTCTGTGCAAAATTCTACCAGACGGCTTCCTCTTTCATTTCTTCCCCCCAATCCATATTCACCTACTATGTTTCCTTCTCTCCCTTTTCCTACTCTCGAATTCCAGTCACCCATGACTATTAAATTTTCGTCTCCCTTCCGTACCTGAATCATTTCTTTTATATCATCATACATTTCATCATTTTCTTCGTCATCTGCATAGCTAGTTGGCATATAAACTTGTACTACTGTAGTAGGCGTGGGCTTCGTATCTATCTTGGCCACAATAATGCGTTCACTATGCTGTTTGTAGTAGCTTACCCGCACTCCTACTTTTTTATTCATTATTAAACCTACTCCAGCATTACCCCTATTTGATTTTGTATTTATAACCCTGTATTCAACTGACCAAAAATATTGTTCCTCCTGCCACCGAACTTCACTAATTCCCACTATATCTAACTTTAATCTATCCTTTTCCCTTTTCAAATTTTCCATCCTACCTGCCCGATTAACGGATCTGACATTCCACGCTCCGATCCGTAGAACGCCAGTTTTCTTTCTCCTGATAACGACTTCCTCTTGAGTAGTAGTTGTTGTTGTTGTGGTCTTCAGTCCTGAGACTGGTTTGATGCAGCTCTCCACGCTGCTCTATCCTGTGCAAGCTTCTTCATCTCCCAGTACCTACTGCAACCTACATCCCTCTCAATCCGCTTAGCGTATTCATCTCTTGCCCCCCCCCCCCCTCTACGATTTTTACCCTCCACGCTGCCCTCCGATGGTAAATTTGTGATCCCTTGATGCCTCAGAACGTGTCCTACCAACCGATCCCTTCTTCTAGTCAAGTTATGCCACAAACTTCTCTTCTCCCTGATTCTATTCAGTACCTCCTTATTAGTTACGTGATATACCCATCTAACCTTCAGCATTCTTCAGTAGCGCCACATTTCGAAAGCTTCTATTCTCTTCTTGTACAAACTATTTATCGTCCATGTTTCACTTCCATACACGGCTACATTCTATACAAATAGTTTCAGAAAAGACTTGCTCACACGTAAATCTATACTCGATGTTAACAAATTTCTCTTCTTCTGAAACGCCTTCCTTGCCATTGACAGTCCACATTTTATATCCTCTCTACTTCGACCATCATCAGTTATTTTACTCCCTAAATAGCAAAACTCCTTTACTACTTTAAGTGTCTCATTTCCTAATCTAATCCCCTCAGCATCACCTGATTTAATTTGACTACATTCCATTATCCTCGTTTTACATTTGTTGTTGTTCATCTTATATCTCCCTTTCAAGACAATGTCCATTCCGTTCAACTGCTCTTCCAAGTCCTTTGCTGTCTCTGACAGAATTACAATGTTGTTGGCAAACCTCATAGTTTTTATTTCTTCTCCATGGATTTTAATCACTACTCCACATTTTTCTTCTGTTTCCTCTTCTGCAACAGACTGAATAATATCGGGGAGAGGCTACAACCCTGTCTCATTCCCTTCTCAACCAACCACTGCTTCCCTTTCATGCCCCTCGACTCTTATAACTGCCATCTGGTTTCTGTACAAATTGTAAATAGCCTTTCGCTCCCTGTATTTTACTCATGACATCTTCAGAATTTGAAAGACAGTATTCCAGTCAACATTGTCAAAAGCTGTCTGTAAGTCAACGAAGGCTAGAAACGTAGGTTTGCCTTTCTTTAATCTAAGATAAGTCGTAGGGTCAGTATTGCCTCACGAGTTCCAACATTTCTACAGAACCCAAACTGGTTTTCCCCGAGGTCGGCTTCTACCAGTTTTTCCATTCTTTTGTAAGGAATTCGAGTAATTATTTTGTAACCATCACTTATTACACTGGTAGTTCGGTAATTTTCACATCTGTCATCACCTGCTTTCTTTGGGATTGGAATTATTATATTCTTCTTGAGGTCTGAAGGTATTTCGCCTGTCTCATACATCTTGCTCACCAGATGGAAGAGTTTTGTCAGGACTGGCTCTCCCACGGCTATCAGTAGTTCTAGTGGAATGTTGTCTACCCCCGCGGCCTTGTATCGACTTAGGTCTTCCAGTGCTCTGTCAAATTCTTCACGCAGTATTATATCTCCTATTTCATCTTCATCTACGTCCCCTTCCATTTCCATAATATTGCCCTAAACTACCTCGGCCTTTTATAGACCCTCTATTTACTCCTTCCACCTTCCTGCTTTGTCTTCTTTGCTTAGGGCTGGTTTTCCATCTGAGCTCTTAATATTCATACAGGTAGTTCTCTTTTCCCCAAAGGTCTCTTTAATTTTCCAGTAGGCAGTATCTATCTTAACCCTAGTGATATATGCCTCTACAACCTTACATTTGTCCTCCAGCCATCCCTGCTTAGGCATTTTGCACTTCCTGTCGATCCCATTTTTGAGACGTTTGTATTCCTTTTCGCCTGCTTCATTTACAGCATTTTTATATTTTCTCCTTTCATCAATTAAATTCAATATCTCTTCTGTTACCGAAGGATTTCTATTAGCCCTCGTGTTTTTGCGTACTTGATCCTCTGCTGCCTTCGCTTTTTCTACGTTTCTTCAGTTTTAATCTACAGTTTATAACCAATAGATTGTGGTCAGAGTCCACATCAGTCCCTGGAAATGTCTTACAATTTAAAACCTGGTTCGTAACTCTCTGTCTGACCATTATATAATCTATCTGAAACCTGACAGTATCTCCAGGCTTCTTACAGGTATACAACCTTCTTTTATGATTCTTGAACCAAGTGTTAGCTATGATTATGTTGTGCTCTGTGCTAAATTCTACCAGGCAGCTTCCTCTTTCATTTCTTCCCCCCTAACAATATTCACCTACTACGGTTCCTTCTCTCCTTTTTCCTACTACTGAATTCCAGTCACCCATGAGTATTAAATTTTCGTGTCCCTTCACTACCTGAATAATTTCTTTTATCTCGTCATACATTTCATCAATTTCTTCATCATCTGCAGAGCTAGTTGGCATATAAACTTGTACTACTGTAGTAGGTGTGGGCTTCGTATCTATCTTGGCCACAATAATGCGTTCACTAAGCTGTTTGTAGTAGCTTACCCCAGTTCCTATTTTCCTATTCATTATTAAACCTACTCCTGCATTACCCCTATTTGACTTTGTATTTATAACCCTGTATTCGCCTGACCAAAAGTCTTGTTCCTCCTGCCACCGAACTTTACTAATTCCCAGTGTATCTAACTTTAACCTATCCATTTATCTTTTTAAATTTTCCAAACTACCTGCCCGTTTAAGGGATCTGATATTCCACGCTCCGATCCGTAGAACGCCAGTTTTCTTTCTCCTCATAACGACGTCCTCTTGAGTAGTCCCCGCCCAGAGATTCTTTTGGTAATGAGAATAAATTCTATAAAAAGTCTATTAAGCATGAAGAAATACGCGACTAGTGCTGTGTTTCATTATTTAAATCGTGAACTGTAGAGTTGTGAATGAAACTAAGAAATGGCAGTTCTTAAATGAGTATTGTGTATGCAAGTACGACAGATCAGGTGCACAAGGGCAGACTGAAACGTCTGTTCGCCTACTCTCAAATAATTTTCGTTGTTCTGTAGGTTCTCGCAGTGTAACTCACAAAAAAATTCCGATGAACGCTTCGAGGTTTGACTCGCTAATTTTCCGTTTCTCTTTCCTTCCCACACACCACAAACATATGCAATGTTAACTGTCCGGCATACATTCCGAAACAACTATGCAGAAAAATTTTACGATCGTGTAATAGCTCCACTAAATTAGTTCGGTCAAAAACGTTGGACGAAATTTTTGACGAGGCAAAAGTTTGTGTCAGCCAAGGGGGTTAAAATAAGAGGAGATGGAGCGACCTATGCTAAGAACAAGTGACGGTTAACACTACCTTGCTGACGTCACACACACGGGCGCTTAGGCCCGGACTGTGCGTCGTGTCGGATAGGTCCATCATTCGGTTTCGTCACGTATCGGATTTCTGCGGAGCACTCCCTGTCGACATACCTGTTTTTTCATTTCTGCAAAAGCCAGCGACCTAGGAGGTGTAGTGGCAAAACGGCGTGGCGAAGCTGAACGTTGCTGCAGTTTTATGTTGGCAGCGCCGAGCGCCGATTACGTCGGCATTTCTCCTCACTCTTGACGTTTAGATTTTTATTCGTCATCTGCAGCAAATGTTTTTGAAGAATGCCGATGTGAAGAAATAGCACTAGTTGCTTTAAAAATTGTCTTTTAAGGCAACTGTTGTGCTATTTTTTCACACTGGAAGTATTGTTATTCCATTAACATTCTCCCCCTCCCCTCCCGCCCCCAAACCGAGCAGTCGGACTACTACTCTTGTGCCACCTATACTTGCTTAATACAGTCAAAAAGACGTGATGAAAGCTCAAAAAGTAGTAAGACTCGTTCACACTAAATTATGTGCTGCTACAGTTTCAACAGAACAAATTCAAATATTTTCCACAAGTGTGATAATAATATAATATAAAATAAAAATATCGGCACTCGATATTACCGTCTGATGTCCATACAGGGTGTTACAAAAAGGTACGGCCAAACTTTCGGGAAACATTCCTCACACATAAAGAAAGAAAATATGTTATGTGGACATGTGTCTGGAAACGCTTACTTTCCGTGTTAGAGCTCATTTTATTACTTCTCGTCAAATCACATTAATCATGGAATGTAAACACACAGCAACAGAACGTACCAGTCTGACTTCAAACACTTTGTTACAGGAAATGTTCAAAATGTCCTCCGTTAGCGAGGATACATGCATCCACCCTCCGTCGCACGGAATCCCTGATGCGCTGATGCAGCCCTGGAGAATGGCGTATTGTATCACAGCCTTCCACAATACGAGCACGAAGAGTCTCTACATTTGGTACCGGGGTTGCGTAGACAAGAGCTTTCAAATGCCCCCATAAATGAACGTCAAGAGGTTTGAGGTCAAGAGAGCGTGGAGGCCAAGGAATTAGTCCGCCTCTACCAATCCATGGATCACCGAATCTGTTGTTGAGAAGCGTACGAACACTTCGACTGAAATGTGCAGGAGCTCCATCGTGCACGAACCACATGTTGTGTCCCACTTGTAAAGGCACATGTTCTAGCAGCACAGGTAGAGTATCCCGTATGAAAACGTGATAACGTGCTCCATTGAGCGTAGGTGGAAGAACACGGGGCCCAATAAAGACATCACCAACAATGCCTGCACAAACGTTCACAGAAAATCTGTGTTGATGACGTGATTGCACAATTGCGTGCGCCGGCCGAAGTGGCCGTGCGGTTAAAGGCGCTGCAGTCTGGAACCGCAAGACCGCTACGGTCACAGGTTCGAATCCTGCCTCGGGCATGGATGTTTGTGATGTCCTTAGGTTAGTTAGGTTTAACTAGTTTTAAGTTCTAGGGGACTAATAACCTCAGCAGTTGAGTCCCATAGTGCTCAGAGCCATTTGAACCACAATTGCGTGCGGATTCTCGTCAGCCCAACCATGTTGATTGTGAAAATTTACAATTTGATCACGTTGGAATCAAGCCTCATCCGTAAAGAGAACATTTTCACTGAAATGAGGATTGACACATTGTCGGATGAACCATTCGCAGAAGTGTACCCGTGGAGGCCAATCAGCTGCTGATAGTGCCGGCACACGCTGTACATGGTACGGAAACAACTGGTTCTCCAGTAGCACTCTCCATACAGTGACGTGGTCAACGTTACCTTGTACAGCAGCAACTTCTCTGACGCTGACATTAGGGTTATCGTCAACTGCTCGAAGAATTGCCTCATCCATTGCAGGTGTCCTCGTCGTTCTAGGTCTTCCCCAGTCGCGAGTCTTATGCTGGAATGTTCCGTGCTCCCTAAGACGCCGATCAATCGCTTCGAACGTCTTCCTGTCGGGACACCTTCGTTCTGGAAATCTGTCTCGATACAAACGTAGCGCGCCACGGCTATTGCCCCGTGCTAATCCGTACATCACTGGGCATCTGGCAACTCCGCATTTGTAAACATTGCACTGACTGCAAAACCACGTTCGTGATGAACACTGTGGTGTCACCGCCAGACACCACACTTGCTAGGTGGTAGCTTAAATCGGCCGCGGTCCATTAGTAGATGTCGGACCCGCGTGTCGCCACTGTCAGGATCGCAGACCGAGCGCCACCACAAGGCAGGTCTCGAGAGACGTACTAGCACTCGCCCCAGTTGTACGACGACGTTGCTAGCGACTACACGTACGAAGCCTTTCTCTCATTTGCCGAGAGACAGTTAGAATAGCCTTCAGCTAAGTCCATGGCTACGACTTAGCAAGGCGCCATTTGTACCATTGCATGTATCTCAAGATAGTCTCACTTGTATCATCAAGAATGCTGTATACCAAAGGACGATATAAAAGTTAAGTGTTCTAGTAGCTACGTTCTTTTCTTTATCACATTCATCACGTATCCTGTTCCAGACTTCGCGCCAGTCGGCGTGTGTGTACGTGTGCCCTATCGGCTACCCGTCACTGTGGACTGGCTGCCTTGTCAGTCCACTACAAACACTAACCTGTTGATGCTACGTACTGATATGCTTGATGCTAGTACTGTAGAGCAATGAGTCGCATGTCAACACAAGCATCGAAGTCAACATTATCTTCCTTCAACTGGGACAACTGGCGGTGAATCGAGGAAGTACAGTACATACTGACGAAACTAAAATGAGCCTTAGCATGGAAATTAAGCGTTTCCGGACACATGTCCACGCGAAACATGCGAAACCTACCGCCATAACAGTCCCAAAGCCGCCCCCGCGCCCAGTAAGAAGTGGAATATCCTTCGCTGGAGTGGTCGCTGGCAGCCCCAGCAGCGCGGGACGGTCAGAGGAGCCCCAGAGCTCAGAACACGCTCACCAAACACCCCCAGCAACAGACACACAACAGACAAGCACAACACCTGACACCACACCCGCACCGGGCACACCACACGAAACAAGCAACAACAACACACTACCCCCTGAGATCGCGAACTGCAGCCCACCACAGGCTACAGAAAACGCACCTACACAGGGACAACCCCAGCGCCAGAGGAGCAGGAGAAGGAGAAACAGCCGCAGCACGAGGAACACGACCGCACCACAACAAGTACACAGGCAACAGAACACCAACACCCACGAACACATCCCGGACATCAACTCAACAACCCACATAACACACCCACTCACCACAGAAAGCACACAGGCGCCAACAACTGCCACACGAACAACCGACTCGCAGGCCAGCCCTCACCAAACGCCAACACTGGAACAAGCGGCCGTTAACACGACCAATAACTCGCAGGCCGACATGACCAACATCACTACAACATTCCAGAGAATAATGGAAACATTATTCCCCGGACGCACGACCACCGAAATAGTCACGAAGATTATGGGGTGTGTCTCACAACTCTTCATGCAGTTCATGTCGGGTACGCTCAACTGGACTAGCGCCCAAGCCACTATCACACCGCTTTTTACACTACTACATGGATAATACACCACACCAGCCCCGAAACGCAGACTTAAACACTATCACACAGATCCTGTTTTGGAATGCCAACGGGGTCGCAAGCAAAAAAGCCGAGATGGCCGCGTTCATGGAGCGAAAGGGTATCCGAATCGCTCTTGTGAACGAAACACTGCTTACGCCTCGCAAACAACTAAACTTCCCAGGTTATTGCGTCTATCGTACCGACCGAGCGGATGGCAGGAGGGGAGGCGGCACGGCAATCATCATACACAGAGACATCGACCACACGAACATCGAGCTCCCAGCACTTGAAAGACTAGAGGCTACGGCCGTCAGGGCCAAGTTCAACGGAGCCAACACCACACTGGTATCGCTATACAATCCTCCTAAAAACATAGTAACACGCGATATCAGCACAGTACTCAACATAGCACCGCGGGTAATAGCCGCTGGAGACCTCAACGCAAAACACCCCGATTGGAACTCACGAATACGAACCTCCAACGGCAAGAAACTGTACGAACACGCACTAGGCCGAAACTACATTATACTTGGACCGGACGTTCCCACGTTCGTGCCCACACAGGCCCGACATAGGCCAGACGTGTTAGACATAGCCCTCATAAAGGGCATCACATGCACACTCAACCTAACGGTTGAACACGATCTGGACTCAGACCACATGCCTGTAATACTGCACATGGGAGAGACACTGCAGGACATCGTACCACGCAGGATGCTTAACTACAAGCGTGCGAATTGGACACTGTTCAAGGAAACGCTTGATAGTCGCATTCCTGACACCCACGAAATTAACAACACACAGCAAATCGATGAGGCTGTGGAGGCTCTCACAACTGCCGTCCAAGACGCAATGACTGACGCCATTCCATTTACAACACCAAGACAACACTCGACGGCCCTGCCCCAGGAAATCCTGGGCCTTATCTCAATGAGGAACCGCCTCAGGAGATACTGGCAGCGTACCAGGCGCCCGTTCTATTAACTGCACGTCAACAGACTCCAGGGCATAATACGGAATAAAATTCAAACATTCGGAAACGAACAATGGGGACAGAAACTCGCTGGGCTGGATACCACACGTCCTGGCGTGTGGCAGCTGGCCAGACACTTCACCAGGGAGAAACATTACATTCCCACGTTACAAGGACCAGACGGCCCAGCCTACTCCGCGACGGAGAAGGCAGAGCTTATGGCCACAACACTTGCATCGTCTTTCATGCCGAATCTGGTTCCTTCAGACCCAGCATTCACACTTGAAACGGACCAGGAGGTTACACGACTTGTAGCCCAGCCCTCGCGCAACGAAATAAGACGTACTAGCACAAATGAAGTCACATGGGCTATCAAGCACACCACCGCTAGAAAAGCCCCTGGGCCCGATGGCATTCAAAACCGTGTCCTCCAGGAGTTCACGGATAAAGCCGTAGAGTACCTCGCACACTTAACGAATGCCATCCTGACACATCAACACTTCCCTGACTTTTGGAAGGCGGCCAAGGTCCTGATGTTCAGGAAGCCAGGGAAAGACCACTCCCTCCCACAAAATTACCGACCCATCAGTCTGCTGTGCTCGCTCAGCAAGATTGTTGAGAAGGTAATACTAAAACGTATCACTAGGCATTGCATCGCCAACGACACCCTAAGACCGGAGCAATTCGGCTTTAGGAATCACCACTCGACAACACAACAACTCCTCCGCGTAGTCGAACATATAACACACGGCTACAACATGAACAAAGCCACAGGGGCCGTGTTCCTAGACATCGAAAAGGCTTTCGATCGTCTCTGGCACAACGGACTCATACGCAAACTAAGCGAAGCTGGTTTCCCGGACGGACTCGTACGTCTCATACACTCATATCTCACGAACAGATGTTTCAACACTAACGTGCAGGATAAACAATCAACACAACACGGTATCCAAGCTGGAGTACCCCAAGGAAGCATCCTAGGGCCCATCTTGTTTAACCTGTACATTAATGACTTCCCAGCGACACGAAACACGACGTTAGCCGTCTACGCGGATGACACAGCCATCCTCGCGCAAGACTGGAAACCGTCGAACATCAACTCACGAATACAGACAGCACTCAGAACAGCTGAGCCTTGGCTGGAGCGATGGCGTATTAAAGTAAACGTCGACAAGTGCGAAGCAGTTCTGTTCACACGCAGACCGAAACTACTGCGCAAACACCAACACTGTAGACCGATAACCCTACATACACGCCCAATACGTTTCCGAGAGAAAGTCAGATACCTTGGTGTCTGGCTGGACCGGAAACTTACATGGGGGGACCACATTGAATACGTTGCCAACCGAGCGCACGCGAGGCTCAAACACCTCTACCCAATGCTCAACAGGGAAAGCACACTGAATAGGAGGGTGTCGAGGTCCTTATACACGACACTGATTAGACCTCTGATGACGTACGCAGCTCCCGTCTGGGGATATGCAGCTCCCACACGACTGCGCCGCCTGCAGATCATACAGAACAAGGTGCTACGAATCATTAGCAATGCTCCACGCTACACACGCACCGTGGATCTTCACCGTGAATACCGCCTTGATACCCTCAAGGAAGTATTCAAGAAACACGCCACACGACTATACAGGAACTCGAGACACTCGAACAATCCGTTCATCCTCACTCTGGGAAACTACGATCACAACCACAGGTGGAAACACAAGCGGCCAAAGACACTGCTTGCTAGGGCATAACCACCTATGGTAAACTAACATACGCAAACAGCGACAAACGTCGGTAAGCCCCTGCATATCAGCAACACTGACTGGCAACTACCAGCTGCTATTAGAGCCGACCAACAGGCCACAGCAGGGACACCGACAAGCTCGCCCACAGACGCACGAACAATCTCCCAACACTCCCTCACACTGTGCCTCCGGTATATGACCATCGGACACAAGACCGATAACAAAACTAACTGTTGCAGGTTGCAGGACGCTGAACGAGGACTCTGTACCAGCGCCAGCCGCCGAGCAGCACAAACGCACGACATCAAGGTATCGACATGCATGATACCCACTACTAACAAAGCCTATCCTTGTACAACCTATCGCAGGCAGCAAGACAACCGCTGCTGCTCTTGCCGCCCGACCTAACTTTCGCAGAGGTTTTTTTCCCTTGGCTCTTACCTTGGCACTTTTTTTCCTCTGCCCTTCAAACCGCTACCCTTCGTCAGATTTCGACCAATCTATCTCCAGATGAGCGCGTATTAATGGTTAATCCTAACCAGACGTACGCAAACATCGCAGTACCCACATCCTGCGACACCTCACTTTAGTGAATACTAACCCTTATGCAGAGATGGCAGTAGACCTTTTGTGTTGGCCATCATGCCGGTGTGGGCGTGGAGGGGCTCCACCTCTAAAAAAAAAAAAAAAAAACATGTCCACGTAACATCTTTTCTTTATTTGTGTGTGAGGAATGTTTCCTGAAAGTTTTGCCGTACCTTTTTGTAACACCCTGTATATCGATGTATCCGGATAAACGCGTCGCTGTTTTATATCGACATTTTTGGAGGTATATCGATATTTTGCCAACAGACCAAGCATACGGCACAAATCTGGACGAAATCGGTGACGACAGGCAGGCGCGGCGCCCTTGTCGAGGTCGCAACAGCCAACTCAGCTGTCGGCTCCCGTCACGAATGTTTCATCGCCACTGGCTTGTTGGATCACTTCCCCACAAACGTCCAGTCGACTTTCTTTCTGTTGTTGTGTCATCAAACGAGGAACAAGTTTTGTTTCCACTAGACGCATCTTCTACTTTTCCGTCAAAATTTTAGGGCGTGGCCCAGTTGAATGCAAACCCGTACTGCGATTAGCACGCATCAGATTGTTGATTCTACGAACGTGTGAGTCACCAGCTGAATGGTCCCCGATCACCTTCAACTCACTGGCGACCGCTTTTAAATCGCGACAAACCATCCGTAACACCCAGAGCCTCGTCGTTTCTGTAACCTTTCTTTAAAAGTTGAATCGTTTCTGAGTTTCACGCAAAATTTTACGTTGCATGTTTGCCCCACAGAATCGATTATTTCAGAAACTGCTACTAATACTTAAACACACTGCACTCAAATAACAACAGCAATGAAACTTACAGGCAGATTAAAACTTTGTGCCGGACCGAGACTCGAACTCGGGACCTTTGCCTTTCACGGGCAACTGCTCTACCAGCTGAGCTACCCAAGCACGACTCACGGCCCGTCCTCACAGCTTGTACTTGCCCGCAAAAGGCAAAGGTCCCGAGTTCGAGTCTCGGTCAGGTACACAGTTTTAATCTGCCAGGAAGTTTCATATCAGCGCACACTCCGCTGCAGAGTGAAAACCTCATTCTGGAAACATCCCCCAGACTGTGGCTAAGCCATGTCTCCGCAATATCCTTTCTTTCAGGAGTGCTAGTTCTGCCCCCCCCCCTTCCCCCATGAACCATGGACCTTGCCGTTGGTGGGGAGGCTTGCGTGCCTCAGCGATACAGATGGCCGTACCATAGGTGCAACCACAACGGAGGGGTATCTGTTGAGAGGCCAGACAAACATGTGGTTCCTGAAGAGGGGCAGCAGCCTTTTCAGTAGTTGCAGGGGCAACAGTCTGGATGATTGACTGATCTGGCCTTGTAACATTAACCAAAACGGCCTTGCTGTGCTGGTACTGCGAACGGCTGAAAGCAAGGGGAAACTACGGCCGTAATTTTTCCCGAGGACATGCAGCTTTACTGTATGATTAAATGATGATGGCGTCCTCTTGGGTAAAATATTCCGGAGGTAAAATAGTCCCCCATTCGGATCTCCGGGCGGGGACTACTCAAGAGGACGTCGTTATCAGGAGAAAGAAAACTGGTGTTCTACGGATCGGAGCGTGGAATGTCAGATCCCTTAAACGGGCAGGTAGTTTGGAAAATTTAAAAAGATAAATGGATAGGTTAAAGTTAGATACACTGGGAATTAGTAAAGTTCGGTGGCAGGAGGAACAAGACTTTTGGTCAGGCGAATACAGGGTTATAAATACAAAGTCAAATAGGGGTAATGCAGGAGTAGGTTTAATAATGAATAGGAAAATAGGAATGCGGGTAAGCTACTACAAACAGCATAGTGAACGCATTATTGTGGCCAAGATAGACACGAAGCCCACGCCTACTACAGTAGTACAAGTTTATATGCCAATTAGCTCTGCAGATGACGAAGAAATTGAAGAAATGTATGATGAAATGAAAGAAATTATTCAGATAGTGAAGGGAGACGAAAATTTAATAGTCATGGGTGAGTGAAATTCGGTAGTAGGAAAAGGGAGAGAAGGAAACATAGTAGGTGAATATGGATTGGGGGTAAGAAATGAAAGAGGAAGCCGCCTGGTAGAATTTTGCACAGAGCACAATTTAATCATACCTAACTCTTGGTTCAAGAATCATTAAACAAGGCTGTATAGATGGATGAATCCTGGAGATACTAGAAGGTGTCAGATAGATTATATAATGGTAAGGCAGAGAGTTACGAACCAGGTTTTAAATTGTAAGACATTTCCAGGGGCAGATGTGGACTCTGACCACAATCTATTGGTTATGAACTGTAGATTAAAACTGAAGAAACTGCAAAAAGGTGGGAATTTAAGGAGATGGGACCTGGATAAACTGACTAAACCAGGGGTTGTACAGAGTTTCAGGGAGAGCATAAGGGAACAATTGACAGCAATGGGGGAAAGAACTACAGTAGAAGAAGAATGGGTAGCTTTGAGGGATGAAGTAGCGAAGGCAGCAGAGGATCAAGTAGGTAAAAAGACGAGGGCTAGTAGAAATCCTTGGGTAACAGAAGAAATATTGAATTTAATTGATGAAAGGAGAAAATATAAAAATGCAGTAAATGAAGCAGGCAAAAAGGAATACAAACGTCTCAAAAATGAGATCGACAGGAAGTGCAAAATGGCTAAGCAGGGATGGCTAGAGGACAAATGTAAGGATGTAGAGGCTTGTCTCACTAGGGGTAAGATAGATACTGCCTACAGGAGACCTTTGGAGAAAAGAGAACCACTTGTATGAATATCAAGAGCTCAGATGGAAACCCAGTTCTCAGCAAAGAAGGGAAAGGAGAAAGGTGGAAGGAGTATATAGCAAAGGACTTGGAAGAGCAGTTGAACGGAATGGATAGTGTCTTGAATGGAGGATATAAAATGAACATCAACAAAAGCAAAACGAGGATAATCGAATGTAGTCGAATTAAGTCGGGTGATGCTGACGGAATTAGATTAGGAAATGAGACACTTAAAGTAGTAAAGGAGTTTTGCTGTCTGGGGAGCAAAAAACTGATGATGGTCGAAGTAGAGAGGATATAAAATGTAGACTGGCAATGGCAAGGAAAGCGTTTCTGAAGAAGAGAAATTTATTAACATCGAGTATAGATTTAAGTGTCAGTAAGTCGTTTCTGAAAGTATTTGTATGGAGTGTAGCCATGTATGGAAGTGAAACATGGACGATAAATAGTTTAGACAAGAAGAGAATAGAAGCTTTCGAAATGTAGTGCTACAGAAGAATGCTGAAGATTAGATGGGTAGATCACATAACTAATGAGGAGGTATTGAATAGGATTGGGGAGAAGAGATGTTTGTGGCACAACTTGACTAGAAGAAGGGATCGGCTGGTAGGACACGTTCTGAGGCATCAAGGGATCACCAATTTAGTATTGGAGGGCAGCGTGGAGGGTAAAAATCGTAGAGGGAGACCAAGAGATGAATACACCAAGCAGATTCAGAAGGATGTAGGCTGCAGTAGGTACTGGGAGATGAAGAAGCTTGCACAGGATAGAGTACCATGGAGAGCTGCATCAAACCAGTCTCAGGACTGAAGACCACAACAACAACAGTTCTGCAGGGTTCGCAGGAGAGCTTCTGTAAAGTTTGGAAGGTAGGAGACGAGGTACTGGCGGAAGTAAAGCTGTGAAGACGGGGCGTGAGTGGTGCTTGGGTAGCTGAGATGGTAGAGCATTTGCCCGCGAAAGGCAAAGGTCCCGAGTTCGAGTCTCGGTCCGGGACACAGTTTTAATCTGGCAGGCAGTTTCATATCAGCGCACACTCCGCTGCACAGTGAAAATCTCATTCTGGAAACAATAGCAATATCACGAAAACTAAAGTAGATATCGACATCCCAAAAAAGATGTTGGTGTAGAGGAGGGAAAGCGCAAAACCCTGCTGCCAACCGCCTATCACTAAATATCTCCGCAGCAGCGTAATTCGAGATGCCCGGTTGTTTTCAGAACATATTCAAGGATCCAGGCGCACTTCTGCGAAGATACTCCGACCTTTGTTTTATATATATATTTATATTTTGTATACTTTCCTGACTCGCCACGCCACTGGCAACTTCTCCAACAGGCGCGCCAGATTCTCCTGGTGCTCAGAGATCCCTACAGCTGCTCATAAAGTTTTTAGGGGGTGAATGTACACATTTCCATTTCGTCATTTTTTCTGTTTTCCGTCTTTCCTTAGTTGCTTTAAATTCCTGGAGATATGTTCCGTCTATGCAGCTAATTGAAGGTAATTTGTTTATTGCCATATGCGTTTTTCTTTTATTTGGAAAGCATCTTCAGTGGAAACTAATGAGTGTACATCTCCAGGACGACATACGAGTCTGTTAGCTTGAAATCTTAAGTAACACCGAACGATAATTTCGCGTTACGAAATTTGTGCTACAAAAGTTGATTCTCACCTTAAAAAACTAGAGCAAAACACGACAAAATGTAACATAGCAGCATACTGTATCTACCACATAATACGTTTATTGGGTGCATAAAAAGAAACACGTATTACAGGCCACTGAAGATGCTTCCCAAATAAGAGAAGCGAAACGATAAAGGAACTGCCTTCAGTAAGTTGCACAGTCGGAACATACCTGCACGAATTTCCGCTTCGTCCCGCCGGCTGCAGAATGTCTGTCAGAACTCGGTCCACTCACCTTTGACGTAGTGCTCCTCAAACCTGGACCGCATCAGCTTGTACAGCTCCAGGTACTTGTGGTACTCCGTCTTCTTGCGGGAAACCTCCTCCATCAGCTGAAACACACAGACACGAAACGAATGTCAGTACTTTCTCCATTTGCTGAAATTACTGCACATAACTGCATCAAGCATCCGAAACTAAATCAACCTTTGATTCGTATAGTCCAGCTGGGACTACGAGCTCTATTCAAAGAAATTTCTAACATTCGTAATTTCGCGCCAATTGGATGTTGGAGCGACATGCGACTGGCATCGCTGCATACGACTGTGTAATGCGGGTTTCATTGTCGTGTGTCTGTTAGTTACTGTTAAGCGCTGTGTCGGGTAGAACGTTGTGTGGCACAGATCGCGAATTTCGAGAGGAGCAACGCGTCTGCATTAAATATTGCGTGAAACTCGAGAAAACCTTTACAGAGACACACCAAACCATGCAGGAAGCCCACGGTGCTGAGTGTTTTAAGCCGTACTCGGTGTTACGAGTGGTTCACACGGCTTAGAACTGGCTGGACGTAAGTTAAAGGCGACCCTCGTAAGGACGCAGTTGGACCGCGTCACGAGATCCAGCCACGGCGTCTCGGAATGCATCGTGTTGCCGCCAAATACGTCCCACGGCTCACGAGTCAGGACCAGGAAGACCTTCGCCTAAACATCAGCAGGTACAAAGGCGTCGCACATTAATTACGTGAGCTGTTTTCTTTAAAATTCGGACGCCTCACTCCTCGTCAGATTTGGCGAGATCTGGTCGGAGCCCCCTTCTAGCACGAGGTTTACCCCCTAGTTCAGTTTATCTGTCTTAAACGTTGATTATAAACTCTAATAAAACTATCTTTTATTTATAAAGTGTATTTTGTTACACTTGATTAAAAACACTTCATTTCTAAACATGCCAACCCTAAACAGTGTTCAGTTGGACACAGACCGATGGACAAAAATGTTCCAAGAAAGCAGCATTAACAGTTTTTGACGAATTCCTAAAAAAATGACCTTTTATTGGTATATGACACTACTGGCCATTAAAGTTGCTACACCACGAAGATGACGTCCTACAGAAGCGAAATTTAACCGACAAGAATAAGATGCTGTGATATGCAAATGATTAGCTTTTCAGAGCATTCACACAAGGTTGGCGCCGGTGACGACACCTACAACTTGCTGACATGAGGGAAGTTTCCAACCGATTTCTCATACACAAACAGCAGTTGACCGGCGGTGCCTGGTGAAACGTTGTTGTGATGCCTCGTGTAAGGAGGAGAAATGCGTACCATCACGTTTCCGACTTTGATAAAGGTCGGATTGTGGCCTATCGCTATTGCGGTTTATCGTATCGCCACATTGCTACTCGCGTTGCTCGAGATCCAATGACTGTTAGCAGCATATGGAATCGGTGGGTTCAGGAGGGTAATACGGAACGCCGTGCTGGATCCCAACGGCCTCGTATCACTAGCAGTCGACATGACAGGCATCTTATCCGCATGGCTGTAACGGATCGTGCAGCCACGTCTCGATCCCTAAGTCGATGGGGACATTTGCAAAATAACAACAACCTGCACGAACAGTTCGACGACTTTTGCAGTAGCATGGACTATCGGCTCGGAGACCATGGCTGCGGTTACCCTTGACGCTGCATCGCAGACAGGAGCGCCTGCGATGTTGTACCCAACGACGAACCTGGGTGCACGAATGGCAAAACGTCATTTTTTCGGGTGAATCCAGATTCTGTTTACAGCATCATGATGGTCGCATCCGAGTTTCGCGACATGACGGTCAATTCAGATTGGAAGCGTGTATTCGTCATCGCCATACTGGCGTATCACCCGGCGTGATGGTATGGAGTGCCATGGGTTACACTTCTCGGTCACCTCTTGTTCGCATTGACGGCACTTTGAACAGTGGACGTTACATTCCAGATGTGTCACGACCCGTGGCTCTACCCTTCATTCGATCCCTGCGAAACCATAAGTTTCAGCAGGATAATGCATGACCGCATGTTGCAGGTCCTGTACGGGCCTTTCTGGATACAGAAAATGTTCGACTGCTGCCCTGGCCAGCACATTCTCCAGATCTCTCACCAACTGAAAACGTCTGGTCAAAGATGGCCGAGCAACTGGCTCTTCACAATACGCCATTCACTACCCTTGATGAACTGTGGTATCGTGTTGAAGCTGCATGGGCAGCTGTACCTGTACACGCCATCCGAGCCCTGTTTGACTCAATGCCCAGGCGTATCAAGGCCGTTATTACGGCCAGAGGTGGTTGTCCTGGGTACTGATTTCTCAGGGTCTATGCATCCAAATTGCGTCAATATTTAATCACATGTCAGTTGCAGTATAATGTATTCTTGGTGTAGCAATTTTACTGGCCAGTAGTTTATGTACACGAAACGTCATTGAACCTTTACTTACTTTGCAGGTGAACAACACCAGTTTGTACCTTCCTTGAACTGTGTGATTACGTAACTTTACAATTTCTTGACATATACTCACTAAGAGAATTCTCGTCGGTGGACTTCAGCTTTCGCCGCTGGTGGCCGAGCGGTTCTAGGAGCTACAGTCTGGAACCGCGCGATCGCGACGGTCGCAGGTTCGAATCCTGCCTCGGGCATGGATGTGTGTGATGTCCTTCGGTTAGTTAGTTTTAAGTACTTCTAAGTTCTAGGGGACTGATGACCTCAGATGTTGTCCCATAGTGCTTAGAGACATTTGAACCATTTGACCATAATTTTATTTTCACTCTGCAAAGCATCTTACTACACTTTGAGCTTTCATCACGTCGTCTTTCTCTTTGACTGTGTGAGGCAAGCATAGATGGCTCAAAGAAGAAATCTGATTGCGCTAGGGGACTGAGGTGTGAGTGGAATAACAAGATTTCCCATGTAAAGTAATAGCAGACCAATCAATTTTTAACGCAACTAGTGCGCTATGTCTTCACATCGGCATATTTCAAAAACAGTTGCTGAAAGTGATGAACAAAAAATTAAAATGACAATATTGATCCTCGCGGTGGGCGCCGACGTGCGAGGGGACATACTGACGTAATCGGCGCTCGGCACAGAAACTGCGTTTAGCTTCACCACGCAGCTTTGGCGCCGCGGCTGCCACGCCGCTGGCGTTTGCAGAAGTGAAAGAAACGGGGAAGTCGATACGAAGTGTTTCGTACAAATCCGGTATGTGACGAAACAGAATGACGGACCCACCTACACCGTTCATTGTGTCACTTACGTGCTGTTAACTGTGTTGGCAAAGTGGTTATTGCCACTCTTGAACGCGCATCCTTTTCATTTCAGTTCTTCGTCTGAGGGGGTAGGTCGGCTGGTAGGTTGTTGATGTACAGAATATTTAATAATAAATCAATACTTTGATATACAGCTCTAAAACCGGCAGTGTATTTACAACGTGCAACCAATATCTTTTTTAGGCCATGTGGTGTGCGTACTGTAAGACCTTCGGTACAGACACCATGAGATTATTTGACTTGTCGCTCTAACGAAGTAGGCGAGTGTCAGCAATATGTCTTGTGGTGTTATCGTGGCGTGTTTATGTTCTGCCGTTAGGTCAGACGATACAAATTCCACTTGCACGCTTAGAGTAGCAGATTGACGGTGACCAACTTTAAACAGAACTTGATTAATTTTCACAGACATTTATTACAATAATAAAAATCATAAACCTTATTTAACTCGATTCTTGATGCTATTTACAATTGACAATCTGAAGTTCCTTTGGTCTTGGTACGTTAATCTTATATCTCTGATACTTGACAAATTGTGTATACATTTATCTTCGTGGCTATGTACAGGAATATGATAATCTTATTAGGCACAGACTGATACTCGACTATAGACTGGTACAGACTAATGCAGACTGGTACAGACTGGTGCAGACTAATGCAGACAAATGCAGACTGAGTAATCGGAGGTCTATGCACTCGTTATAATACCTCGTGCGTTCATGTATCACTGCGCGAGTGTGATCCGCGAGGAGAAAAGCTTCTACGTTAGCAGCAATCTCATTGGCTGCGTTACATATTAATACGCGGATCGGCGGAAGCAGAATTTCGTCCGCCCCTAAGGCAGCGCCATCTCGTAGTGCGGAGACGGACGAGCGCTGCGCCTGCGCTGTTGTGCTTAGCGGGGCGCGCTCTAGTTGGAAAGTTGTGTACACGCTGACTACCCGGAACTATGTACACAACACGCCACTACGTCGAATCTTTGCTGTCGATCTAAATGTCGATATTTTTCGGTATAACCTTAGGCAATACATTTTTTAAATATCGATACATCGGATTATCGGTATTTTTAAAAAATACCAACAATCCTAGTCCCACGTCTTCGTCGAATAGGCACATCAGAGACAACGCTATAAAAGAAGACGTTTCTGTTGTATGTAGTTGTGTGCATATTCATCTGAGGACATTATATTGAGTTTCGTTTTGTTAATGTAGTTATACTTTTAAAAGTGTCTACCACGTCTTCTCAGTACGAGGACAATTCACGTAGGTTTGCAAAAACAACATCAAATAAAATCGGTGTAGAAAATTTGGTCTGAGGATGGGCAAATGTTGTACAAGCCTGGTCCAGGGCATCTGCCTGAAACTTAACACACATCTGCAGCGTACAAAATTGCTGAAAATATTTCCAAGTAAGTAAGTGATTTTGGTTGTTGTGTACAAAAAGAAAAATATAAATCAGGTGTAGCGCTTCCAGTTAGAGAAAGGTACAGCACCAGCGCTTCAGGAACTTGACAAAATTTCTCAACAAATCAATACTGATTGAGCCGTGTCGCGGCTCTCGGGCGCTAGACGCCGTCGATGACTCCTCTGCTTGAGGTTGGCACTATGTGCGGTCGCGAGCGCCACCTGTGGGAGCGGGTGATAACGGGGGAGAGAGTGCGAGTAAAGTGGAGTCTGGGGCGGACAGCAGGGGAGAAGGAACATGGCGACGAGAGGAGAGTTGTTGTGCACGGCCGAGAAGGGAGCGTTGAGCAAGGCGGCAGTCGGCATCGCTTTCCGGGGGACAGAGAGTTGCGGCAGTCCGGCGAGCAGACTCCAGCTCCGGGAGCAGTGCTCCGGTTTGTGGACGTGACGTGGCTCGTATTTTGGCGCAGTATAGTTTCCTCGGTACGCATCTGCTGCTCCCTTTATGCCCACGTGTGTTGTTCTGTCCGTATGTGCATTGAAAAGGTTACGCTCCGGCTGGAACAGTGGCTTGTGCTTTACGTTCATGCACCCTGACTCATTTGTTTTGCTGCAGGCAGCTGTAATTTCAGAGATTTTTTTTCGTCGCGATTGTCTTTGCCCGGTGGTGCCTAGTATGCGAGAACAAAACAGCTGACGTGTGACCTGTTGTTTTGGGTTTTGCAGTCCTGTTTGGGGAACCTAGTTATCACGCACACAAGTGTATTGCTGCCGAGTGAGGTCAGCCCTAATCTTGTGGAACTGAGCTTTCAGTGATTGGCTCGTCTGCAAATTAATTAATTTAACCTTTCTGGTGTGTCGTTTTTTGCTTTCAATGGTGAATTTCTTGTCATTCATTTGTGTATGTTTCGCCGTTAATCAACTGTGAGTAAGACAGCAAGGTGTTGAAGGGCTTGCGTATTGTGACTGTAGTTTTGGCAACTGTTTAATTTGATTTCTGCTTTATCGGTCTGGTGAAAACTTACGCCAAGTTTACTAATATCCGGCTGTGGTCTGGAAGTTGGTTTGAAGGTAAATCCGTCGGTAAATCTTTACTGGACCTAACTGTTAACTGATCTTGCGTTGAACTAATGCCATTATTAAATCGTTTCTTGTGTGCTATAAATTGTATTACCACAGACAAGGAGGCAGGGCACATTCTGTGGTCGAGGGGTAGGCACGGTTGCTGCTTTGCGCGTGGTGTCTTGTCGCTCGCTATCATTTCCCGCGTTAGTAGGGGCGGCGTGAGATTGTTTGCTCGCGGTTGTAAGGCCGCTAGTCAGCTGTGCCTGCTCCCGCTTCAGGGTGTGCCGTGTTTCGTAAGGCGTACGGCGACTTCGTCACTGTCACTCCTGTGTTGCTGTCGGTCGCTTACCGAAACGTCAGTGTGTTTCAGCACGGCGGCCACTGGGCCGTGACGGTGTCGGTTGATGACCAGCCTTGGGGCGGTCGTCGCTCTGAGTGGCTTCGGTCGCTTGGACTTGGCAGTCACCTTCTGGTTAAACAGATCAAACTTGTATATTAGCTGTAAACTCCTAAGTAGTTCGTGAGAAAAGTTGTAACTCAGCTTTTCATGATTTTACACAATTCGAGCATTTTGGTAAGGTATTTTCCTATCTACGTTTTATTTAAATGAGAATTCTTTATTGGGGTTATTTACCTGTCGAAGTTTAACATAAAATTTGTAACTTAGCTTTGATGCTTTTACTTAATTTAAGCATTCTTGTAAAGCAGTCCTTCATCTACGTTTTATTGATTGGTAATTCTTTATTGGGGTTATTCACTGGTTGAAGGTTAACATACGTTTGTAACCAAGTCTATGTCCTCGCTTAGTTGTGAATACTGTTGTCTGCCTATGTTGTGGGCTACCCTTGCACTTCCACAGCCCAGCTGTCCCACCTACCAGTACCAGTGCCACCATGAGCACTGTGGAGTCGACAGTGGTAGCCTGCACTGTACTGGACCAGGACTCGGCCGCACAGTCAGTGGCATACGGGCAGATCCTACGCTGTATAACGGGCACAGTCGTCCGCCGCGACAGTGTGTAACCTGTTCACGCTACTTTTTACAATGCTTCTCATAAAATATTTTATGTTGAGTGCGTAAAGTGTACCCAACATTAATTAATATGTACAGACATACTTAGAATACCCTTTTCATTTAACAGAAAAACTGAAATGTAATATTACGTCGCTACAGAAATACAGGCTCAGAATTTGTGTGGTTGTTTGTCAATATGAAATGTGATGACCTAAGAACTTGGTTCCGTTATCTTCAAATATGGGTGTTATGCAGTAGCAGCCTCTGCCTACTTGTTTTTTTTTATTCCTTGTGGTCTTCAGTCCTGAGACTGGTTTCATGCAGCTCTCCATGCTACTCTATCCTGTGCAAGCTTCTTCATCTCCCAGTACCTACTGCAGCCTACATCCTTCTGAATCTCCTTAGTGTATTCATCTCTTGGTCTCCCTCTACGCTGCCCTCCAATACTAAATTGATGATCCCTTGATGCCTCAGAACATGTCCTACCAACCGATCCCTTCTTCTAGTCAAGTTGTGCCACAAGCTCCTCTTCTCCCCACTTCTATTCAAAACCTTCTCAATTGTTATCTGATCCGCCCTTTTAATCTTCAGCATTCTTCTGTAGCACCACATTTCGAAAGCTTCTATTCTCTTCTTGTCCAAACTAGTTGTCGTCCACGTTTCACTTCCATACATGACAACGCTCCATACAAATACTTTCAGAAACGACTTCCTGACACTTAAATCTATACTAGATGTTAACAAATTTCTCTTCTTCAGAAACGATTTCCTTGCCATTGCCAGTCTACATTTTATATTCTCTCTACTTCGACCATCATCAGTTATTTTCCTCGCCAGACAGCAAAACTCCTTTACTACTTTAAGTGTCTCATTTCCTAATCTAATTCCGTCAGCATCACCCGACTTCATTCCATTATCTTCGTTTTGCTTTTGTTGATGTTCATCTTACACCCTCCTTTCATGACACTGTCCATTCCGTTCAACTGCTCTTCCAAGTCCTTTGCTGTCTCTGACAGGATTACAGTGTCATCGGCGAACCTCAAAGTTTTTATTTCTTCTCCATGGATACTCCGAATTTTTCTTTTGTTTCCTTCACTGCTTACTCAATATACAGGTTGAATAACATCGGGGATAGGCTACAACCCTGTCTCACTCCCTTCCCAACCGCTGCTTCCCTTTCGTGCCCCTCGACTCTTCTAACTGCCATCTGGTTTCTGTACAAATTGTAAATAGCCTTTCGCTCCCTGTATTTTGCCCCTGCCAACTTCAGAATTTTAAAGAGAGTATTCCAGTCAACATTGTCAAAAGCTTTCTGTAAGTCTTCAAATGCTAGAAACGTGGGTTTGACTCTCCTTAATCTAGCTTCTAAGATGATCTAAGATAAGTCGTAGGATCAGTATTGCCTCACGTGTTCCAATGTTTCTACGGAATCCAAACCGATCTTCCCCGACACACCGGTTATCAGAACTCCTTAAGATAGACGTTGACCGTGGATATTGTTAACACAGACACAATCCCGTTGACTGTTCAGAGATGTCACTAAACCCACCCAAACCATGCATGAGCAGCGCCTATTAGACAGAGTGGCTGCGACAGCCGATCAGTTCCAGTCATTCCACCAGAAAGGACGTACACGCCTCGTATTGTCTGTAGTTCAACCATGCCTAGACGGCTAACACCGCGGTTCGCTCGCGTCCGCATTGTTACTTTGTGCCAGGAATGGCTCTCAACACGGGAAGTGTCCATGCGTCTCGGACTGAACCAAAGGGATGTTCTTCGGACACGGAGAAACAGAGAGGCAGGAACTGTCGATGACATGCCTCGCTCAGGCCGCCCGAGGGCTACTACTGCAGTGGATGACCGCTACCTACGGATTATGGCTCGCAGGAACCCTGACAGCAACGCCACTATGTTGAGTATTGCTTTTCCACAGGACGTCGCATTACAACTCAAACTGTGCGCAATAGGCTGCACGATGCGCAACTTCACTCCCGAAGTCCGTGGCGAGATCCATCTTTGCAACCACGACACCGTGCAGCGGGGTACAGGTGGGCCCAACAACACTCCGAATGGACCGCTCAGGATTGGCATCACGTTCTCGTCACCAATGAGTGTTGCATATGCCTTCAACCAGACAATCGACGGAGACGTGTTTGGAGGCAACCCGGTCAGGCTGAACGCCTTAGACACACCGCCCAGCGAGTGCAGCAAGGTGGGGGTTCCCTGCTGTTTTGGGGCCGACGTACGCCGCTGGTGGTCACGAAGGCGCCGCCACTGCTGTACGGTACGCGAACGCCATCCTCCGACCGATAGTGCAACCGTACCAGCAGCATATTGGCGAGGCATTCGTCTTCGTGGACGACAGTTCGCGTCCCCATCGTGCACATCTCGTGAATGACTTCCTTCAGCATAACGACATCGCTGGACTAGAGTGGCCCGACATGAACCCTATCCAACATGCCTGGGATAGATTGAAAAGGGCTGTTTATGGACGACGAGATCCACCAACCACTCTGAGGCACCTACGCCGTTGAGAAGTGGGACAATGTGGTCCAACAGTGCCCTGATGAACTCGTGGATAGAATGCCAAGACGTGCTACTGGGTATTAGAGGTACCAGTGTGTACAGCAGTCTGGACCACCATCTCTGCAGGTCTCGCTGTGTGGTGGTACAACATGCAATGTGTGGTTTTCATGAGCAATAAAAAGAGCGGAAATGATGTTTATGTTCATCTGTATTCCACTTTTCTGTGCAGGTTCCGAATCTCTCGAAACTGAGGTGGTGCGAAACTTTTCTTGATGTGTGTAGTTCTCGGCCAGCTGGGAGATCTGAGTAACATCCCTCTAAATAAGAAATGGAAATTTTTTGTTATTGGAATTCACACTTTTATTAAATGTCTTTATCATTGACACAAGAAAGACATAAAATTTGTTGCTTGTTGAGTAGTGGTTCGAACTTTATCCTTTGAAGGTTATGTGACTGGTGTAGGTTCCTTCACAATGTCCAATCCGCTATAAAAATATCTTAATTATCACTCGTGGTGCAGTTCTTGTATAGGAAATACTGTTAAGTACTATTCAGTTTGTGTATGTATGTTTATGATAACGCCGTACAAATGTCAAGAAATATCCGTCTGCACTTTGCCAACTGCGGAAGTATAGTTTTCGACTGCGGAAACAAACGCAGTTTTATGCAACTCGCTTAGCGCCCGCTGATGTAGGTTGTGTCGCCTGCAGAGATTTTTTTGTTTTTGTTTAAACGTTTTTTTATGTCGTTGACAAACTGCAACGCCTTGTAAGTTTTTCACGCTAACTAAGGCCACATAAGCATGGTCTTTTCCGAAAGTACTTATCACCAAAAAGCGATTCTGGTAGCCGGAGTCCAAAGTTTTGTTAATCGCGCCTTTTCCGTCCTTGTGCAAATATTTCCATAGCAACGTTCATCCCCTAAGAAATATTTCTTTATATGTAACGGGGAAGTGAAACACCAATTTTCATAAATGTAACTTAAAAATATCTGTAATGTAACGAAATATTTTCTTAAGAATTTTCATCCCCTATTGCACCCCCTTTTGTGGGGGTGATTGTTTCCAGAAACACTGACATATTGTTTTGTTTCTAAGCGAGAAGTCATAGATGTAGGTTTTAGTACCTGCTTAGTAATTATTTATTTTCAATAAAAATTTAACCAACTATTTTACCGCCTTAGTGGTTGAATTTCCAAAAATGCTGAAAGACGTATTTTTTTTTTTTATTTTCTGGGTGAGAAACCAAATACCAGTTTCCGTAGTAATAGCTTGAAAATTCCCTTAGTAGCGACATACATTCAAAAAGCCCTATTTCACCCACTTAGGAGTGAAATTTTGGACAATCCCTCCTCGGACAATGCCTACAGTACAAGATCCAAACCTGCTCCAGATTTCAAGTTTCTGTCCTTAGCTGTTTGGGCTGGGCGACGGTGAGTCAACGCGTCACCAGTCAGTCGGGCCACAGCCTCTTTTATACACTGTGGAGCCAAAGAGACGGCTACACCTGCCTAATATCGTGCAGGGCCCCCGCTGATGCAGTGCTGGGGGGGAAATGACACCGTGAATTCTGCAGGGCTGTTCGACGGGGTGGAGGTCTCTTCTGAACAGCACATTGCAAGGCATTCCAGTTACACTCAATAATGCTCATGTCTGGGGAACTGTTTAAACTCAGAAGGGTTTCCTCGAGCCACTCTGCTGCAATTCTTCACGTGTGGGGTCTCGCATTGTCCTGCTGGAATTGCCCAAGTCTTTCGAAATGCACAATAGACCTGACTGGATGCACGTGATCTGGTAGGACGCTTACGTACGTGTCACCTGTAAGACTCGTCTCTAGACCTATCAGAAGTCCCATATACCACTCCAACCGCACACGCCCCACACCGTTACGGAGCCTCCACCAGCTTCAACAGTCCCCTGCTGACATGCAGGGTCCACGGATTCGTGAAGTTTTGTCTCCATGCCCGTACCCGTCCATACGCTCGACACAATTTGAAACGAGACTCGTCCGACTAGGCAACACGTTTCCAGTCATCGACAGTCTAATGCCGGTGTTGACGGGCGCTGGAGAGGCGTAAAGCTATGTGTCGTGCAGACATCGAGGGTACACGAGAGGACCTTCGGCCCATACCGGTGATGTTTCGTCGAATGATTCTTACGCTGACGCTTATTGGTGGCCCAGAATTAAAATCTGCAGCAGGTTTCTGAAGGGCTGCACTGCTGTCACGTCGAACGATTCTCTTCAGTCGTCGTTGTTCCCGTTTTTGCAGGCTCTGTTTCCGGAGATTTGATGTTTTACTGGATTCTTCATATTCGCAGTACTCTCGTGAAATGGTAGTACGGGAAAATCCCCACTTGATCGCTACGCGGAGATGCTGTGTCCCATCGCCCGTGCGCCGACTATAACACCACGTTTAAACTCACTTAAATCTTGATAACCCGCCATTCTAGCAGCAGTAACTGATCTATCAACTGAGCCAGACACTCGTCGTCTTATACAGGCGTTTCCGACCGCAGCGCCGTATTCTGCCCGTTTACATATCTCTGTATTTGAGTACGCGTGCCTGTAGCAATTAGCTTGGCCAACATTGAACATGGCTGACGTTTGCAGCAACTGAATACACAAATTTGAAAAATATGTAAAAAAATCAGCCAACCGGTTGCATAGGTTTTCTATATACCTCGACCAGGTTTCGTCACCTCTAAGGGTGACTTCATGAGAAGGTAAAGTAATTACATGAAGAACATCTTTGGCGATATGTTCTTCATGCAATTAACTTACCTTCTGATGAAGTCACTGTTAGAGGGTGAGAGAACATCTTTGACGATATGTTCTTCATGTAATTACCTTACCTTCTGATGAAATCACCTTAGAGGTGACGAAACCTGGTCAAGGTATATAGGAAACCTATGCAACCGATTGGCTGATTTTTTACGTATTTTTCAAATTAGTTTGGCGCTTCAGAGTATGTGTACAGAGATTGGTTTCGTGGGATTGTTCTGGCGTAACCACAGCCGAAGACGAAGAACGCGAGACCAGAGAAGGCGATGAAACGCCGCCCGCCAATGGTGCGCGGAATAGGCACTGCCCTCAAGCCGAAGTGAATGTAACCGGCGCTCAGTATAGATTAATGCTGAGCATTCGCGCCGCCTCTGGCATTAGTGGACAGTATAACATGGCCAAGCATATACGATGTAAGTTAGTACCGATCCACAAAGAGTCTGTCAAGTTGCAGGAACATTACGTATAGCCAAGGACTCTGAATTACGTTGCATGTCGCCCATCGCTTGCGACAACATTTTGTACATACAAGTTAAGTATTGTCAAACGTGCTTTATACAGGGTGTTACAAAAAGGTACGCCCAAACTTTCAGGAAACATTCCTCACACACAAAGAAAGAAAATATGTTACGTGGACATGTGTCCGGAAACGCTTACTTTCCATGTTAGAGCTCATTTTATTACTTCTCTTCAAATCACATTACTCATGGAATGGAAACACACAGCAACAGAACGTACCAGCGTGACTTCTAAACACTTTCTTACTAGAAATGTTCAAAATGTCCTCCGTTAGCGAGGATACATGCATCCACCCTCCGTCGCAGGGAATCCCTGATGCGCTGATGCAGCCCTGGAGAATGGCGTATCGTATCACAGCCGTCCACAATACGAGCACGAAGAGTCTCTACATTTGGTACCGGGGTTGCGTAGACAAGAGCTTTCAAATGCCCCCATAAATGAAAGTCAAGAGGGTTAAGGTCAGGAGAGCGTGGAGGCCACGGAATTGGTCCGCCTCTACCAATCCGTCGGTCATCGAATCTGTTGTTGAGAAGCGTACGAACACTTCGACTGAAATGTGCAGGAGCTCCATCGTGCATGAACCACATCTTGTGTCGTACTTGTAAAGGCACATGTTCTAGCAGCACAGGTAAAGTATCCCGTATGAAATCGTGATAACGTGCTCCATTGAGCGTAGGTGGAAGAACATGGGGCCCAATCGAGACATCACCAACAATGCCTGCCCACAGGTTCACAGAAAATCTGTGTCGATGACGTGATTGCACAATTGCGTGCGGATTCTCGTCAGCCCACACATGTTGATTGTGAAAATTTACAATCTGATCACGTTTGAATGAAGCCCTCATCCGTAAAGAGAACATCTGCACTGAAATGAGGTTCGACACATTGTCGGATGAACCATTCGCAGAAGTGTACCCGTGGAGGCCAATCAGCTGCAGACAGTGCCTGCACAAGCTGTACACGGTACGGAAACAACTGGTTCTCCCGTAGCACTCTCCATACAGTGACGTGGTCAACGTTACCTTGTACAGCAGAAACTTCTCTGACGCTGACATTAGGGTTCTCCTCAACTGCACGAAGAATTGTCTCGTCCATTGCAGGTGTCCTCGTTGTTCTAGGTCTTCCCAAGTCGCGAGTCATAGGCTGGAATGTTCCGTGCTCCCTAAGACGCCCATCAATTACTTCGAACGTCTTCCTGTCGGGACACCTTCGTTCTGGAAATCTGTCTCGATACAAACGTACCGCGCCACGGCTATTGCCCCGTGCTAATCCGTACATCAAATTGGCATTTGTAAACATTGCACTGACTGCAAAACCACGTTCGTGATGTACACTAACCTGTTCATGCTACGTACTGATGTGCTGGATGCTAGTACTGTAGAGCAATGAGTCGCATGTCAACACAAGCACCGAAGTCAACATTACCTTCATTCAATTGGGCCAACTGGCGGTGAATCGAGGAAGTACAGTACATACTGACGAAAGTAAAATGAGCCTTAGCATGGAAATTAAGCGTTTCTGGACACATGTCCACATAACATCTTTTCTTTATTTGTGTGTGAGGAATGTTTCCTGAAGTTTTGGCCGTACCTTTTTGTAACACCGAGTATAAATGAAACTACTAATGTTATTTGCTCGTACTGTCGTACAGCATTCCGAGAACGCATCATGCCTTAGGGACCCTATACGAGACGAGTGAGCGAGGTCCGACATTTATAATTACATTTATTTACGTATATTTACAATACGCAGCTAAGCAACAGCTCCTGGTTCCCTGTTGTCTCTCCGGCACTTTACGGGTCATCTTTTTCTTCGTTCTGAGTCACTTGGAAATCTAAACATGCGAATACCGTATTTGGAATAGATAGCGAGGTTCAGAGCCATATTTAGACGAATCGTTCAGTTCATTCAGTTAGAAATCTCGACTCGTATGTAAACACGCCTCAATATCCTTTGCTCACGTTATACGGGTAGTAGACTTGGCCACTGTTTCAACGTTTCGATACAGTGTATCGATACGTGGAACTGTTTCAGTGTTTCGGAACAGCTACGGTTCACTGTTTCGAAACAGTGGTGTTTCATTCCTCCCCTGTCTCGGATAACCGGACCAGATTCGATCTCGAGCCAGACACAGAAACTGTACCGTTGTTTCAAAATAAGGCTGTTTCAGTCCACCTGTGCTTGGAACGGACTAATTGTATCGAAACAGTGATGTTTCATTCCGCTCTGTGTCGGACGAGATTCGGGCTCGGCACAGGTACTGAAACACAACATACCACTTCGTGAAACACTTTCAAGAGTGTCGAAGTCTTTTTGACAAGCAATAGCACGAAGCTTAAGATATCCGAAAATAAAGCTTCGTTTCTAGCTCACTGTCCTATTACGAAATGGCGTAACATCTGCTTTATGAACACTAAGCAAACAATAAAACAACGCATACTATTTACATTCAAAATAATAAATATGTGAAAATCATGCTGTTAAATTACACTTTTTTTATAACATACGCTCCTCTTTTCATGTACAGTAATCACATTAAGAAACGCAAGTAAGCCTACAACATTTTGAATAAAAAGAGGCGTAGAGTGACAGTTATTGGACATATACAGAAATTTGATGTAGGTGCAATTGCAAGCAATCTGTTTGACGTATCACTGATAGTGTAATGGTGAGCGGGAAGGGCTGGGAAGTATGGTGGATTTATAGTAACAGTTCGAAACACCTTGAAAGACAAAATTTTTTTCTGTTATATTTTGTTATTTATTCGAATTATTTGGCGTTATTTGTGAGACTATAGTCACTGTGCCTATTATGATTCCCTTTGTGTGCATGGAAATTAGCAGGATGGGTATATTACCCATACTAACGGAATGTGGGAATCCCAGTAGCATATCCGTTGTTTCTGCGGTTTGCTCCCACCTCCAGTTCCGTTCGTGGTGGTTCTTCTGTCTTCAGCTACGGCTGTCCTCAGCCAACTGAAAAAGTATGAAAGTCACACGACGCGAAAGCAGCGCATTTGCTGCAGGAAATACGAAACTGCCAAGACGCCTAAGTGATAGTTTCATACTTTCTGCGATATGATTAGCGCTCTCGCACCTCATATTGAGGTAGAGTAGACATTCAAGATGATAAAATGTGTAGGTTTATTAGATTACAAAACACAAACTGTTTCACTGTTTCGAAACAGCGTATGGAAACATTACATGTACTGTTTCATTTGTTTCGAAACAGTTACGTGTTTCAGTTTGCCCATTTGTAACAGGTAGGCTCTCGCCAGTCCCCCCGCCGTGGCCTTGTTCGGCCCCCCCCCCCCCCCCCCATCACACTGCCCACACGGCCGGCTGGCTCATTGCCCCAGTTGACCCCAGAGCTGTGGGGTCGCCGCGCAGGCTCAGCCGAGGCCGTCGGCTGCTCGCTCCTCAGTCTGCCTCACTGACAGGGGATATTGCGTGACGATCCTCCGCGTCAAACTACGAAAATTAGCAGACACATATTCCGCGTGCTAGAATAAAGAGCACTTCTAAACTGACGACAATCCGAGCATACTGATTAGGCAGCGATAAATCGCTCGTGCGCAGAAGGGTGTACCGCCACAGAACAAAAAAAACAAAAGCGCAACTCCCGTGTTAAAAGAGGAAACACACGCCGATAGCTGCGCCTCTAGTGGTATGGCCATGAACTAAATAAGGATAAACATTGTGGGTTGCGTCCCTCCTACCTTATGTACGTTGTAGTTCTTTTTTCTTTTTAATTTCTTATCTCAATTTTCTGGGAATGCTATATAATTATTTTGGCTTGCATCATAATAAAATAATTTAAACACAGCTATAGCACATTCCAATACAGCAGTATAATAGACCGCTCGCCTGGTGCAAGTCTTTCGATTTGACGCCATTTCGGCAACTTGCGCGTCGATGTGGATGAAATGATGATTAGGACAACACAACACCCAGTCCCTGAGCGGAGAAAATCTCTGACCCAGCTGGGAATCGAACCTGGGCCCTTAGGATTGACAGTGTGTCGCGCTGAACACATTTTTTTTTCAGTTGATCTCATTTTCTTCTATATTGTTCGTTGCATTTGTTCAAGGCGGGCGTCCGATGACGCCCGTCATTTTGTTCGTTTTCGTTCGTTGTATCTGCTCAGGGCGGGCGGACGTCGCAAGACACCCGTTTCAGTTCGTCCTTGATACATTAACTCAGTTTTTTTTATTACAGAGGGCAGCAAACCCCCTGACTGAACACGCTGAGCTACCGTGCCGGCAAACCACTCAGCTGCCGGTGGCGGACAATACAGCAGTGACAAATCTATTATTAAGGAATATTTGTAGTCCAATTTTTTTTTCTTTCGAGGGTACGATGAATCAACTTTGGTCACTCTTCATTGTATTAGATTTCTTCAGTTTCCAAATTTCCTTCATCCTTTTAGAGTGTTGTTCCCTTTCTTCTTGAGTCCACTTTCGTCTAGTTATTTTCTTTCTCTCCTGAAATTCTGCCTTTTGAACTGCCTTTCTGAAATGTGTTCTGTTTTCTATTGTGTCTATTGTAACTCCAGCATTTTCAATGTCCTTTTCAGTCTCTATGAACCATGCTGGCTTGGATTTGTAGCTATTGAGTAATGTGAATATCCGCTTGGTTAGTCTGTTGTTATCCATTCTGAATATATGTCCAAAAAACTGTAGTCTCCTCTTCCTCATTACATCAGTTAGTTTCTCCGTTTTCAGATATAGCTCTCTGTTTGGTCTTAACCTGTATTCAGCATTATCGTTTCTTTTAGCTCCCAGTATTTTCCTTAAAATCCTTCTTTCGACCTTCTCTAGTTTCTCAAGATCTCCATTTCTTGTTAGTTTAAGTGTTTCTGCTGCATAGAGAGCTTCAGGTCTGGCCACTGTTTGGTAGTGTCTTAATTTCGTGTTCCAGGACAAGGATTTTTTATTATAAACGTTTTTGGTCATATGAAACACAATTTAGCTATTACAAAATTTATTTAGCTTCACTTATTTACGCTACAAGCTTGTTTGAACTTATTGTCGGTTTCAAGTGTTGCGCCTAGTTCTTACTACGAACAAAACGTCCTGGAGCTTTTATATGTTGATAGAAATCAATATAAGTGTCTCAGTTTGCAAGCCTATTTTTGACATTTGCGTCTGACATTCGCTGCTCAAGAAAACATCACAGGAGCCGCGACTGTCACACGCAAATGTCAAAATAGACTTCCAAACTGACACACTTATACTGATTTCTATCAACATATAAAACCTCAAATGGTTCAAATGGCTTTGAGCACTATGGGACTTAACAGCTATGGTCATCAGTCCCCTAGAACTTAGAACTACTTAAACCTAACTAACCTAAGGACATCACACAACACCCAGTCATCACGAGGCAGAGAATATCCCTGACCCGGCCGGGAATCGAACCCGGGCGTGGGAAGCGAGAACGAGCTGCGGACTATAAAACCCCCAGGACGTTTTGTTCGTAATAAGAACTAGACTTGAAACCGACAGTAAGTCGAAACGAGTTTGTAGTCTAAATAACTGAAGCTAAATAAAATTGCAGCAGCTAAATTGGACTACAAATATTCCTGAATAATGTCGTACTTTGACATCTTACAAGCTGTGGGGTCAATGGAGAAAACAAAACCATTATTAAGACAATAATCGGCAGTAAAAGAGATTTAGTTAAGAAATCTTTATCACAAAGTTAATTAATGAAGAATTCTAAAATTTGTTACTTCTATTTTCAGAACTAATTTCTGACTAATTGCCCAGGAAACTTGCAATACTAATCGTCAATTTCTTAAAAAATGTTCCTACATCTCACGATTGCAAACGCTTCAACACAAGAAAGAAGGTATCAATATCAAGTACCTAAAATAGGAAAGGTGGATAAAAACTGGGAAATGAAAACAAAACTTGTTTTAATTTCTCAAGCACTATTAACAACAGTTTCACCTCATTCACAACTGATATTAGGAATATCACAAGGAACACCTGCCTCACGTTTAGTCTATGCCTAGCTTTTACTCATAAAATCTTCTCCGAAAAAATGATCTTCGCAAACACAGTTGACATGCGGTGACAGTTTACAAACACCTTTCCACTTCAGAATCAACTCTTGAGGTTGTTTTGGAATCCTCTAAGAATGCTTGTTCTTAACTTTGTCCGTTGAACCCACGTAATATCCAGATGAATAGCCAGGCAATTTACAGGACTATTTCAATGCGAATTTGTCGTGTCGAATATTCTGAAGAAACATAAAATTCTTCACTAAATATAACTACTACTGACTTATCAAATTTATTTAAATAAACGTACGGAAACCACACAGCTTAATTCACGGTACAAGAGAGTACATTTCATTTGTAGGCTACGAGATTATTTACTGAGTATTAAATGTCTTACCTTAGGATTAACTGTGGACGTTTTTTCAGCAAGTAATCTCTTCAATTGCACAGTGAACTTTGTGAAATTTAAACTAAAAAATCTATTTATAATGAAGATCAGTAGTATGTAAACATGAAACAAATACAAAGACGGCTGTAACCGTATAGACTTCAGTACAGAGCAAGATTATAGAATATCAACAACCGCCATTGGACAGCTCTCATTGGTCAGTTCCAGCTTCGTTGGACCCCTAGCGCATCTATGGTGTGGAAGCAATGAAATGGGTTGTTGCCTCTTCTCCCAATGGACACCGCAGTGCTTTCTATTTGTTATTTGCTCATTGTTCGGTAGCTAGTGGCTAATTTCAGATATTCGTGTTGGCGATTTCTAGCATTTTTGTTAAATAAGTAGGTTTTTATAAATGCAGATTTTTTTGTGGCCTGTAGACCTTTTTGTTCGTGAAAGCATTTTTTTTATTGACTGCTTTGGATTGAAGAAATGGAATAGAGCAAAGGGGCATTAAGCGTCGTAATTCAGGCATACACCTAGGCAGGGTGTGTGTATGACCCGCACGAGCCGCTGTATCATAATAAGCAATCGTCCATTTCTGAGTAATATGCATATATCGTTACACGGTGGTTTGCCATTTCTATTGTAAAGCCTTAGCTTACGAAAGTTCGCGTTTCATTTGATTGCATGTCTTACTTGATTTCAGGCCAGGAAGAGAAACTGGCAATGATAGACCAAAACGTCCTGCAGTTTCGCCCACATCAACAGACGAGGACCGCAAAAAACTGACTAGCACATACATATATCCTAAACTCGGAAAACTAACGCAGTTGCACCTGAAATGCCCTGCTTAACCCCCAGGACAGGACAAATAGAATAAACAGTGGAAAGGGGCCAAAATAAGGGACTGTCAGTTACACTCAAACATACAACTTTATTAATTGATCAAAGATTACAAGAGCCCCAAAAAAAAAGTTTTTTAACACACAGCTTTAATCTTTGGGACTTAATTACCGGCTGAAAGCCACTTTAATTTAAAAATGGCTGAAGGCCAATAACTTAAAACGCGAGCATAATCAGAAATTTGAAAAGGCAAGCCTTATCTTAAAACAGTTCTTTAGTTAGGCTGAAGTAAACAAGTTAAATTCAAATCGGCTGAAGGCCGAACACTTGAAACTCCAAAACATTTTTTTTTCTAATACCGAAGTCCTTAGGTGATACAGTCGTTCAATTTAGGATGAAGGCCTTATGAATAAACAACTGAAACTCAACCGGCTGAAGGCCGAAGACTTAAAAATTCAATAGGTTGAAGTAAACAAGTCAATCTCAAATCGGCTGGAGGCCGAAGACTAAAAAAAAAAAAAAAATAATTTCAAAGGGCTTAACGTGAAACTGTACCTGAAATTAGGCTGAAGGCCTTAACAGTAAAACAACTCTAATTTAAAACACAAAACCGGCTAGAAGCCATACGAGTACCAACAAGAAGAACAAATTTTAAAAAATGAGGCAGTACACACAAGGGCGCCCAGATGTTCGAGGGCCGGCCTGTAATTCAAACACTGACGCTCGCCTAGGTGAGACACGCAGTCGGGCCAACCAGTCACGATCCGGCGACAGCACAACCGACCGACAGTCAGCGGACCCACTCACAAGGTAAGTTCCACCTCACCCGACCAGGGCACAACAGGGAGTTCGACGGAACAACGTAGAAGATATTGGCGCCAACAACCAATCGTACACGGAGCTGTCAAACTACACACCGTGCTGGACAGCGACAACACGACGAGGAAACTACACTGCCTGAAATTTACGTCAACCCCCATGGCAGGTAACCGGAACGTTAACGGCCGCGAGGCAGAAGATTCCGCTGGTGCTCTTCAATTAGTATAACCAAAATACAGTGAAACTCCACCGGAGGGTGGCTAGAATTTTCCGCATTGAAAACCACGTTGTTGCTCGCGGGAATATCCCGACAGCCGACAAGGAACTCCAAGCGACACGATGTGAACAGTCTCGACTTGCCTGTAGGTTACATCAAAACTCAACATCCGTGTCCAGGGTCGGATACCGACGGACCGAACAGCGCCACACTCTCAGACTCTGCAGAGACCGCCAGCAGCCCCGGCCAAACTACGCCCCGCCGAGCACTCCTCACTGCTCCACGCCAACCGACCGACTCGTCGCACACCGCCCAGCACGCCGACACTTGTCAGTCAAAAGCACACAAACTACACACACTTTCACGAACACTTGCACGAAGAAACAGACAATGTAAGCGGCAGTAACTGCACAGTAACAGGGACGATTCACTAGTCGGCACACACAGCCAACCCATACGCGATCGCCGGCCAAATACACGTCGTCGACAAGACGACGGACCGCCGACCGACCAAAGTAGTCCCCACTCCAATCACGTGTGTCAGCAGGCGTAGGGCGAGTCATGGCGGTCCGTACCTCACTGCTGCCGCGCCCCGACTGAACTTGTGCGGCGTGCCAACTCAGACACTGCCAGGTCCGAACTAACTAGTCGACACACGACGACCGGGAAGCAATAGCAGACCAGCAAAGATAATACGGCAGGGCCTACAGGGTGTTACAAAAAGGTACGGCCAAACTTTCAGGAAACATTCCTCACACACAAATAAAGAAAAGATGTTATGTGGACATGTGTCCGGAAACGCTTAATTTCCATGTTAGAGCTCATTTTAGTTTCGTCAGTATGTACTGTACTTCCTCGATTCACCGCCAGTTGGCCCAATTGAAGGAAGGTAATGTTGACTTCGGTGCTTGTGTTGACATGCGACTCATTGCTCTACAGTACTAGCATCGACCACATCAGTACGTAGCATCAACAGGTCAGTGTTCATCACGAACGTGGTTTTGCAGTCAGTGCAATGTTTACAAATGCGTAGTTACCAGATGCCCATTTGATGTACGGATTAGCACGGGGCAATAGCCGTGGCGCGCTACGTTTGTATCGAGACAGATTTCGCCCGCATCTCGTGGTCGTGCGGTAGCGTTCTCGCTTCCCACGCCCAGGTTCCCGGGTTCGATTCCCGGCGCGGTCAGGGATTTTCTCTGCCTCGACATGGCTGGGTGTTGTGTGCTGTCCTTAGGTTAGTTAGGTTTAAGTAGTTCTAAGTTCTAGGGGACTGATGACCATAGATGTTAAGTCCCATAGTGCTCAGAGCCATTTGAACCATTTGATGCACTTCAATTCAAATAACCAAATAGAGAGAAACTCCACCGGATGGTGGCTACAATATTCAATCTTGAAAACGACGTTGTTGCTCGCGGGAATATCCCGACAGCCGACAACGAACTCCAAGCGACACAATGTGAACAGTCTCGACTTGCCTGTAGCTTAAATCGAAACTCGACTTTCGTGTCCAGAATCGGTGAGCCACGGACCTCATAACAATGAGAACAGCGCCACACTCTCAGACACCGCGCAGAGACCGCCAGCGAGAACGTTCTCAGATTAAAACTGTGAGAAATACAGTCACTGAGGCTAGTGTTGAGATCCAACAGCTGAAGAGGTGTTTCCTATACGACTTATATTAGTGATCTCAACCGCTTTGCCCACCATTTTAAGCTACTTCAATTCCCAATCGAGATTTATTTTGCAGTAACAATAAAGAATTACATGTTTTGTAAATAAAAACCGCCTTTTCTTGCCGCGCTGTATTTTATTTCTCCGACACGCATTTTGCCTTTTTCACTTCACGATACCATCACCGGGAGCTAGAACGATACAATTGTGTTTTTTAGCGTTCTAGATCCCATTGATGATGCTTTAAAGTGAAAAAGGCGAAACAGGTCTGGGAGAAATAAAATACAGTGCAGCAAGAAAAGGCGGCTTTTATTTACAAAGTAAATATATCTGTGTTTGGTGCAACGAAAGCGAACAATAAAAATACTTAAGGTCTGAGAGAGAGGGGAAAGAGGAGGAAATGGACAGATGGGAGGGTAAGAAGGAGAAGGACGGAGAGGTGGAAGAAGACGGACTGTGAGAAGGGGCGGGATGAATGATGATGTTTGGTTTGTAGGGCGCTCAGCGGCATGCTAATCAACGCCCGCACAAATGCTCAATATTTTCAGATTCCACTCTCCGGGCGGAGAAAATCTCCGACCGGACAGGGAATCGAACCTGGGACCGTGTCATCCAGGGGCGGCGACGCTAGCCACTTTTTTTTCAATTTATTGGTTATAACATTCAACAGTAGTTCATAATTTTCAACTGACATTTAAAAATTAATAAAACAAACTAAAATTAATTAGCGGTTCCTTCACATTTTGGAAAAAAATCCAAGTCTAAACCAGATAGTGATGTTCGTCACTTGATCTTATTTGTTTTTCAAACATCAAATTGTCTCTCGTCTCTTCATGTTCTAAATCGCATCATCGAAAATGGAGTTCACATGACTGTTCTTCTGAGGAAGTTGGCGTATGTATCATAATACACTCCTGGAAATTGAAATAAGAACATCGTGAATTCATTGTCCCAGGAAGGGGAAACTTCATTGACACATTCCTGGGGTCAGATACATCACATGATCACACTGACAGAACCACAGGCACATAGACACAGGCAACAGAGCATGCACAATGTCGGCACTAGTACAGTGTATATCCACCTTTCGCAGCAATGCAGGCTGCTATTCTCCCATGGAGACGATCGTAGAGATGCTGGATGTAGTCCTGTGGAACGGCTTGCCATGCCATTTCCACCTGGCGCCTCAGTTGGACCAGCGTTCGTGCTGGACGTGCAGACCGCGTGAGACGACGCGTCATCCAGTCCCAAACATGCTCAATGGGGGACAGATCCGGAGATCTTGCTGGCCAGGGTAGTTGACTTACACCTTCTAGAGCACGTTGGGTGGCACGGGATACATGCGGACGTGCATTGTCCTGTTGGAACAGCAAGTTCCCTTGCCGGTCTAGGAATGGTAGAACGATGGGTTCGATGACGGTTTGGATGTACCGTGCACTATCCAGTGTCCCCTCGACGATCACCAGTGGTGTACGGCCAGTGTAGGAGATCGCTCCCCACACCACGATGCCGGGTGTTGGCCCTGTGTGCCTCGGTCGTATGCAGTCCTGATTGTGGCGCTCACCTGCACGGCGCCAAACACGCATACGACCATCATTGGCACCAAGGCAGAAGCGGCCCAACGTACATGTGTCGCGTATTAAAGGGTTCGGCATGGGACTCCACTTGAGGGCAGTTTCGGCTACGTGTAGACTGGGTGGCTGCCCCCCCCCCCCCCCCCCCGGCCAGCGAAGAGTCTCAGCGCGCGGCGCCGCTTTCGGCAAGCGCGGACGGATTTACGGCCCGGGAACGCAAATAGCGCGGCCGTCGCCGGCGAAATCCCGCGTGCCTTGGCTGCCGCTTCAAAGCACTGACGGCCTTGACGACGGCGCGCGTCGCCGCCTCCGGAACGCCAACCGCTCTCTCGTTATCGCTGCGCGCCGACTGACGGAACCAGAAAGCTATTGCTCGCCCGTTAAAATAGCGCGGCCGGTCCACAACAAACTGCTATTTGGGTGCCAAAAATTTTTGGCCGAGGAGAGGCTGTCTGTGAAACGTTTTACACGCTGCATCCAAGCCTAGGCCTTGTCGCTGCAACCTCTCGCTTCCGCCACTGGCTGTTCGTTTTACACTGACGAGCCAGAGAAACTGGTACACTCGCCTAATACTACGTAGGGCTATGGGCAGCACGCACAAGTGCCGCAACACGACATGGCATGGACTCGACTAATGTCTGAAGTAATGCTGGGGGGGAATTGACACCTCGAATCCTGCTGGGCTGTCCATAAATCCGTAAGAGTACGAGGGGGTGGGGGTGTAGATCTGTTGGCGCCCCGGTGGTCCCGGTCGCCTACGGTGGACTGGAGGCTGAGCGGTGACCTCTCCAGTTGTCAGGATGCTAGCAAATGACTGTGGACGCGTCAGAAACGCCAAACAAACATTATTAATTCGTAACACCTTCATTCCTGCCGAGTACAATCTGACCCGCGTAACACAGGCTGGCTGAGCTCGGTGATATCAACCGCCTTCCGCGAGTCCTCGCTGACTCGGAGCGATGACACCAGCTCCGGGCCGCACCAGTCTTGCTAGCGCAGCGCCGCGTGCTGTGAGTGCTGTGGCGTAGCGTAGGAACGCCCTGACAAGGGGAGGCCGCCAATTGTGAAATTCAGATTCGATTCATACTGCGCATAATAAAAGCTCATGGCCAGAGGTGTAATGTGGCAAAGCACCAAGATGCACTTCTCAGCCGTTGTCGAGAAAATCGACAGTTAAAAGAAACCGTTGCGGTGAAATACTCTCTACGATTAACAGTTTTCTACAGCGTCGCATGCTGGTGAAGGCGGATCGCTCTCCAAGTGTACCGCCTCCATTTTTCCGTTTTTTTAACGGGGTGTACCAAAGCTCTCCCGTCCGCACTGATTTTCGACGGTGTTATAAGTTGCGCTAGGGACCGCATCTACCTTCTTTCCAAGTTAGCAGGCAACTACGCTGTTATGCGGCGGCTCGTTTCGGCCCATTCAACATCTGTCCTTCAAGTGTAACGAGCGAGTAACGGAGTTTATATTTCATACCTGCCACAGCAAATTTGTGTTCGTGGGGTCTCTATTCTAATTCGAACGTTTGACTTACGCTATACGTATTCGTTTCGGAATATCGTTTCTTCGTCTTCCGTTAACTAAACGTGGTTAACATTATGAAGACAATTAATAACGCTTGTGAAATATAACTTTGTTTGCAGAAAACATAATGATGTTCGAAGTCGCCAGTTTTTCCACGACAAACGACTTACAACAACTTATTATATGCATAATTGTTGCAACTGATTGGAGGGAAATATATATATATATATATATATATATACACATATATATATATATATATATATATGTGTGTGTGTGTGTGTGTGTGTGTGTGTGTGTGTGTGTGTGTGTGTATACATATATACACATTTGAATTACAAAAAACAAATACTAAAAAAAAAAGTTGCATGGTGCGAAATTCGATCGGGTGACCTTCGGATTACAAACCCGAGCGCTTACCGCTGTGCCACGACGCTGTAGGAAACTATTAATCGTAGAGAGTATTTCACCACAACGGTTTCTTTTAACTGTCGATTTTCTCGACAACGGCTGAGAAGTGCATCTTGGTGCTTTGCCACATTACACCTCTGGCCATGAGCTTATATTATGCGCACTATGAATCGAGTCTGAATTTCACAATTGGCGGCCTCCCCTTGTGAGGCTAGGCGCAAATTGAGACGCGTATAGCGCGTGTGGCGCGACGCAGCGCAGCGTGCGTTTTTGTGACATCACAGGTTCAAATGGGACCGCGCAAATTGCGACGCGACGCGACTGGGACGCGACATGCGCCTGCGCCAGGTCACGCGGCGTTGTAGTTGAGGCACAGTTTCTCGCGCCGCGCTTGCCTCGCTAGCACCGTGGGAAATTTGAGGCGGGGAGCGGAAAAGTAGCCCGACCATATGCTCACATCGGAACGACGCATATGAGCAGTGGTAATATTCCCCATTCGATAAATTTTGCCTCACTGTGTACTGAATTTTATTGCCTTTGGGTAGTGTTTCGTTTTTCGCCATCTAAACGCTCCAGCTTTCTTCGTTAGCACGTTATACTTTTCTGTTATTTATATCTTCACAGTTTTGTTTTGTTTTTCTTCCGTCAAGAAAAATGTATACTTCAGTAACTGATGAGCCATTGGCCGCTGGAATTGCACTATATGCCTACACGATGTTTTCAGATCGCAAGAAGGGACAGAGGGTAGTGAACAAGGAAGCAAGGAATTTTATAAAATCATGTGATTAAGAATCAAGGCAGGAAAGTAAAGCAAGGTTATCTTCTCGCTGCCTAGTAAGCTAGCGTATCTGTACGATCTGTTACAAAAATTTAGAAAGGGATAATCTCCACAGGTGTGATCCCTTTGTGCTTCTGGTAAAAAGCGTCCAAGATCTGAAGTATAGAAGTTTCACTGTGATTACTCTGATATGGATTAATAATGTAATACGACACACTGTACTACATGGTTCAAATGGTTCTGAGCACTATGGGACTTAACATCTTAGGTCATCAGTCCCCTAGAACTACTTAAACCTAAATAACCTAAGGACATCTGGCATGTGCCTATCATTCCGCCTGAAGGAACGCTCATTATTTTAATACTGCCCAGATCAAGAGAAGGAATAACATCCTTTGCTAAGTTTCCATTCCAGTCGCTCAGTGTGAAAAATACGATGGGTTACGAAGATTCCACCAAAATTCGAACAGAATTGCCAATCTGTTTTTGTGTGAGTTGTTAACCTTTTCTCATTCGAAGAAGCATCACCATTTATGAGTAAAGGCCACATTTCCTTTGTCACAATGTAATTTGCCAAACTCATCTCACAGCAGCTATTGAGACAGAATTCCGAAACGGAGTGCCTCATTAAACAAGTAATTGGCAATCACAGAGCTCAATAGCTGATGGAAAACCTCATAGTATCGGTTTGCAGTAACATAAAAGAAGAAACTTCATGTTTATTTTCCTACTAGGAAGCTCTTGTTTCGCTAGCTGTCGATAACTCTTAAAAAATTACAGTCACTGGAGTGAAATAAATAAAAAAAGAAGTATAAGTAGTGATATATCGCCATAGATAAGAAAGTTCCGTGTGTTTAATAATTGGCAAGACACTCTCCTCCTTGTATGCTATCATTCGCCAAGCTTTCGTTTCGATGTCTCGAGCGGTTTAGGAGATACGAGAGATGTTGCGAGTATTTCATTCTCGCGGGCGTGAGATCGGAAGTGAGCGCGCTACATGGGATCCATTTTCTCGAGATCGGAGGCAGATAGAGATCTTCTCCCAAGTTTACACAAAAATTCAGCATGTTAGCTAAATTTCATACACAGCAACATATGGTGTAATACGCACCAAACGGAAAATGATAGCGACCCCTAATTTTCGTTGCAAACTTTTTGAGTTTTGCATAGTGCCTTACTAAAATGTGTACATCACAATAACAACGGTATTTAGCGAGGTGATGGGCACTTCGTCACGAAGCTGACATATAACGCTACAAGTAAGGCAAAAATCATATATTTTCAGAGAATAGTTTCCGTAAAATCGTTTGAGAACAAACCCGCGTGCTAAGAGCCTGTTGTGTGTAACCAAGCCACTGCCCCTTCCGTGACGACACATTCCGATACATGTGCAATCCTCTTACCTCTTGGCTAACCTACTGCTTCCGGCTCTCGGCACAGGCAACGAAACATTGACAATATTCCACGTTTCCAAGTCTTTACTATTCCGCGACACTACAGATCTCTTCTGAACAACACGTTACAAGGCATTCTAGGTATATCGGGAGTTTGGAGGCTAGCGGAAGTGTTTAAACTCAGATGAGTGTTCCTGGAGCCACTGCGTACCAATTCTGGAATGTGGGGTCTCGCACTGTCCTGCTGGAATTGCCCAAGTCCGTCGGAATTCACAATGGACGCGAAAGAATGCAGGTGATCAGACAGGATGCTTACGCCCGTGTCACCTGTCAGAGTCGCATCTACATGTATCAGGGCTCCCACTTCACTCCAGCTGTATACGCTCCATACCATTAGAGAGCCTCCACCAGCTTGAAGAGTCCGCAGACTCCTGAGGTTGTGTCTACACCCGTACATCCTCTCGACACATTTTGAAACGAGACTCGTCCGACCAGGCAACATTTTTCCAAACAGTCTTATGTCGGTGTTCAAAGGCCCAGGTGAGGCGTAATGCTTTGTGTCGTGTAGTCATCGAGTGGGCCTTGAGCTCCGAAAGACCGTATCGATGATGTTTCGTTTAATGGTTCGTACGTTGACACTTGTCAATGGTCCATCACTGAAATTTGCAGCAATTTGCGGAAGGGTCGTACTTCTGTCACGTTCAACGATTCCCTTTAGTCGTTTGTTGGTGCGTTTCTGCAGGTTCTTTTTCCGGGCGCAGCGGTGTCGGAGAGTTGATGTTTTACGGGATTTCCGATATTCACGGTTGTTGTTGTTGCGGTCTTCAGTCCAGCTCTCCACGCTACTCTGTCCTGTGCAAGCTTCTTCATCCCCCAGTACCTGCTGCGCCGTCAGCTGTCGCCCGACCCGCGCTCTCCACGCCACACTTCCACTCGCCGGTCATTACATCCACGTTCCACACGTTCGCGTACTCTCCATTTGGAACACGGGTTTGATCAGGTTCTCACACTAGTCTATCCTCTGCGAGCCTCTCCATCTCCACACACACTGAAGAGCCAAACAAACTGGTACACCTGCCCAATACGGTGCAGGGCCCCCGCGAGCACGCGGAAGTGCCGCAACACGACGGGGCATGCAATCCCTAATGTCTCCAGTTGTCCTGGACCGAATTGTCGCAATGAAACTGTGGTGTCACCGCGAGACACCACACTTGCTAGCTGGTAGCCTTTAAATCGGCCGCGGTCCGGTAGTATACGTCGGACCCGCGTGTCGACACTGTCAGTGATTGCAGACCGGGCGCCGCCACACGGCATGTCTAGTCTAAAGAGACTCCCTAGCACTCGCCCCAGTTGTACAGCCGACTTTGCTACCGATGGTTCACTGACTACATACGCTCTCATTTGCAGAGACGACAGTTTAGCATAGCCTTCAGCTACGTCATTTGCTACGACCTAGCAAGGCGCCATATTCAGTTACTATGTCTTCTGAACAGATAATATTGTGAATCATGTACCGTCAAGAGCGACGTTCATCATTAATGGATTAAAGTTAAGTATCAAACTAATTACGTCCCCTTTCTGAATTCTAATTCCTTGTCACGTTCCAGACCTCACGTCAGTATAGTTCTTCCCTCCTCACGCCAGCCTGCGTGAGCTAAAACGCGTGCATTGCGGCCTCCACTCGTAACGCGGTGTTGGCTCTTCTGCCAACACAAAAGAAACCTACAAACACACAAAATGCGTAGTTTAAATCGATGCAATATGGCGGCTCTTAACTGCTTGTGACGTAGAACGATCTCCCATCCCATTGCCAACGTTCCTGTCTATGAGGCACAAAGCTGATATGCCACGTTGTTTAATCCACGCTTCGGAATATAGTGGGAGGTGGATTTCCACATTGTTACATCACCAGCTCCTTGTCCACGTCTGTTTTCACGTCCCCTGAGAACACGGGTTTTTGGACGTCATGCCGAATACGTGTGCAGATGTCGAGGGGGTAGAGGAGGGGAAGGGGGGAGCAGCTGTGCCGAACATTCTGTTGGTCAGGCGCCGCGGTCTGCAAACTCGACTCCGTTCAAATGGCTCTGACCACTATGCGCCTTAACTTCTGAGGTCATCAGTCGCCTACAACTTTGAACTAATTAAACCTAACTAACCTAAGGACATCACACACATCCATGCCCGAGGCAGATTCGAACCTGCGACCGTAGCGGTCGCTCGGGTCCAGACTGTAGCGCCTAGAACCGCTCGTCCACTCCGGCCGGCTACTCGACTCCGTCTGTAGGTGTACAGTCGTGGACAAAACGAGCGAGACCTCTCGCCTTTTCGTTATGCTGATCCGCACAGCTTTAAAGTCTGCTACACAGCATAACAGGCAAGGCGACGAAGTGCTACCAACATACTATGCACAGGCGCGAAATTGAAAAACCATCAGAACTTCGTCAGAATGTTTTCAATCATTATATTAATATTAATGCTGATTACTGTGTTAAACACAACACGTAAATATAAGATATAAATGAAAGAAGAAACGCTACTTAGTATGAAATGTACTAATAAAAATGAATTCCTGGTCATCGAGATAACATAACTGTTTTGGTAAGACAAGGTACCACACATCGTTACGAATAAGCGAAATATTACGCGCATTCGGCCACCAAACGGTCTGTGTCAACGTTCAGGCCAGTCATACTGGATTACCGTTGCTGACCTACCATGAAAGTGTGCAAATATAGCAATGCGTGAAGATTCATAACGAAATTCCAATTTATGTTGAAACAATGTTGTCGTTATTAGTCAGTTAATTCACTGTGTAATGAAAGAAGTTAAAAAAATAAACGAATGAAAAATGAAAATCACGTTTACAGGAATGCAAATAAAATCCATTTCCCTATACACGTGGTAATACAGATGCCAGTATTAATGCCAGCGCGTTTTAGAAGTGCGAGCATTCCCATTGCTAGCTAGGTTAAGAAACACTTAGGCTAATGAACGTTTTCTGGCTGCGGCGAGTCTAATGGAGAATTGGCAACATTGTAGAATACGTTTGGCAGCTATGTCGCCGTTTATTTCCTGGGGTGGTGCAGCAATATCCTACTAAATTTACTCGCTAATAACAATATTTTGTTATTTCGATAAACATCCCGAATGATTGTCACATAAGCGGAGACATAAAGGTAGAAAATTCATGTTTTTGAGTCCAGAGAGCTCTATGCAACAGAAACTGCAAATCTTTTGCCATTTTCATTGCGAAATTTCCGGCTTATTCGTGTCTGGGGTAATAACGGAGGGCTGTTTGCATGGGTCATCTGCTAGTGTAGTGAAAGGTGTTTGCTACTGCAAGGGAAGACTTTTTTGTTTTCGGGTTTCATCTCGATGGAGGCTGATACACTAACAGTAAAGCAATTTTAAGAAATTATCGCGTCCCCAATACGTTTTATTGCAACCTTTATTCTGTACTGGCGGCCTGTGGATGTCAATATGAAACTCTTGTAAAATTTCATACTTGTTATTGCCTCCTTTATCCAACTGAATTTCGTTATGAATCTTCACGGATTGACTATATTTGCACACTTTCATGGTGGGTCAGCAACGCTAATCCAGTCTGAACGTTGACACCGTTTCGCGGCCGAATACGCATAATATTTCGCTGATTCGTAACTGTGGTGTGCATACTGTAAGACCTTCGGTACACACACCATCGGATTATTTGACTTGTCGCTCTAACGAAGTAGGCGAGTGTCAGCAATATGTCTCGTGGTCTTATCGTGGCGTGTTTATCTTGTGCCGTTAGGTCAGACGATAGAAATGTCACTTGCACGCTTAGAGTAGCAGATTGACGGTGACGAACTTGAAACAGAACTTGATTAATTTTCACACATATTTATTAAAATAATAACAAGGATAGACATTACGTAACTTGGTTCTGGATGTTGTTTACAATTGACAATCTGAAATTCCTTTGGTCTTGGTACGTTAATCTTATTCTGACATATCTCTGATACTTGACAAAGTGTCTATACATTTCTCTACATGGCTATGTACAGGAATATGATAATCTTATTAGGCACAGACTGAAACTTGACTATAGACTGGTACAGACTGGTGTAGACAAATGCAGACTGACTAATCGGAGGTCTGTACACTCGTTATAATACCTCGCGCATTCTTGTATCACTGCACGAGTGTGATCCGCGAGGAGAAAGGTTCTACGTTAGCAGCAATCTCATTGGCTGCGTTACATATTAATACGCGGATCGGAGGAAGCAGAATTTGGTCCGTCTCTAAGGCAGCGCCATCTCGTAGTGCGGAGACGGACGAGCGCTGCGCCTGCGCTGCTGTGCTTAGCGGGGCGCGCTCTAGTGGGAAAGTTGTGTACGCGCTGACTACGCGGAACTATGTACACAACAATAACGATGTGGGGTGCTTTGACTGACTAATGCAGTTATGTTATCTCGATGAGCTGGAATTCGTTTTTATTAGTACAGTTCACACTAATTAGCGTTTCTTCTTTCATTTATATCTTATATTTACGTCTTGTGTTTAACAGACTAATCAGCATTAATATAGTCTTACAGATGACTGAAAACGATCTGACGAAGTTCGGATAGTATTCAATTTTGCGCCTGTGCATAGTATGTTGGTAGTACATAGTCGCCTTGCCTGTTATGCTGTGTAGCAGACTTTAAAGCTGTGCGGATCAGCATAACGAAAAGGCGAGGGGTCTCGCTCGTTTTTCCCACGTCTGTACATGTACCCTGTGCATGTAGATGCAGTCGTAGTGTGGGACTCGTGCTGCCTGTATAACCGCGCCGCGGCTCGCTGTGTGTGTGCGTGTGCGCGTGGTGAGTGCGTGCACCAGGAAGCACGCCGGAAACACGTCGGCGGCAGTCCGCGCACGCGCCTCCCCATCTCCATTACTCTGGAACGTGGCCAGAGTCACCTGCAGAGAGTTCTGGGAAACGGTGTTGAGCGCCGGAAATGACGCCTACACCTCCCCCAACTCTCAAATGAGCGGTTTTGTAGTCGATGACGTGCGGAGATTCAGTTCAACAGTCAGCTAAACCACCGTATCTAGTTGTGCCGTGAATAACGTAACCAATAACGTAACGAGAAACGTACGTGTGTCATAACGACGTGCTTAGGGAACAAATATTAATCAGGGACGTACTTTTAATTATTTACTCTTCAACTTTTTCATCTTCGATTCACACCGAAGAGCCATAGAAACTAGTTATTCCTGTTGTGGTCTTCAGTCCCGAGACTGGTTTGATGCAGCTCTCCATGCTACTCTATCCTGTGCAAGCTTCTTCATCTCCCAGTACCTACTGCAGCCTACATCCTTCTGAATCTGTTTAGTGTATTCATCTCTTGGTCTCCCTCTACGATTTTTACCCTCCACGCTGCCCTCCAGTACTAAATTGGTGATCCCTCGATGCCTCTGAACGTGTCCTACCAACCGATCCCTTCTTCTTGTCAAGTTGTGCCACAAACTCCAGTTCTCCCCAATTCTATTCAATACCTCCTCATTAGTTATGTGATCTACCCATCTAATCTTCAGCATTCTTCTGTAGCACCACATTTCGAAAGCTTCTATTCTCTTCTTGTCCAAACTATTTATCGTCCATGTTTCACTTCCATACATGGCTACACTCCATACAAATACTTTCAGAAACGACTTCCTGAGACTTAAATCTATACTCGATGTTAATAAATTGCTCTTCTTCAGAAACGCTTTCCTTGCCATTGCCAGTCTACATTTTATATCCTCTCTACTTCGACTTGTTTTGAATTCTGCAGTTTCATTTAGATGAAACATTTGCTCCCCAAATAGCAAAACTCCTTTACTACTTTAAGTGTCTATTTTCCTAATCTAATTCCCCGAGCGTCACCCGACTTAATTCGACTACATTCCATTATCCTCGTTTTGCTTTAGTTGATGTTCATCTTATGTCCTCCTTTCAAGACACAAAGTAGTACACCTGCCTAATATGATGTAGTGCTGGACGGAATTGACGACAAGAATCCTGCACGAGTGTCCGTAAATCCGTGAGAGTACGAGGGGGTGGAGGTCTCTTCTGAACAGGACGTTGCAAGGCATCCCAGATATGCTCAATAATTTTCATGACTGGGGAGCTGGTGGCCAGCGGAAGTGTTTAAACTCAGAAGAGTGTTCCTAGAGCCACTCTGTAGCAATTCTGGATTTGTGAGACGTAGCAATGTCCTGGCCAAGTCCGTCGGAATGCACAATGGGCACGAATGGATGCAGGTGATCAGACAGGATGCTTACGCACGTGTCACCTGTCAGAGTCCTATCTGGACGTATCTCTCCAACTACACACGCCCCACACTGTTACAGAGCCCCACACCCCTTCACCGCTGCCTCGGGGTGCTGTGTCCCATCCCTCGCGCGCCGACTATAACCAACACCGACTCAAAGGAAGGCCTCGGCGCTTGTTGGTGACGTCACGTCAGCTAGGCACGGCGAACACCAGGTCTGTTGCAGGCATACTCATAATGGTGGTGTCTCCCTCCCTGACACAGGAGAATGTGAAACTATTGGCGGTAGTCGACCGACACACATTGTTCTGAGAGATTTCTGCAATCAATTAATTGTGCAATTCATTAAACTTCTTAACAAATAGTGTACTCAACTTAAATTTCTACCTGTTTTAAGGACTGACATACAAAAACAACTTCATGGTCCAGCAGCAACAGAATTCGTGCTTCTTTACCTTATTTGTAAATCTGAGGAAGTTACGTTTGTACTGGGTTGCTTTTACAGGAAACTGTGAACATATTCGTGCTCTTCTTTAGGTATCTCGGTCGACTATGGGGTGAGGAGCAGTGAATGGTAATGAAATATCTTGCGATTGTACACGTTGGGGGAGGGGGTGGGGGACAGAAGAAGAGGCAAAAGAGAGATACTTGTTTTATCAAATAAAATTTTTTATCTTTTCTAATGTGCATGTTTTAGAAAGTTTAAGCTCAGCAGTATTTTCGATGTATGAAGCTATTTTGTTTGCTGTTTAGAATTGCTTTCGTTGAAAACGACTGTAATCTAATGACTGGCAACAGTTGGACATTTACACATGTAAATTAGTTCACATTTCCAGTGACGATGTGAAACGAAAATAAATAAATAAATAAATAAAAGAAAAGAGTTAATTGTAAGGGGGTTGGGGTAAGTTTCGATAGCAAAATGGATCAAGTAAATAAAGTTACTTGAATGTAAAATTTCCGAAGCTTGCAATGGGGCAAAGCATCTTCTCATATTGATCTACGTTTGTTTCGACAGGATTCAGTAATGCAGAACTATGATCTTCATTTGTAGCTTTACAATAGTAAGGAAATGTTTCATCTAAATAAAACTGCAGAATTCAAAACAATACCAAACATTTCGTCCAAAAGTAAGAGATTTGTAGTGATAAGCACGCCCAGGCGTTTCTGCCTGCAACAGACCTGGCGTTCGCCGTGCCCAGCTGACGTGACGTCACCAACGAGCGCAGAGGCCTTCCTTTGAGTCGGTGTTGCTATAACACGACGTTCAAAATCACCCAAATCTTGATAAGCTGCCATTGTAGCAGCGGTAAGCGATCTGACAACCGCGCCAGTCACTTGTTGTCTTATACAGGCGTTGCCGACCGCAGCGCCTTATTCTGCCTGACTACTTACCTCTGTACTGGAATACACACGTCTATACCAGTTTCTTTGCCGCTTCAACGTAGAAATGGAATCGGCCTGCCGATGTGTCGCCACCGCGACTTTTCCCTTCACTCTTCTTGCCGCGAATGGTGGCGGAAAGCACGAATGGAATTTCTCGGTTTATCTCCACCATCGTCTTTTTCGTAACACATGTGCCTTCCTACAGAGAAGATTTCCGGTCTCCAGAAATGTAATAAGATGCGAGCATAAAACGTGTTCCAAAATTCCACCATCAGATGTTAAACACAAACTATCCCCGATGACGGACTGTACATTCCGCTGACAGTAATTTTTTCGTCATTCACACTAATCTCTTCGCGAACAGACCTCATAACACTGCTGCACTTTGCAAGACGTTTGCTGTGGCGGCAACAAAGTCCGCTACTGCTATACCTAACAAGGGAACCTCTGCATCGCATCCCCCTCAGATTTAGTTATAAGTTGTTACAGTGGAAAGGCCTCGGAAAATTGAACACAGATCAATCGAGAAAACAGGAAGAAGTTGTGTGGAACTATGAAAAAATAAGCAAAATATACAAACTGAGTAGTCCATGCGCATGATAGGCAACATCAAGGATAGTCTGAAGTCAGGAGCGCCGTGGTCCCGCGGTTGGCGTGAGCAGCTGCAGAACGAGAGGTCCTTGGTTCAAATCTACCCTCGAGCGAAAAGTTTAATTTTTCATTTTCAACCAATTATCAAAGTTCAGGCACTCACACATAATCAACTTCGCTGTCCAAAATTTCAGGACACGTTCAGATTTGCTTGGACATATGCAGGATTTGACGATCTACACACGGAAAAATTTGAAAACGTTAAAAGGGAAAACTGCGACTGTGAAACTGCTGCATTCATTTGTTGCAGTTTATGTGACAAACTCTTATGTTTTGGGACTGATTATCACATCCGAAAGAAAACCTGAATCGGGCAAGGAAGAAGAATCTTTCTACCCATTCGCCAGTGTACAAGTTAGGTGGGTCGACAACATATTGCTGTCATGTGACGCACATGCCGTCACCAGGGTCGTACAGATATATCAACGTGTTTTCCTGTGGAGGAATCGGTTGACCTATGACCTGGCGATCAAATGTTTTCGGTTCCCATTGGAGAGGTACGTCCTTTCGTATACTAACCGCACGGTTTAGCGGTGCGGTCGCGAAGCACAGACACTAAACTTATTACAGTGAACAGAGACGTCAATGAACGAACGGACAGATCATAACTTTGCGAAAATAAAGAAAGTAAAATTTCCATTCGAGGGAAGACTTGATCCGAGAACCTCTCGTTCTGCAGCTGCTCACGCTAACCACGGGACCACGGCGCTCCTGAACTCTGATTATCCTTGATGTTGCCTATCTTGCCATGGACTACTCAGTATGTATATTTTGTTTATTTTTTCATAGTTCCACAGAACTTCCTCCTGTTTACTCGATTGATCTGTGTTCAGTTTTTCGAGGCCTATCCACTGTGCCAAGTTATAACTAAATCTGGGGGGGGGGGGGGGTGCGATGGGGAGGTTACCTTGTCAGTTCCCTCAGCTCATACTGTCGTGCCGTTAGGTACTCCGCGCTCGCATTGTTAGAAATATTTCTTCGTTGTTAAAAGTAGTATCTTGAGTTACGTATAGCGTTGCCGTCCGTCCCGATATATTGGATCTTCTTATCCCGACGAGGGCCAATCTTGTCCCTATTTTGCAAAATACTGTTACGAACTTGCCTCCAATAGAAACTCCATCTGCTAGCGCAACAAAATGCAGCCTCAGTTAATTTTATTTATGTCAACATGTTCGTGCTGACACGGTCGTCGTTGCATGTTGCGTGTCCTGGATTGACAATGCAGGCATCTTCCAGACCTAGCGCCATTATTCCAGAATATGTCAGACTTCGGTAGTACGGAAGAATCGGGCAGTTCCCCCTTCAATCGCGGTCTGACATAGGACGATTCTTTTTAAACGTAATACGAACAACGAGTCCAAGTTAGTTACGTTTGAAGTATTTACTGCGGGCATACACGGCGCTAAGTGTATACTGACGTGCACTCCTACGACTTGAGTGTTATTGTCGGCGTTTACCCTCTAATATTCATATCGTAACATAGCTTACGGAAATGCATAATGATGGAAAGAGAAAGTATCACTTTTCGAATGATTATACATAACAGTGGTCTCTTATCAAGAAAAGACGTCTGGATCAGTAGGCGTTGTGTGACATTTGTAGCTGTTTCATCTCAGTAACTCACGGAGGAAAGGCAGATGTGAGGAATCACATTTCTACGAAGAATCGTACAAATAGAGTCGCGGTAGCGTCGACATCAAAGCACATTTCTAAATTCACGATTAGGGAACATACCCAGGAAAACAAATGCTCGTTGCTGGTGCAGAACTGACAACCAACTTATAATGTTGTCAGCCATCGTCAGTTGTCTTGCCTGTACCGTAGAAATGAATGCCGCTTACTCCAAAGTCGCCCCGAAGCAATCCACAGTCAGAACCGAAACCACAGTGGCTGTTGAAAGCTTTCTCTGTCCGATTGCATAAAACAACTGCAAGAAGTTTCATTTCACGGCACAGGCACCGCCGCATCGAACCACAAGACTCAAAAGACGTTTCCTTTAGTTGCAGAAGCTGTTCAAGTTTGATTCGCCGAATAACGAAACATCAGAGACAACTGCAAACTTTTGTCCATACACTTTAAGACAACTGCAAATTCCATTAGATAAATTAAAACGCTTTTCGTGGAGATGATACCAATACCAATACCCAATTCAGCGACGCCGCAAGCGGAATGTGTTTTACTAAACTAAAGGAGAAAAAAATGTAGAAGGAATTGGCTGCCCTGGCGATATTTTCCGCAATACTATATCAAGCCCTGCGGAGTCTTAACTGTCGGCATTGAAATAATTGTCATAAAAATATTTAACTATTTTTCGACAAGAGCAGAGAAGCTGAAAGAGTTCTACTTATATACGTTGACGTCAATTATCGGACTCTTCTATCTCACACGAAAACAAAATGCTTTATTTTTGCTTTTGGCTGCTACATTAATCTTTGGGTGAATAATCCGAAAATAATAAAACCAATGCAATTAGGTTTTTGTGTAGTGAGCCATAAAGGTTTGAATGCTTACCGTCAAATGTTTAACACAGTAACTCAAACGTTTGAAGCTGCTTTATACGTGGTAGTTCAATTTTAAGTAATCTGGGATTCGAGTTCGCTGGTATTTACCTGAACTCAATTGTTGTGGACACAGTGGTAAAGCAGTGTACTATTTTATGATATATATAGTTGGAGACCAAGAGATGAATAAACTAAGCAGATTCAGAAGGATGTAGGTTGCAGTAGGTACTGGGAGATGAAGAAGCTTGCACAGGATAGAGTAGCATGGAGAGCTGCATCAAACCAGTCTCAGGACTGAAGACCACAACAACAATAACATATAGTTGTTCCACAAATATGTTCTACAACTTCTGCAAACTGAGAGTTATATAAAATGGAAAATTTTAATTGTTATATTGCATAGTTTAGTACAATGTTAAAGTGATAAAGTGGAATATGTACTTAGTAATTCAATTTTAACAGTAGTCTAATGAACCAGCCTGCAAACTAAGTGAGGTTGAGTACGAATAGCACTAAAATAAAATTTGTTTCTATATGTTCCCTTTGGAATGCCATCATGAAATTGGGAACAAACATTAACAAATAATGTATGACTAACATACATTTTTTTCGGAAACAAAAAGATTCCGATTTTGAAATTTTTAAAATATACAGAATTTCTGGTTTGGAAAAATTTAGCATTTTGATTTTTAAAGCCCGTAATAAACTGAATAAATGCTATAAATTTCAGCTCTGTAGGTCGAAAGCTTTTAAGATGTCGAAACATAACAAAAATCGCGCAATTTAGGGAAGTTTGAAAATAACGGAATGTCCAAAAGAATTTTAATTTTGGGTTTTATCTTATTTCGATAGGTACAACAAAATGACAAACAATTAGAAAATTCAGACTCATCAAGGTTCAAATTTATTTTTTTATCGGCTCATTTCGAACTGAATGACCCTATTATATATATATATATATATATATATATATATATATATATATATATATATTTTGTAACGATTGTTCCCCTTTAGGAGAGAGATTGAACTTGAATTCATAATTTCATCTTCGGATGTTTTTCTTCTTTGCTTCGCAAAACCTCCTCATCCTCTCAGAATGCTCCTTCTTCCGTTCCTCTGTCCATTTTTTAGCAGGCTGACGCGATGTTCTTTCCCCAAACTTCACACTTGTGATTTTATGCCGGCACTCGGTGCGATCTTCGAGATTTTTTATGTTGATCTGCTGTAGATTCCTCTGGACTTCTTTCAGCCATTCTGTGCCACATTTACTCCTTGTTATAATATTGAATAATTTCTTTGCTGTTCTGGAGTCTTCCATCCTGTAGATGTGTGTATAAAATTTGGCTCGGCGCTTTCTGATTTCATCTGTTACTATGTTGATCTTTCTATAGAGTTCGTTTTGTGGTCTCTTCATCCAAATGCCATTTTTGTTGATTGGACCGTAAATCTTCCTGAGAATTTTTCTTTCCTGCTTTTCTATTTCCTTAATTTTTGAATGACCATCAATCACCATTGTTTCAGCTGCATAGATTGCTTCTGGAAGAATCACTGTTGTATAGTGCCTTAATTTTGCGTCTGTCGAAATGCACTTCTTGTTGTAATGCGTCCATGTTAGCTTGTAGGCCTTCTGGAGCTTGGTGATTCTTTGTTCATTGGCAATTCGGTTTAATCCTGATGACTGTATAGCTTCACCGAGGTATTTAAAATGGCAGACTTGTGCAATTTTACCATATTTTGTTATTAAAGGGGATTTATTTTCTGGCTGCCTTTCCATATATTGGGTTTTTTCATAAGATATCTGTAGTCCGGTTTTTTGTGAAATTTCATGTAGTTTTTCCACTGCGTGAATCGCTTCTGTTCTGTTATTGGTGATAATTGCAATATCGTCAGCGAAAGCAAGGCACTTGACTTTAATTCGGTTCTCTTTCTTGATACCAATTTGGATACCCTTTACGTGAGGTTCCCATTCCCTGATTATCTTTTCTAGAACTATATTGAAAAGGATTGGGGATAGTCCGTCCCCCTGTCGGACTCCAGATTTGATTTCGAAGGGTTCTGATACTTCGCCCATGAATTTCACTTTGGCCGTTGTTCCTGTAAGTGTCTGTTGTGTGATTTTCGTGTCTTTCGGTCGATCCCAAATTCTTCCATGATTTCAAAGAGGGTTCCACGGTCCACTGAATCATATGCTTTCCTGAAGTCGATGAATGTAACTACTGTGTTTCTGCATTTCCTCATTTGTAATATTGTCTTTAAGCACCAGATCTGTTCCGCACATGAGCGTCCTTTTCTGAATGCGGCCTGGTATTCACCAATTAGTGTATCTGCTTGGGATTCTATCATGTTTAAAAGCGTTTTGGAAAGGATTTTGTAAGCGACTGGGAGCAGGGAAATTCCTCTGTAATTATTCATGTCTGTCTTGTCGCCCTTTTTGTGTAGCGGGTGAATTAGAACGCATTTCCAGTCCTGCTCCGTTATCCTTATGTCTGACATTATATGGTGTAATTTCTGCATAAGTATAGGATCGTTTGTCCACCCCTCGTGGTCTCGAGGTAGCGTTCTCGCTTCCCGAGCACGGGGTCCCGGGTTCGATTCCCGGCGGGGTCAGGAATTTTTCCTGCCTCGAGATGACTGGGTGTTGTTGTGTCGTCTTCATCATCATCATTCATCTCCATTACGGTCGGAGGAAGGCAACGGCAAACCACCTCCATTAGGACCTTGCGTAGTAAGGCGGTGCGGGTCTCCCGCATCGTTCCCCTACGCTCTGTAAAGAAGCATGGGACTTCATTTCCATTTTCCATAGGATCATTTAGTTTCCAGAACTCAGCAATGATCCCATCTTCTCCTGGTGCCTTTTTTTTCTTTTTTTTTTCTTTTTTTTTTTTTTTTTTTTTTTTACTGCTTGACTATCTCCATAATTTCTTCAAGATCCGGGGCATGTGAGCCTGGGTGTGTGAATACTGGAGAAGAGAAGACAGGTTTTTCTTGGGGTAGTTCGCAGTTGAGGAAGGAACTGAAATACTGGGCTAAGATTTTGCAGTTATTTTTCGTGTTGGTTTCCAAAGAGCCATCGGGTTTCTTGAAGCACAAGCTAGGCGCTTGGTATCCCTGTAAGTTTTCTCTGGAAGTCTTATAAAAATTTCTTGTATTATTTTTGATGAAATCCTGCTGGATTTCAGAGAGTCTCTTGTTGTCATATCCCCGTTTTTCTTTTCTAATTATTTTTGAGGTCTGTTTTTGAGTTTTAAGAAAGTTCTCCCAGTTTTCTTCAGTTTTCTGACTGCTAAATTTTTTCCATGCAGTTATTCGGTTGTCGACTGTCTCATCACAGGTTGCATTCCACCAGCGATGTTTCCTGTTGCGAGGGGGTTGTCCTAATTTGAGGGCTTCCTGAATTTTCTCTGTTAGTTTCTTCCAGTCTGTTGATTTTTCTTGATTAATTTGCATGATGACTTTTTCTTTGTTGAGTTGCAGATATTCCGGATCTGGTTTGGTACTTTTGGGTGGCCTTTTAGCATTCTGTTGGGTTGGAATTTTGTTTTTATTTGGAGAAGATGATGATCTGATTCAAAGACACCTTTGCGGGTTCTGGTGTTTTGAATTTCTTTTATGTTTTCTTTGGAAATTGCGACATGGTCTGTATGGTATTCACCCTGTCTAACACTGGGTGATCTCCATGTGGTTAATTTATGTGCAGGTTTTTGAAACTGGGTACTCATTATTTTAAGTCCAAAGTTTCTGCAGAAGTCGATTAGTTTTTCACCATTCTTGTTGGTACGTTTGTGTTTGGTGTGGGGTCCAGTGGTATCTCTGAATTTTTTTTCCTTCCCTAATTGTGCGTTAAAGTCGCCTACTAAGATTTTCACATGATGCCTAGGTACTTTATTTGTTGTTTCTTCTAGTGTTTCCCAGAAATTGTCCACTGTTTCAGGGTAGATTTTATTTGTGGGGGCGTGCACATTGATCAGAGTGTATGCTTTATTAGCTGATTTTACTGATAACAGGGAGACTCTTTCATTGGGAGACGTGAAGTCAATAACTGAGTCAAGTACGGAAGTGTGTACGGCGAATCTTGTTCCGAAAAGTGGTAGTTTGTCTCTTACTTTTATGGCAGGTTTGCCCTTGTAGATCCTGTAATTCTCTGTGTTAAAGTGTCCTTCATCTGTGAATCTTGTCTCTTTTCAGGTTAAATTTACCCATTGCGTTGGTAAGTTGCTTTAATTTGCCTGTTTTAGTGAGGGTGTTCACATTAATTGTACCAATAAAATTTTTACATTTCGTTTTGAGAGTGTGAGGAGTTTTTGAGAAGCTCCGATTCTCCTCCGCATGGTGTCCCTGATCCCCCAGAATCCGATGATCAGGTGAAGCCAGTCTATCGACTGATGCCTGGGGTGGTGACTCTGTGATCGTCTTTGCCGGCCGAAGTGGCCGGGCGGTTCTAGTGGCTGCAGTCTGGAACCGCGAGACCGCTACGGTCGCAGGTTCGAATCCTGCCTCGGGCATGGATGTGTGTGATGTCCTTAGGTTAGTTAGGCTTAACTAGTTCTAAGTTCTAGGGGACTAATGACCTTAGAAGTTGAGTCCCACAGTGCTCAGAGCCGTTTGAACCATTTGTGGTCGTCTTTTCCATCATGCGTTCGAGTTGAATTTTAGTTTTTGTGGTGATCTCTGTTGAGGCCACAGGCATACGACTCGATTTTTGAGTTCGAGAAGATTTTGTGCAGCCGCCTGGAAATTGAAATAAGAACACCGTGAATTCATTGTCCCAGGAAGGGGAAACTTTATTGACACATTCCTGGGGTCAGATACATCACATGATCAAACTGACAGAACCACAGCCACATAGACACAGGCAACAGAGCATGCACAATGTCGGCACTAGTACAGTGTATATCCACCTTTCGCAGCAATGCAGGCTGCTATTCTCCCATGGAGACGATCGTAGAGATGCTGGATGTAGTCCTGTGGAACGGCTTGCCATGCCATTTCCACCTGGCGCCTCAGTTGGACCAGCGTTCGTGCTGGACGTGCAGACCGCGTGAGACGACGCTTCATCCAGTCCCAAACATGCTCAATGGCGGACAGATCCGGAGATCTTGCTGGCCAGGGTAGTTGACTTACACCTTCTAGAGCACGTTGGGTGGCACGGGATACATGCGGACGTGCATTGTCCTGTTGGAACAGCAAGTTCCCTTGCCGGTCTAGGAATGGTAGAACGATGGGTTCGATGACGGTTTGGATGTACCGTGCACTATTCAGTGTCCCCTCGACGATCACCAGTGGTGTACGGCCAGTGTAGGAGATCGCTCCCCACACCATGATGCCGGGTGTTGGCCCTGTGTGCCTCGGTCGTATGCAGTTCTGATTGTGGCGCTCACCTGCACGGCGTCAAACACGCATACGACCATCATTGGCACCAAGGCAGAAGCGACTCTCATCGCTGAAGACGACACGTCTCCATTCGTCCCTCCATTCACGCCTGTCGCGACACCACTGGAGGCGGGCTGCACGATGTTGGGGCGTGAGCGGAAGACGGCCTAACGGTGTGAGGGACCGTAGCCCAGCTTCATGGAGACGGTTGCGAATGGTCCTCGCCGATACCCCAGGAGCAACAGTGTCCCTAATTTGCTGGGAAGTGGCGGTGCGGTCCCCTACGGCACTGCGTAGGATCCTACGGTCTTGGCGTGCATCCGTGCGTCGCTGCGGTCCGGTCCCAGGTCGACGGGCACGTGCACCTTCCGCCGACCACTGGCGACAACATCGATGTACTGTGGAGACCTCACGCCCCACGTGTTGAGCAATTCGGCGGTACGTCCACCCGGCCTCCCGCATGCCCACTATACGCCTTCGCTCAAAGTCCGTCAACTGCACGTACGGTTCACGTCCACGCTGTCGCGGCATGCTACCAGTGTTAAAGACTGCGATGCAGCTCCGTATGCCACGGCAAACTGGCTGACACTGACGGCGGCGGTGCACAAGTGCTGCGCAGCTAGCGCCATTCGACGGCCAACACCGAGGTTCCTGGTGTGTCCGCTGTGCCGTGCGTGTGATCATTGCTTGTACAGCCCTCTCGCAGTGTCCGGAGCAAGTATGGTGGGTCTGACATACCGGTGTCAATGTGTTCTTTTTTCCATTTCCAGGAGTATATATATATATATATATATATATATATATATATATATATATATATATATATATATAGGGTGAGTCACCTAACATTACCGCTGGATGTATTTCGTAAACCACATCAAATACTGACGAATCGATTCCACAGACCGAACATGAGGAGAGGGGCTAGTGTAATTGGTTAATACAAACCATAAAAAAATGTACGGAAGTATGTTTTTTAACACAAACCTACGTTTTTTAAAATGGAACCACGTTAGTTTTGTTAGCACATCTGAACGTATAAACAAATACGTAATCAGTGCCGTTTGTTGCATTGTAAAATGTTAATTACATCCGGAGATATTGTAACCTAAAGTTGACGCTTGAGTACCACTCCTCCGCTGTTCGATCGTGTGTATCGGAGAGCACCGAATTACGTAGGGATCCAAAGGGAACGGTGATGGACCTTAGGTACAGAAGAGACTGGAACAGCACATTACGTCCACATGCAAACACCTTTTTATTGGTCTTTTTCACTGACGCACATGTACATTACCATGAGGGGTGAGGTACACGTACACACGTGGTTTCCGTTTTTAATTACGGAGTGGAATAGTGTGTGTCCCGACATGTCAGGCCAATAGATGTTCAATGTGGTGGCCATCATTTGCTGCACACAATTGCAATCTCTGGCGTAATGAATGTCGTACACGCCGCAGTACATCTGGTGTAATGTCGCCACAGGCTGCCACAATACGTTGTTTCGTATACTCTGGGGTTGTAGGCACAACACGGTACACATTCTCCTTTAACGTACCCCACGGAAAGAAGTCCAGAGGTGTAAGATCAGGAGAACGGGCTGGCCAATTTATGCGTCCTCCACGTCCTATGAAACGCCCGTCGAACATCCTGTCAAGGGTCAGCCTAGTGTTAACTGCGGAATGTGCAGGTGCACCATCATGCTGATACCACATACGTCGACGCGTTTCCAGTGGGACATTTTCGAGCAACGTTTGCAGATCATTCTGTAGAAACGCGATGTATGTTGCAGCTGTTTGGGCCCCTGCAATGAAGTGAGGACCAATGAGGTGGTCGCCAATGATTCCGCACCATACATTTACAGTCCACGGTCGCTGTCGCTCTACCTGTCTGAGCCAGCGAGGATTGTCCACGGACCAGTAATGCATGTTCCGTAGATTCACTGCCCCGTGGTTTGTGAAACCCGCTTCATCGGTCAACAGGTAGAACTGCAACGCATTCTCTCTTAATGCCCATTGACAGAATTGCACTCGATGATTAAAGTCATCACCATGTAATTGCTGATGTAGCGACACATGAAACGGGTGAAAGCGGTGACGATGCAGTATGCGCATGACACTACTTTGACTCAGTCCACCGGCTCTCGCAATGTCCCGTGTACTCATGTGTGGGTTCATGGCAACAGCAGCTAACACCAACTGCACCCGCTTCTCCTGTGACGGGCCTGTTACGGACCCGTTTGCGTGCTACGACCATACCTGTTGCGTACAGTTGGCGGTAGATGTTTTGCAATGTGCGGCACGTTGGATGCTCTCTGTCCGGGTACCGTTCTGCATACACCCTGCAGGCTTCAGCTGCATTTCGTCGACACTCGCCATAGATGAGTATCATCTCCGCCTTTTCAGAGTTCGACTACACCATGGTCACAGTTTCTACAACACTACACTATCACAGACGTCTGGTAACACGGTGTACTACAGTTGGTCTGCGTGCGGAGACGAATGGAGAATAACAATAGCAGCAAGCGCTACATGCGGACACTGCGACAGCTAGACCAAACCACAACAGTGCACTGCAGCCACACTCGTAAACACGGTCGTCATCGTAAACATGTCCCTGCAGATGCTGCTCGCCGGCCGTGGCCCGTGTTTGTTACAACACGCAACTGAACGTCGGAGATTTCAAGCGTCAACTTTAGGTTACAATATCTCCGGATGTAATTAACATTTTACAATGCAACAAACGGCACTGATTGCGTATTTGTTTATATGTTCAGATGTGCTAACAAAACTAACGTGTTTCCATTTAAAAAACGTAGGTATGTGTTAAAAAACACATTTCCGTGCATTTTTGTATGGTTTGTATTAAACAATTACACTAGCCCCTCTCCTCACGTTCGGTCTGTGGAATCGGTTCGTCAGTATTTGATGTGGTTTACGAAATATATCCAGCGGTAACGTTAGGTGACTCACCCTATATATATATATATATATATATATATATATATATATATATATATATAACATTGAAATATTTTGTACATTTTACAGTAATTACAGAATTTGTTATTATATATATCATATTTTTATTCATTATTAATAACACCGTACTTCCTAGCTGAGGTCGCTAATGCACGCTTCTGTGGAGCACTCGACGCAGGGATAAGAAGGTTCGAATCCCGGTGGTGGTTGAAATTCTTCCTGCAGCAGGTGGAGAGGTGATAAAGAATCGACATATCGATATTTCTCCAAGAAGTATCGATAATACAGGCGATATTTCCTTCACTGATATTTCTATACCGAGCTGGCAATATCGAGTGCCGATATTTTAATACCATTTTTCTCGCAGTTTTCGGTAAATATTTAAAACTTGTCTTTTGAAACTCTAGTCGACTATAGTTTTACTTTCACTATATGAACAAGTGTTACTACTGTGTGAAGCAAGTACACGTGGCACACGAGAACAAGTCCGACTGCAGTGCGGGGTGGCGGTGCGAATGGAATAACGAGATTTCTGACGTGGAGAAGTAGCACACCGGCAGTGTTAGAGAACAGTTTTTAACGCAACTAGCGTGCTATTTACTAATATCGGCATAGTTGCTGAAAATGAGGAACAAAAATCTAAATGGCGAGTTTGGTCTGAGCGATGGGTGGCGCAGACGTGTGAGGGGAAGTGCCGACGTAACCGGCGCTCGCCGCTGCCAGCAGAAACTGCAGCGTTCAGCTCCAGCACGCAGTTTTGACACCACGACCGTTGGCCGCTGGCGTTTGCAGAAAACGAAGAAACGGGGACGTCGACTCGGAGAGTACCGGGCAAATCCGATATGCGACGAAACCGAACGACCGACCCCTCGCACACCGTTTATTGTGCCACTTACGTGCAGTTACCATCGTTAAGCCGTCGCCACACGGACCGTGCTGTCGAACGTTAACGTTGAGCGTGCCGAGTTCAACGTGCTGCTGAACGCTCAGGAACGATGCGACTCGTGCCTACGGTACGTGGGTCCCAACGTGGTACTCGCGATCGCAGCGCACTCCGGCGGCAGTTGCGGGAAGTTTCTAGTTCGTAAATCACACTGTTTACTAAACGGGCGCGCGTAAAATTCCCACATTAGCTCTATTAAAACGCACATTTCCTCCATCGTCCACGAAAAGGAAAGTACCACGTCCAATCAATAAGGACACAGGCTTATAAAAGTTCCATTACAAACAGTGCATTACAAATTTGAAATACTTCTTCATATTAGATAAACATTATTTCATCATTCCCACGTTTTAGTAAAACCCCAAGGTCAGTCTTACTCGATCACTGCTCCTACCCAGTAGCAGAATCTTTGCAACATGTGAATTACTAAGCGTAAAAGAAAAAGGAGCAAAATAGCTTTACACAAGTAGCGCAAGGTGCCCTGTAGATCTAGCCAATCGAACACCCAAAGAAATGTGAACCTATATTTCCGTAACATCAAAAATTATAGCATATACTTATATTAAACTACACTCCTGGAAATGGAAAAAAGAACACATTGACACCGGTGTGTCAGACCCACCATACTTGCTCCGGACACTGCGAGAGGGCTGTACAAGCAATGATCACACGCACGGCACAGCGGACACACCAGGAACCGCGGTGTTGGCCGTCGAATGGCGCTAGCTGCGCAGCATTTGTGCACCGCCGCCGTCAGTGTCAGCCAGTTTGCCGTGGCATACGGAGCTGCATCGCAGTCTTTAACACTGGTAGCATGCCGCGACAGCGTGGACGTGAACCGTATGTGCAGTTGACGGACTTTGAGCGAGGGCGTATAGTGGGCATGCGGGAGGCCGGGTGGACGTACCGCCGAATTGCTCAACACGTGGGGCGTGAGGTCTCCACAGTACATCGATGTTGTCGCCAGTTTTCGGCGGAATATGCACGTGCCCGTCGACCTGGGACCGGACCGCAGCGACGCACGGATGCACGCCAAGACCGTAAGATCCTACGCAGTGCCGTAGGGGACCGCACCGCCACTTCCCAGCAAATTAGGGACACTGTTGCTCCTGGGGTATCGGCGAGGACCATTCGCAACCGTCTCCATGAAGCTGGGCTACGGTCCCGCACACCGTTAGGCCGTCTTCCGCTCACGCCCCAACATCGTGCAGCCCGCCTCCAGTGGTGTCGCGACAGGCGTGAATGGAGGGACGAATGGAGACGTGTCGTCTTCAGCGATGAGAGTCGCTTCTGCCTCGGTGCCAATGATGGTCGTATGCGTGTTTGGCGCCGTGCAGGTGAGCGCCACAATCAGGACTGCATACGACCGAGGCACACAGGGCCAACACCCGGCATCATGGTGTGGGGAGCGATCTCCTACACTGGCCGTACACCCCTGGTGATCGTCGAGGGGACACTGAATAGTGCACGGTACATCCAAACCGTCATCGAACCCATCGTTCTACCATTCCTAGACCGGCAAGGGAACTTGCTGTTCCAACAGGACAATGCACGTCCGCATGTATCCCGTGCCACCCAACGTGCTCTAGAAGGTGTAAGTCAACTACCCTGGCCAGCAAGATCTCCGGATCTGTCCGCCATTGAGCATGTTTGGGACTGGATGAAGCGTCGTCTCACGCGGTCTGCACGTCCAGCACGAACGCTGGTCCAACTGAGGCGCCAGGTGGAAATGGCATGGCAAGCCGTTCCACAGGACTACATCCAGCATCTCTACGATCGTCTCCATGGGAGAATAGCAGCCTGCATTGCTGCGAAAGGTGGATACACACTGTACTAGTGCCGACATTGTGCATGCTCTGTTGCCTGTGTCTATGTGGCTGTGGTTCTGTCAGTTTGATCATGTGATGTATCTGACCCCAGGAATGTGTCAATAAAGTTTCCCCTTCCTGGGACAATGAATTCACGGTGTTCTTATTTCAATTTCCAGGAGTGTAATAATAAAGTAACAGAACCTTGTAAAAACGCACGTGTTAGGAAAAATAAATTTACGTACTGGCGAGTCGCGAACCACCGCCCAAACATAAAAATTTCACCAATTAGTGACGCTTTTTTTTTTAATAAACTTGTCGGTCGAGGGGAGAGTTGAACCAAGGACCTCCTTTTTTTTGTCTGATTTCGTTAGCTTTTGTTCGTTGTATCTGCTCGGGGCGAAAGTCGTAAGACATCCGTTTAAATTCGTTTTGATCGATTAACTCAGTTCTTTTTGTTACAGAGGGCAGCTAACCCTCTGCCCGAACACGCTGAGCTACCGTGCCGGCAATCGCTCCGCACCACGCTAAACGAGCGTCGGGAAACTGATTGCCTTTCCTAGAATGTTACCAATCTTAGCACATGCTGAAAGCTTTAATCGTAACTATGCTATATACTCAAATTTAATTATAAAAAATTGTACCAAGAACAATGCGTTTTGGGTGCATCCTCAATGTATTGCTGCCTTCAAATAGCCTACTCTCATAATACGCAAGTTACAGTAATTCTTTTGGCACGAATATGATGTTTCTCATTATTTTATTGGAACGAATCACACAGTTAACAACGGGTTTTCCACTGATTCTCAGTTTATATACGTATAGGCTTGAAATGAACGCCAATATGGCGCCTCACAACTCTGCACGGCGTGCGTGTGACGTAGGTGGCGTTGTGTCATCTCATTGGTCAACGCTCAGAATATCCGACGTGCCAGATATTGCTCTGCACGTTGGGAAAGACTCCCGAGCGTGCTATTCCACGCTGTGACGTCAGAAACTCGGCACGCTGAACGCTCAACGTTCGGATGCACGGTCCGTGTGGCGACAGCTTAAGGCGGAGCGGTTATACCCGAGGGTGCACCGTTTTCCTTTCAGTTCTAGCTGGAAGAGGGATAGGAGGCTGCTAGCTTCATAATGTGCAGAATAGCTAATAAAAAATGAGTACTTAAATGTACAGCTAGGGTGACCAGATGCAATTGTTTAGAAAGGAGGACAAACAGCTTCAAAACTGAGGACAAAGGAAGAAAAGAGAGGACACATCAAACGGGTCAACTGCAGATGAGGATACCAGCCGTCAGCTTTGGACAAGTCACGTGAAGCTAGTAGTTAATTGTTACTGGTGGTCAGGTGGTGATTCCCAGAGCAATATTTTTTTTATTTTAAATTAAAAACATTGATTGTGGTGACAGTCTGGCATCAATTGCTTCATATTTACGTGCAACTACAGGAAGCCAGGCCAATACAAAGCGAAGATACGAGACGGAAATTTTAAATAATCGATATTTACATTCGCTTGTAGGTCGAGCAACGATAACATCGACGATCCTGGTGCCACTCACTAACACCGCATTCGGGCGTCTTTATAACGAAAGCTGTGCCAATAGTTAAAGTATTTACGAAAAGAGCAATAGAACGGGACGAATTGTGAATGTAACTGTATTACAGTCAACTTTGCGAAAAAAGCCGGACACTGTAAAAATCCACCCAGACCCCGGACATAAAAGCTAAAAAATGGAGGACATGTCCAGATTAATCCGGACGTTTGGTCACCCTATGTACAGCTCTAAAGCCGTCTGTATATTTACAATGTGCGACTGATATCTCTATAGGCCCTTTACGTCGATATCTTTCCCCATCGATATATCGATTCCTCTGCAAATATCGGGAGCCGGTACTGATTTTTTAAATATCGATATATCGGATTCCCGAGGCAGTTAAAAAAATATCACCTATCCTAGTCTGTACGGTGTAATGGTACTTGAATTACGTAACCATTACGGCATCTCAACTCAACCTCTCGATACCAGCAATATTCTGCTGTGTTTATGTAGAATAGTTGACATATCTCTGAGACAACATTCAGATTTGATTTCATTCATGTAGAGGTACTTTGATACATCGATATGTTTATGTTGCAATGATATTATTCTTATGTGTATTCTTTCTTTTGTCTCTATGATCTTTGACGTACTTGTAACTCTGATTTTTGGGCGCGTAAGCGATTATTAGTTAGAGAGTCGGACCTTGAAAACTACAAGTCTTGGACGTCATGTTGGAAAGACGCATAACGTAGTCAGCTTATAAAATGTGAACTTTATCAGTGAGGAAGATGTTTTCAAGTATGTTTTGTATTGTGAAGTGATGTTTTGTGTGTTACGTGATATTGCAGCAAAAGTAAAAAAATATAAGTGTAACTTAAATTCGGAGTGCTCATTACTTTTTTACATCACCATTGTCCTGCAAAAGTGTAATCTTCAAGAATGGTTTGTGAAACACATCTATAAAACTGTTGAATATAGCAGAAGAAAACCTAGGCCTCTTTGCATCCGAGCTTGGAATCATCACCACCTAGATTTTCGACGATTGAGCCATGATTTTACAACGAGACCAGCGTGGGCAACACGAAAAGATGAGTGCCTAGTTTGTTTATTATTACATGAAATGAATTTATTAACCGTGCTCTAATGACACTTGCCACATAATAACTTTGTTGTTGCCCGAAAATGCAGTATTTAGAAGCGTGAGCAACACCACAATCATTATTAAATTTTGACCTTTGTTGTGGTACGGTTGTTAGAACGGGAAGTAGGCGTGGTTGCGGGGGAGACCGACACGGGACGAGTGACATGCAAAGACGGTTTTTGTCAATCTGCTCAAGTCGGATAGTTGTGCGCGAGCTTTGTTGTGATCCACTAAGATACGAAAGCGTTCTTAATGATTCAACCGCAGCTAAATATTAGGTTGGTGGACACGTTTGCAGCGTTTCTGTTGCTATTCCCGCTGCTGAGGCTTTATTTATCGAGTGTCATTTTTTATTTGTGGGTGATTGTTGCTATCTGAGATTACGTACTGCACACTTCTGGCCACGAAAACTGCTACACCTCGCTGATTTTCTGTTTGTTGTGCGCACACAATATACTAGAAGATGTTGGAAATTCTGAGAAAAATAAGAGCAGCCTTTTGGGTATATAGTACGTATACAAGAACCGAGAGGGAACAATTAGAGCGGAAGAACGAAGTGCTTGCATTAAAAAGGGTGCGACACAGGGATGCAGTCTTTCGGTCCTACTGTTCAATCCACACATGAAATGAGCAATGACGGAAATAAAACAAAGGCTCACGAGTGGGGCTGAAATTCAAAGTGAAAAAGACATCAGTGATAAGATTCGCTGATCACATTGGTATACTGAGTCAAAGTGAGGAAGAACTGCAGGATGTGTCGAGCGGAATGAACAGACTAATGAGTACAGAGTATAGGTTGGGAGTAAATCGAAGAAAGAGGAAAGTAATGAGAAGTAGCAGAAGTGAAAACACTGAGAAACGTAGCACCAAACTGGTGTTAAGGAATTCTGCTAGCTAGGCCAGCAAAACGAGGCGTGACAGACAGCGCAAAGAGGATCTAAGAAGCACACTAGCACTGGCAAGAAGGTCATTCCTGGCGAGGAAGAGAAGTCTACTAGTATCAAACGTAGGCCTTAATTTGAGGAAGAAATTTCTGAGACTGTAGTTTAGAGAACAGCATTGCATGGTAACGAATCGTGGACAATGGGGAAACTGGAACAAAGGAGGATCGAAGCATTTGAGGTACGGTGCTACAGAAGTACGTTCAAAATTTGGTGGACTGATAAGGTAAGAAACGAGGAGGTTCTGCACAGAATTGGAGAGGTAAGCAATTTGTGGAAAACAGTGATAAGGAGAAGGGATAGGATGATGGGACATGTGTTGAGACGTCAGGGAATGACTTGCAAGGTACTAGAGGAAGGTGTGGAGAGTGAGTACTGTAGGGGAAGACATTAGAACACATCCAGCACACAGTTTGGGATAGAGCTCGCAGCTGCTAGTCTGGGATGAACAGGGTGGCACAGGAGCTGGTTTCGTGGGTGGTCCGCATCAAATCAGTAAGAAGACATGACTTCAGGAACGTTCATTGGAGTCTCTGTTTCGAGTTAGGTGAGGAGGCGTAGCAGGCGGTGTTGCGTTAATTTTCTGACACGTAACGTGAAGGAGACGTCGACGACGGGCACGGCCAGTACTCTCAACACGTCAGCTGCTGTCCGAATTATCGGCTATATAAACCAGAGGTACTGGGCCTGTCTGACGAACAACACGGTCCTCGGAGCCTCCCATCGTGAGCCTATGCACAGAAGTGGCGCCGTTCCTGCGTCCAGTCAGTCCCTACACACGCACACACACACTATATACACTAATGCGCCAAAGACACTGGTAAAGGCATGCGTATAGAGATATGTAAACAGGCAGAATACGTCGCTGCGCTCGGCAACGCCTATACAAGGTGTTACAAAAAGGTACGGCCAAACTTTCAGGAAACATTCCTCACACACAAATAAAGAAAAGATGTGATATGGACATGTGTCCGGAAACGCTTACTTTCCATGTTAGAGCTCATTTTATTTCTTCTCTTCAAATCACATTAATCATGGAATGGAAACACACAGCAACAGGACGTACCAGCGTGACTTCAAACACTTTGTTACAGGAAATGTTCCGTCGCACGGAATCCCTGATGCGCTGATGCAGCCCTCGAGAATGGCGTATTGTATCACAGCCGTCCACAATACGAGCACGAAGAGTTTCTACATTTTGTACCGGGGTTGCGTAGACAAAAGCTTTCAAATGCCCCCATAAATCAAAGTCAAGAGGGTTGAGGTCAGGAGAGCGTGGAGGCCACGGAATTGGTCCGCCTCTACCAATCCATCGGTCACCGAATCTGTTGTTGAGAAGCGTACGAACACTTCGACTGAAATGTGCAGGAGTCCCATCGTGCACGAACCACACGTTGTGTCGTACTTGTAAAGGCACATGTTCTAGCAGCACAGGTAGAGTATCCCGTATGAAATCATGATAACGTGCTCCATTGAGCGTCGGTGGAAGAACATGGGGTCCAATCGAGACATCACCAACAATGCCTGCCCAAACGTTCACAGAAAATGTGTGTCGATGACGTGATTGCACAATTGCGTGCGGATTCTCGTCAGCCCACACATGTCGATTGTGAAAATTTACAATTTGATCACGTTGGAATGAAGCCTCATCCGTAAAGAGAATGTTTGCAGTGAAATGAGGATTGTCACATTGTCGGATGAACCATTCGCAGAAGTGTACCCGTGGAGGCCAATCAGCTGCTGATAGTGCCTGAACACGTTGTACACGGTACGGAAACAAGTGGTTCTCCCGTAGCACTCTCCATACAGTGACGTGGTCAACGTTACCTTGTACAGCAGCAACTTCTCTGACGCTGACATTAGGGTTATCGTCAACTGCACGAAGAATTGCCTCTTCCATTGCTGGTGTCCTCGTCGTTCTAGGTCTTCCCCAGTCTGGCTGGAATGTTCCGTGCTCCCTAAGACGCCGATCAATTGCTTCGAGCGCCTTCCTGTCGGGACACCTTCGTTCTGGAAATCTGTCTCGATACAAACGTACCGCGCCACGGCTATTTCCCCGTGCTAATCCGTACATCAAATGGGCATCTGCCAACTCTGCATTTGTAAACATTGCACTGACTGCAAAACCACGTTCGTGATGAACACTAACCTGTTGATGCTACGTGCTGATGTGCTTGATGCTAGTACTGTAGAACAATGAGTCGCATGTCAACACAAGCACCGAAGCGAACATTATCTTCCTTCAACTGGGCCAACTGGCGGTGAATCGAGGAAGTACAGTACATACTGACGAAACTAAAATGAGCTCTAACGTGGAAATTAAGCGTATCCGAACACATGTCCACATAACATTTTTTTCTTTAGTTGTGTGTGAGGAATGTTTCCTGAAAGTTTGGCCGCACCTTTTTGTAAGACCTTGTATAAAAGCGAAACCCGTCCGATGCTAAATTCTATTTCATTAATTGCAGTAAACTTTAAGATGGCAGATAACAGATTTTAACATATTTATATTTTTGTTAATTACGTAAAGAGTGGTTCAGATGGTGTCAAATGAAAGCATCAAGGAATTTGCTTACATCAAAATCGATTTTCACGAGGTTCTTAATTTGTCACAAATGAAGTAATCGATACCCGCCGGTACCGCAGGGTTTCGAATATGCGTTAGGCTTTATTACTTCGCAGTAGCAGCTGACTCCAGGGGGAAAAAAAAAACAAGGAGGAGCGTAACGAGACACGAGCGGGCGGTCTAGAACTCCGCAGTGCTGGCGCCGTCCCAGAGGGTGCTAATGCGGAAGGAAGGCGGCCATTGTGCGTCTGGCCACACTGCTCCAGGCCGTGGGTGGGAGGGGAGGGGGGCGGGAACGCCTTCTCAGTCGTGTGGGTGTGTCTGTCTGTCTGTTCACCGCTGAGTGCAGAGCGTGCCACGAAAAATCCAATACCGATTCGCTGCTTCCAGAAGCGTTTTGTTTGTCGCATGTTTTCTCCCCCGCATGTGGTTCATGTTGACCACTTCTTTCTTAAAAACAAAAACTTTTATTATTATGTTTTGAACTTTAGACGTTTGAATCAACATTTAAAACTGGTTCAATGAAAATAAACGGAAGACTAACAAAGAGCAAAGACTTGGAAGAGGAGTTGAACGGAATGGACAGTGTCTTGAAAGGAGGATATAAGATATATTGCTGACACTCGCCTACTTCGTTAGAGCGACAAGTCAAATAATCTGATGGTGTGTGTATCGAAGGTCTTACAGTACGCACACCACATCCCTACACTGAAGTACTTCTGTAGGAAGACCGTCCATTCCACGATATTTATGTCTTTCCTTTGCCTTTATCGCTTCATCTACTTCATAGAACAAACTTATTCCTCAGCTTCTGTCCTACTTTTTATTTCCACGGCTATATCTGGTTTCTGCTACTTATCATTACTATCGTCTTCCTTCGGTTTACGAGAGGTAGCAGAAATGAGAACTGTAAGAAATTTAACATCAGGACTGATGGTCAAGAAATAATTGAAATTGAGGAATTCTACTACCTACACAGCAAAATAAGCATGTACATCTACACCCATACTCCGCAAGCCACCCGACGGTGTGTGGCGGAGGGTACCCTGAGTACCTCTATCGGTTCTCCCTTCTATTCCAGTCTCGTATCGTTCGTGGAAAGAAGGATTGTCGGTATGCCTCTGTGTGGGCTCTAATCTCTCTGATTTTATCCTCACGGTCTCTTCGCGAGATATACGTAGGAGGGAGCAATATACTGCTGGACTCCTCGGTGAAGGTATGTTCTCGAAACTTGAACCGTACCGAGCTACTGAGCGTCTCTCCTGCAGTCTTCCACTGGAGTTTATCTATCATCTCCGTAACGCTTTCGCGATTACTAAATGATCCTGTAACGAAGGGCGCTGCTTCCATCGGATCTTCTCTCTCTCTTCTATCAACCCTATCTGGTACGGATCCCACACTGCTGAGCAGTATTCAAGCAGTGGGCGAACAAGCGTACTGTACCCTACTTGCTTTGTTTTCTGATTGCATTTCCTTAGGATTCTTCCAATGAATCTCAGTGTGGCATCTGCTTTACCGACGATCAACTTCATATGATCATTCCATTTTAAATCACTCCTAATGCGTACTCCCAGATAATTTATGGAATTTACTGCTTCCAGTTGCTGACCTATATTGTAGCTAAATGATAAGGGATCTTTCTTTCTGCAGCTTCTCGTGGAGTGAATCATTTATCGGGCCAAACAGATGTGTTAGGTGGCAAGGAACGAAGTGGACACACGCCTTCGAATGCCCCAGCTGGTGGGCGAGTGTGTGTCAGCACCACCAACAGAGACGTCCAGTCGAGCAGCGACGTGACGAGTCCATCACCTCGAATGAGTGAGCGTGTCCGCACGTTGCAACATCGCAGAAGCTACTGACCGTGTTTTTTTTTTTTTTTTTTACTAAAGGATGGAGGGCACCAAGAGGGGGCACTTGCCTCCCCCCTCGAGTATAGAGTTCTTATTCATTACAGAATTCTTACACAGGGAAATAATATCGGGTGCCGCACGGAAAACCGGCCCCGAGTACAGACTGCTCGCCGATTACGGACGATGTGTTGCCCGTTAAGAGCAGATACAACAAACAGACAAACATGTAATAATTAGGCAGTGAAGAAATATACAAGCTAATGCAAGCAACAATTGCGAAACAATCGATGACGATGTGTAGAGAGAGCTGGAGAAGAGAACATGAAAATCTCACGCGGCGCGCATGGGCTATAGCACATGTAGTCTTGTAAACTTGTTGGTGGCTGTTTCCCATCTTAATTGACTGCAAGTGTCTTGTATAAAATTCTTCGTTTCGACTTCCACTACATAGCTATGCTACCTTGTAAACAATTGTCGTTTACACCCTATATACACTCCTGGAAATGGAAAAAAGCACATTGACACCGGTGTGTCAGACCCACCATACTTGCTCCGGACACTGCGAGAGGGCTGTACAAGCAATGATCACACGCACGGCACAGCGGACACACCAGGAACCGCGGTGTTGGCCGTCGAATGGCGCTAGCTGCGCAGCATTTGTGCACCGCCGCCGTCAGTGTCAGCCAGTTTGCCGTGGCATACGGAGCTCCATCGCAGTCTTTAACACTGGTAGCATGCCGCGACAGCGTGGACGTGAACCGTATGTGCAGAGGGCGTATAGTGGGCATGCGGGAGGCCGGGTGGACGTACCGCCGAATTGCTCAACACGTGGGGCGTGAGGTCTCCACAGTACATCGATGTTGTCGCCAGTGGTCGGCGGAAGGTGCACGTGCCCGTCGACCTGGGACCGGACCGCAGCGACGCACGGATGCACGCCAAGACCGTAGGATCCTACGCAGTGCCGTAGGGGACCGCACCGCCACTTCCCAGCAAATTAGGGACACTGTTGCTCCTGGGGTATCGGCGAGGACCATTCGCAACCGTCTCCATGAAGCTGGGCTACGGTCCCGCACACCGTTAGGCCGTCTTCCGCTCACGTCCCAACATCGTGCAGCCCGCCTCCAGTGGTGTCGCGACAGGCGTGAATGGAGGGACGAATGGAGACGTGTCGTCTTCAGCGATGAGAGTCGCTTCTGCCTTGGTGCCAATGATGGTCGTAAGCGTGTTTGGCGCCGTGCAGGTGAGCGCCACAATCAGGACTGCATACGACCGAGGCACACAGGGCCAACACCCGGCATCATGGTGTAGGGAGCGATCTCCTACACTGGCCGTACACCACTGGCGATCGTCGAGGGGACACTGAATAGTGCACGGTACATCGAAACCGTCATCGAACCCATCGTTCTACCATTCCTAGACCGGCAAGGGAACTTGCTGTTCCAACAGGACAATGCACGTCCGCATGTATCCCGTGCCACCCAACGTGCTCTAGAAGGTGTAAGTCAACTACCCTGGCCAGCAAGATCTCCGGATCTGTCCCCCATTGAGCATGTTTGGGACTGGATGAAGCGTCGTCTCACGCGGTCTGCACGTCCAGCACGAACGCTGGTCCAACTGAGGCGCCAGGTGGAAATGGCACGGCAAGCCGTTCCACAGGACTACATCCAGCATCTCTACGATCGTCTCCATGGGAGAATAGCAGCCTGCATTGCTGCGAAAGGTGGATAAACACTGTACTAGTGCCGACATTGTGCATGCTCTGTTGCCTGTGTCTATGTGCCTGTGGTTCTGACAGTGTGATCATGTGATGTATCTGAGCCCAGGAATGTGTCAATAAAGTTTCCCCTTCCTGGGACAATGAATTCACGGTGTTCTTATTTCAATTTCCAGGAGTGTATATTCTTCACGTTGTCTCTGAGTTCGTAGGCGAAGTAGACTTCATGGAAGCATAAAATAAAATGTCGTTTTCTCATACTTGCGTCACACGCTTAGTAAAAATTAGGTTTTAAAGTTGCATTATTAAAGTTTATGTAGCAATAATAATAATAATAATAATAATAATAATAATAATTAAGTTCGCAGTAATAAAGTTTTTGGTTTGAAAGCTCCTTCTGAAAAAATGTGTTTGAGATAATAACTAAATACGATTTTATGGCAATCTGTGTCTTTTCGAATGAGGAGGTGCCGCTTTTCCTACTGAGCCAAAATGATGCACAACCCACTTTTTTTTTTCAGGGAAACCAAACTTGCAGGTAATGCAAATTGGAAACAACCAAACTTAAAAATAAGTAGAGACTCGGAAACAGCCAAACTTAAAAATAAGTAGAGACTTCCTAAATGTAATGTTTTGTAAATGAAAGATACACGAAAATAGTTTTATATGGATTTTCTTACACTAAAAATTAAGCAAATTATTGAAAGTTAGCTCCTAAATCAAGTCAATGAAACCAAATAACATATGAATAACAAAAAAACTTGCCTTGTTATAAGTATGTCTTCTGCTGTTCATCGATATAATGAAGAGAGCTGATATGCCCTTTTGTTACCTAAAAAGACGTACCTATTACATACAACGTAACTTTTATGTAATTTACGTAACTATAAAACACTTTTCGATTACTGGTCGTGGACGCTGAATAGCCAGAACCATGTGCAAGAACAGTTTGGAACACATGTAAATTAAGCGAGCGCAGTGAACGAAACGAACAACTGGATTCTGAACTAACCAGGAGCAGTCGGCAGTGGAACTGAGACAGGTGGTGATGCGAAGAACGACGAGTGCGGCCCAGGGAGACCGAGACTGAGACGAGCACGCGACCGAGGCTGGAACAATAAGTGCCGAAGTGACAGCCGCGACCGAAGTGAACTATGAACCGATCGTTCCTTGGAATTCGTTCCTCGGTCCTTTCGTTCATCTTGGTGAACCGTTCCTTTGCACCCGTTCGTTCGCGAACTACCCATATCTACTGTATCTACGCTGCTCTGGTTTTAATGACGGCTCCCTGCTCGGAACGCTCCTCTGTTACAGATGTCACTTTCAGTCATACGTACAGCGCCGCCACTATCGGAAAGGGAGGCGTACGACAGACGCTACTGGACTAATCGGAATGACTGGAGAAACGGGAAAAGGAACAAATTTGTGATTCGTAGCTCCAGGAAAGTCTTTGACCGAGTGAGCTGGCAAAAAATGGTGGAAATTCTGAAACTGAAGAAGGTGAACTGGAAAGACAGAAGACGAGCTGAGCAGAGAGCAACCGTGAAGCTCAGAAATGGTGCGACAGACTTACTTGACGGGAGACAACTAAAACACTGTTCTTGTCTCTCAGGAACCCTGTCGAATTGATGATGGAGACAAGGAAGGAGTCAGTGTAGAAGGCCGGAAGTAACAGATTTGCTGATGACACGTACTCATTGCAGATAAAGCAATACATCTCCAAAGAACATTATCCAGAGCTGATGAAGGATTACGAGAGTATGGAATGAAAATAAAGACAAACAAAACTGGGATGATAAGAGTACATGTGCGCCCCCGGTAGCTGAGTCGTCAGCGCGACAGAATGTCAATCCTAAGAGCCCGGTTTCGATTCCCGGCTGGGTCAGAGATTTTCTCCGCTCAGGGACACGGTGTTGTGTTGTCTCAATCATCATCATGTCATCCCCATCGACACGCAAGTAGCCCAAGTGGCGTCAAATCGAAAGACTTGCACCCGGCGAACGGTCTACCCGACGGGAGGCCCTAGTCACACGACTTTTTCTTTTTTATAAGAGTAGATGAGATGTGGAACTGAAAACAACGGGTCTGTTGCATCAGCAAAATGCATAAAAATACTGAATTCACAGCTGAGCATGAAACAAATAGAGCATAAACTTTTCTATCTACATCTACATACATTCTCCGCAAACCACCATACGGTGCGTGGCGGAGGGTACCTCGTACCACAACTACCATCTTCTCTCCCTGTTCCACTCCCAAACCGAACGAGGGAAAAATGACTGCCTATATGCCTTTGTACGAGCCCTAATCTCTCTTATCTTATCTTTGTGGTCTTTCCGCGAAATATAAGTTGGTGGCAGTAAAACTGTACTGCAGTCAGCATCAAATGCTGGTTCTCTAAACTTCCTCAGTAGCGATTCACAAAAATAACGCCCTTTCCTCCAGAGACTCCCACCCGAGTTCCTGAAGCATTTCCGTACACTCGCGTGATGATCAAACCTACCAGTAACAAATGGAGCAGCCTGCCTCTGAATTGCTTCTATGTCTTCCCTCAATCCGACCTGATAGGGATACCAAACGCTCGAGCAGTACTCAAGAATAGGTCGTATTAGTGTTTTATAAGCGGTCTCCTTTACAGATGAACCACATCATCCCAAAATTCTACCAATGAACCGAAGACGACTATCCGCCTTCCCCACATCTGCCATTACATGCTTGTCCCACTTCATATCGGTCTACAATGTTACGCCCAAATATTTAATCGACGTGACTGTGTCTAGCGCTACACTACTAATGGAGTATTCAAACATTACGGGATTCTTTTTCCTATTCATCCGCATTAATTTACATTTATCTATATTTAGAGTTAGCTGCCATTCTTTACACCAATCACAAATCCTGTCCAAGTCATCTTGTATCCTCCTACAGTCACTCGACGACGACACCTTCCCGTACACCACAGCATCATCAGCAAACACCCGCACATTGCTATCCACCCTATCCAAAAGATCATTTACGTAGATAGAAAACAACAGCGGACCTGCCACACTTCCCTGGGGCACTCCAGATGATACCCTCACCTCCGATGAACACTCACCATCGAGGACAACGTACTGGGTTCTATTACTTAAGAAGTCTTCGAGCCACTCCCATATTTAGGAACCAATCCCATATGCTCGTACCTTAGTTAGGAGTCTGCAGTGGGGCACCGAGTCAAACGCTTTCCGGAAGTCAAGGAATATGGCATCCGTCTGATACCCTTCATCCATGGTTCACAAGACATCATGTGAAAAAAGGGCGAGTTGCGTTTCGCAGGAGCGATGCTTTCTAAAGTCGTGCTGATGAACTTGTCTGTCTCAAGGAACTTTCATGATCTTAAAATTTGTAGTGTTAACCATAAAGATCAGTTTAGCATCTACAGGAGACCCATTACCACATATCCCAGGACTGACAACCCCTCATGTCATCACAGGCAATACAAAATGTCATATTCCAGAGCTATGGTAGACCGAATGCAGCTACAGCGAAAAGGGTCCACGATGTGCATCTCTGCAAGGCCACCTACAGTAAATCAGGAATATACAAGCTGCAATGTGATTTGTGCCAAAAACTCTGCATTGCTGAGATAGGCAGACGTTTTGAGATTAGGTACAAAGGACACCTCCATGTCTTAAGGCTTCCAGGCCTGAACAAATCTACATATGTAGCCCACATTGCAGAAGAAAACGATTCATTAACAAACACTGAGAGCTACACGAATAACTTGGAGGAAATATAGATACATACACACGAAAACACTTTCCCTGACAACATCCTTAATGAGCAGACTGAGTTGGTTAATACTCCTTTCCTGAAAAACTTGCAGAAAGTACGTTCTATACTCCAACATAAATAATACTTGTACAGCTATCTGCAGATTAAGTAACTAATGTTATAATATTGTTTGTACCTACAATACTCAATATTATTTACGGCACTAAATATTAATACAACTTAATGTAATCGTCGTCGATGTTCAAATAGCACATAAAGATTTCATACACTTCTTGCCCACCTTTGTAGCTCTGTGGTTATATAAAGTACACTACTGGCCATTAAAATTGCTACACCAAGAAGAAATGCAGATGATAAACGGGTATTCATTGGACAAATATATTATACTAGAACTGACATGTGATTACATTTTCACGCAATTTGGGTGCATAGATCCTAGGAAATCAGTAGCCAGAAAAACCACCTCTCGCCGTAATAACGGCCTTGATACCCCTGGGCATTGAGTCAAACAGAGCTTGGATGGCTTGTACAGGTACAGCTGCCCATGCAGCTTCAACACGATACCACAGTTCATCAAGAATAGTGACTGGCGTATTGTGATGACCCAGTTGCTCGGTCACCATTGACCACACGTTTTCAATTCGTGAGAGATCTGGAGCATGTACTGGCCAGGGCAGCAGTCGAACATTTTCTGTACCCAGAAAGGCCCGTAAAGGACCTGCAACATGCGGTCGTGCGTTATCCTGCTGAAACGTAGGGTTTCGCAGGGATCGAATGAAGGGTAGAGCCACGGGTCGTAACACATCTGAAATGTAACGTCCACTGTTCAAAGTGCCGTCAATGCGAACAAGAGGTGACCGAGACGTGTAACCAATGGCACCCCATACCATCACGCCGGGTGATACGCCAGTTTCGCGATGACGAATACACGCTTCCCATGTGCGTTCACGGCGATGTCCCCAAACACGGATACGACCATCATGATGCTGTGAACAGAACCTGGATTCGTCCGAAAAAATGACGTTTCCCCATTCGTGCACCCAGGTTCGTCGTTGAATACACCATCGCAGGCGCTCCTGTCTGTGGTGCAGCGTCGAGGGTAACCGCAGCCACGGTCTCCGAGCTGGTAGTCCATGCTGCTGCAAACGTCGTCGAACTGTTCGTCCAGTTGGTTGTTGTCTTGCAAACATTCCCATCAGCTGACTCACGGATCGAGACGTGGCTGCACGATCGAAACTGCTCGTAACGATTTCAAGTCCAACGATCACAGAAGACTAATCGAAGGTAAAGGCGAATGCCAGAGTGAGATCCAATGGAAGAGTCCTTAGGAGGTGTAGTCTTCGTACATCCGTAACTGAAATGGAGGGCAGTGCGGCGCCAACTGGTATAAATTTATACAGGGTGAAAAGTATTTAAACCGACAAACTCTGGGAGGTTGTAGGGGACATCAAAACAAATATTTTTCCCTAATGTCATTTTTTCGTGTTAGGATTATTTAAACCGGTGGAGGCCGTATTACGCTCTTCAGTTGTAGGCAACTGCTGTCCACCAGTGTAGTAGTGCATTGTCTCTGTTTACTAATGGAGCGATACACCTGGAGTGAGTACACTGATATGGTTGGTGCGTACTACGTAGCGCACCGCAACGGACGAGCTGCACAGCGGGTTTATCAACAGCAATATCCTAATCGCCGTATCCCGCATCATACGACCTTTGCTGCTCTGTACCAACGTCTGCGTGAGACCTGGACAGGGACGCCGTCGCACGGTAAGTACGCTGCAATTTTAGGAAGCTCTTTCAGCATGTGGAGCGAGATCCTTCAGTCAGCACTCGTGCAACTGCACGTAACATGGGGACGAATCAGACGAATGTAAGAACAGTCCTTCGAGAGTAGTTGTTACATCCATTTCACTTACAGCGTGTCCACAACCTGGAACCAGTTGATTACCCACCCAGAGCACAGTTTTCGCAGTGGTACCTGGAACAGTGAGAAATGCATCCTACATTTCCATCGTCTGTGTTGTTTACCGATGAAGCAACGTTCGGTCGTCATGGAGTCTTCAACATGCACAGTTCGCATGTTTGGAGTGAGGATAACCCACATGCCACAGTTACTAGCGCTCATCGAGTGCGGTTCTTCGTTAATGTGTGGCTCGGTGTTGTTGGGGACTGTTTAATTGGGCCGTATCTGCTACCTAGGCCATTAAATGGCAGGCAATACTAAAATTTTCTCTCCAGAGCATTGCCAAAATTGCTGGAAGACGTCCCGCTCCCTACAAGACAACGCACGTGGTTCCAACATGACGGGGCGCCGGCACATTTCAGTCGTCGTGTGCGTCGATTCCTAGACCGACGGTTCCCAGAAACGTGGATTGGCAGAGGTGGTCCTGTACCGTGGCCTGCTCGATCCCCAGATATGTCCCCTCTGGACTTTTTTGTGTGGGGAGAGATGCGCAACCTTGTTTACGCAACTCCTGTCGCATCAGAAGAGGATCTGGTTGCGCGGATAGTAGCAGCAGCAGGAACAATTCAGGATACTCCCGGGGTTTTTGCCAGTGTCAGGCAGAACACGATCCTACGGTGTAACCTTTGTTTACGTGTCAATGGAGGCATTTTTGAACATCTACTGTAATTGAAATTGGGTTGTGTTAATGTGTTGTCTCTTGGTCATAAAAAAAGGAAAAGTGTTTGTTGGTTTAATTAATTGGCCGCCAGAGAAATCTTCCTCTCCCGGTTTAAATACTCGTCATAGGAAAAAATGACATTAGGGATAAATATTTGTTTTGTTGTGTAAGTAGGCTGTTTAGGTTTTATATTGGTAACGCCACCGCCACCTACCGCTCTGTATGAAAATCACTGGCTGTGCTGTGCTGTTAGCATTGTTGTAATATTCGCTATTGTAGTGTTGGGCAGTTGGCTGTTAACAGCGCGTTAGAGATGGGCAAACTGAAACACGTAACTGTTTCGAAACAAATGAAACAGTAAAATGTAATGTTTCGATACGCTGTTTCGAAACAGTGAAACAGTTTGTGTTTTGTAATCTAATAAATCTACACATTTTATCATCTTGACTGTCTACTGTATAAGTATGTCCACATAAACACAAATGAGGTGCGAGAGCGCTAATCATATCGCAGAAAGCATGAAACTATCACTTAGGCCTCTTGGCAGTTTCGTATTTCCTGCAGCAAATGCGCTGCTTTCGCGTCGTGTGACTTTCATACTTTTCAATTGGCTGAGGACAGCTGTAGCTGAAGACAGAAGAACCACCACAAACGGAACTGGAGGTGGGAGCAAACTGCAGAAACAACGGATTTGCTACTGGGATTCCCATATTCTGTTAGTATGGGTAATATACCCATCCTGCTAATTTCCATGCACACAAAGGGAATCATTGTGGATAATAGGCACAGTGACTATAGACTCACAAATAACGCCAAATAATTCGAATAAATAACAAAATATAACAGAAAAAAATTTTGTCTTTCAAGGTGTTTCGAACAGTTACTATAAATTCACCATGCTTCCTAGTCCTTCCCGTTCACCATTACACTATCAGCGATATGTCAAACAGATTGCTTGCAATTATACCTACATCAGATTTATGTATATGTCTAATAACTGTCACTCTACGCCTTTTTTTATTCAAAATGTTGTAGGCTTACTTACGTTTCTTAATATGATTACTGTACATCAACAGAGAAGCGTATGTTATCAAAAAGTGTAATTTAACTGAATGATTTTCACATATTTATTATTTTGAATGTGAATAGTATGCGTTGTTTTATTGCTTGGTTAGTGTTTATAAAGCAGATGTTACGCCATTTCGGAATATGACAGTCAGCTAGAAACGAAGCTTTATTTTCGGATATCTTAAGCTTCATGTTATTGCTTATCAAAAAGATTTCGACACTCTTGAAAGTGTTTCATGAAGTGGTATGTTGTGTTTCAGTACCTGTGCCGAGCCCGAATCTCGTCCGACACAGAGACGAATGAAACATCAGTGTTTCGATACAATTAGTCCGTTCCAAGCACAGGTGGACTGAAACAGCCTTATTTTGAAACAACGATACAGTTTCTGTGTCTGGCTCGAGACCGAATCTGGTCCAGTTATCCGAGACAGGGGTGGAATGAAACACCACTGTTTCGAAACAGTGAACCGTAGCCGTTCCGGAACACTGAAACAGTTCCACGTATCGATACACTGTATCGAAACACAGAAACAGTGGGCAAGTCTGCAGCGCGTAGCGTTGAGCAGTTGGAGGTGAGCCGCCACCAGTGGTGGATGTGGGGAGAGAGTTTTGAGAGCGGATGATCTGGACGTGTGTCCATCAGAGACACTAAATTTGTAAGACTGGATGACATGAACTATGAACACTATTAAGGTACATACATTGTTTGTTCTCTATCAAAATCTTTCATTTGCTAACTATGCCTAACAGTAGTTAGTGCCTTCAGTAGTTAGAATCTTTTACTTAGATGGCAGTATTGGCGCTCGCTGTATTGCAGTAGTTCGAGTAACGAAGATTTTGTGACGTAAGTGATTTGTGAAAGATATAGGTTATTGTTAGTCAGGGCCATTCTTTTGTAGGGATTATTAAAAGTCAGATTGTGTTGCGCTAAAAATATTGTGTGTCAGTTTAGCTTTGATCAGAATAAGTAAACGGCGAAATGTCTGAGTACGTTCAGTTCTGCTCAGTTGTTTGAAAATCAAATAACGTAAGTGGTTTATCAGCACAGTAATTCATTAATTTTTCCAAGGGGACGTTTCAGATGTCCCCTACAACCTCCCAGAGTTTGTCGGTTTAAATACTTTTCACCCTGTATTAGGATGTGCAGTCCACTCACAGAGAAGGCGACTTACGGAATCCTTGTTCCACCGACACACTCTGGTGAGCCTGTGAGCCGCATCGGATAGGACTGATAGGGGCAATAGGTAAGGTCCGGGAAAAAAACGGCGCTTTTCGTTACAGTTTCATTTCGAAAGCGCGAAAGTGCCACGGAGACGGTTAGGCAACGTAAGCGACAGAGGCTGCTACACAGACCTAATGCACCACGGTGTGGTCTACTGTTAAACGTTCCAGAGTGTAGGTACACCTATACAAGAATCGAGCCACACATTGCGGTCTCCTACGTATGTGTCCCGGAAAGACCGCAGAGGTGAAATCGGAGACATTCGAACCCACACGGAGGATCACCAGCAACCCTTCTTCCCGAGCAGGAGAAGAGGGAAGTGAGACTGGTACTCGAAGAACCCTCCACCACACACTGCAATCTGGCTTACTAACAAGGGAAACTCCACATCGCACCCTCCTCAGATTTAGTTATAAGTCGGCACAGTGGATAGGCCTTGAAAAACTGAACACAGATCAATCGAGAAAATAGGAAGAAGTTGTGTGGAACTGTGAAAAAAATAAGCAAAATATACAAACTGAGTAGTCCGTGCGCATGATAAGCAACATCAAGGATAGTGTGAGCTCAGGAGCGCCGTGGTCCCGTGGTTAGCGTGAGCAGCTGTGGAACAAGAGGTCCTTGGTTCAAGTCTTCCCTCGAGCGAAAAATTGAATTTTTTATTTTCAGACAATTATCAAAGTTCAGGCACTCACACATAAACAACTGCGCTCTCCAAAATTCCACGACATATTCAGATTTGCTTGGACATATGCAAGATTTGACGGTCTACAGACGGAAAAATTTGAGAACGTTAGAAACATGTTTTGACAGAGCATAGGGAAAACTGTGCGACAGTGAAACTGTTGCATTCATTTGTTGCAGTTTATGTGATAAACTCTTATGTTTTCATCACTTTTTGGGAGTGATTATCACATCCACAAGCAAACCTAAATCGGGCAAAGTAGAAGAACCTCTTTACCCATTCGCCAAGTGTACAAGTTAGGTGTGTCGACAACATATTCCTGTCATGTGACACATATGCCGTCACCAGTGTCCTATAGAATATATCGGACGTGTTTCCCTGTGGAGGAATCGGTTGACCTATGACCTTGCGATCAAATGTTTTCGGTTCCCATTGGAGAGGCACGTCCTTTCGTCTACTAATAGCACGGTTTTGCGGTGCGGTCGCAAAACACAGACACTAAACTTATTACAGTGAACAGAGACGTCAATGAACGAACGGACAGATCATAACTTTCCGAAAATAAACATTTTACTCGAGGGAAGATTTGAACCAAGGACCTCTCATTGCGCAGCTGCTCACGCTCACCAGGGGACCACGGCGCTCCTCAGCTTAGATTATCCTTGATGTTGCCTATCTTACGCATGGACTACTCAGTTTGTATATTTTGCTTATTTTTTTCATAGTTGCACACAACTTCTTCCTGTTTTCTCGATTGATCTGTGTTCAGTTTTTCAAGGCCTATCCATTGTGCCAACTTATAACCAAATCTGAGGGGGCTGCGATGGGGAGGTTCCCTTGTAAGTGTAGACGCACACTCATGTTCAGAACATAAAACAGAACGCCTCGAACGCCCTCAGATGGCACGTTCATATTCACAATACTTGTACATTAGTATGTTCTGCAGAAATGATTAGCATTCGAACCACGTCGGCCCGTGGTTTCGAGGTCAACATCGATATCGCGGCGCAACACCACCCCCCGGTAAAGTGTTCCTGCGGCTCTCGATGTCCACTATAAACCGAAGGCCGTGCACCAGTGCGAGCTGAGCAGGCGTGCGGGGTGCCTCGCAGACGTAGGCGCGAACCGCACAGTCAGATCAGTGAGTTTAAGAGAGGCGCATTACTGACACGAGATGATGCGATGCACCCATCCGGGGAAATTGCTGCTCGTGTGGGACGAAGTATTTCGGCAATAAAGCGGTTGTAAGCAGATGGGTCAGACCACCCCTAGACACCGACGGCTCATCCGAATGGCATCTGCTGCGTCGCCCTCGGCTCTGCCGCTACAGTGGACCACCTCGTACACTGTCGGTGGTTTATTACGGCACGGGATGTGTGTCCGTCGTCCACTTCTCTCCCTACTGTTCACGAATATCCAGAAACCTGCTAGACGGCAGTGGAGCATGGAACGTCACTGGGGACAGGAATGGCAGCAGACAGTGCTTACAGTCGAATCCAGGTTCTGTTTTCACTCTGCAGCGGAGTGTGCGGTGTTATGAAACTTCCTGGCAGAGTAAAACTGTGTGCCGGACCGAGACTCGAACTCGGGACCTTTGCCTTTCACGGGCAAGTGCTCTACCATGCCACGTCTCCGCAATATTCTTTCTTTCAGGAGTGCTAGTTCTGCAAGGTTCGCAGGAGAGCTTCTGTAAAGTTCGGAAGGTAGGAGACGAGGTACTGGCAGAAGTAAAGCTGTGAGGACGGGGCGTGAGTCGTGCTCGGGTAGCTCAGTTGGTAGAGCACTTGCCCGCGAAAGGCAAAGGTCCCGCGTTCGAGTCTCGGCCCGGCACACAGTTTTAATCTGCCAGGAAGTTTCAGCTTCTGTTTGTTTGAAAATGACGACCGCAATTTGTTTCGCTGCAGACAGAGAGAGAGCGACCTCACAAAACATACAGCGGCCACTCAGGCCGTTACCGTGTCGCACGATGTTGGGTACAGCCACAAATCACGGGTGGTGCCTCTGCAGGGCCCTGTGACCTGCGTGACCTGCGTGAATGGCGTCCTGCGGCCCGTAGCCACACACTTTCTGCGCCACGCTCCAGAAGCCATTTTTCAGCAAGACAATGGACGACCACTTGTTGCAGCACGAACAGGTGTCAGCCTTTTGCCTCGGGCAGCCAGATCATCAAACGTGTCACTAGTCGAAAATGTGTGGGATATGGTGAAGCAGAACGGAAAGCAGAAAAGTGAAAGGAGTGTATAGTGGGGCTATACGAGGGAGGTGTACTTGCGGGCAATGTTGTGGAAATGGAACATAGAGGAACATGAGAGGGCAGATACGATACTGCGTGAAGAATTTGACAGAGCACTGAATACGTAAGTCGAAACAAGGCACCGGGAGTAGACAACATTGCGTTAGAGCTAGTGACAGCCTTGGGAGACAAACTTTTCCATCTGCTGAGGAAGACGTATGAGACAGGCGCAATACTTTAAGACTTCAGGAAGAACAGAATAAGTCAAATCCCAAAGAAAGCAGGTGCTGACAGGTGTGAAAATTACAGCCGGTCGCTGTGGCCGAGCGGTTCTAGGCGCTTTAGCCCGGAACTGCTCTGCTGCTACAGTGGCAGGTTCGAATCCTGCCTCGGGCATGGATGTGTGTGATGTCCTTAGGTTAGTTAGGTTTAAGTAGTTCTAAGTCTAGGAGACTGATGACCTCAGACGTTAAGTCCCATAGCGCTCAGCGCCATTTGAACCATTTTTTTGTGAAAATTACCGAACTATAAATTTAATAAGTCACGGCTACAAAATACTAACACGAATGCTTTACAGAACAATCGGAAAAGTGGTAGAAGCCGACGTCGGGGAAGATCAGTTTGGATTCTGGAGAAATGCAGGATAACACGGGGCAATACGCATCCTGCGACTACTCGTACAAGATTAAGGAAAAGCAAACCTACGTCTCTCGCATTTTTAGACCCAGGAAAAGCTCTCGACAGTGTTGACTAGAATACTTTCTTTCAAACTCTAAAGCTGGCTGGGGTGAAATACAGGGAGCTAAAGGCTATTTACAATTCGTACAGATACAAGATGGCAGTTACGAGAGTCGAGGGGCATGAAAGGGAAGGAATGGTTGAGAAGGGAGTGAGGCAGGGTTGTAGCCTCTCCCCGATGTTATTCAATCTGTGTATTGAGCAAGCAGGAGCAGGAGCAGGGAGAAGAAATAAAAACTTGGAGGTTTGCCGAGGACATTGTAATTCCGTCAGAAGCAGAAAAGGATCTGGAAGAACTGTTGAACGGAAAGGACAGTGTCTTGAAAGGAGGGTATAAGATGAACATCAACAAAAGCAAGACGAGGATAATGGAATGTAGTCGAATTAAGTCGGGTGATGCTGAGGGAATTAGATTAGCAAATGAGACACTTAAAGTAGTAAAGGAGTTTTGCTATTTGGGGAGCAAAATAACTGATGATGGTCGAATTAGAGAGGATATAAAATGTAGACAGGCAATGGCAAGTAAAGCTTAAGTGTCAGGAAGTCGTTTCTGAAAGTATTTTTTATGGAGTGTAGCCATGTATGGAAGTGAATCATGGACGATAAATAGTTTGGACAAGAAGAGAATAGAAGCTTTCGAAATGTGGTGCTACAGAAGAATGCTGAAGATTAGATGGGTAGGTCTCATAACGAATGATGAAGTATTGAATAGAATTGAGGAGGAGTTTGTGGCACAACTTGACTAGAAGAAGGGACCGGTTGGTAGGACACGTTCTGCGGCATCAAGGGATCACCAGTTTAGTTCAAAAAATGGCTCTGAGCACTATGGGACTCAACTGCTGAGGTCATAAGTCCCCTAGAACTTAGAACTACTTAAACCTAACTAACCTAAGGACAACACACACATCCATGCCCGAGGCAGGATTCGAACCTGCGACCGTAGCGGTCGCGCGGTTCCAGACTGTAGCGCCAGAACCGCTCGGCCACCAGCGGCCGGCACCAGTTTAGTGTTGGAGGGCACCGTGGAGGGTAAAAATCGTAGAGGGAGACCAAGAGATGAATACACTAAGCAGATTCAGAAGGATGTAGGCTGCAGTAAGTACTGGGAGATGAAGAAGCTTGCACAGAATAGAGTAGCATGGAGAGCTGCATGAAACCAGTCTCAGGACTGAAGATCACAACACGACAGACTGAAAGATTGCAGTACCGGTGTTGGAACACGAATGTCTGACCTAAGGCGGTATTTTTCTAAATACTGATGATGGAACACGCTTAGGCGGACACGAATCGGCCTTCAGTCGGCTGTTAGGATTCACTGTTTGGTTAGCGTATCGCGAGCCGGTGAGTCCTTGTAGCGGCGGTGCCGGTACGGCAGAAGCACAGGCGGTCGCCCGCCGAGCAGCCGGAAATGCCAGCCGGGCCCTGCCCCCCTCCCCGCTCCCCCCACCGCCACTCCCCCCCCACTCCTCACCACCTCACCACCTGACGCCTACATTTGGTGCGACCGTGGCAGCAGCCGAGGTGTAGGCAGCGTTGTAGGGATGGGCTGAACTGTCGCGGTAACAGTTATTTATAACTATTACAAATAACTGCCAACAATAACTTATTCGTAGCAACAGTTACCCCGTGTATCTAGCGTAAGTTACAATTCTACGGTATAAGTGGAACAGTATCGCGATTGGTTCAGGTCATACCCACAGAACAGGAAACAAAACGTTTCCTTCTTTGGTTTAAGTGATCTGAGGAAGTTGCCCACTTCATCTAACTGGGGTGAAATCACATGACGTGTTACACAGGGTTCGACCGTGCGTCCCGTTCTGTTCTCCATACGAGGGTGGTTTGAAAAGTTCTCGGAACGGAATAGACAAAAACGTTTTTTATATTTCTAAATGTCTCTTCTATGAAGACAGCAACTGTTCTCGAAAGAATGGACACTGCTGATGACCGTGCAGCTTTTCCCTGGAATAAATGATGACTAACTGAAACCGTCAGTATGTCAACAACACCTGTCGGTAGCTAAGGGTTTCAGTTAGTCATCATTTAAATGTCTTCTTCTTGTAGATGAATGCACTCGGCCCAAAGATGTTCCAATGCATCGATCCCATCTCGAAAATGAGTTTCCTCCAGGTTTACAAAATAGTTGTCAACTCCGGCTATCAATTCTTCGTTTGAAGTGAATCTCCGTCCACCGAGAAAAATTTTCAGTTTTGGGAAGAGATGGAAGTCTGACGGAGCCCTACCAGGCGAATAAGGAGGGTGTGGCAACAATTCGTATCTTAGTTCGCGTAATTTTGCTATGGGGACGGCACCTGTGTGCGGGTGTGCATTGTTTTGATGGAAGATGACTCTTCCTCGTTATATCTGGCCTCTTTCGCGTATCTTTTGTTGCAATTTGTCCAGGAGGTTAGAATAGTATTCTCCAGTAAAGGTTTGCCCAGTGGGGAGATAATCTACAAGCAGAATCCCCTTCGCATCCCAGAACACTGATGCTACGACCTTTCCCGCCTAAGGAACTGTCGTTTCTTTCTTTGGTGGTGGAGAATCAGCACGTTCCCACTGCTTTGACTGTCGTTTTGTCTCTGGGGTATAATAGTGCACCCAAGTTCAATCTGCGATCACATACCGGCGCAAAAGAATCTTGTTCGTTTCACCTAAAACGGGGCAAACAGTGTTTCGATATGTCCATTCTCGTGAGTTTTTGACCCAGCGTCAAGAGTCGCGTCACCCATGCTGCAGATAATTTTTTCATTTCTAATTCTTCAGTTAAAAAGTGATATACCGTTTGAGATCACATCTGGCAAGCGAGAGCAATTTCACGCTCTTTCAATGGGTGATCCTCCGTCACCATTTTGTGCACTTTTGCAATGATTTTTTTGAGTAGTGATACATATTGGACGATCACTGCGGGGATCATCATTTAAGCTCTCCCACCCAAATTTTAATTCATTTGTCCACATGGCAACAGTTGAACATGAAGGAGCAGGGTCTCCCACTGGATTCTGGAAATCGGCACGAATATCCTTCGCTTTGATACCTTTCTTTACGAAGTACTCAGTCACTGCTCCAGTCTCGATTTTTTCCACCTTCTCAAATCACTGCGCGGGAACAGCAGCAGAGCCACGTCACCGTTACAGCTCTTTGCCAACAGCACTGACGTGGCGCGTGTTTACAGCCAACACTCCAATGAATATCACGTGAACAACTCCTTGCGCTAGCATTCACCTCTTGTAGTCATTCCGAGAACTTTTCAAACCATCCTCATATATACAGGTGTTACAAAGAGGTAAGGCCAAACTTTCAGGAAACATTCCTCACACACAAAGAAAGAAAATATGTTATGTGGACATGTGTCCGGAAACGCTTACTTTCCATGTTAGAGCTCATTTTATTAGTTCTCCTCAAATCACATTAATCATGGAATGGAAACACACAGCAACAGACCGTACCAGCGTGACTTCAAACACTTTGTTACAGCAAATGTTCAAAATGTCCTCCGTTAGCGAAGATACATGCATCCACTCTCCATCGCATGGAATCCCTGATGCGCTGATGCAGCCCTGCAGAATGGCGTATTGTATCACAGCCGTCCGCAATACGACCACGAAGAGTCTCTAAATTTGGTACCGGGGTTGCGTAGACAAGAGCTTTCAAATGCCCCCATAAATGAACGTCAAGAGGTTTGAGGTCAAGAGAGCGTGGAGGCCACGGAATTAGTCCGCCTCTGCCAATCCATGGATCACCGAATCTGTTGTTGAGAAGCGTACGAACACTTCGACTGAAATGTGCAGGAGCTCCATCGTGCACGAACCACATGTTGTGTCGTACTTGTAAAGGCACATGTTTTAGCAGCACAGGTAGAGTATCCCGTATGAAATCATGATAACGTGCTCCATTGAGCGTAGGTGGAAGAACATGGGGCCCAATCGAGACATTACCAACAATGCCTGCCCAAACGTTCACAGAAAATCTGTGTGGATGACGTGATTGCACAATTGCGTGCGGATTCTCGTCAGCCCACACCTGTTGATTGTGAAAATTTACAAATTGATCACGTTGGAATGAAGCCTCATCCGTAAAGAGAACATTTGCACTGAAATGAGGATTGACACATTGTTGGATGAACCATTCGCAGAACTATCAGCTGCTGATAGTGCCTGCACACGCTGTACACGGTACGGAAACAACTGTTTCTCCCGTAGCACTCTCCATACAGTGACGTGGTCAACGTTACCTTGTACAGCAGCAACTTCTCTGACGCTGACATTAGGGTTATCGTCAAGTGCACGAAGAATTGCCTCGTCCATTGCAGGTGTCCTTTTCGTGATGAACACCAACCTGTTGATGCTACGTACTGATGTGCTTGATGCTAGTACTGTAGAGCAATGAGTCGCATGTCAACACAAGCACCGAAGTCAACATTACCTTCCTTCAATTGGGCCAACTGGCGGTGAATCGAGCAAGTACAGTAGATACTGACGAAACTAAAATGAGCTCTAACAAGGAAATTAAGCGTTTCCGGACACATGTCCACATAACATCTTTTCTTTATTTGTGTGTGAGGAATGATTCCTGAAAGTTTGGCCGTACCTTTTTGCAACAACCTGTATGTGAATGACCTCCCTTCTTATCTGAAACAAGAACCTAAATTGACACTGTTTGCTGATGATAGAAGTATCACTATTAATCGAATAAGAGAAACTCCAACAGAGAATGATACAAATAATGTCTTTGGAAAAGTTTTTCTGCTTACGGGCTTGCTCTGAACTTTGAAATAACACAGTACATTAAATTTTCTACTGCGAGGAGAACAGCTCCGTCAGTAAATGTAACACATCAACAAAAGTGAAGAGCCAGGGTAGAGCATACTAAGTTCTTGGGTGTACATATAGATGAGAATCTTAATTGGAAAATTCATATTTTGGATCTCCTAAAGCAACTAGATTCAGCATCTTTTGCAGTCAGAATGATTGCTAATTTTGGGGATATAGAAATTAACAAGCTAACATACTTTGTGAAGTGCCAACACCGTGTTGTTTGAGGAAGCCGAAATGCACGCTATAAGCTCACGCAGGATGGCGTGAGGTCTGGAACAGGATCCTTAATGAATGCTATAAAGAAAAGTACGTAGCTGCTGGAATACTTAACTTTAATCCACAATTGGTGAACATTGGTCTTGTTACTGTACATGCTTCATTAGATACGTAGAAAAGGATAAATGGCGCCTTGCTAGGTCGTAGCAATTGACTAAGCTGAAGGCTATGCTAACTATCGTCTCGGCTAATGAGAGCGTAATTCTCAGTGAACCTTTCCTAGCAACGTCGGCTGTACAACTGGGGCGAGTGCTAGGGAGTCTCTCTAGACCTGCCGTGTGGCGGCGCTCGGTCTGCAATCACTGACAGTGGCGGCACGCGGGTCCGACGTATACTAACGGACCGCGGCCGATTTAAAGGCTACCACCTAGCAAGTGTGGTGTCTGGCGGTGACACCACACTTTGCATTCTTTCACTCTCTGATGTCATACGGAATAATATTTTGGGGTAAGTCAGGCAAAAGGTGCTGACGGCTCGAAAGAAAGTGGTTAGAATAATGTGTGGGGCTTATGGTCGCACATCTTGCAGGCATCTCTTTGAAACTTACCAATTCTTACAATAGCCTCGCAGTATATTTACTCTGTATTGAAATTTGTTCTCAATAACGTGGACCAGTTTCAAAACAAGAGTGACATTCATGATTTTAATACCAGAAGAAAGGAAGACTTACAATATCCTCTACTTAACCTATCTTTGGGACAGAAAGAGGTAAAATTTGCTGCTGTAAAACTTACCGATAAATTACCAGACGGAATGGAATGTCTGACAGACAGCAGTAACAGTTTTAAAAATAAATTGAAGTCACATCTCCCTGACAACTACTACTATACGAATAGATGAATTCTTGAATAGGAATAAATGAATGTACACGGTGTTACAAAAAAGTACGGCCAAACTTTCAGGAAACATTCCTCACACACAAATAAAGAAAAGATGTTACGTGGACATGTGTCCGGAAACGGTTACTTTCCATGTTAGAGCTCATTTTAGTTTCGTCAGTATGTTGGCCCAATTGAAGGAAGGTAATGTCGACTTCGGTGCTTGTGTTGACTTTCGACTCATTGCTCTACAGTACTAGCATCAAGCACATCAGTACGTAGCATCAACAGGTTAGTGTTGATCACGAACGTGGTTTTGCAGTCAGTGCAATGTTTACAAATGCGGAGTTGGCAGATGCCCATTCGATGTACGGATTAGCACGGGGCAATAGCCGTGGCGCGGTACGTTTGTATCGAGACAGATTTCCAGAACGAAGGTGTCCCGACAGGAAGACGTTCGAAGCAATTGATCGGCGTCTTGGGGAGCACGGGACATTCCAGCGTATGACTCGCGACTGGGGAAGACGTAGAACGACGAGGACACCTGCAATGGACGAGGCAATTGTTCGTGCAGTTGACGATAACGCTAATGTCAGCGTCAGAGAAGCAGCTGCTGTACAAGGTAACGTTGACCACGTCACTGTATGGAGAGCGCTACGGGAGAACCAGTTGTTTCCGTACCGTGTACAGCGTGTGCAGGCACTATCAGCACCTGATTGGCCTCCACGGGTACACTTCTGCGAATGGTTCATCCGACAATGTGTCAATCCTCATTTCAGTGCAAATGTTCTCTTTACGGGTGAGGCTTCATTCCAACGTGATCAAATTGTAAATTTTCACAATCGACATGTGTGGGCTGACGAGAATCCGCACGCAATTGTGCAATCACGTCATCGACACAGATTTTATGTGAACGTTTGGGCAGGCATTTTTGGTGATGTCTCGATTGGGCCCCATGTTCTTCCACCTACGCTCAATGAGGCACGTTATCACGATTTCATACGGGATACTCTACCTGTGCTGCTAGAACATGTGCCTTTACAAGCACGACACAACATGTGGTTCGTGCACGATGGAGCTCCTGCACATTTCGGTCGTAGTGTTCGTACGCTTCTCAACAACAGATTCGGTGACCGATGGATTGGTAGAGGCGGACCAATTCCGTGGCCTCCGCGCTCTCCTTACCTCAACCTCTTGACTTTCATTTATGGGGGCATATGAAAGCTCTCGTCTACGTAACGCCGGTACCAAATGTAGAGACTCTTCGTGCTCGTTTTGTGGACGGCTGTGATACAATACGCCATTGTCCAGGGCTGCATCAGCGCATCAGGGATTCCGTGCGACGGAGGGTGGATGCATGTATCCTCGGTAACGGAGGACATTTTGAACATTTCCTGTAACAAAGTGTTTGAAGTCACGCTGGTACGTTCTGTTGCTGTGTGTTTCCATTGCATGATTAATGTGATTTGAAGAGAAGTAATAAACTGAGCTCTAACAGGAAAGTAAGCGTTTCCGGACACATGTCCACATAACATATTTTCTTTCTTTGTGTGTGAGGAATGTTTCCTGAATGTTTGGCCGTACCTTTTTGTAACACCGTGCATAGGTATAATATACACATTTTGTGCCATTTAAGGGAATGGGATAGGTAATAACAGTTTTAAGGTTAAAAAAAACTTGATTGATGTGTGCATTTCTTATGCGCTTGACACGTTCCACAACACAACGGTTACCGTGAGATTGATCAATGGAATACGTAACTAACTGTGGATCCGGTTAGCTGTGAGTGTGGCGGCCGTCACAGAACGTGCAGTCGACACAGAGGTTACTGGTGGCTGGCAGCAGTGCTCAGCCACGCAGCACTCTCAAACTGAGCTGGCTGGACGAGCGCAGGGTGTTCGGCACTTGTAGAGGGGAGTGGGCACGTAGTGTTTTGAACGGGAACTCGTGTAACTCATCCACTTGTGCTCGAAGAATTGAATTAGGCGCGACGCAGAACAGTTACTAGCAAACTATTCCAGAGGAAACGTAACGAAACATCCATTCATTACTTAAGCACATTTGTCTGTATTGACACGTCTAGGGCGCCTTGTCACAGCCTGTGCGCCTCCCCCCGTCGGAGGTTCGAGTCCTCCCTCGTGCATCGGTGTGTGTGTCGTCCGTAGCGTAAGTTAGTTTACGTTAGTGTGGTGTGCGTACTGTAAGACCTTCGGTACCCACACCATCAGATTATTTGACTTGTCGCTCTAGCGAAGTAGGCGAGTGTCAGCAATATGTCTCGTGGTCTTATCGTGGCGTGTTTATCTTCTGCCGTTAGGTCAGACGATAGAAATGCGACTCGCACGCTTAGAGTAGCAGATTGACGGCGACCAACTTTAAACAGAACTTGATTAATTTTCAGACATATTTATTAAAATAATAACAAGCATAGAAATTACTTAACTTGATACTGGATGCTGTTTACAATTGACAATCTGAAGTGCCTTTGGTCTTGGTATGTTAATCTTATTCTCACTTATCTCTGATACTTGACAAAGTGTCTATACATTTATCTTCATGGCTATGTACAGGAATATGACAAACGTATTAGGCACAGACTGAAACTTGACTACCGACTAATGAAGACTGGTACAGACTGACTAATCAGACGTCTGTACACTCGTTATAATACCTCGTGTGTTCAGGTATCACTGCGTGAGTGTGATCCGCGAGGAGAAAATGTTCTACGCTAGCAGCAATCTCATTGTCTGCGTTACATATTAATACGCGGATCGGCGGAAGCAGAATTTGGTCCGTCTCTATGGCAGCGCCATCTCGTAGTGCGGAGACGGACGAGCGCTGCGCCTGCGCTGTTGTGCTTAGCGGGGCGCGCTCTAGTGGGAGATTTGTGTACGCGCTGACTGCGCGGAGCTATGTACAAAACACCGACGTATAACGGAAACGGCACGTTTCCGGACTTGGGTTCCTGCTCAAAATGTTACGTATTCACTCTTCTCTACAAGTCCTATATCCTGTGTATATGCAGCAATCTTTTTGCTTCATCCAGACATCACGTGCTTCCGCATGCAGGGTGTGCGAGGAGGAATGTTTCAATAAGTAATTCCCTACATCTTTTTTTGATAACAGCTGTTAATATACTGGGTGATCAAGAAGTCAGTATAAATTCGAAAACTGAATAAATCACGGAATAGTGTAGATAGAGACGTAGAAATTGACACACACGCTTGCAACTACATGGGCTTTTATTGGAACCAAAAAAATACACAAGTTCCAAAAATGTCCGACAGATGGCGCTTCATCTCATCAGAACAGCAATAATTAGCATAACAAAGTAAGACAAAGCAAAGATGATGCTCGTTACAGGAAATGCTCAATATGTCCACCATCACTCCTCAACAATAGCTGTACTCGAGGAATAATGTCGTGAACAGCACTGTAAAGCACGTCTGGAGTTATTGTGAGACATTGGCGTCGGATGTTGTCTTTCTTCATTCCTAGAGATGTGGGTCGATACACTTGCGACTTCAGGTAGCCCCAAAGCCAATAATCGCACGGTCTGAGGTCTGGGGATCTGGGAGGCCAAGCATGACCAGTGGCGGTTGAGCACACGATCATTGCCAAGCGACGCGCGGAAGAGATCTTTCACGCGTCTAGCAATACGGGGTGGAGCGCCATCCTGCATAAACTTCGTACGTTCCAGCAGGTGTTCATCAGCCAGGCTGGGGATGATGCGATTCTGTAACATATCGGCGTACCTCTCACCCGTCACGGTAGCAGTTACTGACGTTTTGCTGTCCAGCGCCATCTGTCGGACATTTTGTGAGCTTTGTTTTTTTTTTTTTTTGTTCTAATAAAACCCCATGTCATTCCAAGCATGTGTGTGAATTTGTACCTCTCTATCTACATTATTCCGTGGTTTATTAAGTTTTCAAATTTATACTGACTTTTTGATCACCCGGTACATAGACGAACGTTGGTGCTTTGTTCTGTGCGCCGGTGAAGTTCCGAACCGTTGTGGCAGACGGCAGACAGCGCCAAACTGACGTCTACATACGACTCGCGTTATAAGCAGCGTGCTCTTATTGAATACTTGCGTGGAAAAAAAAGATGGGTAGAGAAAGTTAGAGGCTCAGGAAGTGCAGAAGCAGAGCTCCAGGGTGAGCCACGCTCGGGACGCCCTGCCTGCCACAGCCACTGCTCCAGGCGTGGCGAGTCGTGCGGACGCCGTTATCCGTGCCGACCGGCGCATCACAACTCGGCAGCTGGCCCTACAGTTGTCGGTCAGCATCAGAAGTGTACGTCTGCATTGATCGAGACCCTCGCAAAGAGGTGCTCACGGTGGGATCCACGAATGCTCTGGATGTTCTGGGAAAACTACTCAGATTCACGTCTGGGACATGTTTTATTAGATTCACCAGATCAATAAAAACAAAATAAATGGAAATCGTGCTTTACTTTAACCTCGTACAGTTTTTCGGTGGCTTCTTACTAGCAAAGTTGCTAAATTTCAGGCAAAATCTTTTATTAGCCGTAAACATTTTCGGTCCTATCTTTACATGAACTACTTCTTTAGTTTTACTTGTAGAATGACATATTAAAATATTTGCATATCTTCGTGAATCAACCTGTGTGTAGCGGTCTTGAGCCCACTAGGTTTGCAGAACATTTCGGTTAGAGACGCTTCAGAGATGATTCATACTAAGATAGGAATCCTCACCTAATGTGAAATGTAGTTTCCTGAATAGCTTGAGAAACTAAGTTTCAAAATCAGTGTGAAGGAAACATTTCATTGCGCTACTAAATGTTAAATTTTTAATACGCGCTTTTCCAAGAACGACTAAAAAGGTTGTTGTTTGTTATTGTTGTCTTCAGTCCACGGACTGGTTTGATGCAGTTCTCCATGCTACTCTATCTTGTGCAAACTTCTTCATCTCCGAATACCTACTACAACCTATATCCTTCTGAATCTGTTTAGTGTATGTATGTCGTGGACCCCTATACAATTTCTTACCCTCCACGCTCCTCCCCCCCCCCCCCCCCCCCCAACTAAGCTGGTGATCCCTCGATGTCTCAGAACGTGTCCTACCAACCGATCCCATCTTCCAGTCAAGCTGTGCCACAAACTCCTCTTTTCCCCAAATACATTCAGTACCTCCTCATTAGTTACGCGACCTACCCATCCAATCTTCAGCATTCTCCTACAGCACTACCTTTCAAAAGCTTGTATTCTCTTCTTGTCTAAATTATTTATCGTCCCTGTATGTGTCTTACGTAGGCTATTTACCCAAAAATCCGAATCTTAATTTCCGCTCTTTGGCATAGCCAAATGCCACGCAAGTTACAGTGGTAACGAGGTAGTACAGTCGTTGATTCCTGAGCAACGCTTACGTTTGAGAAAAGGGAAGAGGATGGCGGAATTTTTCGAACAACAGGTGCTGCAGTCGGCCAAAAAAAGCCCTTTCAAATGGTATCGATACGTGGATGAGACCTTTGTGATATGGAATCATGCTGAAGAGGAACTGAGTGAGTTTTTCGTCCACATAAACAGTTTCAATCCAAAGATACAATTCACCATGGAGAAAGAGAGTAACGGACAACTAAAGTTTTTGGTTTATTGGTTATTAAACGGACAGATGGGACTTTAGGGCACAAGGTATATAGGAAAGACACACACACCGACCGTTACCTACATAAGGATTCGAATCATCATCCTAGGCAGAAGAGAGGAGTCATAAAAACTTTAGTGGACAGAGCTAATAACATCTGTGAGGCAATTTACTTGCAAGATGAATTAAGCCATTTGCGAACAGCTTTCAAGAGGAATGGGTACACTGACAAGGAAATAGGTCGAGCACTCCACCCTAGAAGAAAAGTGTCCGAAAATACACGACAGCAACAACCGTCGGCTGGAAAAGTTTTTCTTCCATTTATTGATAACATCACGGACCGTATTGGGAAAGTTTTGGCCAAGTTTCAAGTGGAGACAATCTTTCGACCTACCGAGAAAATTAGTGAAAGTTTAAGATCGGTGAAAGACGCACGACACCCCTTAGCTACCCCAGGTGTGTATAGAATTCCGTGTAGCTGTGGCACGGTTTATACTGGAACAGCTAAAAGGTGTGTTAATACCCGCCTAACGTAACACAAAAGGAACTGTAGATTCGGACAGACTGACAAATCAGCTGTAACGGAACACGTTTTCAAAGACGGTGATCACGAAATAAAATTTAGTGAGACAAACGTGATAGCTAGGGCCTCACATTATGTATAGAGAAGCTATAGACATCTACAAGCACGGAAATAATTTTAATAGAAAAGAAGATGGATTAAAACTAGACAAGATATGGCGGTCGACTCTGTACCAACGAAGTGACTATCGATTACCTATAATCGAGAGAGAGATGGCACCAGCCAGAGATAGCACGTGACGAGTGGTGGCGCCATCTGAGCGCTCTATACAAGCGGGACCTCCAGCGCATAGCAGCCAGTCGCCGACTCACCTCAGAAGATGTTGCCCGCAGTAGGCGACGAAACGTCCGGAAGCGGAAGCACTTTTATATATGGACCACGGCAATTCGGCCCGGAAGTTTTAATTAATGATATGGTGATAAAGGTTTGAATGAAGTTTCAAAAACTCACGCAAAATTATTGCAGCTGACAACTTACTAAATTTTAGTCTCGTAGCAATCATTTCCGCGCACATTGCCACTCTTTTCCAGCCCTTTGTGCTGAGCCGTTAGCAGGGTCTGTATCCTGACTCACTTTACGGTTGGTTACCAGAAACCTCTGGTATTTGTACATCTTCGGGAATAACGTGTAATCACACCAGTTATTTCCGTCGGTGTACGAATATCGTGAGATAGCTGCGATTTATCCACGGTGAGAAGGACCGAATTAGAAGCACCTTGATCGTTAAATACGAGGCGCGCAGCATTAGCAGTTACTCACCAGTCATTTCCACGGGCAGTACGAACACCGTGCGGTCAGCGTATTCCTTATTTGTGGATTTCCTCTCACAGAGGTCGCAGTTCGTAGTGATGGACGGTAAATCATCGAGTAGAACAGAAGTGATATCTGGCGCCCCGCAAGGTACTGTCATGGGCCCTCTGCTGTTCCTGATTTACATAAACGATCTAGGTGATAATCTGAGCAGCCCCCTTACATTGTTTGCAGATGACGCTGTAATTTACCGTCTAGTAAAATCAGCAGACGATCAATTCCAATTACAAAATGATCTAGAGAGAATTTCTGTATGGTCAGAAAAGTGGCAATTGGCACTAAACAAAGAAAAGTGCGAGGTCATCCACATGGGTACCAAAAGAAATCCGATAAAATTTGGATCTAAATCGCACAAATCTAACGGCTGTCAATTCGACTAAACACCTAGGAATTACAATTACGAGCAACTTAAATTGTAAAGACCACATACATAATATTGTGGGGAAGGCGCTTTGTTGGTAGAACACTTAGAAGATGCGACAAACCCACTACAGAGACAGCCGACATTATACTTGTCCGTCCTCTGCTGGAATATTGCTGCGCGGTATGAGATCCTTACCAGGTAGGATTGACGGAGGACATCGAAAAGTGCAAAGAGGGCCAGCTCGTTTCCTGTTATCGCGGTGAGAGTGTCACTGATATGATACGCGAGCTGGGGTGGCAGCCACTGAAACAAAGGCGATTTTCTTTGCGGCGAGATCTATTTACGAAATTTCAATCACCAACTTTCTCTTCCGAATGCGAAAATATTTTGCTGACACCCAACTACGTAGGGAGAAATGATCATCATAATAAAAAAAGAGAAATCAGACTTGGAACGCGCCATTCGAGAGTGGAATGGTAGAGAAGTAGTATGAAAATGGTTCGATGAACCGTCTGCCAGGCACTTAAGTGTGAATTGCAGAGTAACCATGTAGATGTAGATGTAGACGTAAGATGCGGTGAGGTGGAAGTACGACGTACGCACGTTGGGAAACAGAAGACACTCGCTACCGCCAGTTATTGAAATTACTGCACGATACTGACAACCGGATATTTCACTAACTGTGAGCGCTCAATAAGCGATTATTTATTCCAGTTGTTATTGTTTGTCAGTTCTACAGCACACCACAAATCGACAAACAAACCCAACCTTTTACCACAACTAAGGGGAATGCATCGAGGTGACGTCAACGGCGACTGCCGAAGTTTCGACAGGTGCTCACCGCGTCATCACTTTCGAGCCAAAATACATCTGCATCTACATACATACTCCGCAATCCACCATAAGGTGCGTTGCGGAGGGTACCTCGTACCAGAACTATCATCTTCTCTCGCTGTCCCACTCCCAAACAGAACGAGGGAAATATGACTGCCTATATGCCTCTGTACGAGCCCTAATCTCTCTTATCTTTGTGGCATTTCCGCGAAATATAAGTCGGCGGCAGTAAAATTGTACTGCAGTCAGCCACAAATGCTGGTTCTCTAAGTTTCCTCAGCAGCAATTCACGAAAAGAACGCCTCCTTTCCTCTAGAGACTCCCACCCGAGTTCCTGAAGCATTTCCGTAACACTCGCGTGATGATCAAACTACTAGTAATCTAGCATCCCGCCTCTGAATTGCTTCTATGTCCTCCCAAACGCTCGAGCAGTACTCAAGAATAGGTCGTATTAGTGTTTTATAAGCGGTCTCCTTTACAGATGAACCACATCTTCCCAAAATTCTTCCAATGAACCGAAGACGACTATGCTCCTTCCCCACAACTCTGCCATTACCAGGGTCTATACATGGACAAGCAAAAAAAATTCCCGGATTTTTCCAGGATTTCCCGGGTGAAAATACACTTTTTCCGTGTTAAGTGACAGTATAACTCTTCCTCGGCACAGTAATACTCATCAATCCTTTGAACGTTTATGGTTTTATATACCGGAGTAGAATTTCGCAGCACTTTAGAAAACTAAACTCAGGGGGGGAAACATGTTTTGAAAGACTTTTGATGTGCAGCAACATGTAAGCTGCATATTTTCGTATTACGAAGGTACAAATTTGAATTCCACTAAACACCGCACAACGAAAGAGCACTGTTAACAGGAAACCTTGCTTCGAGGGGCACACGCTGGAACACAAAACACGACGCAGTCCTCATCCTCGAAGTGTCGGTCGCCAGTAAGCAGGATGATACGTCGCGGCGTGCCTTTTGTAGCAATCCTATTCGTTGTGGCTTACACACGGACGGGCCAAAGAAACTGGTTCACCTGCCTAGTCTCGTGTGGGGCCCACGCTAGCACGCAGAAGTGCCGCAACACGACGTGGACTCCACTAATGTCTGAAGTAGTGCTCGAGGGGCTGTCCATAAATCAGTAAGAGTACGAGGGGGTGGAGATCTCTTCTGAACAAGGCATCCCTCATATGCTCAACAATGTTCGTGTCTTGGGAGTCTGGTGGCCAGCGGAAGTGTTTAAACTTACAAGAGTGTTCCTGGAGCCACTCTGTAGCAATTCTGGACGTGTGGGGTGTCGCATTGTCCTGCTGGAAGTGCCCAAGTCCGTCGGAATGCACAATGGACATGTACGGATACAGGTGATCAGAGAGGATGCTTACGTACGTGTCACATGTCAGAGACGTATCTAGATGTATGAGGGGTCCCATATCACTCCAACTACACACGCCCCACACCATTACAGGACCTCCTCCAGTTTGAACAATATCCTCCTGACATGCAGGATCCAGGTATTCATGAGGTTGTCTCCATACCTGTAAACGTCCATCCGCTCGGTACACTTTGAAACGAGACTCGTCCGACCAGGCAGCATGTTTCCAGTCATCAATAGACCAATGTCGGTGTTGACGGATCCAGGTGAGGCGTAAAGCTTTGTGTCGTGGAGCCATCAAGGGTACACGAGTGGGCCTTCAGCTCCGAAAGCCCATATCGATTATGTTTCGTTGAATTGTTCACACGCTGACACTTGTCGATGGCCCAGCATGGAAATCTGGTCTCCTCGCGAGATATACTAGGAGGGAGCAATATACTGCTTGACTCCTCGGTGAAGGTATGTTTTCGAAACTTCAACAAAAGCCCTTAACGAGCTACTGAGCGTCTCTCCTGCAGAGTCTTCCACTGAAGTTTATCTATCATCTCCGTAACGCTTTCGCGATTACTAAATGATCCTGTAACGAAGCGCGATGCTCTCCGTTGTATCTTCTCTATCTCTTCTATCAACCCTATCTGCTACGGATCCCACACTGCTGAGCAGTATTCAAGCAGTGGGCGAAGAAGCGTACTGTAACCTACTTGCTTTGTTTTCGGATTGCATTTCCTTAGGATTCTTCCAATGAATCTCAGTCTGGCATCTGCTTTACTGACGATCAACTTTATATGATCATTCCATTTTAAATCACTCCTAATGCGTACTCCCAGATAATTTATGGCATTAACTGCTTCCAGTTGCTGACCAGCTATTTTGTAGCTAAATCATAAGGGATTTATCTTTCTATGTATACGCAGCACATTACACTTGTCTACATTAAGATTCAATTGCCATTCCCTGCACCGTGCGTCAATTCGCTGCAGATCCTCCTGCATTTCAGTACAATTTTCCATTGTTACAACCTCTCGATACACCACAGCATCATCTGCAAAAAGCCTCAGTGAACTTCCGATGTCATCCACAAGGTCATTTATGTATATTGTGAATAGCAACGGTCCTATGACACTCCCCTGCGGCACACCTGAAATCACTCTCACTTCGGAAGACTTCTCTCCATTGAGAATGACATGCTGCGTTCTGTTATCTAGGAACTCTTCAATCCAATCACACAATTGGTCTGATAGACCATATGCTCTAATAAACGACTGTGGGGAACTGTATCGAACGCCCTGCGGAAGTCAAGAAACACGGCATCTACCTGTGAACCCGTGTCTATGGCCCTCTGAGTCTCGTGGACGAATAGCGCGAATGGGTTTCACACGACCGTCTTTTTCGAAATCCATGCTGATTCCTACAGAGTAGATTTCTAGTCTCCAGAAAAGTCATTGTACTCGAACATAATACGTGTTCCAAAATTGTACAACTGATCGACGTTAGAGATATAGGTCTATAGTTCTGCACATCTGTTCGGCGCCTCTTCTTGAAAACGGGGATTACCTGTGACCTTCTCGAATCCTTTGGAACGCTACGCTCTTCTAGAGATCTACGGTACACCGCTGCAAGAAGGGGGGCAAGTTCCTTCGCGTAGTCTGTGCAAAATCGAACTGGTATCCCATCAGGTCCAGCGGCCTTTCCTCTTTTGAGCGATTTCAATTGTTGCTCTATCCCTCTGTCGTCTATTTCGATATCTACCATTCTGTCATCTGTGCGACAATCTAGAGAAGGAACTACAGTGCAGTCTTCCTCTGTGAAACAGCTTTGGAAAAAGACATATAGTATTTCGGCCTTTAGCCTGTCATCCTCTGTTTCAGTACCATTTTGGTCACAGAGTGTCTGGACATTTTGTTTTGATCCACCTACCGCTTTGACATAAGACCAAAATTTCTTAGGATTTTCTGCCAAGTCAGTACATGGAACTTTACTTTCGAATTCATTGAACGCCTCTCGCATAGCCCTCCTCACACTACATTTCGCTTCGCTTAATTTTTGTTTGTCCGCAAGGCTTTGGCTATGTTTATGTTTGCTGTGAAGTTCCCTTTGCTTCCGCAGCAGTTTCCTAACTCGGTTGTTGTACCACGGTGGCTCTTTTCCATCTCTTACGATCTTGCTTGGCACATACTCATCTAGCGCATATTGTACGACGGTTTTGAACTTTGTCCACTGATCCTCAACACTATCTATACTTGAGACAAAACTTTTGTGTTGAGCCGTCAGGTACTCTGTAATCTGCTTTCTGTCACTTTTGCTAAACAGAAAAATCTTCCTACCTTTTTTAATATTTCGCTACCACGGAGGTGCCGTGTCCCACAGCTCGTGCGCCGTCTATAGCACCACGTTCAAACTCACTTAAATCTTGATAACCTGCCATTGCAGCAGCAGTAACCGATCTAACAACTCTCGCCAGACACTTGTTTTGTATAGGCGTTGCCGACCGCAGCGCCGTATTCTGCCTCTTTACGTGTATGATTTTATTATACCAGTTATACTGGTTTCGGACCTGAGCCCATCGTCAGTCGGTACCGTTGACTTGTAAGTTTTACAACTGTCTCCCTGAGAGACAGAGGTTTGGTTTTCTTTTACAGGCCATATTCATCCATGAACTGATGAATCAGTATGGACTGCAAAAGAAAAATAAACTTCTGTCTCATAGTATGTAGAGGAGGGCTTTTCAGAAAGACAGTTGTACGAGGTGCATTCAAGTTCTAAGGCCTCCGATTTTTTTTCTCCGGACTGGAAAGAGATAGAAACATGCACATTGTTTTAAAATGAGGCTGCGTTCATTGTCAATACGTCCCAGAGATGGCAACACCGTACGGCAGATGGAATTTTTCCGCCAGCGGCGAGAATGAGAACTGTTTTAAATACTTAAAATGGCGACGTTTTCCTTACTTGAACAGCGTGCAGTCATTCGTTTACTGAATTTGCGTGGTGTGAAACCAATTGAAATTCATCGACAGTTGAAGGAGACATGTGGTGATGGAGTTATGGTTGTGTCGAAAGTGCGTTCGTGGGTGCAACAGTTTAATGAAGGCAGAACATCGTGTGGCAACAAACCGAAACAACCTCGGGCTCGCACAAGCCAGTCCGAAGACACGATCGAGAAAGTGGAGAGAATTGTTTTGGGGGATCGCCGAATGACTGTTGAACAGATCGCCTCCAGAGTTGGCATTTCTGTGGGTTCTGTGCACACATTCCCGCGTGACGACCTGAAAATGCGAAAAGTGTCATCCAGGTGGGTGCCACGAATGCTGACGGACGACCACACAGCTGCCCGTGTGGCATGTTGCCGAGCAATGTTGACGTGCAACGACAGCACGAATGGGACTTTCTTTTCGTCGGTTGTGACAATGGATAAGATGTGGATGCCATTTTTCAATCCAGAAACAGAGCGCCAGTCAGCTCAATGGAAGCACACAGATTCACCGCCACCAAAAAAATTTCGGGTAACCGCCAGTGCTGAAAAAAAGATGGTGTCCATGTTCTGGGACAGCGAGGGCGTAATCCTTACCCATTGCGTTCCAAAGGGCACTACGGTAATAGGCGCATCCTACGAAAATGTTTTGAAGAACAAATTCCTTCCTGCACTGCAACAAAAACGTCTGGGAAGGGCTGCGCGTGTGCTGTTTCACCAAGACAACGCACCCGCACATCGAGCTAACGTTACGCAACAGTTTCTTCGTGATAACAACTTTGAAGTGATTCCCCGTGCTCCCTACTCACCTGACCTGGCTCCTAGTGACTTTTGGCTTTTTCCAACAATGAAAGACACTCTCCGTGGCCGCACATTCACCAGCCGTGCTGCTATTGCCTCGGCGATTTTCCAGTGGTCAAAACAGACTCCTAAAGAAGCCTTCGCCGCTGCCAGGGAATCACGGCGTCAGCGTTGTGAAAAATGTGTACGTCTGGGGGCGATTACGTCGAGAAGTAACGCCAGTTTCATCGATTTCGGGTGAGTAGTTAATTATAAAAAAAATCGGAGGCCTTAGAACTTGAATGCACCTCGTAAAACTTACAACAAGTCAACGGTACCGTCTGACGATGGGCTCAGGTCCGAAACCAGTATAACTGGTATAATAAAAACATATAGTGAAAAGTTGTGGCTGGTTGAAGTATTTCGTACAGTGTAAGGTAACTTACGGAAAGCTTTTGACAATCTCGACCTGCGCCGGCCGCTGAGCAGTTTTAGGCGCTGCTACGGTCCCAGGCTCGAATCCTGCCTCGGGCCTGACGTGTGTGATTCCCTTAGGAAAAATGAGATCGACAGGAAGTGCAAAATGGCTACGCAGGGATGGCTAGAGGACAAATGTAAGGCTGTAGAGGCTTATCTCACTAGGGGTAAGATAGATACTGCCTACAGGAAATTTAAAGAGACCTTTGGAGAAAAGAGAACCACTTGCATGAATATCAAGAGCTCAGATGGAAACCCAGTTCTAAGCAAAGAAGGGAAAGCAGAAAGGTGGAAGGAGTATATAGAGGGTCTATACAAGGGCGATGTACTTGAGGACAATATTATGGAAATGTAAGAGGATGTAGATGAAGATGAAATGGGAGATACGATACTGCGTGAAGAGTTTGACAGAGCCCTGGGAGTAGACAACATTCCATCGGAACTACTGATGGCCTTGAGAGAGCCAGTCCTGACAAAACTCTACCATCTGGTGAGCAAGATGTATGAGACAGGCGAAATACCCTCAGACTTCAAGAAGAATATAATAATTCCAATCCCAAAGAAAGCAGGTGTTGACAGATGTGAAAATTACCGAACTATCAGTTTAATAAGCCACGGCTGCAAAATACTAACGGGAATTCTTTACAGACGAATGGAAAAACTAGTAGAAGGCGACCTTAGGGAAGATCAGTTTGGATTCCGTAGAAATACTGGAACACGTGAGGCAATACTGACCTTACGACTTATCTTAGAAGAAAGATTAAGGAAAGGCAAACGTACGTTTCTAGCATTTGTAGACTTAGAGGAAGCTTTTGACAACGTTAACTGGAATACTCTCTTTCAAATTCTGAAGGTGGCAGGGGTAAAATACAGGGAGCGAAAGGCTATTTACAATTTGTACAGAAACCAGATGGCAGTTATACGAGTCGAGGGGCATGAAAGGGAAGCAGCGGTTGGGAAGGGAGTGAGACACGGTTGTAGCCTCTCCCTGATGTTATTCAATCCGTATATTGAGCAACCAGTAAAGGAAACAAAACAAAAGTTCGGAGTAGGTATTAAAATCCATGGAGGAGAAATAAAACTTTGAGGTTCGCCGATGACATTGTAATTCTGTCAGAGACAGCAAAGGACTCGGAAGAGCAGTTGAACGGAATGGACAGTGTCTCGAAAGGAGGATATAAGATGAACATCAATAAAAGGAAAACGAGGATAATGGAATGTAGTGGAATTAAATCGGGTGATGCTGAGGGAATTAGATTAGGAAATTAGACACTTAAAGTGGTAAAGAAGTTTTACTATTTGGGGAGCAAAATAACAGATGATGGTCGAAGTGGAGAGGATATAAAATGTAGACTGGCAATGGCAAGGAAAGCGTTTCTGAAGAAGAAAAATTTGTTAACATCGAGTATAGATTTAAGTGTCAGGAAGTCGTTTCTGAAAGTATTTGTATGGAGTGGAGCCATGTATGCAAGTGAAACATGGGCGATAAATAGTTGAGACAAGAAGAGAATAGAAGCTTTCGAAATGTGTGCTACAGAAGAATGCTGAAGATTAGATGGGTAGATCACATAACTAATGAGGAGGCATTGAATAGAATTGGGGAGAAGCAGAGTTTGTGGCACAACTTGACTAGAAGACGTGATCGGTTGGTAGGACATGTTCTGAGGCATCAAGGGATCACAAATTTAGCATTGGAGGGCAGCGTGGAGGGTGAAAATCGGAGAGGGTGACCAAGAGATGAATAGACTTAGGAGATTCAGAAGGATGTAGGCTGCAGTCGGTACTGGGAGATGAAGAAGCTTGCACAGGATAGAGTAGCATGGAGAGCTGCATCAAACCAGTCTCAGGATTGAAGACCACAACAACAACAACAGTTAGGTTTAAGTAGTTTCTAAGTCTAGGGGACTGGTGACCTCAGATGTTGAGTCCCATAGTGCTTAGAGCCGTCTGAACAATTTTTTCTTGGCCTGCATACACTTTGTAAATTTGTGAACGTAGCACGGGAGCGGAAGACTATTTAGAACCAGACGGCAGTTATTAGAGTCGAGGGGCACGAAAGGGAAGCAATGATTGAGAAGGTAGTTAGACTGGGTTGTAGCCTTTCCCTGGTGTTATTCAATTTGTACACTGAGAAACCAATAAAGGAGACAAAATAAAAGTTGGAAGAAATATAAACTGTGCTGTTTCATATGAAAATAATTCTGTCACAGACAACATAAGAGTTAGAAGAGTAGTTGAATTGAATGGGCAGGGTCTCGAAAGGAGATATAAGGTGAACATGAAGAAAAGTAAAACAAGGTTAACTCAAGGTAGCCGAAGTAAATCAGGCACTGCTGAGGGAATTAGATTAAAACATGAGACACTGAAAGTAGTACATGAGTTTTTCTGGTTGCGAAGTGAAATACTGGGTTGATGGATGAGTTCGTATTTAATAAACACAGCTTATACATATAACTCAAGAATAATACATTCTACTTCACTACATGAAACAGTCTGAGAACGCTGGAATGACTTTTCGGATGCCGGACTGTAGAAATCACGTAGTTTTGAGGTGAAGAACTATTCGGAGCGCATTTCCATCCGGAAGGGGAGTTCCTCGACAGACAGCAGGTGAGGTGAATAAGGTAGGTGCGGTATGGCTTCGCAACCCAACTCTTGTAAAGTGTTTTCTGTCAGTCTTGCAGAATGCGGGCGTGTGTCATCTTGTAGCAGCATCACTTCGCGCTGTCTTCCCGATCATTGTTCTCGGACTGAGTCTACAAGACGGTCAGTTGTTGAGGACGAATCGCAACAGTGACGGCTACGCCTCGGAGAAGCAATTCGTGGTTGGCCTACAACAAACCGTCGCTGTTCCACCAGTGTGTGCCTAACATTACCTCTCGCGGATGCATGCAGCTCTTTGTACGGGCAGTTCCTGCTTCGTTTAGGCTCAGTCATTCCATTTATTTCCGTACGCCGGCATAAAGAGACCACTTCTCGTCACCAGTAACGATACGGGATAGGAATGTTCGGTGTTGTTCACGAGCCAATTGATGAGGAGCAAGCACAGGTGCACACACATACGGCCACCCGTCGACTTCTGTCACTTTGGCTTAGAGCGTGTCGTATGCATGCGTACGATTTATGAACCTTCCCCACTGCATGCAAATGTCGCACAATAGTGGAATGAGCACAGTCGACCACATTTGCCAGTTCTCGAGTGCACTGACGAGGACCATTGCTAATTAATGTGTTTAAACGATCTTCATCAAACCCCGAAGTTGTGGTGTCACCGCCAGACACCACACTTGCTAGGTGGTAGCCTTTAAATCGGCCGCGGTCCGTTAGTATACGTCGGACCAGCGTGTCGCCACTGTCTGTGATTGCAGACCGAGCGCCGCCACACGGCAGGTCTAGTCTAGAGATACTCCCTAGCACTCGCCCCAGTTGTACAGCTGACTTTGCTAGCGATGGTTCACTGACAAAATACGCTCTCATTTGCCGAGACGATAGTTAGCATAGCCTTCAGCTACGTCATTTGCTACGACCTAGCAAGGCGCCATATTCAGTTAGTAACAGACAATATTGTGATTCATGTACCGTCAAAAGCGACGTTCATCATTAATGGATTAAAGTTAAGTATGAAACTAATTACGTCCGCTTTCTGAATTCTCATTCCTTGTCATGTTCCAGACCTCACGTCAGTATAGTCCTTCTCTCTTCACGCCAGCCTGCGTGAGCTAAAACGCGTGCCTTTCGGTCTCCACTAGAAACACGGTGTTGGCTCTTCCGCCAACACAACAGAAGTCTTTGTGAGCGTGGAGGGTTACTGATGTCAAAACTACTCTGCTCAAAACTAGGAAACCATTTTCTTGCCGTGCTCTGTCCAACGGCATTATCCCGCTACGCGGCGCAAGTGTTTCTGACTGCCTCCGCTGCTGTCATCCCTCTTTTAGAAATTCAAACAGAAGAGTATGTCCGAAATGTTCCGACTTGTCCGTTTGGAACTCCATTTTCTAGCATCCACAGATCCACTCACTATCTCCAGATGACAAAATGACAGTCTCTAAACTCGATATGCGACAGGGAACCGCAAATAATAAGTGGCAATCGAAAATTGACCCATAACAACTCGAGTACCGACACGCAAGACACAAACGTTAGGAACTCATACGGCGACCTAATACAAAATGAAATGAACGACTGCAGTCGTGTTGTGTCGCGTGTCGGAGGAGGAAGCGCGAGCCCACTTTGGGAGAAGTGAATAATGGGCTGGCGCCCGCTTGGCCAGCGGCAGCGCGCCAGCTGGGGACGCAGCAGAGGCCCGCTGACGCGCCTGCTCCGACCACACGACACACAGGCAGCTCGGTACAGGAACAGGACTCACGCAGACAGACACGATCGCGGCGACTGGGCAGCAGCTGTAGCTCTCGTGCACTGGTGCCGGTCAGCTATCGGAAGCAGGCCAAGCTTGTGTATTACAGACCTTATTACTCTCCAACTGTAAATGAAACTTTAAGACATTCTCGTGTATTTATCAGATTTACGAGCGCCAAAGAAACTGGCACAGGCATGCGTATTCAGATACAGAGATGTTGTTGCTGTGGTCTTCAGTCCTGAGACTGGTTTGATGCAGCTCTCCATGCTACCCTATCCTGTGCAAGCTTCTTCATCTCCCAGTACCTACTGCAACCTACATCCTTCTGAATCTGCTTAGTGTATTCATCTCTCGGCCTTCAGCATTCTTCTGTAGCACCACATTTCGAAAGCATCTATTCTCATCTTGTCTACACTAATTATCGTCCACGTTTCACTTCCATACATGGCTCCACTCCATACAAATACTTTCAGAAACGACTTCCTGACAAATCTATACTCGATGTTAACAAATTTCTCTTCTTCAGAAACGCTTTCCTTCCCATTGCCAGTCTACATTTTATATCCTCTCTACTTGGACCATCATCAGTTATTTTGCTCCCCAAATACCAAAACTCCTTTACTACTTTAAGTGTCTCATTTCCTAATCTAATTCCCTCACCATCACCCGACTTAATTCGACTACATTCCATTATCCTCGTTTTGCTTTTGTTGATGTTCATCTTATACCCTCCTTTCAAGACACTGTCCATTCCGTTCAACTGCTCTTCCAAGCCCTTTGCTGTCTCTGACAGAATTACAATGTCATCGGCAAACCTCAAAGTTTTTATTTCTTCTCCACGGATTTTAATACCCACTCCGAAGTTTTCTTTTGTTTCCTTTACTGCTTGCTCAATATACAGATTGAATAGCATCCGGGAGAGGCTACAACCCTGTCTCACTCCCTTCCCAACCACTGCTTCCCTTTCATGTCCCTCGACTCTTGTAACTGCCATCTGGTTTCTGTACAAATTGCAAATAGCCTTTCGCTCCCTGTATTTTACCCCTGCCTTGAGAGAACCAGGCCTAACAAAACTCTACCATCTGATGAGCAAGATGTATGAGACAGGCGAAATACCCTCAGACTTCAAGAAGAATATAATAATTCCAATCCCAAAGAAAGCAGGTGTTGACAGATGTCAAAATTACCGAACTATCAGTTTAATAAGTCACAGCGGCAAAATACTAACACGAATTCTTTACAGACCAATGGAAAAAATTGTAGAGTTTGGATTCCGTAGAAATGTTGGAACACGTGAGGCAACACTGACCCTTCGACTTATCTTAGAAAATAGATTAAGAAAAGGCAAACCTACGTTCCTATCATTTGTAGACTTAGACAAAGCTTTTGACAATGTTGACTGGAATACTCTCTTTGAAATCGAAAGGTGGCACGGGTAAAATACAGGGAGCGAAAGGCTATTTACAATTTGTACAGAAGCCATATGGCAGTGATAAGAGTCGAGGGGCATGAAAGGGAAGCAGTGGTTGGGAAGGGACTGAGACACGGTTGTAGCCTCTCCCCGATGTTACTCAATCCGTATAATGAGCAAGCAGTAAATGAAACAAAACAAAAATTCGGAGTAGCAATTAAAATTCATGGAGAAGAAATAAAAACTTTCAAGTTTGCTGATGACATCGTAATTCTGTCAGAGACAGCAAAGGACCTGGAAGAGCAGCTGAACGGAATGGACAGTGTCTTGAAAGTAGTATATAAGATGAGTATCAACAAAAACAAAACGAGAATAATGAAATGTAGTCGAATTAAATCGTGTGATGCTGCGGGAATTAGATTAGGAAAAGAGACGCTTAGATTAGTAAATGAGTTTTGCTAAATGGGGAGCAAAGTAACTGATGATGGTCGAAGTAGAGAGACTAGCAATGGCAAGGAAAGCGTTTCTGAGGAAGAGAAATTTGTTAACATCGAGTATAGATTTAAGGGTGAGGAAGTCGTTTCTGAAAGTATTTGTATGGAGTGTAGCCATGTATGGAAGTGAAACATGGACGATAAATAGTTTGGACAAGATGAGAATTGAAGCTTTCGAGATGTGGTGCTACAGAAGAATGACAAACTGCCTATTGGCTTCTGTCTCGGGTTCTTCGGCCGACGTTCATCTAATCATTTTTCTGACGTTTCGCCAGCACGAGTGGCTGGCATTGACAAAGCTTCACCCTCCATTGCCGGTGGTGAACTGGAGGCGAGCTCGCGGCCGCAGACTATATGTACCTGGCGCGCCAACGTCCGAGGGCTTCTCCGCGGTCATTTCCGGTGCGGTTCTCCTCTTGCTACCTGCGACGGTCATTCGCTGCAGTACGGGAAGCCAGGATCCGTTTACCTTAAGGCTTTCCTCTTTCTTGTTCAAACTGTTTGCGTGAACAAGCGCGTGTGATAGTGCTTCTCTACAGCCAGAACTTCCGTGTCGGCGAATTTTATTACGTGGTCGGTCTCATTCAGTGCGTGCTCTGCCACGGCCGATTTCTCCACCAGCCCCAACCTGCAATGTCGCTTATGCTCTTTGATCCTGGTGTTAATGGATCGTCCAGTCATTCCGACATAAACTTCTCCGCATGTGCAAGGTATACGGTATATTCCCGACAGCCAGGATACTGCGCCGAGCAAAACCGCCAGCTTGCAACCTGAAGAAAGAAGAGGTACAAGCCATTAAGAATCTCAACGCCGACAAGAGTATATTGGTACTGCCTGCCGATAAGGGGAATGCGACCGTCGTAATGAAGACCGAAGATTATGAGCAAAAGATCCGAGACCTATTAGATCCGACGACGTACCGAAAACTAGGCGCAGATCCGACGCAGCGTATCACACGGAATACGAATCGATTAATCAAAGCGTCTTCTCTGCCGGCGCAAATACAGAGAAACCTGCGCAACACAGAAGCCCTACCACCTCGGCTGTATGGATTACCCAAGATCCTTAAGAACAACGTTCCACTGAGACCGATCGTTAGCGCTCCTGGCTCACCAACGTATAAACTGGCAAAACACTTGGCCTCTCTGCTCCAGCCACACGTGGGAAAGACCGACACATACATTAAGGACTCAGGACATTTCATTGAGAAGCTGAAGAAACTGAAACTTGCGCCAAACGACATCCTGGTCAGTTTTGATGTTGTTTCGTTATTTACGAAAGTGCCACTCAGCGACGCTCTGGAGCACATCGGTTCCATTTCCCGCAAGACATCAAAAAGCTCTTCCATGCATGTCTCACCACGAGCTATTTCACGTGGAATGGTGATTTCTACGAACAGCTGGAAGGCGTCGCCATGGGTAGTCCTCTCAGTCCAGTGGTGGCCAACTTCTTCATGGAACAATTCGAAGCACAGGCGCTGGACTCGGCGACTTGCAAACCTAAGGTGTGGTACAGGTACGTCGATGATACTTTCGTGGTGTGGAGCCATGGTGAAGAACAGCTCGGTGAATTCCTGAGACACTTGAACAGCCTCCATGCCAACATAACATTTACCATGGAAGTAGAAAAGGACAAGAAACTGCCATTTCTAGATGTGCTGGTCACAAGGGACGGCGAAAACCTGGGACACAGCGTGTATCGAAAACCGACACACACGGACCGATACCTGCACAAACTGGCAAATCACCACCCGAGCCAGAAAAGAGGCATGATTAGTACGCTCGTAACGAGAGCAGGACGAATATGTGAGCCTCAACACCTCAAACGAGAAATGCAACACCTGGAAACTGTTCTGAGGAGCAATGGGTACTCCACAAATTACATTAGAAGTGTAACAGAGCCAAACACTCGGCGAAGTAAGGAACCAGAAAAAGAAATGTCGGGTACGGCCTTTCTGCCATACATTCCCAGAGTGACGGACAGAGTCGGCCGTATATTGCGCAAACACGGCGTAAAGACAATTTTCAAACCGACAAGGAAGATCAAAGAGTGTCTTAGATCGGCGAAGGAGAAAAGAGACCCACTTGCAATGTCGGGAATATACCGTATACCTTGCACATGCGGAGAAGTTTATGTCGGAATGACTGGACGATCCATTAACACCAGGATCAAAGAGCATAAGCGACATTGCAGGTTGGGGCAGGTGGAGAAATCGGCCGTGGCAGAGCACGCACTGAATGAGACCGACCACGTAATAAAATTCGCCGACACGGAAGTTCTGGCTGTAGAGAAGCACTATCACACGCGCTTGTTCAGAGAAGCTGTAGAAATCCAAAAACACGCGAACAGTTTCAACAAGAAAGAAGAAAGCCTTAAGGTAAACGGATCCTGGCTTCCCGTACTGCAGCGAACGACCGTCGCAGGTAGCAAGAGGAGAACCGCACCGGAAATGACCGCGGAGAAGCCCTCGGACGTTGGCGCGCCAGGTACATATAGTCTGCGGCCGCGAGCTCGCCTCCAGTTCACCACCGGCAATGGAGGGTGAAGCTTTGACAATGCCAGCCACTCGTGCTGGCGAAACGTCGGAAAAATCATTAGATGAACGTCGGCCGAAGAACCCGAGACAGAAGCCAATAGGTAGTTTGTCAACAAGTGGCCACGAAAGCCTTAACAATTTTGTGCTACAGAAGAATGCTGAAGATTAGATGGGTAGATCATATAACTAATGAGGAAGTATTGAATAGAATTGGGGAGAAGAGGAGCTTGTGGCACAACTTGACTAGAAGACGTGATCGGTCGGTAGGACATGTTCTGAGGCATCAAGGGATCACCAGTTTAGTATTGGAGGGTAGCGTGAAGGGTAAAAATCGCAGAGGGAGACCATGAGATGAATACACTAAACAGATTCAGAAGGATGTAGGCTGCAGTAGGTACTGGGAGATGAAGAACCTTGCACAGGATGGAGTAGCAAGCCAGTCTCTGGACTGAAGACCACAACAACAACAACAAATCTCTTCACACGTTTCTGGAATTATTTTGGTTAATGTGCAATGTGATATTCGAGTGCTGTGTTGCAGACTAGAGTACCTGTCACCTGTATCAGGAAATACCAGTGTTACGGTTTGCCTGTCTTCTGCACATATAGCATTTCTGAAGAGAGAATTGAATATGAGAAGCCACTTTACTGAGCAAATACTGAAATACACTCTCATCCATTCGTAAGCAGTTTTTTTATATTAAGATTTCCTCCAAGTGCAGATCTTGTAACAAGTTTTGCTGGATGCTTTGATCATCACGACGAAATACCTATGGCTTAATCCAAGAATGTTGACGTTTTTCTGTCATTTTTGTTCCAAATACACACAACAGTGCAATTGTGGTAGTACGAACTGTAGCGTATAACAACACGTTACATGTAAAACATTCTCGGTTTTCTTGCCGCGTCAAATCTGGATAAAATCTCAAGTTTTTGACGATATCGTCATCGTCAGGAGCAACTGACTGTCTTCAGTGCTGCTGTGGTAGCCGAAAGAATGGCTATGGTGCACGCGATATAAATGGAGCGTTCTCCAAAAAAAGGGAAACGTGAAAATGCTACACACTCAGAGGATGAAACACCGATTGCGGTGCTTCGTTTTTGTGGCGCGATTTCCAGCAAAATAGGAAGAATCCTGCGTAGACGGGGTATAAGACCGATTTTTCGTCCTAAGAAGATTAAGTAGATGACGCGCCCTGGCTGCCGGAGTAGCCGAGCGGTTCCAGGCGCTACAGTCTGGAGCCGCGCGACCGCTACGGTCGCAGGTTCGAATCCTGCCTCGGGCATGGATGTTTGTGATGTCCTTAGGTTAGTTAGGTTTAAGTAGTTCTAAGGTCTTGGGGACTGATGACCTCAGAAGTTAAGTCCCATAATGCTCAGAGCCATTTGAACAATTTTTTGATGCGCCCTGTTAAGGACAATCTGGGCCTCAGGGTCCCTGGAGTTTATAATATCCATTGTGAGTGTGGAAGCAATTATGTAGGTCAGACCATTCGTAACGTTTCCGACCGCTGTGCAGAACACCAACGCCATATTAAAAATAGAGAACTGGAGAAATAGCCAATTGCCGAGCACAGCCTCACGAATGAAACAAAAATTGTGTCCCATGTCTTGACGTACTGAGATTCTGTTATTAAGGAGGCTGTTGAAATAAGAATGAGCCAAAAGAACCTGAATCGCGATAGCGGATAGCACCTGAGCTGTGCACGGAGACGAGCGCTCGATGCAGAGAAGCAGCGGAGACGTTCGTTCCTAGGTTTACGTTCCAACGGACACCGTCTGCGACAGCCGACCAATCACAAACCAGCCAATCAGAAGCCTGACGATGACGATGGAGGATATCGTCGAAAGCTTGAGATTTTATCCCGAATTGACGCGGCAAGAAAACCGAGAATGTGACGTCGTGAAAGACTTCGTTCCCATTGTAAGGTGTCAGGCAAATCCAACACCTTCCATGAAAACCCTCACATGATAGCAAATCCGGTAGTATGTTACATAGCTACGAATAAATCCTAACATTAAATTAACCAAAGTAATACGATCAACGAGTGAGCAAATGGAATACCAGAAACTAACACAAGAACGCCTAAATGCATGTCATACCTTCCCACCGTGAAACAGACGCAGTTCCGAGGGAAGAAACGGGAACAGAAACCGAGAGGAGAGTCGTGTATGCTAGAAGGCCCTACGATAAGGGACCGACGCCCACGTCGCCAGCCGACCGCCAAGACCACCCCCAGCCCATGTTAAAAGATACCCCCCAGAAGAACAGTAGAGATCTTACGATAACACTAAAACGACCACACCAGCTGAAAGTGTTAGCGTGAGACTTTTTCGCGTCTCTGTTACGTTGCAAACGTTAAAAACATTGCCGCACCACTAAAAATATAACGTTTCTCATTGGACAGACATTACTGTAGGCGGAGCTTAAGGTTAACACTGAGGCCCTGATTGGTTAGTTGAAAACACAGCTAGAAACCTTTTGTTAAACCAACTTCGGTAAATTGTAGTAAGGAGAAGCAAGGAGAGAGTTGTTACCGAGACGGCGAGATGTGTGGAGCTGCGCCGCCCGCCGCCCCCTGACGCTGACTAAACACCGACAAGGTAATGAACGCACGCGATGCCGCATAACAGCGCATAAGGCTTCACTCAGAACTGTAGAAGTCTCATCTGTTACATCCCCTTTTTACGTAATACTAGTGTCGATCGTCAATTAAACTACGTGGTATTCACATTTGCTACTAGAAGTTAAAATCTGAAACGCGATGATTTTTCTGTTATATAATTATTGAGAAGTCACATCAGCCACTGTAATTTACGACACGTTAGATAAGTAATTAAAGATAATTGAGGGTCACTGTAGACCATTTTCATAGTTTTCTCTTTTATGAAACTTAACTTAAATCTAGATTATAGATGTGATATGGCATAGGTCATCCTTCGATTCATTGTAGAACTCAGAAACCCATTCAGTGAATATTCGATCACATTTTTGTTGAACGCAGTTCGTTTTTATCATCCTGTAATAAAATATTTCCTTTTATCAATAGTGCAATTTATAAACTATGTTTTGTGAGTAGAATAAAATTTCCAATGGTAAACTTAACTGCTTTTTCGACGTTATTTTACCAGCTAACCAAAAATAGGAAAGCCTTGAACCCCTTCCACTAAATTTAGTTAGTATTAAGATTCTTTTACAGGGAGTGCAGTGGAGCTGACGCTGAAATCATTAAGTATTTGGTTATATCATCGCTAGTCTCACTGAACTCTTCTGAAATGTACATGTCATGTGTGGTCTGGCGTCTCCTTACCAGCAACAGGTCCCAGGTTCAAACTAGTCAATTCCCTAAAAAACACGCTCAGAGCGTCGTTGCGGGAAAGTGGTAGGGACACACGACTTAGAACAAACAGACACCACGCAGAATGTTAGACCGTAATAACACGTTGTTGTCCGCCATCTTGAAATTTGAAGAAAAATATTGCATGGGGGCTTAATTATTATGAAATGCAAATAATTTTAATTTTTTTGCTTTAGTTGCTGTCTGTTCGGTTACGAAGTCTCGTAACGGTTGGCCCTGACTAGTATTATTACGCAATCTGACTGCATAGAACAACAACAAAGAATGAAATGGAAATTTTCATTAACACAATTAATTAATTAAGTCCCCAGCAACTATAAAACCTACGAAACCCAAGCACAAGTGTAACTGTTCTGTGTGTGGAAGTATGACTCAACGTACGCATCTGGCACGGTTCTTCTTCAACAACACAAGAAATTTTAAATATCATTTATACTGAATTAATTAAAGAAAATAGAAATACCGTAATTACTCAAGAAAACCAGAATTACACTCTAATACAAGAACACAAGCCAGATGCTTTGTTGACTGAACCTGTAATGACGCATTATTCAGGACATTGAAATAATGAGAAAGAAAAGAAAAGTAGTTTGTTACCTTAATTTATATTGATGAAAAGCACTCTAGACATTACAATCTCTCCACACCGACTCGCTACTATCACATCTCAACAAGAACTTTTCAGTATCACATCTCAGCAAGCACTCCCTACTAGCTCATCTCAACAAACACTCCTCACTACGACATCTCAGCACTGACTACCACGAGCTCTCCCCAAGCACTGCCCACTACGAGTTCTCAATAATCACTGCCAGTGGAGGCGGCGGAACAATACTCTCTAGCGCGATCTCTGGCGCTGTGGCTCAGTGTAGCCACCTTTCATATGCCCTTCCTCCACGGGCTAGAATTTGATGGTATTTTGGCAGCATTGGTGGTGAAAATACCACCAAATTCGTCAAAAAAATACAGACAAAAATAAAAGATAATATTAATGCGTAAATATCATATAACTACATAAAATTTTGGCTTTGCACTGACCTTTCAATAACCTAATATATAAAATACAGTAAGCAATACAAATTCTTTCATACATGTGACTTTACATAATAGTTTACACAAGTATTATGTGGTTAAACAGTTCAATCAATAGCGTCAGCAATGACGAATATGTGCAGGTAAGAGTCTCATAACTTTTCACAACAGTAATACACAAAAAATCAGTTTATACAAATATTCACATAAACGCTTTCCATAGCCCAAGAAACAAGTAGTTGACAGTTCCAGCAGTAGCACCCATCAATGGTCAACAGGTGCAAATACCAACAAGTGAGATTTTTTCAGTAGAAACAGTCCATCAGTGGCACCCAGTAATGTTGAGTAGGTGCAGACACCAACAAGTAACACCATTTCAGTATAAGCAGTTCCATTAGTGGCACCAGCAATGTTTAACAGGTGCAGACACCCACAAGTAACATCTTTTCAGTAGAAACAGTCCATCAGTGGCACCCAGCAATGTTGAGCAGGTGCAGACACCAACAAGTAACACCATTTCAGTAGAAACAGTCCACCAGTGGCACCCAGTAATGTTAAACAGGTGCTGACAGCAGTCTATAATATTCACTTTCACTAATCACACTGTTCATCAGCAGAAATTAAACATGTCCTAGTGGCACCAATCATGTAGAAAAAGTGCAAATAACAGTCCATAATATTCACTATCACTAATTAGACAGTTCATCATACAAATAATAATAAACACACAAATGATATCAGATAATTGTCATATTAACTATTACAATACACAAATAGCAGTAAACCTATAATATTTATGGGTGTCAGTGCAAGCCACAACAACAAGTAAAATAATATTTAGGAGATAGGTTGGGATCACTTCTCTGGGATTATAAAAGGAAAACACACAAAAAACACTCACTCATCTTTCATCCACATTAGTGCTACTGTGTAATTGAATAGTGTTAACTGTGTAAATGCAATTCTGTCAAAATTTTATGTTCATCATGTGTATCAAGTAGTAGTGGCAGCAATGTATAACAGTCAATAATAGTTAGTCAGCGTCATAGTCATCATGTCAAGACCAATGTTTGCCAAGCCAGATCAAATTGTACGGTTGCTGAACAACTGTCAGTGAGCCAAGATATGCAATTACTTCCTCTCTCCAAAAAAAACGTATATACTGCTTAGTGATTTAACAAAGTGTGTGTGTAGACAATCTTCCTGCTACTTTAGTGTTCTAGTCTGCCATCTTTATCCTCCTTGTTCCATATAGACCAACGAAAAAAAAAAAAATGCTCCTCACTTACTTCACCTCTTATCCACCAAAACTCCAATAATCATCAGCATCACATAATCTCAATACTTCAATAATACCTCTTCAATACGTCGATCATCAATATCATTTACCTTACCTCTTGTCCACGAAAACTCCAATAATCATCAACTTCACATAATCTCAATACCTCAATCATACCTCTTCAATACGTCGATATATATAAACCTCAGCACCAATATCATTTCACTTCCATAACAACTCTCTCCTCTAGTCAGTCTCCTCGAACAAGTACAGACAAAATCCTAGTGCAAACTTCAATTCAGCATCCCATACAATCCCAAGACACAGTGTCCACACACAACCTCTGTGTAATCCATCTGACCCAAATTTTCTACTCATTATAAATTATAAGATACATTTTGGTTCCTTGTCCATCATTAAATAAAAGAAATGCATACATGACCTCTAACAGCCTTTAGTTTGAATAACTTTCAGTAAGTAAGTACGATTACGAAGTGTTAATGATCATAATATTTCACAGTGTGTACACCACTTCAAGAATTATGGCAAACAGAAGCAAACATGTGGAGTATTTCTTGTGTCAAGTGTCACTTCCTATTTCAATTACTCACGAAAAATGCAGTGTAATAACTGTCAATGGTCTAACCTAGTGTTGGTATGTCATGTCGTTAGCTTCCTTCCTATTAGCATAAATTTATACAGCTTCCATAAAACCTCCATCTCATGTGACTTCTATGAAGTTTCTTGTACTAATGTCGTTCGTAGCATTATAGCAGTTCATTTTCTTATCTTAAAAATATCAGGCACTGAGCGTAAGCAAAACATGCAATAGCGAGTAAATATACCAGTAGAGAACAGAATGTCAACAAATGGATACAGCACAATTCCTACAACGAGGCTCTGCCAAGCGAACAATCTATAATTAATACCACAGTGTAACCTAAACTCTATGTACGTACACAGTATATCAGCATTGCTATATTCTAAATTGAAGAGTAGTTGTGACAACAAACAGAAATGTGTAAATATGCAATCCATACGCACAGCAGCAAACATATATCTTACGTAATAAACAAGTCATTAGCATCATATCAGCATAAGCAAATAAATGTTCATATGTCATCTTAATAAGTAAACATGAAGGCGCAAGCAGATAAATCACAAAGTATAACTTACATACGTAACCATATCAGCACAATTAATCAGGTGACAATTAAAATGTAAATAAATAAGCACAGCAGGCACATAATAAAAAAATATGACATCAGTGAAAAAGCATAGCAGCCAAGCGATAAGTAATATACATAAGTAATAACACTGTTCATTAATCAATAATTGTCAAAATCAGCAAATGTGCACAAGCACGTCGCTTCACAAGTAAATTCATAGAACATGAAATTAGCACAAAGTATGAATCATGATAGAAGGTTGTATACATGGAAGAACCCTGGAGATACTAAAAGGTATCAGATTGATTATATAATGGTAAGACAGAGATTTAGGAACCAGGTTTTAAACTGTAAGACATTTCCAGGGGCAGATGTGGATTCTGACCACAATCTATTGGTTATGACCTGTAGATTAAAACTGAAGAAACTGCAAAAAGGTGGGAATTTAAGGAGATGGGACCTGGATAAACTGAAAGAACCAGAGGTTGTACAGAGTTTCAGGGAGAGCCTAAGGGAACAATTGACAGGAATGGGGGAAAGAAATACAGTAGAAGAAGAATGGGTATCTTTGAGGGATGAAGTAGTGAAGGCAGCAGAGGATCAAGTAGGTAAAAAGACGAGGGCTACTAGAAATCCTTGGGTAACAGAAGAAATATTGAATTTAATTGATGAAAGGAGAAAATATAAAAATGCAGTAAATGAAGCAGGCAAAAAGGAATACAAACGTCTCAAAAATGAGATCGACAGGAAGTGCAAAATGGCTAAGCAGGGATGGCTAGAGGACAAATGTAAGGATGTAGAGGCTTATCTTACTAGGGGTAAGATAGATACTGCCTACAGGAAAATTAAAGAGACCTTTGGAGATAAGAGAACCACTTGTATGAACATCAAGAGCTCAGATGGAAACCCAGTTCTAAGCAAAGAAGGGAAAGCAGAAAGGTGGAAGGAGTATATAGAGGGTCTATACAAGGGCGATGTACTTGAGGACAATATTATGGAAATGGAAGAGGATGTAGATGAAGATGAAATGGGAGATACGATACTGCGTGAAGAGTTTGACAGAGCACTGAAAGACCTGAGTCGAAACAAGGCCCCCGGAGTAGACAACATTCCATTGGAACTACTGACGGCCTTGGGAGAGCCAGTCCTGACAAAACTCTACCATCTGGTGAGCAAGATGTATGAAACAGGCGAAATACCCTCAGACTTCAAGAAGAATATAATAATTCCAATCCCAAAGAAAGCAGGTGTTGACAGATGTGAGAATTACCGAACAATCAGTTTAATAAGCCACAGCTGCAAAATACTAACACGAATTCTTTACAGACGAATGGAAAAACTAGTAGAAGCCGACCTCGGGGAAGATCAGTTTGGATTCCGTAGAAATACTGGGACACGTGAGGCAATACTGACCTTACGACTTATCTTAGAAGAAAGATTAAGGAAAGGCAAACCTACGTTTCTAGCATTTGTAGACTTAGAGAAAGCTTTTGACAATGTTGACTGGAATACTCTCTTTCAAATTCTAAAGGTGGCAGGGGTAAAATACAGGGAGCGAAAGGCTATTTACAATTTGTACAGGAACCAGGTGGCAGTTATAAGAGTCGAGGGACATGAAAGGGAAGCAGTGGTTGGGAAGGGAGTAAGACAGGGTTGTAGCCTCTCCCCGATGTTATTCAATCTGTATATTGAGCAAGCAGTAAAGGAAACAAAAGAAAAATTCGGAGTAGGTATTAAAATCCATGGAGAAGAAATAAAAACTTTGAGGTTCGCCGATGACATTGTAATTCTGTCAGAGACAGCAAAGGACTTGGAAGAGCAGTTGAATGGAATGGATGGTGTATTGAAGGGAGGATATAAGATGAACATCAACAAAAGCAAAACGAGGATAATGGAATGTAGTCGAATTAAGTCGGGTGATGTTGAGGGTATTAGATTAGGAAATGAGACACTTGAAGTAGTAAAGGAGTTTTGCTACTTGGGGAGCAAAATAACTGATGATGGTCGAAGTAGAGAGGATATAAAATGTAGACTGGCAATGGCAAGGAAAGCGTTTCTGAAGAAGAGAAATTTGTTAACATCGAGTATAGATTTAAGTGTCAGGAAGTCATTTCTGAAAGTATTTGTATGGAGTGTAGCCATGTATGGAAGTGAAACATGGACGATAAATAGTTTGGACAAGAAGAGAATAGAAGCTTTCGAAATGTGGTGCTACAGAAGAATGCTGAAGATTAGATGGGTAGATCACATAACTAATGAGGAGGTACTGAACAGGATTGGGGAGAAGAGGAGTTTGTGGCACAACTTGACCAGAAGAAGGGATCGGTTGGTAGGACATGTTCTGAGGCATCAAGGGATCACCAATTTAGTATTGGAGGGCAGCGTGGAGGGTAAAAATCGTAGGGGGAGACCAAGAGATGCATACACTAAGCAGATTCAGAAGGATGTAGGTTGCAGTAGGTACTGGGAGATGAAGAAGCTTGCACATGATAGAGTAGCATGGAGAGCTGCATCAAACCAGTCTCAGGACTGAAGACCACAACAACAACAACAACATGAATCACGTAATCGCGAGCAGCAAATTACATCTAAAATACGTACCTAAGTGGAATTATGTTACCTGAAAAATAACTCAATTAATAGTTACCCTTTTTTAGTTTATTACTTTTTTTTTGAAATTACATTCTTCCTGAAATTTTCTCCATAGCAAGTCGTCTTAGCGTCGGACACGCACAGAATTTACCTGAAGTTCTTAAATATTTTATAGAACCGTATCCTGAAAAATACTGAACGTTAATAACATAATTTATAAAGTCACCATAGCTTTATACTGAATTTAGTCGGAGAAATTAGACTGTGTATTTGTTTACGTCTGGCAGTGCATTCGCACTGAGCGCTCGATCAGCTGTAGACGCGTGACGTAGAAAGTGATTGTTTGCGGTCAACGACTGCCTTGTGCGGCGCGCAGACTGACTGTTGCTTTGAGTATGTGCCGCCGCCAAAACACAGCACGGTATCCTTGTATTCTCTGCATGTTTACATGTAGCTGTTAGTTTCTCTAAAGTATGTCATTCCACAAAAATTTTAACGTTCGATATATGATGTATTCCTTTAGAGCGTCGTGATTTAAGAGTTTCTACTTCGACAGTGTTATCATAAATGATTTTGCGAACCCTATATGGACCGTTATAAAGCAGAAAAAATTTACGACATAAGCCTTTTCCTTTATGAGACAAACGGTGAGACTTAATTAACACCTTTTGACCAACTGACAAAATTTTTAAACGACCAGGACGTTTCGCTGATTTCTCTCTTCTAGCAGCCGCAGATGCAATATTTTGTAGAGCCAGGTTGACAACTTCAGAATGCCGCAGTTTCCGTGAAGGCGGAAAAGGAACGATTTCAGAAATGCGATTTGTTGTTACTTTATTTTTTAATATCAATAGAGGCGGTAAAGAAGTTGAGTCATTAGGAAGTTCATTCAGAATGTTTTGAAAAATATGAAGATACTGATCCCAAGTTCTGTGATTCTGATGACAATAAAGACGGCACAATTTATTGATTTCCTTCATCTATCTTTCTGAAGCGTTAGACTGAGGGTGAAAAAGTGAAATGAAAATTGGTTTAATCTTCCGACGCCGTAGAGTACGAAGCCAAATTTTAGAGCGAAACTGTGATCCATTATCTGATATAACCTTATCAACATGACCAACTTCTTTAAGAAAATGTTTGATGAAAGCATTAGATACTGAACGAGCTGTTGCTTTGTGTAAAGGTGTAAAACACACATATTTTGATGTCAATTCCACTGCTACGAAAATGTACGCAAAACCATTAGTAGAACGAACCACTGGACCGAACAAATCGACTGCAGCCATGTCCTTTAATTTCGCTGGAATGATAGGAAACAACGGTGCTCTGTGAGAAACAGTTGGCGGCTTAGCCTTTTGACATAATTTGCATTTGGCAAGAACAGATCGAATACGTTTTTCCATATTACTGAAGTAGCAATTTTCTCGCAATTTATGAAAGCATTTTCTGGGACCAAAATGTGCATAACTGAAATGTCTAAACGAGGTGTGGCCAAATCATCCAATCTAACAAAGCGTCTAAGAAAATTACAGACACCAAGGAAACTACAAACATCACGTTTTGTGGAAAGAAACAGCATAATTACGAATAGCGTCTAATTTTTCTGGATCAGGAAGAATACCTTCTGTAGAAATAATGTGACCGAGAAATTTCACCTGAGAACGACCAAATTCAGATTTTTCCAAGTTCACTGTAATGCCAACTCTTGCAAAGATACGTAATAATGAATCCAAAATTTTGTTGTGCTCACTCCAGGAACGTTTAGCAATAAGAATGTCATCAACATATGAAGTAATATTGTCACGAAGATAAACAGGTAAAATTTCATTTAAGCTACGAATGAATGCTGCAGAAAATATAGTAAGTCCACACGGTAATTTCCAAAGTCACTTTTGGGTAAAACAGTCAAATCCGGTTATTCGTTACCTACTGTCTAGATAGATTGATAGTAGAAGAATTGTTTTTATAGATGCAAAGAATAGTATAAGAGTAGGTAGCGGTGCAGAAAACTAAAAGGGAAATAGCACCACTACAGCTCGGGGCCCTGTGAACGCTACGGCACATATTCACTTAGTGTAGTGAATCCCCTGAGGACTTTAATAGCTGCACATAAATTTCAGTTTGTGACTTAGTGGCAAATCTGGCGGAAGTGCGTACGTAAATTGATCTAACCATGCACATGGATTTATGTCATTCTTAGAAATGCGAAATATCTTAATCTTCCGAACAGTCAAGAAGTGTTTATAGTCAAAGCTTCCGCCTCGCGGCGACAAAGACCTACCGCGTCTGTCCCAGTCCCAATGTCGATTATTGTCAAGTTCGCGCGCCTGGCGCTCTCTTGTTGCATCCCATAAATGAAGTAAATTATTTTCTTCAAAGCCCTCTGCTATCTGTGATTCCAAATTTCTTCTGCTGTCTTTTCCTACGATTTCGCCTTCAATATGTTTGACTTGCTTTCGTAATGCCTCAAATTCCCTTTTAACGCGAACATTAAATTTTCCCTGAATTTCAACATGCTTATTTATGTTCTGGTACTCTTCGGTTTCAGCAAATGGTAATGGAGCTGTATCATCCGAATCTCTGTCCCCATTTAAACTAAGATTTGTCAATTTATCTGAAATTTCCTCAACTCTTTCCGATAAGTTTACGTCTTCCGTAAGTGTCGCGACTCGGGTTTCGGTATTGTCACATTTAGTAGTTAACTGTTCACACTGTTGCGTTACGTCATTTGGTACGGATTCCTCGATTCTCTCAAATATTTCTTCCTTATCGTGTGCACGTTGTAAATTTAACTCTGAAAATTTTTGTACTATCACGCGATCTTTTTCTTCCTGTTCTCTATCTTGTTCCCTTTGTCTAATCTCTACTGCAATTAATCTATTATTGTGAGAATTCAAAATTGGTTGTACTTCTTCTCTGATTTCTTTCTTTAATTCATCTTTCATATTTTTGAAACATGTCCCTATTCGTGAGTCCAACCGTGTTTCCATTGTTTCCATCTCTGTCTTTAATTCAGATCCAAACCGTGTTTCCATTGTTGCCATATCAGTTTTTAATTCAGATCGTAAAGTTCCCATATCAGTTTTTAATTCAGAACCCAAAGTTCCCATCTCGGTTTTAATTGTTCCTATCTCTGTTTTAATTGTTCCTATTTGTGATCCCAACTGTGATCCCAGTGAGTCTAACCGTGTTTCCATTGTTCCCCTTTGTAAGTCTAACCGTATTGTCACTGTTTTTAATTCAGATCCCAAATTTAATATTGCACCCATCAACTGCTGCATATCTTCTGTCGTTAATCTCGTATTCTGTGAATTTTCTGATTGAGAAAAATTTTGAAATGGTTCCGGACTATCTTCCCGACTTATTACATTGTTTTCAACTCCATTATTCATCATCCTGTTCTCCTGTGTTGGCGAGTTCGCCATGTTAACAATTTCGTTATTCTGACTATTCATCATTTTTGCCTGTTTCATCGATCGTGTAATCATTTACAAAACATACAAAACTCGTCACTATATGAAAATTACACACAATGACACTTTATCTCCAACAATACCATTCACACGAAATGTTTCCCTCAAACACGATTAATCGAACAATTGAAATAATTGCGCTAATTGTCAAACCCGTAGAGAAGACAACAGAAATGAAATTTTGCAAAAAAAAAAAAAATACCATTAGAAGAATGACAATTACCAAATCTACACATGCAAACTAGACTACAATTGCTAAACTACAAATTACTACAACAATACTACTGTCTACTATTTTTACAATCAGAAGATTCCAAGGGACGATCCGAAGCAGCGGTCGCCACGTGCATGGGGGCTTAATTATTATGAAATGCAAATAATTTTAATTTTTTTGCTTTAGTTGCTGTCTGTTCGGTTACGAAGTCTCGTAACGGTTGGCCCTGACTAGTATTATTACGCAATCTGACTGCATAGAACAACAACAAAGAATGAAATGGAAATTTTCATTAACACAATTAATTAATTAAGTCCCCAGCAACTATAAAACCTACGAAACCAAAGCACGAGTGTAACTGTTCTGTGTGTGGAAGTATGACTCAACGTACGCATCTGGCACGGTTCTTCTTCAACAACACAAGAAATTTTAAATATCATTTATACTGAATTAATTAAAGAAAATAGAAATACCGTAATTACTCAAGAAAACCAGAATTACACTCTAATACAAGAACACAAGCCAGATGCTTTGTTGACTGAACCTGTAATGACGCATTATTCAGGACATTGAAATAATGAGAAAGAAAAGAAAAGTAGTTTGTTACCTTAATTTATATTGATGAAAAGCACTCTAGACATTACAATCTCTCCACACCGACTCGCTACTATCACATCTCAACAAGAACTTTTCAGTATCACATCTCAGCAAGCACTCCCTACTAGCTCATCTCAACAAACACTCCTCACTACGACATCTCAGCACTGACTACCACGAGCTCTCCCCAAGCACTGCCCACTACGAGTTCTCAATAATCACTGCCAGTGGAGGCGGCGGAACAATACTCTCTAGCGCGATCTCTGGCGCTGTGGCTCAGTGTAGCCACCTTTCGTGGTCTGGCGTCTCCTTACCAGCAACAGGTCCCAGGTTCAAACTAGTCAATTCCCTAAAAAACACGCTCTGAGCGTCGTTGCGGGAAAGTGGTAGGGAGACACGACTTAGAACAAACAGACACCACGCAGAATGTTAGACCGTAATAACACGTTGTTGTCCGCCATCTTGAAATTTCAAGAAAAATATGCTGACAGTGTAACACCCCCTTTTAGCGGCACATCAAAGATCTTTGTCAAAGAAATTTGACGAATATTTGATCACATTTCTTTGTCAAGGAAATACGATAGTGTAATACCAGCCTAAGTAATAAGCTTTTTACGAATTTAACGTTCCTGCTGCTGGTGCAGTCTGGCTGGAGCGCTACAGAAGCAAGCAGCTGAGGGAGGCCGACAGGGAAGCTGCCGCCGCTTCGGCGTCGTGCCACAGCCCAACCTGGTCGGCGCCGCACTCCGCCAGCTGGTCGACGACTGCAGCGGCACTCACCTGCCAACACAAAGAGAGGGACCGTCAAAGTGGAGGTAACGAAAAAAGTCTGCACGTTTTTAAAGTATACAACTGCTTATTAGCCTCCGTCGCGAAAACTAAAGTAATCATCACGAACGGTTTCTCTTAATCATAATCATCTTCAGGCACAAAGCAGAAAAGAGAACAAAAAACCTAACAGCAGACTGTATTAGTCACAATAATTTGTGCTATAAGCTAGAGATGAAACACACACACATCCGTACTGCCGTAGTAGCGAGTTGTAAGGAAGCGGTAGGGCAAGGCGGCTGCCGTGCCTGCCTCTGCGATGCTCTCTGGTGGCGTGGAGGCGAACAAACGTACAACAGGCCTCGTGTCGCCATTTGTAGTGGCAGTAGAAATTTTAAACATCAGGCATCCGGAAAAAAACTTTTATGAAGGGAGCTTCGAGATTCGCCATAGAATTCGTATCGGGTGAATCCGTGAAAGAGTAAAAGCAACACCACGTCGAAACACTAACATTTTAGGGTTCCGTACCGCAATCTACAGGATGTTACAAAAAGGTACGGCCAAACTTTCAGGACTCATTCCTCACACACAAATAAAGAAACGTTATGTGGACATGTCACCGGAAACTCTTAATTTCCATGTTAGAGCTCATTTTAGTTTCCTCAGTATGTACTGTACTTCCTCGATTCACCGCCAGTTCGCCCAATTGAAGGAAGGTAATGTTGACTTCGGTGCTTGTGTTGACACGCGACTCATTGCTCTACAGCACTAGCATCAAGCACATCAGTACGTAGCATCGACAGGTTAGTGTTCATCACGAACGTGGTTTTGCAGTCAGTGCAATGTTTACAAATGCGGAGTTGGCAGATGCCCATTTGATGTACGGATTAGCACGGGGCAATAGCCGTGGCGCGGTACGTTTGTATCGAGACAGATTTCCAGAACGAAGGTGTCCCGACAGGAATATGTTCGAAGCAATTGATCGGCGTCTTAGGGAGCACGGAACATTCCAGCCTATGACTCGCGACTGGGGAAGACCTAGAACGACGAGGACACCTGCAATGGACGAGGCAATTCTTCGTGCAGTTGACGATAACCCTAATGTCAGCGTGAGAGAAGTTGCTGCTGTACAAGGTAACGTTGACCACGTCACTGTATGGAGAGTGCTACGGGAGAACCAGTTGTTTCCGTACCGTGTACAGCGTGTGCAGGCACTATCAGCAGCTGATTGGCCTCCACGGGTACACTTCTGCGAATGGTTCATCCGACAACGTGTCAATCCTCATTTCAGTGCAAATGTTCTCTTTACGGGTGAGGTTTCATTCCAACGTGATCAAACTGTAAATTTTCACAATCAACATGCGTGGGCTGACGAGAATCCGCAAGCAAATGTGCAATCACGCCATCAACACAGATTTTCTGTGAACGTTTGGGCAGGCATTGTCGGTGATGTCTCGATTGGGCCCCATGTTCTTCCACCTACGCTCAATGGATCACGTTATCATGATTTCATACGGGATACTCTACCTTTGCTGCTACAACATGTGCCTTTACAAGTGCGACACAACATGTGGTTCGTGCACGATGGAGCTCCTGCACATTTCAGTCGAAGTGTTCGTACGCTTCTCAAACAACAGATTTGGTGACCGACGGATTGGTAGAGGCGGACCAATTCCGTGGCCTCCACGCTCTCCTGACCTCAACCCTCTTGACTTTCATTTATGGGGGCATTTGAAAGCTCTTGTCTACGCAACCCCAGTACCAAATGTAGAGACTCTTCGTGCTCGTATTGTGGACGGCTGTGATACAATACGCCATTCTCCAGGGCTGCATCAGCGCATCAGGGATTCCCTGCGACGGAGGGTGGATGCATGTATCCTCGCTAACGGAGGACATTTTGAACATTTCCTGTAACAAAGTGTTTGAAGTCAGACTGGTACGTTCTGTTGCTGTGTTTTTCCATTCCATGATTAATGTGATTTGAAGAGAAGTAATAAAATGAGCTCTAACATGGAAAGTAAGCGTTTCCGGACACATGTCCACATAACATATTTTCTTTCTTTGTGTGTGAGGAATGTTTCCTGAAAGCTTGGCCGTACCTTTTTGTAACACCCTGTATAAAAACGAAACCCTTCTGTGATCGCTCGGTTGTCCATCTGTCTTTTGAGTCTGTTCGACCGTTGAGAGCCCGTTTACTCAGGAACAGTTTCGCGTATCAAGTCACATACTAAGGTCCCTAGGCGGTGTAAAAATTTTAAGCTTCTACATCAAGGCAGAGGATACGGCTATTTCTGTCATGTATTTTGACAATCGCAAACTCATTCGTCAAAACTTGTAGGGTACTTCCCGTTGAGCTAGAATCTTGAAATTTGGCAAGAAGCAAGGTTTTACGTTACAAGTAACGCTTAAAATTCTGAACATTCTTAAACTCTTAATTATATCACACGAAGAAATATCTTTTTGCCATTAGAACACACATTGTGTTCATCAGCCTTCAGTAGTATAATAGATGAACATTACCGCATGTAAAAATAAAATGTAAGTTGTAGTCATGTTTTAGTAAGTTGATAAAAATGTTTTGTTTAATCTTGTCTCTCTCCAGATTCAACTCAAGTCCCCTGCTCACGCCCGAGCTAGCGTGAGGAAGTACTGTCGATATTTTTATACCGTTTTGGAATCGCTGGGACCGATATATACATCGAAAACAGGCAAAAATCGTTTTGATTCTCGTTTCTCAGGATGGCTGAACTGTCTGCCCAAATAATTAAGTTTGTACGCGAGTTCTACTCACACTTGCCCAATCTTTCTTTTTTTACACACTACACAGTGTTTCAAAAAGGACATTACGACTTTAAAAATGTATATAAATTTATTTTGTAGGGAAATACGTCAAGTTTTTTCTACCTTAAAGATGTATGTGGCGTCCGTTGGTTATTCTGCACACATCCCATCGGAAGTCAATTTCTTCCCAAACTCGCTATACCATTGCAGGTGTAACTTGCTCAGTGGCGGCGTAAATTCTTGCTGTAAGTTCAGATGAAGAAGCCGGCAGAGGAGTTGCAAACACGATATCCTTGATGAATCCCCATAAAAAAAATAGAGTGGTGTGAGACGTGGGGGCATCACGGGCAGTCCAGTGAACTGGAAAGCGGCCACTGAGAGAATCCCGCACGTCAGCCAAGTAGTGGGGTGGTGCGCCATCTTCATCAAGTAAACGTTTCCTTGTTGGTCATCCTCACCGATATGTTGTGTCAGAAGTTGTTGTAACATATCCAGGTACACTACCCCGTTGTGGATTCTCTCACGGAACAAAAAGCGAGCGTACACAACGCTCAAAAAACGTTCAGTTTAGGGCTATCACGAACATGTTGCAGTTTGATGTGCGTTTTCACTGCCCCAAATTCTACAGTTGTGTGTTAACCTTGCCACATAACTGAAAAGTCGAATCCTTAGAAAAGATGATTCAGTCCAAGAAATGTTCATCCTCGTGTAATCGATTTCACATATCCGCACAGAAGTTCTTGCAGGCAATTTTATCGGTGTCTTTTATTGCTTGTACGATCGTCAATCTGTACGGTTTCAAATGCAAACGGTTTCTCAACCCAAACAGTCGTATGTGTGAGTTGCTGTTCGCGAGATGCATGCCGGGTACAATTCGTCGGGCTGTCGACAAAACGACACACTCGCTCAACGACGTCGTCAGATATGCTGTTTCTACAGAACATTTATGCCACTCATAAATTGTGGGCCTACTAGAGGATCTTTAGCGTACTTGGTAGAGAAATTACGCTGAACTGTTGTCGCTGACTTCAGTTCCTCAAACCGAAGCACACAGCTAGCACGCTCAGGTCCAGTGAAGGCAGCCATCTTTAACGCCACTGCCGCTAGCGCTCCTCACGGTGTGATTCGGCACTAGTAAACTACGCGAGACCAAACTTGATGTATTTCCCGTAATTGACACTACAGTCACCTTTGTAGGTACTATGAAATAATTTACATAAGTTTTTAAATTTGTTATGTCCTTTTTGAAACACCCTGTATCTACTAACAGCACAAGCAATCAAGGTCCGCCAGTAAATTCGAGGTAACAGCAAAATAACTCGACTGTCGCATCACCTAATGGGGATACTTAATTAAGTCTCAATTACGTAAGTCTGGAGGTTATTTTATTTCGAAAGAAACGATTTATGAGAACTTTTTTTGTACTTCTTAATTTCGGAAGACAAGCAACCATCGCCTGATTTTTCTGTAGCATGTGTAGTATTAACATCCTAAAATTTTAATTTCAGGTCCAATCTCACTGGATCTACGCGTATTAGAGAAGAAGCTGAAAGAGATGAAGAGAAGTTCATGGGACAGAACATTAGTCAGTCGCTGAAAAGAGCAACTTGTCCGTTTTGCTGCGCTGTAGATGGTGTGTAAGCTTTCTAAGTAATTTATCTACATATAACATACTGAATATTCCTTTTTCAGAAACTTTCTCTTTGTGTAACATGTCCGTAAGACATCGTACTCAACTGCTGAGCAATACTGCCTGTTGGTTGGTTCCATATTGCGCTTGCGAACAGTGTCGTGAAACAAAGCTTTCGTCTTAGTCAAATGCTGAATCTGAAATAATGAAAAAGAATCTAATTTTCTCCCAAAAGAAAATAATTATGTACTCACTGACAACTTCTTAACTGAAACTCACTACTGAAGTACTTTACCAAAACTACGTAATATGAAGTGCAGTGCACGATTTGAAATACCCAAAAAATAAAATACTGATCTACTCAGAAGAAAATAACTTTACCTTCACTGTTCACTGTAAACTAATCTGCTTACGTTGCGCAACAGCTGAAAATTCTGACTACCTACTGTTCGCTCACAAGAATGCAAAGTGAGATATGCCCTGAAAGAAAAGCAACCTACCTCTTGTTACATGTCTGATGTACTAACGTTCTCGAAAGCAAATTAAAATTAGCAAATACAGCAGCTAAAGAAAAATAATCTAGCAAATTTTTATTTGCTTTTCAGAAACAATCTGTGGCTGAGTGTGGAACAAGGTGCAATGCACATATGACAAAATATATGCGTTCTTGAAAAATTAAATTCTGATTGTACAGCTTCAGAAGTCTCCAACAATTACGAAATTCACTCATTACAGAAATTACAGACATTTGAACCTATTGCAGTGACATAATTAAAACAAAGAGGTCAAATTAACACTGACTGTAAATGCTGTTGCTTATCTAAGGGACAAAGACTTCCTTCAATTAATAGTTCTGACAAACAAAAATTTCATTCTTGCACGTGCACTACTTTCCTTGAAATGTTTCTCCAAAAGTCTTCTCCATCGGTATAGTCAAGGAAAATATCTTTACAAAACAAGTTTTCATCTCCATAATAAATTGTTCCAGATAATTTCTCCCAAACTCACAAATATCACATCTCCTGTAAAAACTCAACCATTCGATACCATGGACCTAATGAGAATGTCGCAGCGCTGCACAACTAATCGGAAAGCAAGCAAACCACAGATAAACTTGAACACCGAGGCGTGCTCCGCGCGCATGCATCTTTGTCCCAGTACTGCAAAGGTGAAATACTTGAAAGCAAGTTAAAATTTTACAGCTGTAGTACGACTGATATCATCAAGTGAAATTGAGAAAAAAATCCGAATTTTTTTATTATGTAAAATAGCCGATTGATTTTTTAAGAATAACATCGCAAAGTTTCGTGACCGAATTCTGGCTAGAAATATGTTTTAAAAAAGTATGTTTGGGCCTCTGCACCTGCTGCGCCCCTCTTTCTGTGCTACAGTTCACACCTTCTCTACGACAGAAACTTTTTGTTGGTTAATTTTTCGTTCTCACAATCGAAATGAACTGCAGATGAGTCTAGGAGGCTGTGAGAAAGATTAGCTTTGCTTGTTCCTTTGTTTACAACATGGCTTTTTTTAAATAGTGCTTGCTACAAACTTATTTCTGTTTTTAGTTTTCCATATATCAACAGTTTTTCCCTCGAAATGAGTCCCAACAGTGGACGCGAGTAGGGGGACGAGGTCTGTTCTACCCCACATTCCATCGTTGCCAGATGTATCCAAGATGGCGGCGATGACGTTATCCAAGATGGCGTCGTGTATACTTGGCAACAGCGCATGACGTCATTCAAGTTGTCGGATTTTGGCGGGAAGATAGGTCAATTGGGCTACCTCCATTAACCTATCCCTCCAGAAAAATTGGCGGGAAGTTCAAATTCCGACAGGATAATCTGTGACACCCCTGTTATCCTTACTAAGGAAGGAAAATGGCTGGAAAAATGTCTTTATTATTTAAACAATTTCAAGCAGGTGTGCTCCCCACCATGAGGCCCAGTCTACTTCATATTGCTGCCGCCAGAGAGCGCCACCATCACATCAGATTATTCCAACGTACCGTTATTCAAGATGGCTGCACGCAGTGTATCCACCACGTGGTGTTGGCCTAGTGCCTATCAGTGTCACGACGTTGGGTGACGACTCGAGATCGTCAGCTCTCTCTCTCGCACCGCGCCAGCTGCCTCTGTGTGCGAGACCGCTCACGTCTCAACCCCCAGCCTGGGTCTTTATACTCGCGCCGGACATAATCTTCTGTAAATATTTAAACTAAACTATGACTCGAGTACCATTATTCAATTTGCGTGGTCCAGGACACAGCTAGAGCACGCTCCCATTACGTAATCCAAGACCGTCACTCATACCAACTGTAGTCAAGTGCTGAGAGAGTCACATAGGTAACAAAAGGCGTTCACTATACTTTCAACTACCTAGTTTCAACTACTTTTCAAGGTTCAGACTGCCACCTCTTCCTAGGAACCGGCGCCGAGTTTGAATTCTGGCTGTAAAGAAAGGTCACTTGGGCTTTTGCCACCAACCTAAGAAAATTGTTTGCAAAGGAAGTTCACCGCCACTAACCTAAGCCTCCAGGGCGCAACCTCTTCCTAGGGGTTCCTGGTAAAAGGACTCAGCCCATACTAGGCTGATGGTGAGAGTAAGGAATGTACTTTATTTATTTGGGAGCGAGAGTACACCAAAGGACGCCACGGTGACACCAGCTGATGACGCAAGTACAGTTATCCATGATGGCGGCAAACAGTGTGTTCTCCACGAGGTCTAGTACTCAGTACCACCAGCAGAGGACGCTGTCGTCCGTTTCCTGGTGTAGACCGAGATGGTTAGGGAAAATGGTGGCAAGATGTCTCAGCCTGCTCTGGGCTGCTGGGGAGAGTAAGGATTGACTGCACTCTATTTATTTTGAAACAACTTATTTAATGATAGAGTATATCTATCACACTATTACAAAAGATCCACCCTGATGTGCCTGGGGTCATGTTGCACAGCGCACAGATACACAACCAACTGGTAATTTCAGTACACAGTAGCAACCTGCTCCTAAATAATTCTTCACACTGATGTGTAGACACACTCACACTCCATACTCGTAAACTGTCCAAATAGCGCATAGCACGGCCTACAGAGCCACTCGCGAAATAATGCAATCAATGCGCGCAAGCACAGTCCACCGCCCCCTGTCCAGTAGAGGCAGCGATAAGTGACGCATCAGTCAGATGTCGAACCACGCAAAGGCCCCTGCTCAGCTTCCGCAAGCATGAGGTGGTGGCACCCCCATTCATACGTAACACCTGAGAAATCGATGATGACGTGGTCGCACGTACGGTCGACACGGCTGTCAGCTGCCAAAGCACTCGCAGACTGCCACAGCCCCCGCGAAGTGAGGCAGCCGCAGCTCGGGTCCCACGTGCTCTGTCACAGTCCCCGAGCCGGCGTCGTTCAACACTGGAGAAAGTTGCATCCCTCTATAGAGACACGGTTATACTGTCATAGCACTCCAAAGCGCATTCACACCAGTCTCATGTTCGAGGCATCTCCGGGCGCCACTTGTGTTTACCATTGAAGGCAGAATAGCAAAGAGCGTGTTGACACATGCGTTCAACCACACGTACCTGCCCCAGTGTCACTGACACATCGCCATCTAAAACATTCTCAATTTAATTCTTACGACACACAGTTTTGTGAAAAAAATATATAGCAGCCAAGTCCAGCTCTCCGTAAATTTATAGTTCCCCAGAAACAGTTAATGCTCTTCAATTCTCAAACACATAAATCATCAAAGTATACGAGACAGCACTGTACATATCTCCATCACCTCGAGCACAGTGTTTAATTTACGCTCTATCAGTGTATGGGAGTCACAGAGCATTCTCGCCGTTTAGGGTAAAAGACCATCCTCACACCGTCACTGACCAACCAGCCCGCCAGCACAGTTAGCGAATTAATCTGCAACCGACCAAAAGAAGACCTCTACACTCCACGTCTCTTTTCGTCCACGATTAATTACAGGGAAAATCAAATATGGGCTGACGTATGATTTATATTAAGGAGGGCGCTGTGAGTAGGGTAGTTAAAAAATGGTTCAAATGGCTCTGAGTACTATGGGACTTAACTTCTGAGGTCATCAGACCCCGAGAACTTAGTACTACTTAAACCAAACTAACCTAAGGACAGCACACACATCCATGCCCGAGGCAGTATTCGAACCCGCGACCGTAGCGGTCGCGCGGTTCCGGACTGTAGCGCCTAGAACCGCTCGGCCACGCCGGCCGGCAGTAGGGTAGTCCAGGCAGTTGTGTTAAGTGAAGTCCCAGCGTGGTGCGGTGGACAGCACAGCTGCCTGGTCAGCATCCACTTCACGGACGACATCTCACGCACGACGACTCCTTACTGTCGCAGCCTCAGCCAGCACATCCGTGCTGGACTTGTGGCTCATCGTCTTCCTGTATTGGACCTTCATCAACGGGCCGAATCTGTTAACGTCTATCGTGCAAACAATACCGAAGCCCACACACATAGCTCTGACAAGGGAACCTCCCCATCGCACCCCCCTCAGATTTAGTTATAAGTTGGCACAGTGGATAGGCCTTGAAAAACTGAACACAGATCAATCGAGGAAACAGGAAGAAGTTGTGTGGAACTATGAAAAAAATTAGCAAAATATACAAACTGAGTAGTCCATGTGCAAGATAGGCAACATCAAGGATAATGTGAGCTCAGGAGTGCCGTGGTCCCGTGGTTAGCGTGAGCAACTGCGGAATGAGGGGTCCTAGATTCAAGTCTTCCCGCGAGTGAAAAGTTTACCTTTTCATTTTCAGACAATTATCAAAGTTCTGACACTCACACATAATCAACTTCGCTCTCCAAAATTCCAGGACATGTTCAGATTTGCTTCGACATATTCAGGATTTGACGGTCTACACACGGAAAAATTTGAAAACGTTAAAAATATATGTTTTTACAGAGAACAGGGAAAACTGTACGACTGTGAAACTGTTGCATTCATTTGTTGAAGTTTATGTGAAAAACTCTTGTGTTTTCATCATTTTTTTGGGAGTGATAATCACATCCACAAGAAAACCTAAATCGGGCAAGGTAGAAAAATCCATTTACCCATTCGCCAAGTGTAGAAGTTAGGTGGGTCGACAACATATTCCTGTCATGTGACGCACATGCCGTCACCAGTGTCGTATAGAATATATCGGACGTGTTTACCTGTGGAGGAATCGGTTGACCTATGACCTTGCGATTTTTTGGAGCTATTTCAACGATCGTCATTGCGCTATTGTGAAGAACCCTAAGTACAGTCAATACTATTCGAACTTCTTGCGGAGCACCTTCCACGATTCTCCCAGATGGATTATTCATCGCAGGAGATAACTTTGATACGTTCAGACAACGGGGTACATACACGGCTGGCGGCATCCGTGTGCCCCATTTGCGTGCTTTGTTAATTTTTCTTTATTTCGGACATAAATTATGGAAAGGGCGGATTTATTTTTTGTCAATAAGTAACTGAATATTGTCCTATGGCCATTTACCCCTTTCCCCGCCTTCTTAAATCGTTGCTTCAGTTTCTATCTTCATCGAAGATGAATTTGAAACTCAGAATGTCTCCAGGAAAATGTACTTCCATCAGATCAAATGTTGTTTGTTTCATAAAATCCGCGAAAAGATAAGACGCAAATATCTTAATGGCGGGAACGAATTTATTAGTCAGAAGAATCTGTAATTATTGGTCCGCTACGTATAGCGCGATGCGTCACTGTGGTGCGAAAAGTATGCTTTTTTTTTATTTATTTAGCGTATGGCTAATACAGACATATCATGAAATTACATATACATATGTACATATTGACACACAAGAAACTTAAGTTTGTCTTTACAACTGAATATCCAGTCCTTCAATCCAGCGCACTGCATCTGGAGTTGCTAGCAGGAAGTCCTCTTTGGCGCCGTGATACGCTCGAATCCTGCGTTCAGTGACAATGTGGTGAACAGTCTGGTACGGAGCCCCACAGTAACAGGCTGGATCAGGCAGCTTCTTCCACTTAAACAGAGCATCCCTGCATCGGCCATGGCCGGTACGGGTTATGTTGAGAGTAGTCCAGGTCTTTCGTGGTAGGTCGAATCCACTCGGAAGTTTAGCACCTGAGAAGATGTTATGCAGGTGCACATCTGTCACTGCTTCCCACCGACCTTTCCATTGTTCAAGAGGTTTGAAATTCTTAGCATCCAAACAGGTGCACAATACTCAGCACTTGAGTATACCGAGCCCAGAGCTGAAGTTCGCAGGATGGTTGCTCAAGATCCCCAGGTAGTTCCGCATAGCTTATGGAGGATGTTGTTTCGAGTCCTCAGCTTTTGAGCTAAGTTAAGAAGGTGTTGTTTGAAGCATAGTCTACGATCCAGGATGACAGCAAGATATTTTGGGTTCCAGTTGTGACGAAGAATTCTGCCTCTGAAACTTACCTCCAGTTTTACGTGCGCCAACTGGTTATTTAGATGGAAGCAACACACTTCTGGTTTACTCATACTGGGTTGGAGTCTCCAGATTTTGAAGTAATTGTCTAATGCAGACAGGTCATTGGCTAAAATCTCTTCTGTTGTCTTCATTTTCTGGTGTTTGACGGCTAGAGCCAGGTCATCGGCACAGCAGTATTTTCTGGACGAAGTGTCAGGTCGATCAGATAGATATAGGTTGAACAGTAAGGGTGGGAGAACTGATCCTTGAGGCAATCCGTTATTCAGCTTCCTCTCCTTACTTATGTTGCTTCCAGTGATTACCTGGAACTTCCGATCACTTAGCATGCTGTTAATCAGTCGAGCCATTGTTCTGCAGGGTATGATGCGGAGAAATTTGTAGATAAGGCCTTCCCTCCACACAGTGTCGAAGGCGGCAGTTAGATCAACAAATGCCACAGACGTTTTCTGCTTCATGTGGTATCCTGACTCTATGAAGGATGTGAGAGACAATACTTGGTCGCAGCAGCTACGCCCTGGTCTGAAGCCTGCCTGATCAACTGGAACGTTCTCTAAGATAGCGGTACTTATTCTGTTATATATTAGCCTTTCAAAAAGCTTGTAGCAGCAGCTAAGTAGGGCAATGGGGCAATAGCTTTATACCTTGTTGCTGGGTTTGCCAGGTTTCAGAACAGATATTATCTTCGCCTTTTTAAACTCCAGTGGAAGTTGACCAGTCAGCAGGATGTCAGTGAAGAATTCTGCCAGCCATTTCTTAGCTTTTCCTCCCATATGGATCAGGAATTCTGGGTGGACACCATCGAATCCAGGCGCCTTAAGAGGTTTGAGGTCCTTCAGTCCAGTCTGAAACTATGAAGGGATGGGTGTACTCAGATGAGGGAGATGCCTTCTTTTTCAGGTCACGAAGCTGTCGTCTGATATGTCTTGTATGTTTCTTGTCAGGAGGTACTCTTGAGGTGGTAATGATGTGGGAAGCAATGTGGTCTGGTGTTACTTCGGAATTTTTTCTGCATGCTGGCGCACTTCCTCCCAGATTTCTCAGAAGACTCCATGCTTTCCTGCTCGAGTGGGTAAAGTCCATAGTTTTGACTGTTCCTGCCCATTTCTGCCTCCGAGACATGTCCAAACTGGACAATAGTTCCGTAGCTATCTCTGGGTCACCACTTTGCTGGAAGTATTGGTACAGTGTTTCACTTTCATCATTCCATCCTCGAACATATTCTTTTCGGTATCCTCTTGGCATACACTTTTTAGCTGTTGCTGTTACTGCACCAATGAAGCGCTGATAGTTATTATGTGATGGAGGTATCCATCGAATGGTCTTATGCAGTTCCGTTGAAAACTTCATCCAGTCGGCTTTCTGGAAATCCCATCGAGCATGCGGAGTTGATCGTATGACAGGAACAGTACAGCCAATTTGTATTATTACAGGTCTGTGTTGGCTGTGAGGAAAGGCATCTATCACTTTCCTTGTGGTGCTGATGGGAAAGCCAGTTTCGTTGCAGCTAACAAAGCATAAGTCAGGATTTGAATCCTTGTCCCAAGCAGCTGACCTGAAAGTGCCTTGATCTTTGGCATCAAACACTAGATGAAGATTATTCTCTTCGATCCATTCTGCAAGCATGCTCCCATTTTCATCATTTTGAGAGTACTTCCAAAGTTCGTGGTGACTATTGAAGTCTCCTATGTAAATTGCAGGATGTTCTGCTGTGTGTAGGACAAAATCGGGCCATGTTGTTTTGGGTGGTTTGTAAACATTTGTAATAGTAACGCCGTGCAATTGTATGACAACTGTATGTATGCATCTCAACGCTACTGTTTGCATGGAAGAGCAATGTTTCTTTAAATGGATCGGATTTCCATCAGCAAACTCTGAGAAACAATCGCAGGTTCGTTTGCTGAGCACGCAGTATGCACTTAAAAGTCGTCGGCACACGGACCGTGCATTTGAGCGTTGAGCGTGCCGAGTTTCTGACGTCATAGCATGGAATAGCACGTTCGGGAGTCTTTCTGAACGTGCAGAGCAACATCTGGCTTGTCAGATATTACGAGCGTGCGTCTGAGCGTTGACCAATGAGATTGCACAACGCCGCCTACGTCACACGCACGCCGTCTCCCTTCAGTACAGAGTTGTGTGGCGCCACATTGGCATTCATTTCAAGCCTATATGTATATATGCCGTTTCTGAGTACCAGCAAATTGAGAATCACTGGAAAATCCGTTGTTAGTTGTCTGATTTGTTCCAACAAAATAATTAGAAACATCATATTCGTGGCAAAAGAATTATTGTAACTTGCGTATTATGAGAGTAGGCTATTTGAAGGCAGCGACACACTGAAGATCCACCCAAAACGCATTGTCCTTGGTACAATGTGTTATAATTAAATTTCAATTAGTAACATAATTATGTACGATTAACGTTTCTAGCAGGGGTAACACAATATGATTTCACACAAAGAACATGGGGTTGCATTAGTGTAATGAGTAGCGTCTTGATACTGTAAAGAGTTTTTGTTGGGGCGGTGGTTCGCGTCGTAGCACTTCCAATTTTTTTTTCGTAACATTCGGGTTTTTATTAGATTCTGATACTTCATTATTAGTTTAATGTAAGTATATACTACAATATTTGATGTTATGTAAATATAAGTTCACCTTTTTTTGAGGGGTGACTTGTTCGATTGGCTTAATCTACAGGACAGCTTGCGATACCTGTATAAAGATATTTTGCTCGTTTTAAGCTTCGTAATTCACGTGTTGCAAAGATTCTGCTACTGGGTAGGAACAGTGATCATGTAAGACTGACCTTGGGGTTTTACTAAAATGTGGGAACGATGAAATAATGTTTATCTTATGCGGAGAAGTATTCCAAATTTGTACCGCACTGTTTGTAATGGTACTTTTATAAGTCTGTGCCCTTATTGATTGGACATGCTACTTTCCTTTTCGTGGACGATGGAGAATATGTGCGTTTTGATATAGTTAATGTGGGAATTTTACGCGCGCCCATTGAGTAAACAGTGTGATTTACGAACTAGAAACATCCCTCAACTGCCGCTGGAGTCCGTTGCGATCGCGTATTCCACGTTGGGGCCCACGTACCGTGTGCACAAGTCGCATCGGTCCTGAGCGTTCAGCAGCACGTTGAACTTGGCACGCTCGGCGTTAACGTTCGACAGCACGGCCCGTGTGGCGACGGCTTAAGGCTGCAGCAGTGGCCGTAATTACGAACGCCGACGTCCACTACACTCCTGACAAACACATTGCGTAAAGTTCTCACCTGTTTGCAGCCACTGTGAGCAATCCACCGTTACTGTACCGTGGGCGCTGCGCGAGTAGTGAACGACACGCTCGACTCGGAGACGACACAGGGTTTTGCACGGCCGCCATCACGCCGTACCAGCGACCAATGAAAAATCAGGCCAATCGGAAAGCGCTATGTTCCACCCATGTGCGTGCAAACCTGAGTTGATTTCCAGACTGGAAACAGGTAACCGTCTAAGGCACTGCTGCTTCTTTGAAAATTTGCATCCTTATACGTGAAAAATGTTTCCTCCGAAAATTATATTTCTTTGCTATAATTGTACTTGTTTGTGAAAATTATGTGTAGCGTCTTTTTCGTATTGGTGTTTCATAGAGTGAAATCAGATAACCTATGCGTGTGTGAAGTGAAATCTGAAGCGTCTAGACTAGTTTCTACCATAAAATGTTTGGTGTACTTTACAGTGTAGTGGTAAAAACAAGCCGTATGTTGTAAATACTATCAAATAGGCGCCAAAAATATATATGAGGCGCAGTGTAAACGCATGACACTGTATGAAAGATTGTTATTTTTCGTCGTAATGTTTGACACAGTATTTACACATGGCTTACTTATCGTACGTCGATGTATTAGTTGTATCAAATGTTTCTACATTTTGATTTAGATGTTTGGTTAAAAAATTGTTCTGTTACCAAATGTAGGCTTCAGTCACGTAAACTGGACATCCTAAAATTGCTTAAAGTGAACTAATTTTTTTACGCTTGAAGTCCCTTGCTGATTCCAAGAGGGTAATAGGAACGGTCGATCAAAGAAAGTGGAGTTTGTCTAAAATGACTAAAGCAATTGATGTAGTTAAAAACCGGTTAGTTGGAAGAAGTTAGTGAGCAGTGTAATGTTCCGAAAACAATTCTTACAACAGTGTCCAATAAGAAGCACAGCAGCCTCAAGAAGCAGCAAAAACATAAAGATTGGTGAAGATTTTGAAAAAGAGCTGGTTTAATATTGTCTTGCTATGGAAGGTTCTTACTTCATGCTTACTCGCAATGACTCGTGAAGCATGTTTTAGTTTTCAGGGTTCCGAACCCTTATAGTATCTCCTGCAGTCCGTCTGTCCAGGTCTACGCTCCATTGCCGACGGAAAAAATTGAAGCTTCTACGTCAATTCAGTCAAAGGATACGGCGATTTGTGTGACATATTCCGATGCTCGTAAACTCACTCATCAAAACGTGCAGGTTTCTTGCCAATGACCCATAATCAACAAATCTGGCAGGAAGCAAGGTTTCACAGTAGAACCAAAGTAAAAAAACACGAACACTGTAAATTTGTAATTATATGAGACGAAAAAAGTGTTCGTTTTTTGTCATTTGCTATGTGTCTGCGCTTCGTCTTTCTGCTAACACCCCTTTTTCTCAGGACGTATGAAGAGAAATTTGTGCCACATACTAAAGTCCATGCTCCTTTGGCTGTATAATTAACGTTACCTTCTAAGCCAATGGAATCAGAAGGTACGTCTATTTATGTCGGGTATTTTGATACGAACTTTCTCATCAGAACGTACAGGCTATTTTCCGCAGACGTAGAATCATGAAAATTGCCGAGAAGCAAGGTTTCACAATACAAGTAGAGCAAAAAATCAGAACATTGTGAATTTGTTGTTTTTTCATTTTTTGTCATTTGTCCTCTGTCTGTTGGCGCACCTGTTGAGAGCGTGAAGAGGCAGACGTAGCGAGGTCAAATCTACGTCAGCCACGCTGAGGTCCGTAGGCTCTTGGCGGTGTAATAAATGTACGCTTCTAAGTCAATGCAACCAGAAGATACGACCAATTATGTCACATTATTTGATACTCGCAAACACACTCATCAAATTCTACACTGTACTTTCGTTGATACAGTATCATGAAATTTGACGAGAAGCGAGATTGCACAGTACAAGTAAACGAAAAAATACGATAATTGTTATTTTTTAATTAAGGATGTAGAGGCTTATCTCACGAGGGGTAAGATAGATACTGCCTACAGGAAAATTAAAGAGACCTTTGGAGAAAAGAGAACCACTTGCATGAATATCAAGAGCCCAGATGGAAACTGTGGTGTCACCACACTTGCTAGGTGGTAACCTTTAAATGGGCCGCGGTCCGTTAGTATACGTCGGACCCGCGTGTCGCCACTGTCAGTGATTGCAGACCGAGCGCCGCCACACGGCAGGTCTAGAGAGACTTCCTAGCACTCGCCCGTTCTACAACCGACTTTGCTAGCGATGGGTCACTGACAAAATACGCTCTCGTTTGCCGAGACGATAGTTAGCATAGCCTTCAGCTACGTCATTTGCTACGACCTAGCAAGGCGCCATTTTCAGTTACTATTGATTTTGTAAATAATGTACAGACAAGAGCTACGTTCAACATTAATGGATTAAATTTAAGTATTCCACCATTTACCTCCTTTTTTCTGAAGTCTAAAGTCCTTGTCCTGTTCCAGACCTCACGCCAGCCTGCGTGAGTTTAAACGCGTGCCTTTCGGCTTCCTCTAACATCAGTGGGTTGGCTCTCCTGCCAGCCCACAACAGAAACCCAGTTCTAAGCAAAGAAGGGAAAGCAGAAAGGTGGAAGGAGAATATAGAGGGTCTATACAAGGGCGATGTACTTGAGGACAATATTATGGAAATGGAAGAGGATGTAGATGAAGATGAAATGGGAGATATGATACTGCGTGAAGAGTTTGACAGTGCACTGAAAGACCTAAGTCGCAACAACGCCCCGGGAGTAGACAACATTCCACTAGAGCTACTGACAGCCTTGGGAGAGCCAGTCCTGACAAAACTCTACCATCTGGTGAGCAAGATGTATGAGACAGGCGAAATACCCTCAGACTTCAAGAAGAATATAATAATTACAATCCCAACGAAAGCAGGTGTTGACAGATGTGAAAATTACCGAACTATCAGTTTAATAAGTCACAGCTGCAAAATACGAACGCGAATTCTTTACAGACGAATGGAAAAACTAGTAGAAGCCGATCTCGGGGAAGATCAGTTTCGATTCTGTAGAAATGTTGGAACACGTGAGGCAATAATGACCCTACGACTTATCGTAGAAGAAAGATTAAGGAAAGGCAAACCTACGTTTCTAGCATTTGTAGACTTAGATAAAGCTTTTGACAATATTGACTGGAATACTCTCTTTCAAATTCTAAAGGTGGCAGGGGTAAAATACAGGGAGCGAAAGGCTATTTACAATTTGTACAGAAACCAGATGGCAGTTATAAGAGTCGAGGGACATGAAAGGGAGGCAGTGGTTGGGAAGGGAGTGAGACAAGATTGTAGCCTCTCTCCGATGCTATTCAATCTGTATATTGAGCAAGCAGTAAAGGAAACAAAAGAAAAGTTCGGAGTAGGTATTAAAATCCATGGAGAAGAAATAAAAACTTTGAGGTTCGCCGATGTCATTGTAATTCTGTCAGAGACACCAAAGGACTTGGAACAGCAGTTAAACGGAATGGACAGTGTCATGAAACGAGGATATAAAATGAATATCAACAAAAGCAAAACGAGGATAATTGGATGTAGTCGAATTCAGTCGGGTGATGCTGAGGGAATTAGATTAGGAAATGAGACACTTAAAGTAGTAAAGGAGTTTTTCTATTTGGGGAGCAAAATAACTGATGATGGTCCAAGTAGAGAGGATATAAAATGTAGACTGGCAATGGCAAGGAAAGCGTTTCTGAAGAAGAAAAATTTGTTAACATCGAGTATTGATTTAAGCATCAGGAAGTCGTTTCTGAAAGTATTTGTATGGAGTGGATGCATGTATGGAAGTGAAACGTGGACGATAAATAGTTTAGACAAGATGCGAATAGAAGCTTTCGAAATGTGGTGCTACAGAAGAATGCTGAAGATTAGATGGGTAGATCACATAACTAATGACGAGGTATTCAATAGAATTGCAGAGGAGTTTGTGGCACAACTTGACTAGAAGAAGGGATCGGTTGGTAGGACATGTTCTGAGGCATCAAGGATTACCAATTTAGTATTGGACGGTAGCGTGGAGGGTAAAAATCGCAGAGGGAGACAAAGAGATGAATACGCTAAACAGATTCAGAAGGATGTAAGTTGAAGTAGGTACTGGGAGATGAAGAACCTTGCACAGGATGGAGTAGCATGGAGAGCTGCATCAAACCAGACTCAGGACTGAAGACAACAACAACAACAACATCACAAGAAAAAACACTTGTTTCGTTATTTCTTATCCGACGTCAGACTTTAAATTAAAACATTCTCGAAAATCTTGCAATCCCTGGGACGGATATCTTTCCAGTAGCGATATCGACAAAAATGGCTGACACTCTCGGCTCCTGGAATGGATGAACTGTGACGCGTCAGAAGGTGCAGTACAGACGACGGAGGTGAAATCTGGTTTCGGAGGACAGAGCGGATCAGGTTGTGGAAAGGGGCCGAGGTCAGTTACTGTTAGCTTTACAAGAACACACACCACTGTATTCTTCAGACCGATGCACAGTTTTCTGCTTAAAACAGCAAAGATCAATTCAGGGCTGAGGGCCAAGTAACTTCTCCAGAAAGTGTAAATGATTGCTTTTAAAACATCAGGGTTTATAGTGATGGCTGAAGGCCTTGCTTAAGTAAAGTTACATTATCTTCTCGGCTAAAGGCCGAAATAATATTTCAGGTCAGCCAAGGAACTTGTTTAAAAGCAAAGCATTTATTAATTCCGGCTAAAGGCTATATTAAGGAGAATTCGAGTTAATTCTTCGGCTGAAACCCAATTTAAAAATATTTTCTTTTCATAACAAGATCGAGACTTTAAAGATAAGCCTTCACAGTACAACAGATAAAACATCTTAAGAAAAGTTGAAGTATCTTGTCGGCTGAAGGCCCGAGCAATTACTCAAGAATAATTAAAGACAACCTTAAGATAAACATTCACAGAACACGGCTGAAGGTCGTATCGAGAATTCAAAATAGTAGAAGAGAAACCTTACAGAGAAGGATTTACATATTAAAGGCACAGATTCTGAAACGAACACGGCTGAACGCCTAAATACAGAGCAACAAGAATTTTAAGTGGAACACGGCTGAATGCCTAATCTTAAAGTTGTTATGGAGTTCGGCTGAAGGTCATATACTAAATATAAAACAGATAATATTATTACATGGCGGAAGGCCTGGCGCAGTACCTGCAACCATATTAAATGACAATCACAAACGACAAGCAGTGGTGCTTAGAAGTCTTCCAAGGGTCGGCCTGGGGAGGAGGACCTGACCACAGCCAGGGTGAGACAGGCAGCCAGGAGTGACACTGAACAGGCGGCTGACGAACTCACCGACCGCCTAATCAGTTCCCTTCCGCCGGCCGGGGTGGCCGAGCGGTTCTAGGCGCTACAGTCTATACCGCGCGACCGCTACGGTCGCAGGTACGAATGCTGCCTCGGCCATTGCTGTGTGTGGCATGTACTTAGATTAGTTAGGTTTAAGTAGTTCTTAGTTCTAGGGGACTGACGACCACAACAGTTAAGCCCCACAGTGCTCAGAGACATTTGAAACATGTTCCCTTCCACGCCACCGGGAGCACGACAACTGAAGGTACCGGGAAAGTCGAGGATCGAGGATCGCAGCAGGATTATGTCTCAATAATTGACGTAGAAACGCAGTCGAGGCAGAATAAACACTCGAAGAGAAAAAGAGAACGACACCGAGCTGTCGAACTGCACGCCGTGCCGGGCAGCACCGACACGGCGAGGAAAACACGCTGCCGCCAAACTACGCTAAAGCCGTCGGCACACGGACCGTGTATCCGAACGTTGAGCGTGCCGAGTTTCTGACGTCATAGCGTGGAATAGCACGTTCGGGAGTCTTTACGAACGTGCAGAGCAATATCTGGCGTGTCAGATATTCTGAGCGTGCGTCTGAGCGTTGACCAATGAGATGGGACAACGCCACCTACGTCACACGCACGCCGTCTCCCTTCAGTACAGAGTTGTGAGGCGCCATATTGGAATTCATTTCAAGCCTATACGTATATATGCCGTTTCTGAGCACCAGCAAATTGAGAATCACTGGAAAACCCGTTGTTAACTGTGTGATTCGTTTCAATAAAATAATGAGAAACATCATATTCGTGGCAAAAGAATTATTGTAACTTGCGTATTATGAGAGTAGGCTATTTGAAGGCAGTGACACACTGAATATCCAGCCAAACGCATTGTTTTTGGCACAATTTGTTACAGTAAAAATTCAATTAGTAACATAATTATCTACGACTAACGTTTCCAGCAATGGCTAACACAATACGATGAGGTGCACGAACTGTGCTGTCGGTTTAGTCTAATGAGCAGCGTCACTATCCATTTATGAGTTCTCTGCTGGGGCAGTGGTTCGCGTCCTAAGACTTCCAAATTTTTTTTCCTAACATTCGCTTTTTTATTACGTTCTGATATTTTGTTATTAGTTTAATATAAGTATATGCTATAGTATCTGACGTTATGTAAATATAAGTTCACCTTCTTTTTGAGGGGTGACTGTTGGATTGGCTTAATGTATGGGACAGCTTGCGCTACTTGTATAAAGATATTTTGCTCCTTTTTCTTTTACGCTTCGTAACTTGCATGTTGCAAACATTCTGCTACTGGGTAGGAACAGTGACCAAGTAAGATTGACCTTGGGGTTTTACTAAAATGTGGGAATGGTGAACTAATGTTTATCTTATGTGAAGAAGTATTGCAAATTTGTACCGCACTATTTGTAATGGAACTTTTATAAGCCTGTGTCCTTATTGATTGAACATGGTACTTTCCTTTTCGTGGGCGATGGAGGAAATGTGCGTTTTAATAGAGCTAATGTGGGAATTTTACGCGCGCCCATTGAGTAAACAGTGTGATTTACGAACTAGAAACATCCCTCAACTGCCGCTGCAGTGCGTTGCGATCGCGTATACCACGTTGGGGCCCACGTTCCGTGTGCACAAGTCGCATCGGTCCTGAGCGTTCAGCAGCACGTTGAACTCGGCGCGCTCGACGTTCACGTTCGACAGCACGGTCCGTGTGCCGACGGCTTAACGGTCAGGGCAGGTAACCTGAACGTTAACGGCCACGAGGCAGAAGATACCGCTAGTGCACTTCACTAGTAAAGTATAATCATTTCGAAGGTTAAACACCGTACAAGGAGACGGCTGCAAAATTTTGCCGCCTCCGACACAGCGTCACGTTGCTGCTTGCGGCGACGGCCCGGGATGCGACAGCCGGCAAGCGACGGAGAGATGTCGCGACGGCCGAGCTTTCGTGACAGGTTCACTCACAAGGGAACCTCCCCATCGCACCCCCCTCAGATTTAGTTATATGTCGGCACAGTGGATAGGCCTTGACAAACTGAACGCAGATCAATCGAGAAAACAGGAGGAAGTTCTGTGGAACTATGAAAAAAATAAGCAAAATACACAAACTGAGTAGTCCATGCGCAAGACAGGCAGCATCACGGATAATATGAGCGCAGGGGCGCCGTGGTCCAGAGGTTCCCAGCCGCGCCGGCGCTGGAATTTTCGGATTTCTCTACCCTGGCCTCCACCTCCGCCCGGGCATGTGGAGCACGCCGGGAACCCTCGTGGGGTTCGTGCTTCGGATCCCACGTCGAGCTCACTCAAAGACTAACAACAACACCCAGCCGGCACGGTAGCTCAGAGTGTTCGGTCAGAGGGTTAGCTCCCTCTGTAATAGAAAAACTGAGCTAATAGATCAACAACGAACTTGAACGGATGTCTTACGACGTCCGCCCCGAGCAGATGCAACGAAGCAAACGAGTAAAAAAAATAAAATAAAATAAAATAAAAAATAAAAAAAAGTTTGCGTGAGCAGCTGCGGAACGAGAGGTCCTTGGTTCAAGTGTTCCCTCGAGTGAAAATTTTACTTTCTTTATTTCACGCAAAGTTATGATCTGTCCGTTCGTTCATTGACGTCTCTGTTCACTGTAATAAGTTTAGTGTCTGTCTTTTGCGACCGCACCGCAAAATCGTGCGATTAGTAGACGAAAGGACGTGCCTCTCCAATGGGAATCGAAAACATTTGATCGCAAGGTCATAGGTCAACCGATTCCTGCACAGGAAAACACGTCCGATATATTCTATACGACACTGGTGACGGCTTGTGCGTCACATGACAGGAATATGTTGTCGACCCACTTAACTTGTACACTTGGCTAATGGGTAAAAAGATTCTTCTACCTTGCCCGATTTAGGTTTTGTTGTGGATGTGATAATCACTCCCAAAAAGTGGTGAAAACATAATAGACGGACAGATAATAATTGTCTGAAAATAAAAAATTGAAGTTTTCACTCGAGGGAAGACTTGAAACAAGGACCTCTCGTTCCGCAGCTGCTCACGCTGACCACGGGACCACGGCGCTCCTGAGCTCACACTATCCTTGATGTTGCTTATCATGCGCATGGACTACTCAGTTTGTATATTTTGCTTATTTTTTCATAGTTCCACACAACTTCCTCCTGTTTCCTCGATTGATCTGTGTTCAGTTTTTCAAGGCCCGTCCACTGTGCCAACTTATAACTAAATCTGAGGGGGGTGCGATGGGGAGGTTTCCTTGTCAGTACTCAACTGCGTACGCCGGTGCGGTGGGCTACGAACTCGGCAGTGCTCGCTGGCGCCACACAACTCCGACAGCGCGTGCACCGGCCCGAAGACGCGCCGCAGACACTTCCTCGCTGCTCCGCCGCAACCGACCGACTGCTCACACCCGGAAATGGTCCAAATATCAAACACACGTCGGCTGGTGAGACGACTGACCGACGGTCGTTCCCGCTCCAGTCTTCTTCAGTCAGACAGTCCCCGCGTGTCGCCAAGTACTAGAGAGCCTGTATTCGTACAGAGTGGCCACAGGTGAAGTTGGCCGTGGTTGGTTGATTAGCTTTGGCGCCATTTTTCTGCCAAACGTCTCTCGCGCTTCCTATGTTCGCCGTGCTTTTGAGCTGAATTGAAGTTCAGAGGACTTTTGGAAACGATTAAAAGGTATTAGAATTATTGAGAGACTTTTTATGCGTTGTGCATGCATGTTCGATGTCGGTGTATATCGTTTTTTAAGCTCTTACTGCTTCAACAGTTCGTGCATACTGGTAGCATCACAAGCTTTTCTGAAGCCAATATCTGACAGTCCTTGCTGGAAACGGAAAGTTCCTGTAATTGTTGTGCCACGCTCATTCGACTTTATAGCGTCAAACTTTATTTCGTTCCGAATCAGAACAGTAGGCATTACTTTGGTTTCAGTGTTATTATTGCCTGACTGTTGACGCTGGCACGTTTTGCGCAGTTGTCCCGGTTGTTGAAACATTATTCGCAGTGAATAATTGTAGGTTCTCTTGAAGACAATTTTTAAGAGACTTACTGCTTACTGCTTACTGTGGCGTAGAAGGGATACGGTAGTTTTCTTGTTTTATTTGGTCGTTACTACAGTAGCCTACATTACCTGATTTTTGTTATCTTTTTCATGCGCGCGCGTGTGTGTGTGTGTGTGTCAAAGTCGTAAGCAGTTGTTTACTTGTGACATGCAAAAACTTTGAAGACGTGACAAGAAGTACTAATACGTCTCTCACTTTTTGCATGTCACAACTAAACAATTGCTTACGACTATCATTCATCTGACGTAATGCAGGTACATTAAATCACTAGCGTTATGCACTTCCGATACAAAACAAATGGTATACACTATATTTTTTTTATTTATGTTACTTTCATTTCCAATATGTCTAGTAAACGAACTTTAAAGGAGATAAAAGCAAGTAACGAATAATTTTTACAGCCACTGAATCAAGTTTTCACGTGCTGAACGTAGTAGGCTACTGTGAGTATACTATAGGTGTAAAGAAAGGCATTTTAGGAATGATTTCGCCCTGTTGTCTTGTGCTTTTGATTCGGTGAGCGTGTACTCCACTACTGGCCATTCACAGGTCCACACGTCACCGGCGCTCCGTGCCCGACGCACCTTCGTCCCCGACTGCTGCTCCGTGCGAGACTGACACGCGACGACGCGCAAATACTAACGGTCGCCGCAGAGATTGTACGACAGAACACTTATCGATAACCGCTGCTGCTGCCACTCATGGGCCGGTAAGCCAGAAACTTAGTGACGCCAGTAAATGGAATAAGAAACGAGGCGGCACTACACTAAAAGAAGATGACAAACAATAAACGGAATCAACACGAGCCGAGCACGGCTGATGTAGTATCAGTTAAACGAGGTCTAAAATGGCGGTGCGTTAGCGGAGCTGTCATTTGTACTCAGGTGCTAGATTTCAGAAGGTTTCCGACGTGATAGACGTTGCGAATTGTGTACATAGTCCCGCGTAGTCAGCGCGTACACAACTTCCCCACTAGAGCGCGCCCCGCTAAGCACAACAGCGCAGGCGCAGCGCTCGTCCGTCTCCGCACTACGAGATGGCGCTGCCTTAGAGACGGACCAAATTCTGCTTCCGCCGATCTCCGTATTAATATGTAACGCAGCCAATGAGATTGCTGCTAACGTAGAACCTTTTCTCCTCGTGGATCACTCTCGCGCAGTGATACATGGACGATCGAGGTATTATAACGAGTGTACAGACCTCCGATTAGTCAGTCTGCATTAGTCTGTACCTAATAAGATTACCATATTCCTGTACATAGCGAAACCTACTGTACTTCGACGTGAACCATGCTGCAATTTAAGTCACTAATCTACGTAACTTGATTCTGGATGCTGTTTGCAACTGACAATCTGAAGTTCCTTTGGTCTTCGTACATTAATCTTATTCTCACATATCTCTGATACTTGACAAAGTGTCTACACATTTCTCTTCATGGCTATGTACAGGAATATGATAATCTTATTAGGCGCAGACTGAAACTTGACTATATACTGGTACAGACAAATGCCGACTGATGCAGACTAATGCAGACTGACTGATCGGAGGTCTGTACACTCGTTATAATATCTCGCGCGTTCAGGTATCACTGCACGAGTGTGATCCGCGAAGAGAAAAGGTTCTACGTTACCAGCAATCTCATTGGCTGCGTTACATATTAATACGCGGATCGTCAGAAGCAGAATTTGGTGCGTCTGTAAGGCAGCGCCATCTCGTAGTGCGGAGGCGGACGAGCGCTGCGCCTGCGCTGTTGTGCTTAGCGGGGCGCGCTCTAGTGGGAGAGTTGTGTACGCGCTGGCTACCCGGAACTATGTACACGACAGTTCGGTTTGGAGCTATTCACGTTACGGATGACAATGCTTCATGTCTCCGGGCCACAATTATTCGGGATTGGTTCGAAGAACATTCTGGACAGAGCGAACGGTTCGGACAGCCCCATCGCCCGAAATGAATCCCATCGCACATTTGTGGGACATAACGCAGAGGTCAGCTCGATCACAAATCCTACACCGGCGACACTTCCACTGTAACGGACGGTCACAGAGGCAGCACAGGTCAGCGTGTCTGCAGGGGACTCGAGTCCGTGCCCGGTCGAGTCGGTGCAGTACGCCGGGCAAAAGGAGGTACGACACGACATCGGGAGGTGTGACGTGGCTCTAGGCTCCTAGCCGAGAGCCTCGTGATGCAACAACATATCAAACGTTTTTCAGGCAGAAACACGTCGACAAGATCACACGGATTGTAACGCCAGAAATGCATATCCTCCTATTTCCACCTATTGTACTGTGAATTTTTTTCTTATTTTGTTACCTGAAGATATGACATTTCTGTGTCTTTATATACTGTAATTGTTTTGCCATTTGTATATTTATGCATTTATGTCGATGTATAATTGGTTTCTTTTGTAAATATTATTTGTATTTTTACGCTGGGTCTTGCCTAGGGAAAACTATGCTATCGAACGATTACATCGATAGGTCGTGAGGAGAACCAAAGTGTTTAGGATCTTTGGTAGTGTTAACTCTGCCGCGTGGAGCGCCGGCAGAGCAGAGTCTGGCTGGAATAGGGCGGTGGAGCAAGTGTGTTGTGTGACGCTCCCGCGAGTTGCCGCGCTTTCGGGGTTGGGCAGCATGTAATTGCGCTCGACTTGCTACGATAGTTTCTGGCAACAGTGTCGCGGACGGGAAGCATTAGCTGGCGCACACCGAGAGCCCGTGTCGCCTGGTGAGCGTGTCGAGAAGAAGGCGCGCCATCATCCAGCTTCTGCAACAGCGACGGCCGACAATGAGTGACTGTCGCCACCTCCCCGATCGACGACTGCAAACCTTCAATCAACCAGCAAGGAAGACTGGAAGCACGTGGAGTTTTAGAACTGTGTGGCAGACCTCAGCTTTTAAAACTGTTGCATCACAAAAATACAGCAACTTAGCATGAACCTTTGTTGCTCATTGTCCCAATTGCATTACCAAGCATGGTCCCTTCCTTTTCTGGCATGAACCCGAGTTTCGTTGAAATTCATACGCCAGCATTAAAGTAATATCATTCCATTTCACTGCATTAATTTCAGAGTTCAGTTAAAGTATTCATAGCTGTCTACAATATTTAGATTACACAAGCAGAAATTAAGAATGCGAGTTTTGTTAGCATATTTTAGCTTACCTGTGACTGCAGCTCGGCTTGGTACGTACTAAATTTTACTATTGTTAATTGTTCAGAATCATTTAATTCAAGTTCAACGTTAAATCTCTTATTTCTAAATTCCGTAGATTCAAGTAGCTATTGAAATGGATGTTGAGGTAGTCCAAGACTAACCTTATTTTATTGAATTTCGCAGTGCTTCAGAAACAAAGTTGACTGTTAATTTCAGTCACTAAATTAACTTCCAATTTTCCGGTTTTATTAATTCTTTTGCTAAATTAAGTCAGAGTGTAGCGAAATTTATTACTTCTGACAAGCGTTCAGTTTTCACACAGCAAGTGCCAACCTTCAGTTGCCACGCTGTTAGTGCTAATTATATGTGTGATAACCTTTCTTTTTCAGTTATTATAGTAGTTGTCCATAGGACTGGCGACCGTAATTTTCCCCAAATCTCAAATATCTAATTAACGCCAATTAATTGTTAACGTAACGACCGCACATTTACTTTCTTTATTAATTTCCACCAATTTCACTTGCATTTTCCCTTTCATTTAGATGTAACCCTTTCCTCCCTCTTTACCGACAGATTAACTTCGGTGACGATTGCTTTTCCCAAATTTCCATTAGGTACACGAGGTTTAATTTTTCACTGTCATTAAGGTCGATAAGTGAGGGACAGGTTACAGCATCATAATGTGTATAACATCTGAGATCTTGGGAGGCTGTGGGTTCATTTTCTTTTTAGTCTCTCGATGCCCTCTTACAGACTGAACACCGCGACGACGACAAGTGTGAAGGGAATTGAAGAGCGCCAGTCAGTCGTTACGGAGGTCCCACCGTAGTTGGCTGTCGTCGGCTGAGGCGTGCCGGCCACCCTGTGCTGCGTGGGCTGAAGGAGCGCAACAGGTGGCCCGCCACAGCACCGTCCACGGGGGGGCGTGGCCGTCAGCCACCGGCCTGCACAATGACAGCTTTATGTCACAGTTTCACGTCGCGGGCAGGTTAAGAAAGGCAAGTGCGCTATTGAGGCGTTTATACTGCTGTAGCCTTTATCGCTGCCTCGAGCAGCTGAGTACGCTATCGCCAGTGCAGAACGGCGTCTGAGAGGTATTCCCGAGCTACAGACACTTCGTAGCTTAACGAAAAGAAAGCTCCTCCCCCACTTCCCTTCCGCCGACACAGGACGCCTAAGAAACGTCTGAAAACAAATGTTTACAATTTCACAAAAATTGGATGATATATTCGAGAAAGAGAGAAATTTGTTGTTGTTGTGGTCTTCAGTAGTGAGACTGGTTTGATGCAGCTCTCCATGCTACTCTATCCTGTGCAAGCTTCTTCATCTCCCAGTACCTACTGCAACCTACATCCTTCTGAAACTGCTTAGTGTATGCATCTCTTGGTCTCCCTCTACGATTTTTACCCTCCACGCTGCCCTCCAATGCTAAATTGGTGATCCCTTGATGCCTCAGAACATGTCCTACCAACCGATCCCTTCTTCTAGTCGAGTTGTGCCACAAACTCCTCTTCTCCCCAATTCTATTCAATACCTCCTCATTAGTAACGTGATCTACCCATCTAATCTTCAGCATTCTTCTGTAGCACCACATTTCCAAAGTTTCTATTCTCTTCCTGTCCAAACTACACTCCTGGAAATGGAAAAAAGAACACATTGACACCGGTGTGTCAGACCCACCATACTTGCTCCGGACACTGCGAGAGGGCTGTACAAGCAATGATCACACGCACGGCACAGCGGACACACCAGGAACCGCGGTGTTGGCCGTCGAATGCCGCTAGCTGCGCAGCATTTGTGCACCGCCTCCGTCAGTGTCAGCCAGTTTGCCGTGGCATACGGAGCTCCATCGCAGCCTTTAACACTGGTAGCATGCCGCGACAGCGTGGACGTGAACCGTATGTGCAGTTGACGGACTTTGAGCGAGGGCGTATAGTGGGCATGCGGGAGGCCGGGTGGACGTACCGCCGAATTGCTCAACACGTGGGGCGTGAGGTCTCCACAGTACATCGATGTTGTCGCCAGTGGTCGGCGGAAGGTGCACGTGCCCGTCGACCTGGGACCGGACCGCAGCGACGCACGGATGCACGCCAAGACCGTAGGATCCTACGCAGTGCCGTAGGGGACCGCACCGCCACTTCCCAGCAAATTAGGGACACTGTTGCTCCTGGGGTATCGGCGAGGACCATTCGCAACCGTCTCCATGAAGCTGGGCTACGGTCCCGCACACCGTTAGGCCGTCTTCCGCTCACGCCCCAACATCGTGCAGCCCGCCTCCAGTGGTGTCGCGACAGGCGTGAATGGAGGGACGAATGGAGACGTGTCGTCTTCAGCGATGAGAGTCGCTTCTGCCGTGGTGCCAATGATGGTCGTATGCGTGTTTGGCGCCGTGCAGGTGAGCGCCACAATCAGGACTGCATACGACCGAGGCACACAGGGCCAACACCCGGCATCATAGTGTGGGGAGCGATCTCCTACACTGGCCGTACACCACTGGTGATCGTCGAGGGGACACTGAATAGTGCACGGTACATCCAAACCGTCATCGAACCCATCGTTCTACCATTCCTAGACCGGCAAGGGAACTTGCTGTTCCAACAGGACAATGCACGTCCGCATGTATCCCGTGCCACCCAACGTGTTCTAGATGGTGTAAGTCAGCTACCCTGGCCAGCAAGATCTCCGGATCTGTCCCCGATTGAGCATGTTTGGGACTGGATGAAGCGTCGTCTCACGGGGTCTGCACGTCCAGCACGAACGCTGGTCCAACTGAGGCGCCAGGTGGAGATGGCATGGCAAGCCGTTCCACAGGACTACATCCAGCATATCTACGATCGTCTCCATGGGAGCATAGCAGCCTGCATTGCTGCGAAAGGTGGATATACACTGTACTAGTGCCGACGTTGTGCATGCTCTGTTGCCTGTGTCTATGTACCTGTGGTTCTGTCAGTGTGATCATGTGATGTATCTGACCCCAGGAATGTGTCAATAAAGTTTCCCCTTCCTGGGACAATGAATTCACGGTGTTCTTATTTCAATTTCCAGGAGTGTTTTTATCGTCCATGTTTCACTTCCATACATGGCTACACTCCATACAAATACTTTCAGAAATGACATTTGACACTTAAATCTATATTCGATGTCAGCACATTTTTCTTCTTCAGAAACGCTTTCCTTGCCATTGCCAGTCTACATTTTATATCCTCTCTACTTCGACCATCATCAGTTATTTAGCTCCCCAAATAGCAAAATTCCTTTACTACTTGAAGTGTCTCATTTCCTAATCAAATTCCCTCAGCATCACCCGACTCAATTCGACTACATTCCATTATCATTGTTTTGCTTTTGTTGATGTTAAGACACTGTCGATTCCGTTCAACTGCTGTTCCAAGTCCTTTGCTGTCTCTGACAGAATTACAATGTCATCGGCAAACCTCAAACTTTTTATTACTTCTCCGTGGATTTTAATACCTACTCCGAATTTTTCTTTTGTTTCCTTCACTGCTTGCTCAATATAAAGATTGAATAACATCCGGGAAAGGCTATAACGATGTCTCACTCCCTTCCCAAGCACTGCTTCCCTTTCATGTCTCTCGACTCTTATAACTGCCATTTGGTTTCTGTACAAATTGTAAATGGCCTTTCGCTCCCTGTATTTTATCCCTGCCACCTTCAGAATTTGAAAGAAAATATTCAGGTCTACATTGTCAAAAGCTTTCTCTAAGTCTACAAATGCTAGAAACGTAGGTTTGCCTTTCCTTAATCTTTCTTCTAAGATAAGTCGTAGGGTCAGTATTGCCTCACGTGTTCCAACATTTCTGCGGAATCCAAACTGATCTTCCCCGAGGTCGGCTTCTACCAGTTTTTCCATTCGTCTGTAAAGAATTCGCGTTAGTATTTTGCAGCTGTGGCTTATTAAACTGATTGTTCGGTAATTTTCACATCTGTCAACCCCTGCTTTCTTTGCATTTGGACTTAATATATCCTTCTTGAAGTCTGATGGTATTTCGCTTGTCTCATACATCTTGCTCACCAGATGGTAGAGTTATGTCAGGACTGGCTCTCCCAAGGCCGTCAATGGTTCTAATGGAATGTTGTCTACTCCCGGGGCCTTATTTCGACTCAGATCTTTCAGTGCTGTGTCAAACTCTTCACGCAATATCATATCTCCCATTTCATCTTCATCTACCTCCTTTTTCATTTCCATAATATTGTCCTCAAGTACATCGCCTTTGTATAGACTCTCCCACCTTTCTGCTTTCCCTTCTTTGCTCAGAATTTTTCCATCTGAGCTCTTGATATATATGCAAGTGGTTCTCTTTTCTCCAAGGGTCTCTTTAATTTTCCTGTAGGCAGTATCTATCTTACCCTTGTGAGAAATTTAGCAAGTCAATAACGCGTTGCTCCGCTTCTGGGTGTTATGCGAGCAGTGATTCATCTCAGCATTGATTGTCAGAGTTCTCGGATGTGCTCCTGAGGGACATCGTGTCAATTTCTGTCCAATTGGCGCGTCGGATCGTCAAAATCCAGAGGTGCTCGGAGGACCCTGCCCGTAATGCTCCAAAAGTTCTCATTTCGGGAGAGATCCGGCGACCTCGGTGGAGAAAGTGGGGTTTGGCAGTCATGGACACAAGCAGAGGAACTCTCACTGTTTGCGAGCGGTCGTTATTGCCATTGAGGCCAACGTAACGGGGCAAGGAGATCGTGGACGTACCGCTGTGCTGTGAGGGGGCTGCCCATGACAACCAACGGTGTCCTGCTACGAAAAGAAATGGCAGCCCACAAGATGACTCGCGGTTGTCGGGACGTAAGGCGGCCGACAGTCAGTATGGTACCTGTGGTGTGCGTACTGTAAGACCTTCGGTACACACACCATCAGATTATCTGACTTGTCGCTTTAACGAAGTAGGCGAGTGTCAGCAATATGTCTCGTGGTCTTATCTTAGCGTGTTTATCTTCTGCCGTTAGGTCAGACGATAGAAATGCCACTTGTATGCTTACAGTAGCAGATTGACGGTAACCAACTTTAAACAGAACTTGATTTTATTAAAATAATAACAAGGAAAAACATTACGTAACTTGATTCTGGATGCTGTTTGCAATTGACAATCTGAAGTTCCTTTGGTTTTGGTATGTTAATCTTATTCTCACATATCTCCGATACTTGACAAAGTGTCTATTCATTTATCTTCATGGCTATGTACAGGAATATGGTAATCTTGTTAGGCGCAGACTGAAACTTGACTATAGACTGGTACAGACTAATGCAGACTGGTACAGACTGGTGCATACAAATGCAGACTGACTGATCGGAGGTCTGTACACTCGTTATAATACCTCTAATACCTCGAGCGTTCAGGTATCACTGCGCGAGTGTGATCCGCGAGGAGAAAAGGTTCTACGTTAGCAGCAATCTCATTGGCTGCGTTACATATTAATATGCGGATCGGCGGAAGCAGAATCTGGTCCGTCTCTAAGGCAGCGCCATCTCGTAGTGCGGAGATGGACGAGCGCTGCGCCTGCGCTGTTGTGCTTAGCGGGGCGCGCTCTAGTGGGGAAGTTGTGTACCCGCTGACTACGCGGAACTATGTACACAACAGTATCCGGGTACACCTCCTGGTTCGAGTCAGATTTACTGGAGTCGAACAGACGACCAGCCATGACGACTGTGGAGGCGCCCCGGACGCCAGAGAGCTACAAACCTGAATGTCGCCCGACAACCAGGAGTGACGGTCTGAGGTGCCGTTTCCTTTCACAGCTGACACCCCTTCGGTTGTCATCCGCGGCACATTTGCAGCACGACGGTCAGTCGACGACATTCTACGCCTCGTATTGTTGCACTCCTTGGGAAGCCGTCCTGGGCTTACATTTCAGCACGATAATGCCCGCCAGCACACGGCGAGATTTCCTACTACTCGTCTTCGTGCTTGCCAAACCCTACCTCGGCCAACAAGGTCGCCGGATCTCGGAGCATTGTGGGCAGGGTTATCCGACCGGCTCGGGATTTTGACGATCTAACGCCAGTTGGGCAGAATTTGGCACCGTATCCTTCAGAAGGACGTCCCACCACTGCAACTCATCAATCGATGCCGAGCAGAATAAAACTGCTCGTGTAAGGCCCAGAGGTGTGCTACCGCTTCATTGGCTTGCTCTACTTGTCGAGCTCTTTCTCTGGAATGACTCGTGCAAATTTTTTGAAACCATTTGTTTGTCTGTATGTCTTTCCCGTCTAATTCGGATAATTCCTTCTTTTGTCTTATACTATATTTCACTATTTCTTCCGAGACTCATCAGAAGATACACTATGTGATCAAAACTATGCGGACACCAGGCTCAAAATGACTGACAAGTTCGTGGCGCCGTCTATCTGTAATGCTGGAATTCAATACGGTGTTGGTCGCAGGCATACGTTCGATGAATTTTGCAAAGTCTGCAAGCCATACAGCCTCGGGCATGGATGTGTGTGATGTCCTTAGGTTAGTTATGTTTAAGTAGTTCTAAGTTCTAGGGGACTGATGACCTCAGTAGTTAAGTCCCATAGTGTTCAGAGCCATATGATCCATTTTTTTTTGACGCCCTCACAGTGAACCAGGAACGTGCCTACAGCTTTTGCATGGGAGGGTCGAACACTATCATTTGGGAAGCTAAACCTGTCTTCGCCCACCACATAAAAAGGTTTTGCTGTTAATCCCAACAGAGTCAATCAATCAGAAGTTAAAAAAGCCACAAATACGTTAGCACCCGTAATACTTGCGGGTAAAACTGTAGAGAAATACTAATTGATCCAAGCGTCATATGTATTGTAGCTGTTGACGTATTTATTTATGAAAAAGCAACTAATTGTAAGCTAATATTGGAGGTAATTATGTACTTTTGAATATAATTATTAATCATTTATGTGAAGCAAAAATATTATTATATTAGTCTTGGCATTTCAGTTGTCACACTTTGGCATTTTGCTGTAACTTCAAATCGTACGTTAATTTAAAAATAAACATTAATTATTTTAATTTTAAGTATTATATTTAGCCTTTTACGTGTTGCTGCTAACTTACTAATACTTTCTTCACAATCTAGTTGCACCGCCAGATCACGATGAATACTCATCATTAGAGCAAGACCAGTAAATCTTCCACCTCCCATTTTATTCCTTATGTAAGTTTTTAGCCTCTTCATAGTCGAGAAACATCTTTCACTAGTCGCCATTGATACTGGGAGTGTGGCTACTATGATAAGAAGCTTTTTTATCGAATATTTTCATCACCTTCAGTTCGCAGATAATAATTGATACGTTTTTCAAACTTACGGAAATGTTCCTCCCTAATTGTGTGCGAAATATAATAACGATCAATAACGGTTCTTGTTTTGGATGTCTAGTCATACTTTCAACAATTCACTTAACGTTTCTGCGAGTAGCTTAATAAGTCTCTCAGTTTTAATGTCTGTCATCATGGAGAAAGACTGTTTGGTATCTGCATTCCCGTTCATATATTACATGTTTTGTACTTGGCAGTTAAAAATTTACGTGGGTTTTACATTTCGCCAAAGAAAGTTGAATTCCGCTACATTTTTAACAATTTCAGAATTTTGGCCGCTAAGCCACGGAGGCCAAAAAACTCCAATACGCATAGCGGAATTCCGCTACGGTTGGCAAGATTGCACTCACTTCCGCTGCACACATAGTGAGGGCGTGGGTAGACACGCCGCCGCAGAGCACAGCTATTTTTTACAGCCTCATTCCTCCATGGCTTGTCACTACGTAGACCAAGCGCAGTGCGCCACTATTTTGTGGCACGGGGTTTCAAAATCGGGCATTCTTCTAATATTGGCGTTTTTTGTGTAAACTATGGAAGGTTGGGGGTTTCCGGACCCCCTGGGCCTTTAATAGGTTCCACAACGAAACATTGTCTCGAAATTTGGTAGAAAATCCGAAGAAATTCTGGTCGTATGTAAAGTACACAAGCGGCAAGACGCAGTCAATACCTTCGCTGCGCAGTGCCGATGGTACTGTTACCGACGACTGTGCCGCTAAAGCGGAGTTATTGAACGCAGTTTTCCGAAATTCCCTCACCAGGGAAGACGAATGGAATATTCCAGAATTTGAAACACGAACAGCTGCTAGCATGAGTTTCTTAAAAGTAGATACCTTAGGGGTTGAGAAGCAACTCAAATCGCTTGATACGGGCAAGTCTTCAGGTCCAGATTGTATACCGATTAGGTTCCTTTCAGATTACGCAGATACAATAGCTCCCTACTTAGTAATCATATACAACCGCTCGCTCACCGATAGATCTGTACCTACAGATTGGAAAATTGCACAGGTCGCACCAGTGTTTAAGAAGGGTAGTAGGAGTAATCCATCTAACTACAGACCTATATCATTGACATCGGTTTGCGGTAGGGTTTTGGAGCATATACTGTATTCAAACATTATGAATCACCTCGAAGGGAACGATCTATTGATACGTAATCGGCACGGTTTCAGAAAACATCGTTCTTCTGCAGCTAGCTCTTTATTCGCACGAAGTAATGGCCGCTATCGACAGGGGATCTCAAGTTGATTCCGTATTTCTAGATTTCCGGAAAGCTTTTGACACCGTTCCTCACAAGCGACTTCTAATCGAGCTGCGGGTATCGTTTCAGTTGTGCGAGTGATTCGTGATTTACCGTCAGGAAGGTCACAGTTCGTAGTAATAGACGGCAAATCATGGAGTAAAACTGAAGTGATATCAGGTGTTCCCCAGCGAAGCGTCCTGGGACCTCTGCTGTTCCTGATCTATATAAATGACCTGGGTGACAATCTGAGCAGTTCTGTTAGGTTGTTCGCAGATGATGCTGTAATTTACCGTCTAGTAAGGTCATCCGAAGACCAGTATCAGTTGCAAAGCCATTTAGAAAAGATTGCTGTATGGTGTGGCAGGTGGCAGTTTACGCTAAATTACGAAAAGTGTGAGGTGATCCACACGAGTTCCAAAACAAATCCGCTGGAATTCGATTACTCGATAAATAGTACAATTCTCGAGGCTGTCAATTCGACTATGTGCCTGGGTGTTAAAATTACGAACAGCTTAAGTTGGAAAGACCACACAGATAATATTGTGGGGAAGGCGAGCCAAAGGTTGCGTTTCATTGGCAGGACACTTAGAAGATGCGACAAGTCCACTAAAGAGACAGCTTACACTACACTCGTTCGTCCTCTGTTAGAATATTGCTGCGCGGTGTGGGATCCTTACCAGGTGGGATTGACGGAGGACATCGAAAGGATGCAAAAAAGGGCAGCTCGTTTTGTATTATCGCGTAATAGGGGACAGAGTGTGGCAGATATGATACGCGAGTTGGGATGGAAGTCATTAAAGCAAAGACTTTTTCGTCGCGGCGAGATCTATTTACGAAATTTCAGTCACCAACTTTCTCTTCCGAATGCGAAAATATTTTGTTGAGCCCAACCTACATAGGTAGGAATGGTGATCAAAATAAAATAAGAGAAATCAGAGGTGGAACATAAAGGTTTAGGTGTTCGGAATGGTAGAGAGATAGTATGATTGTGGTTCGATGAACCCTCTGCCAAGCACTTTAGATGTAAACCCCCCCCCCCTTATATACGTCCGTACAGGGTTTTGTAGCCAAGAGAGTGTGGAATAATACAGTGTATTGGAATCCGGAAGGAAAGGAAGCTCCTTTCAGAAAAGAAAACGCGTTGCATTACTAGTGGAACGCCGTTTGTAGCTGGCCGGCGCCGGCCTGCCTTCTACGTCAGACAGAGTCGCCGTTAGCCTCTGTTTGCCGCGGTGTGGGGCGGCCTTCACAGGAGACGAGCAGCTCACGTGAGCTGTGGGCGCCTCTCCAGACGCACAAAGGCGAGTCTGTCCCGTGCAGGGCGACAGCGACTCAAAGGAGGGCCTCGGCGCTTGTTGGTGACGTCACGTCAGCTAGGCACGGCGAGCGCCACGTCTACTGCAGGCATACTCATAATGGTGGTGACTCCCTCTCTGACACAGGAAAATGTGAAACTATTGGCGGTAGTCGACCGACACACATTGTTCTGAGAGATTTCTGCGACCAATTAATTGGGCAATTCGTTACACTTCTTAACAAATAGTGTACTCCTGAACTTAAATTTCCACCTGCTTTAAGCATTGACATACAAAAACAACTTCACGGTCGACCAGCAACACAATTCCTGCTTCTTTACCTTATTTGTAAATATGAGGAAGTTACGTTTGTACTGGGTTGCTCTTACAAGAAACTGTGAACATATTGGTGCTGTTCTATAGGTATCTTGGTTGATTACGGGGTGAGGAGCACTGAATGTTAATGAAATATCTTGCGATTGTACACGTTGGGGGAGGGGGTGGGGGACAGAAGAAGAGGCAAAAGAGAGATACTTGTTTTATCAAATAAAATTTTTTATCTTTTCTAATGTGCATGTTTTAGAAAGTTTAAGCTCAGCAGTGTTTTCGGTGTATCAAGCTATTTTGTTTGCTGTTTAGAATTGCTTTCGTTGAAAACGACTGTAATCTAACGACTGGCAACAGTTGGACGTTTACACATGCAAATTATTTCACATTTCCAGTGACGATGTCAAACGAAAATAAATAAATAAATAAGAGAAACGAGTTCATTGTAAGGGGGTTGGGGTAAGTTTCGATAACAAAATGGATCAAGTAAATATAGTTACTCGAATGTAAAACTTGCAATGAGGCAAAGCACCTAATATTGATCTACGTTTGTTTCGACAGGATTCAGTAATACAGAACTATGCTCTTCATTTGTAGCTTTACGACACTAAGAAAATGTTTCGTCTAAATGAAACCGCAGAATCCAAAACAATACCAAACATTTTGTCCAAAAATAAGAGATTCATAGAGATAAGCACGCCCAGGCGTTTCTGCCTGCAACAGACCTGGCGCTCGCCGCGCCTAGCTGACGTGACGTCACCAACAAGGGGCGAGGCCTTCGACTGGGTCGGTGTTGGCAGCCGTTCAGCCGCGTGTGGCCACCTCCGTTGCTGGCGGCGCGGCCTCGGCAGCTGCTGGCTGGCTGTTCCGTTACACGGCCCCTCCCCCCCCCCCCCCCTACATGTAGACTAGCGACGCTCCTATAACGGCGACCGCGCGCCACGCACAGACAGAAGAGAGACAGAGACAGAGACAGTGTACACACAGTTAAACAGTTTCGCCACGGCAGCTCTCGGACTCCAAGGCCCAAACCTGTGGACCACTACCAACGGCGTCACCACTAGGGATGTTCACCGAACATCCCAAAAAATGTCGGTACAGGTCGCCTACAAATGTAAGGATGTACAGCCTTATCTCACCAGGGGTAAGATAGATACTGCCTACAGGAAAATTAAAGAGACCTTTGGAGACAAGAGAACCACTTGTATGAATATCAAGAGCTCAGATGGAAACCCAGCTCTAAGCAAAGAAGGGAAAGCAGAAAGGTGGAAGGAGTATATAGACCGTCTATGCAAGGGCCGATGTACTTGAGGACAATATTATGGAAATGGAAGAGGATGTAGATGAAGATGAAATGGGAGATAAGATACTGCGTGAAGAGTTTGACAGAGCAATGAAAGACCTGAGTCGAAACAAGGCCCCGGGAGTAGACAACATTCCATTAGAACTACTGATAGCCTTGGGAGAGCCAGTCCTGACAAAACTCTACCATCTGGTGAGCAAGATGTATGAGACAGGCGAAATACCCCCAGACTTCAAGAAGAATATAATAATTCCAATCCCAAAGAAAGCAGGTGCTGACAGATGTGAAAATTACCGAACTATCAGTTTAATAAGTCACAGCTGCAAAATACTAACGCGAATTCCTTACAGACGAATGGAAAAACTAGTAGAAGCCGACCTCAGGGAAGATCAGTTTGGATTCCGTAGAAATGTTGGAACACGTGAGGCAATACTGACCCTACGACTTATCTTTGAAGCTAGATTAAGGAAAGGCAAACTACGTTTCTAGCATTTGTAGACATAGATAAAGCTTTTGACAATGTTGACTGGATTATTCTCTTTCAAATTCTGAAGGTGGCAGGGATAAAATACAGGGAGCGAAAGGCTATTTACAATTTGCACAGAAACCAGAAGGCAGTTATAAGAGTCGAGGAGCATGAAAGGGAAGCAGTGGTTGGGAAGGGAGTAAGACAATCTGTATATTGAGCGAGTAGTAAAGGAAACAAAAGAAAAATTGGGAGTACGTATTAAAATCCATGGAGAAGAAATAAAATCTTTGAGGTTCGCCGATGACATTGTAATTCTGTCCGAGACAGCAAAGGGCTTGGAAGAGCAGTTGAACGGAATGGACAGTGTCTTGAAAGGAGGATATAAGATGAACATCAACAAAAGCAAAATGATGATAATGGAATGTAGTCAAATTAAATCGGGTGATACTGAGGGAATTAGATTAGGAAATGAGACACTTAAAGTAGTAAAGGAGTTTTGCTATCTGGGGAGCAAAATAACTGATGATGGTCGAAGTAGAGAGGATATGAAATGTAGACTGGCAATGGCAAGGAAAGCATTCCTGAAGAAGAGAAATTTGTTAATATCGAGTATAGATCTAAGTGTCAGGAAGTCGTTTCTGAAAGTATTTGTATGGAGTCTAGCAATGTATGGAAGTGAAACATGGACGGTAAATAGTTTGGACAAGAAGAGAATAGAAGCTTTCGAAATGTGGTGCTACAGAAGAATGCTGAAGATTAGATGGGTAGATCACATAACCAATGATGAGGTATTGAATAGGATTGGGGAGAAGAGAAGTTTGTAGCACAACTTGACTAGAAGAAGGGATCGGTTGGTAGGACACGTTCTGAGGCATCAAGGGATCACAAATTTAGCATTGGAGGGCAGCGTGGAGGGTAAAAATCGTAGAGAGAGACCAAGGGATGAATACACTAAGCAGATTCAGAAGGATGTAGGCTGCAGTAGGTACTTTGAGATGTAGAAGCTTGCACAGGATAGAGTAGCATGGAGAGCTGCATCAAACCAGTCTCAGGACTGAAGACCACCACCACAACAACAACAACCGGTCGCCTATCTTGTTTTCCGCCGATGTGTCGATATCCAAATGGGTATATCGACAGCCGATATCATCATTTTATATTGCCTGGTTTCTCAAAGGCTGGTGCTAAAGATTTTACTGAAACTGGCTTCGAACTTTCACACAATGAATGATTCCAGAAAAAATTATTAATTCTTATTCACATTATTTCATTCACAGCTCACAAATTGTAACTTGTGCTACACCTACTTCTAAAGCCACCTCAGTCCTTGGCCAAATTAAAATATGTTTCATTTTTCCACACGACTGTTGATAACTCCAGTGACTATCTCGTGTAATGTGAGGAGGAGATTGATGGTTTTTTTTCTTTTTTTTTTCACGCGTAGGCTGTCCCCTTCTTGAAACTGCAATTACTACAGTTGTGGAATAGCTTTCTTCCGTGGACTCTCTGGAGACAAGTTTGCAAGTTACTTTCGTGTTACTGTGCCTACGAACCAATGGTACTTCAGTCTCCCTTGGCGAGCGATATAAGAGCTGAAGAAATTAACGACTCTAGTGCTTTGAGAAAGTATTACTACTAAAACAAAGTTGAATTCCCCGTTCATGGAGGTAAACAGATTTCTGTAATTTGTACTTGTACAGGAGAAATATTATCATCTGCAGTAAAAAGTAGTGGTGTCGTTGTTGCAGTGAGATGTGACATTTAATACCGCTCTCTCGTTTTCTGTTTCCAACACAACTAGGAAAGATCACTTCCATTGAAATTTGGCTTGAACCACAAATGAAAATTAAACTGAGACAGTTGTCCCAAAAATGAACATGTAACATTTTTATGATTTAACAGATTTTCCTATGTTGTGTGTGTGTGTGTGTGTGTGTGTGTGTCAAACTTCAATCAATAATGATTTAATAACACCGGTAAATAAATATTAACAAAATATTTTTATATTTACTTACTTCACGGTAAATGATGTCAGCCAAAAAAGTTGCAGGATAAAGATTCATTAAAATTCTTGACCAAGGTTTCGGTATATGTAAATATACCTTCATCAGAAGTAAAATGTCTAAAATTACATCCTGCAATGGAGATTAATGAGACAATTGTGCCAAAGGCGTCGCCAGTAGTTAAGACATCATCTCCATTTATACAACATGATTATGGACACAGTTTAGCACCAGTACTCCGCCTAGAAACATCCCCGTAACATGCCACTGTTCTATTCGCACGGATTGATTTACATTGTAACAGTACTGTCCAGTTTAGTCAGTCTTTCTAATTGACTCTTAATTCCATATCATTCAGGTTCGGTAAGTCTAAACCAGCGGTCATCAAACTGCGAATCAATTATTTGTGCGGCCTGCGGATATCAGCCGTATTTTATCGTAATACTGATTAAATACGCGGCACTGTCCGAATATGTATTTATTCCAGTCGTCTATTAGCTCATATCCTCCTTCACCCATTCCTGTGCGGCTGGTCCCGGCTGAGGTTCGAGTCCTCCCTCGGGCATGGTGTGTGGGTGTTTGTCCTTAGGATAATTTAGGTTAGGTAGTGTGTAAGCCTAGGGACTGATGACCTTAGCAGTTAAGTCCCATAAGATTTCACACACATTTGATTTTTTTCTCTTCAACGTTTCTCTTTTTTTCGATAAATATTTCCAGTCGTTCTTTTGTAATTGTTGTTGTTGTTGTTGTGGTCTTCAGTCCTGAGACTGGTTTGATGCAGCTCTCCATGCTACTCTATCCTGTGCAAGCTTCTTCATCTCCCAGTACCTACTGCAGCCTACATCCTTCTGAATCTGCTTAGTGTATTCATCTCTTGGTCTCCCTCTACGATTTTTACCCTCCACGCTGCCCTCCAATACTATACTCGATGTTAACAAATTTCTCTTCTTCAGAAACGCTTTCCTTGCCATTTCCAGTCTACATTTTATATCCTCTCTACTTCGACCATCATCAGTTATTTTGCTCCCCAAATAGCAAAACTCCTTTACTACTTTAAGTGTCTCATTTCCTAATCTAATACCCTCAACATCACCCGACTTAATTCGACTACATTCCATTATCCTCGTTTTGCTTTTGTTGATGTTCATCTTATATCCTCCCTTCAAGACACCATCCATTCCGTTCAACTGCTCTTCCAAGTCCTTTGCTGTCTCTGACAGAATTACAATGCCATCGGCGAACCTCAAAGTTTTTATTTCTTCTCCATGGATTTTAATACCTACTCCGAATTTTTCTTTTGTTTCCTTTACTGCTTGCTCAATATACAGATTGAATAACATCGGGGAGAGGCTACAACCCTGTCTTACTCCCTTCCCAACCGCTGCTTCCCTTTCATGTCCCTCGACTCTTATAACTGCCATCTGCTTTCTGTACAAATTGTAAATAGCCTTTCGCTCCCTGTATTTTACCCCTGCCGCCTTTAGAATTTGAAAGAGAGTATTCCAGTCAACATTGTCAAAAGCTTTTTCTAAGTCTACAAATGCTAGAAACGTAGGTTTGCCTTTCCTTAATCTTTCTTCTACGGTAAGTCGTAAGGTCAGTATTGCCTCACGTGTTCCAGTATCTCTACGGAATCCAAACTGATCTTCCCCGAGGCCGGCTTCTACTAGTTTTGCCATTCGTCTGTAAAGAATTCGTGTTAGTATTTTGCAGCTGTGGCTTATTAAACTGATTGTCCGGTAATTTTCACATCTTTCAACACCTGCTTTCTTTGGGATTGGAATTATTATATTCTTCTTGAAGTCTGAGGGTATTTTGCCGGTCTCATACATCTTGCTCACCAGATGGTAGAGTTTTGGCAGGTCTGGCTCTCCCAAGGCCGTCAGTAGTTCCAATGGAATGTTGCCTACTCCCAGGGCTCTGTCAAACTCTTCACGCAGTATCGTATCTCCCATTTCATCTTCATCTACATCCTCTTACATTTCCATAATATTGTCCTCAAGTACATCGCCCTTGTATAGACCCTCTATATACTCCTTCCACCTTTCTGCTTTCCCTTCTTTGCTTAGAACTGGGTTTCCATCTGAGCTCTTGATATTCATGCAAGTGGTTCTCTTTTCTCCAAAGGTCTCTTTAATTTTCCTTTAGGCAGTATCTATCTTACCCCTAGTGAGAAAAGCCTCTACATCCTTACATTTGTCCTCTAGCCATCCCTGCTTAGCCATTTTGCACTTTCTGTCGATCTCATTTTTGAGACGTTTGTATTCCTTTTTGCCTGCTTCATTTACTGCATTTTTATATTTTCTGCTTTCATCAATTAAATTCAATATTTCTTCCGTTACCCAAGGATTTCTACTAGCCCTCGTCTTTTTACCTATTTGATCCTCTGCTGCCTTCACTACTTCATCCCTCAAAGCTACCCATTCCTCTTCTACTGTATTTCTTTCCCCCATTCTTGTCAATTGTTCCCTTATGCTCTCCCTGAAACTCTGTACAACCTCTGGTTTAGTCAGTTTATCCAGGTCCCATCTCCTTAAATTCCCACCTTTTTGCAGTTTCTTCAGTTTTAATCTACAGGTCATAACCAACAGATTATGGTCAGAGTCCACATCTGCCCCTGGAAATGTCTTACAATTTAAAACCTGGTTCCTAAATCTCTGTCTTACCATTATATAATCTGTCTGATACCTTTTAGTATCTCCAGGGTCCTTCCATGTATACAACCTTCTATCATGATACTTAAACCAAGTGTTAGCTATGATTAAGTTGTGCTCTGTGCAAAATTCTACCAGGCGGCTTCCTCTTTCATCTCTTAGCCCCAATCCATATTCACCTACTACGTTTCCTTCTCTCCCTTTTCCTACACTCGAATTCCAGCACCCATGACTATTAAATTTTCGTCTCACTTCACTATCTGAATAATTTCTTTTATTTCATCATACATTTCTTCAATTTCTTCGTCATCTGCAGAGCTAGTTGGCATATAAACTTGTACTACTGTAGTAGGTGTGGGCTGCGTATCTATCTTGGCCACAATAATGCGTTCACTATGCTGTTTGTAGTAGCTTACCCGCATTCCTATTTTCCTATTCATTATTAAATCTACTCTTGCATTACCCCTATTTGATTTTGTATTTATAACCCTGTAATCACCTGACCAAAAGTCTTGTTCCTCCTGCCACCGAACTTCACTAATTCCCACTATATCTAACTTTAACCTATCCATTTCCCTTTTTAAATTTTCTAACCTACCTGCCCGATTAAGGGATCTGACATTCCACGCTCCGATCCGTAGAACGCCAGTTTTCTTTCTCCTGATAACGACATCCTCTTGTTTAGTCCCCGCCCGGAGATCAGAATGGGGGACTATTTTACCTCCGGAATATTTTACCCAAGAGGACGCCATCATAATTTAATCATACAGTGAAGCTGCATGCCCTCGGGAAAAATTACGGCCGTAGTTTCCCCTTGCTTTCAGCCGTTCGCAGTACCAGCACAGCAAGGCCGTTTTGGTTAGTGTTACAAGGCCAGATCAATCACTCATCCAGACTGTTGCCCCTGCAACTACTGAAAAGGCTGCTGCCCCTCTTCAGGAACCACACATTTGTCTGGCCTCTCAACAGATACCCATCCTACGGTACGGCTATCTGTATCGCTGAGGCACGCAAGCCTCCCCACCAACGGCAAGGTCCATGGTTCATGGGGGGGAGGTTGTAATTGTAGTAGAACATAATTTTACTTTCACTGTGTGAAAGAGCCTTACTGCTTTTGACCAGCCTTTCTCTTCGACTGTGTCAAGCAAGTACACTATGTTATCAAAAAAAAAAAAGTATCCGTACACCGGGCTGAAAATGCTGGAATTCAGTGTGGTGGTAGCCCACCCTTAGCCTTGATAACAGCTTCCACTCGCGCAGGCATACGTTCAGTCAGGTGCTGGAAGGTTTCTCGGGGAATGGCAACCCATTCTTCACGCTGAGGAGAGGTATCGATGTCGGCCGATGATGCCTGGCACCGAGTCGATGTTCTGTAGGATTCAGGTCAGGACTCTGTGCAGGCCAGTCCATTACAGGGATGTTGTTGTCGCGTAACCACTCCGCCTCAGGCTGCGCATTATGTGTTGAAAGATGCAACTGCCATCCGCAAATTGCTCTTCAACAGTGGGAAGCAAGAAGGTGGTTAAGAGATCAATGTAGGCCCCTGCTGTGATAGTCCCATGCAAAACAACAAGGGGTGCAAGCCCGCTCCACGCTCTACAGTACTAGCATCGAGCACATCAGTACGTAGCATCAACAGGTTAGTGTTCATCACGAACGTGGTTTTGCAGTCAGTGCAATGTTTACAAATGCGGAGTTGGCAGATGCCCATTTGATGTACGGATTAGCACGGGGCAATAGCCGTGGCGCAGTACGTTTGTACCGAGACAGGTTTCCAGAACGAAGGTGTCCCGACAGGAAGACGTTCGAAGCAATTGATCGGCGTCTTAAGGAGCACGGAACATTCCAGCCTATGACTCGGGACTGGGGAACACCTAGAACGACGAGGACACCTGCAATGGACGAGGCAATTCTTCGTGCAGTTGACGATAACCCTAATGTCAGCGTCAGAGAAGTTGCTGCTGTACAAGGTAACGTTGACCACGTCACTGTATGGAGAGTGCTACGGGAGAACCAGTTGTTTCCGTACCGTGTACAGCGTGTGCAGGCACTATCAGCAGCTGATAGTTCTGCGAATGGTTCATCCAACAATGTGTCAATCCCCATTTCAGTGCAAATGTTCTCTTTACGGACGAGGCATCGTTCCAACGCGATCAAATTGTAAATTTTCACAATCAAGATGTGTGGGCTGACGAGAATCCGCACGCAATTGTGCAATCACGTCATGGACACAGATTTTCTGTGAACGTTTGGGCAGGCATCGTTGGTGATGTCTCGATTAGGCCCCATGTTCTTCCACCTACGCTCAATGGAGCACGTTATCACGATTTCATACGGGATACTCTACCTGTGCTGCTAGAACATGTGCCTTTACAAGTACGACACACCATGTGGTTCGTGCACGATGGAGCTCCTGCACATTTCAGTCCAAGTGTTCGTACGCTTCTCGACAACAGATTCGGTGACCGACGGATTGGGAGAGGCGGACCAATTCCGCGGCCTCCACGCTCTCCTGACCTCAACCCTCTTGACTTTCATTTATGGGGGCATTTGAAAGCTCTTGTCTACGCAAACCCGGTACCAAATGTAGAGACTCTTCGTGCTCGTATTGTGGGCGGCTGTGATACACTCCTGGAAATGGAAAAAAGAACACATTGACACCGGTGTGTCAGACCCACCATACTTGCTCCGGACACTGCGAGAGGGCTGTACAAGCAATGATCACACGCACGGCACAGCGGACACGCCAGGAACCGCGGTGTTGGCCGTCGAATGGCGCTAGCTGCGCAGCATTTGTGCACCGCCGCCGTCAGTGTCAGCCAGTTTGCCGTGGCATACGGAGCTCCATCGCAGTCTTTAACACTGGTAGCATGCCGCGACAGCGTGGACGTGAACCGTATGTGCAGTTGACGGACTTTGAGCGAGGGCGTATAGTGGGCATGCGGGAGGCCGGGTGGACGTACCGCCGAATTGCTCAACACGTGGGGCGTGAGGTCTCCACAGTACATCGATGTTGTCGCCAGTGGTCGGCGGAAGGTGCACGTGCCCGTCGACCTGGGACCGGACCTCAGCGACGCACGGATGCACGCCAAGACCGTAGGATCCTACGCAGTGCCGTAGGGGACCGCACCGCCACTTCCCAGCAAATTAGGGACACTGTTGCTCCTGGGGTATCGGCGAGGACCATTCGCAACCGTCTCCATGAAGCTGGGCTACGGTCCCGCACACCGTTAGGCCGTCTTCCGCTCACGCCCCAACATCGTGCAGCCCGCCTCCAGTGGTGTCGCGACAGGCGTGAATGGAGGGACGAATGGAGACGTGTCGTCTTCAGCGATGAGAGTCGCTTCTGCCTTGGTGCCAATGATGGTCGTATGCGTGTTTGGCGCCGTGCAGGTGAGCGCCACAATCAGGACTTCATACGACCGAGGCACACAGGGCCAACACCCGGCATCATGGTGTGGGGAGCGATCTCCTACACTGGCCGTACACCACTGGTGATCGTCGAGGGGACACTGAATAGTGCACGGTACATCCAAACCGTCATCGAACCCATCGTTCTACCATTCCTAGACCGGCAAGGGAACTTGCTGTTCCAACAGGACAATGCACGTCCGCATGTATCCCGTGCCACCCAACGTGCTCTAGAAGGTGTAAGTCAACTACCCTGGCCAGCAAGATCTCCGGGTCTGTCCCCCATTGAGCATGTTTGGGACTGGATGAAGCGTCGTCTCACGCGGTCTGCACGTCCAGCACGAACGCTGGTCCAACTGAGGCGCCAGGTGGAAATGGCATGGCAAGCCGTTCCACAGGACTACATCCAGCATCTCTACGATCGTCTCCACGGGAGAATAGCAGCCTGCATTGCTGCGAAAGGTGGATATACACTGTACTAGTGCCGACATTGTGCATGCTCTGTTGCCTGTGTCTATGTGCCTGTGGTTCTGTCAGTGTGATCATGTGATGTATCTTACCCCAGGAATGTGTCAATAAAGTTTCCCCTTCCTGGGACAATGAATTCACGGTGTTCTTATTTCAATTTCCAGGAGTGTAGAATACGCCATTGTCCAGGGCTGCATCAGCGCATCAGGCATTCCGTGCGACGGAGGGTGGATGCATGTATCCTCGCTAACGGAGGACATTTTGAAGATTTCCTGTAACAAAGTGTTTGAAGACACGCTGGTACGTTCTGTTGCTGTGTGTTTCCATTCCATGATTAATGTGATCTGAAGAGAAGTCATAAAATGAGCTCTAACATGGAAAGTAAGCGTTTCCGGACACAGGTCCACATAACATCTTTTCTTTATTTGTGTGTGAGGAATGTTTCCTGAAAGTTTGGCCTTATCTTTCTGTAACACCCTGTATATATATTTGTCGGTTCGTCGATATTTTTTCCACCTTACGTCGGTATTTCTTTTCGCTGTGTTGAGGCTCGACTATGATGTTTTTTAAAATCTCGATATACCGGTTTCTCGACATATTTCAAAAACATCAGCCGTCGCAGCCAGCCGGCGTTTAGCTGGTTCTCCCGCCTGGAGCCACATGCCGCGTGCGGCGCGTCGGAAAGGTCGCGGCCCGCTCACACGCCGCAGCGTTTCGCAGTACGGCAGACTTTCGATTATCCGCGTTATTGCGGACCCGAGGCTGCACGAGTAACCGAAAAAGTAACATGTTCGTAAGGGAAACTGTTAACAAACTATATTTACAAAACACGCTACATGTCGGACAAGCTTGTCTCGATTTGTTGCGTTGTATTGAAGCTGAGGGGGAGGCTTTCTCGTCCCGGTCTGTGGTAGGTGACGAAAGTTGCGTTCACCAGTTTGAGCCCGAAACAAAACGTCAGTCGACGGAACAGGTCCATTCCCATTCCCGACAGTATAACAGATTCAAAGGGGCCTTAAAGGATGCCATCCGTGGAAGACATGAGGAGGTGAAGCAGTGGCTCCTCCACCAGGACAAGCATTGGTACCGACAGGGCGTTCACGCTGGGGGAAGACCACAGAACGGGATGGAGAAACGCTGATTTGTTCTAATAAAGTAACGGCAGACGTCGTACTGGTGGTTAAAGAATTATTGTAACTTGCGTTATACGGATGTATGCCGTTTTAAGGCGATAGCACAACGAGGGTCCACAGGAAACGCATTGTTCTTGGTACCATTTGATATAATTAAATGTCAGTTAATAACACATCTACGATTAAAGCTTTCAGTTAATAACAAAAAGAATGCTTCAAATGGCTCTATCTATGCCCATACAACGGGTTAGTCTCGCATAGTTTGCTGTCATTACGTAGACAGGAGTGACACCACCAGCAGTCGACCAGTGGGGAACATATTTTAAATTTACCTAATTTTAGCTGTTGCATAATGGAGTCTTTCTGACGGATGTCTATAATTTCACAGTGTAAACGCCCAGAAGACGACCCCTACGTCGGGTTGTAATGGTACTGAATGTAACGATTACTGCAGCTCAACTTAACCTCTCGATACCAGCAATATTCTACTGTGTTTCTGTAAAGTAGTTAGCATATTTCTCAGACAACATTCAGATTCGATTTCATTAATGTAGATTAGATGGGTAGATCACATAACTAATGACGAGGTACTGAGTAGGATTGGGGAGAAGAGGAGTTTGTGGCACAACTTGACCAGAAGAAGGGATCAGTTGGTAGGACATGTTCTGAGGCATCAAGGGATCACCAATTTAGTATTGGAGGGCAGCGTGGAGGGTAAAAATCGTAGGGGGAGACCAAGAGATGAATACACTAAGCAGATTCAGAAGGATGTACGTTGCAGTAGGTACTGGGAGATGAAAAAGCTTGCGCAGGATAGAGTAGCATGGAGAGCTGCATCAAACCAGTCTCAGGACTGAAGACCACAACAACAACAACAACAACAACAACAGAGCTACTTTGATACATCGATATGTTTATATTGCAATGATATTATTCTTATGTGAATTCTTTCTCTTGCCACTACGATCTTCGTCTCTGATTTTTGGGCGCGTAAGCTATTATTGCTTGAGAAAGTCAAGTCTCGCACGTCTTGTTCAAAAGATGCATATTGTAGTCAGCTTATAAAATGTGAACTCTAACAGTGAGGAAGATGTTTTCAAGTATGTTTTGTGTGTTACGCGATATTGCAACAAAAGCAATAAAAAGGAAGTGTAACTTAAATTCGCAGTGCTGATTTTTTTTTACATCACCATTGTGCTAACTTTCAAAGGTTTAATCTTCAAGAATGGTTTGTGAAACACATCTATAAAACTTTTGAATATAGCAGAATAAAACCTAGGCATCTTTACATCCGAGCTTGGAATCATCACCACCTAGATTTTCGACGATTGAGCCAAGATTTTACAACGAGACAAGAGTGGGAAACACGAAAAGATGAGTGCCTAGTTTATTCATTATAACATGAAATGACTTTATTAACTGTGCTCTAATGACACCTGCCACACGCTGCAGTCTGGAACCGCAAGACCGCTACGGTCGCAGGTTCGAATCCTGCCTCGGGCATGGATGTTTGTGATGTCCTTAAGTTAGTTAGGTTTAACTAGTTCTAAGTTCTAGGGGACTAACGACCTCAGCAGTTGAGTCCCATAGTGCTCAGAGCCATTTGAACCATTTGAACACCTGCCACACAATAACTTTGTTGTTGCCCGAAAATACAGTATTTAGCAGCGTGAGCAATACCACAATCGATATTAAATTTTGACCTTTGTTGTGGTAGGGTTGTTAGATGGTTGAAACCGGTTGGCGGTATAATAATAATAAATGCGATTAGGACTGTTTTTGAATAACTGATAGAACATAATTTTACTTTCACTGTGTGATGGACTCTTACTAGTTGTTCAGCTCTCATCACGTCCAGCCTTTCTCTTTGACTGAGTGTAGCAAATATAAGTCGCACAAAAGAACAAGCCCGATTGGACTGTAGGGTAGCGGTGTGAGTGGAGTAACACGATATCCGATGCGAGGAAACAGGACACCAGTTGCGTTCAAAGGCAATTTTTAACGGAACTAAGGTACTATTTCATTACATCGGCTTTCTTCAGAAACAGTCGCTGAAGACGACGAGCAGAAATCTAGACGACAAGGCTGGTATCTGCGGCGGTCAGAGACGTCAGAGGGGAAATGCCGACGTAATCGGCGCTCGCCGCCACCAACACAAACTGCAGCGTTTCGACTTCGCCACAAGGTTTTGACACTACGACAGCTAAGTCGCTGGCGCTTACAGGGAACTTGACACGAAGTGTTCCGGAGAAATCCGGCGTGTGACAAAACAGAACGAAGGACCCATCGGACAACTTTTATTGTGCCTCTTACATGCAGTTACCACTGTTAACTAAGTGGTTATCGCCAAGCGCGAACGTGTATCTCTTGATGTACAGAATATCTAATAATAAATCAGTACTTAAACATACAGGTCTAAAACCGGCAGTGTATTTACAATGTGTGGCCGATTTTTTATAGGCCGCTACTTCGGCATTTTTTCCGTCGATACATCGATATGTTGATACTATTTTCGACATACACGATGACCGATAATGATATTTTTTAAATATCGATATTTCGCACGCCCGATATTTTTGAAAATATCAATGGTCCCACACTAAGTTGCTGGAAGGACATCTTATTGAATTGTGTAAGCAGTTTTAAGTAAAACTTCCTGGCAGATTAAAACTGTGTGCCCGACCGAGACTCGAACTCGGGACCTTTGCCTTTCGCGGGCAAGTGCTCTACCACCTCAGCTACCGAAGCACGACTCACGCCCGGTCCTCACAGTTTTAAGTACCTACGACAGTATCCCATGACTTGATGGAAGATGCGACAGAGATACCCGATAACGCATCACGCAGGGAAGAGTGATTATCCAGAAACTAAACACTCTACTTTGGAGTTTAAAGGTTAAAATTCATTTATACAAATCCATCGTTGAACCAATAACAAGCTATGGGAGACTGAGAAAAACACTGGAGAAGAGCCTTTAGAATTTGCCGACTTGGCCACGTACAAACTGAGCAAATAAGTGAAAGGACACAGATTCATAATAGAACGACGGATGAAATAGAAGAAAGAGAAGTAGGATGGTTTGGGCATGTCAAAGGATTGGATGAAGACAGATGGCACAACAGTGTAATTTCGTGGCAACCTCCTGTAAGGAGAAGAAGACCACGGAAATTGTGGCTAAGTGATGTGCAGGAAACGATGGAGAGAAGAGGATGAGGAAGAATGGCGAGATAGAGGCCTTTGTCGACAGAGATGGCTGTGGGCCCCCTTCGACAAGGGAGGAGGTTCCTCAGCGTACGAGTTCACATGTTCCATCGGCATTTACGGGTACGGGATCTTCCAGACTGGTCGGACGAGCCACGCTGTCGGCTGCACCAGCTCGATGCGATCCACGTGAACTTCTCCTCCAAACAGGTAAGTAGTAGTGGAAGGCACCGAGACGACAGCAGTCGGCCTGTAACCTCCCCCTTGCTAATCGGCCAACTGGATTGCGATATAAATGACCGTGGTCGCGCATGCCTATTGACATTTTACAGTGAGTAATAATATCGTTACCGAAGGAAAACAATGCCGGTTAGTAGGCGGAAAGTGTACAACAGACCCTTCTGAAGGAAGACTCTATTGTAAACCTAATCTAAGTGCTGGTATTAAACGGAACAACAAGTTTACTGTTACCAGTCACTGTTTATTTATTTCCACGACGCGTTTAAAAGATTTTGTGGTGTCACCGCCAGACACCACACTTGCTAGGTGGTAGCTTAAATCGGCCGCGGTCCATTAGTACATGTCGGACCCGCGTGTCGCCACTGTCAGGATCGCAGACCGAGCGCCACCACAAGGCAGGTCTCGAGAGACGTACTAGCACTCGCCCCAGTTGTACGACGACTTTGCTAGCGACTACACTGACGAAGCCTTTCTCTCATTTGCCGAGAGACAGTTAGAATAGCCTTCAGCTAAGTGAATGGCTACGACCTAGCAAGGCGCCATTTGTACCATTGCATGTATCTCAAGATAGTCTCACTTGTATCATCAAGATTGCTGTATACCAAAGGACGATATAAAAGTTAAGTGTTCTAGTAGCTACGTTCTTTTCTTTATCACATTCATTACGAATCCTGTTCCAGACTTAACGCCAGTCGGCGTGTGTGTACGTGTGCCCTCTCGGCTACCCGTCTCTGTGGACTGGCTGCCTTGTCAGTCCATTACAGATTTAAACCTCCATTATCAGGTGGATTTACATTTGTTAGTATGACACGTGTCTGTGTGTTGTGATTTTTTGGAGGTACTTATGGTACTGTCTAGTGGAGAAACAAAACACTATTTCAGAACATAGTTTTGACTTTCTTTTGACAAAAAGCTAAACGTATATCCAACGGTAAAAATAAAATAAGTGAACTAGACTATCTCCAGTAGTCACGGGTTCCTTTCGTGACAATTTTGCTTTTGGATTCACAGATATATACAGGGTGTTACAAAAAGGTACGGCCAAACTTACAGGAAACATTCCTCACACACAAAGAAAGAAAATATGTTATGTGGACATCTGTCCGGAAACGCTTACTTTCCATGTTAGAGCTCATTTTATTACTTCTCTTCACATCACATCAATCATGGAATGGCAACACACAGCAACAGAACGTACCAGCGTGACTTCAAACACTTTGTTACAGGAAATGTTCAAAATGTCCTCCGTTAGCGAGGATACATGCATCCACCCTCCGTCGCACGGAATCCCTGACGCGCTGATGCACCCCTGGAGAATGGCGTATTGTATCACAGCCGTCCACAATACGAGCACGAAGAGTCTCTACATTTGGTACCGGGGTTGCGTAGACAAGAGCTTTCAAATGCCCCCATAAATGAAAGTCGAGAGGGTTGGGGTCAGGAGAGCGTGGAGGCCACGGAATTGGTCCGCCTCTCCCAATCCGTCGGTCACAGAATCTGTTATTCAGAAGCGTACGAACACTTGGACTGTATTGTGCAGGAGCTCCATCGTGCACTAACCACATGTTGTGTCGCACTTGTAAACGCACATGTTCTAGCAGCACAGGTAGAGTATCCCGTATGAAATCGTGATAACGTGCTCCATTGAGCGTAGGTGGAAGAACATCGGGCCCAATCGAGACATCACCGACAATGCCTGCCCAAACGTTCACAGAAAATCTGTGTCGATGACGTGATTGCACAATTGCGTGCGGATTCTCGTCAGCCGATACACGTTGATTGCGAAAATTTACAATTTGATCATCAGAATCGAGGAAGTACAGTACATACTGACGAAACTAAAATGAGCTCTAACATGGAAATTAAGCGTTTCCGGACACATGTCCACGTAACATCTTTTCTTTATTTGTGTGTGAGGAATGTTTCCTGAAAGTTTGGCCGTACCTTTTTGTAACACCCTGTATATGAAAGGCTGGAGGCAGAGGGAGAGGAAGTGGAAGACAAAGTCATAGGAAGAGAGGGGATGGAAGGAGTGATATTATGAGAGCAAACTTTACAAAACAGGGTGTCTTAATATTATATCAGTTACATGTAATAACGGCCTAAGGGTTGGGGTAATACACTGGTTAATGCTTTAAAATATGCAAATGGCCGTGCAATTTGTGCCAGTAGTTGATGTGCGTGTAGTTTCAAGGTGACAGGGGGTACAAGCTGTTGGTGTGATAATATATTTGTGAATGAGGTCAATCCCTTATACATTTGGAGATTCTCGTGGTAACACAACTAAATATTTATGATAAATATTAAGATCAGTGTGTGTGTGTGTGTGTGTGTGTGTGTGTGCGTGTGTGTGTGTGTGTGTCTGAATTGCAAAAAATGGTTCAAATGGCTCTGAGCACTTTGGGACTCAACATCTGAGGCCATCAGTCCCCTAGAACTTAGAACTACTTAAACCTAACTAACCTAAGGACATCACACATCCATGCCCGAGGCAGGACTCGAACCTGCGACCGTAGCGGTCGCACGGTTCCAGACTGTAGTGCCTAGAACCGCACGGCCACCACGGCCGGCTCTGAATTGCAAATTCTATAACGTAGGCAGTTGCTGAAAACAGAGATGAAACTACTGTAAATATTGTCATTTACATCTACATCTACATCTACGTCCATACTCCGCAAGCCACCTGACGGCGTGTGGCGGAGGGTACCTTCAGTACCTCTATTGGTTCTCCCTTCTATTCCAGTCTCGTATTGTTCGTGGAAAGAAAGATTGTCGGCATGCCTCTGTGTGGGCTCTAATCTCTCTGATTTTATCCTCACGGTCTCTTCGCGAGATATACGTAGGAGGGTGCAATACACTGCTCGACTCCTCGGTGAAGGTATGTTCTCGAAACTTCAACAAAAGCCCGTACCGAGCTACTGAGCGTCTCTCCTGCAGAGTCTTCCACTGGAGTTTATCTGTCATCTCCGTAACGCTTTCGCGATTACTAAATGATCCTGTAGCGAAGCGCGATGCTCTCCGTTGGATCTTCTCTATGTCTTCTTCAACGCTATCTGGTACGGATCCCACACCGCTGAGCAATATTCAAGAAGTGGGCGAACAAGTGTACTGTAACCTACTTCCTTTGTTTTCGGATTGCATTTCCTTAGGATTCTTCCAATGAATCTCAGACTGGCATCTGCTTTACCGACGATCAACTCCATATGATCATTCCATTTTAAATCACTCCTAATGCGTACTCCCAGATAATTTATGGAATTAACTGCTTCCAGTTGGTGACCTGCTATATTGTAGCAAAATGATAAGGGATCTTTCTTTCTGTGTATTCGCAGCAGATTACACTTGTCTACATTGAGATTCAGTTGCCATTCCCTGCACCGTGCGTCAATTCGCTGCAGATCCTCCTGCATTTCAGTACAATTTTCCATTGTTACAACCTCTCGATATACCACAGCATCATCCGCAAAAAGCGTCAGTGAACTTCCGATGTCATCCACAAGGTCATTTATGTGTATTGTGAATAGCAACGGTCCTATGACACTCCCCTGCGGCACAGCTGAAATCACTCTTACTTCGGAAGACCTCTCTCCATTGAGAATGACATGCTGCGTTCTGTTATCTATCCATTTAAGATGGATTCAGGTCGTTTTGTTTGGTGTTTGTGTATTTGGAGTGTTTCAAGGATGTGCTGGGGATCTATCGGACCCCGCGTTAACAGTCAAAGGTTAAGAAGGGGATCTCGACTCGTTGGCTCGCCGGCTACCAGGTACCGGCTGTACCAGGTGGCGGCTCGGTGACGTGGGAGCGGCCACGAATAGCCCGGCTGGCCCCGTTCTGCCGCGCCCAGTACGCACTCCCTCCCTCCCTGCCCGGCGGTCTGGCCGCGTCTGCCGTGCGGGTGATCACACGCGGCGTTCCGGGAGCGACACGGAACGTCTTACCGAGGCGGCGGTACAGACGGCGAGGCTGTGCAGTGCCAACAGCGTCGGCCTGCCAGGCACTCCCGTATCAGGGCGCTCTCCGCTGCAGAGTGAAACTCACTCTGGAATATTTCGGAAGTTTATCAGGGACATAGGCCGGGTGCTTTGGTTCGAGAGATCTCCAGTGTCGGTGTGTCGTCCAGCAGATGTTGTACGCACTGCTGACCCGGCCGCAGCTCTGCACCGACCTGAGCCCTTCCCTCTCTGGCAGTTTCCTTCGCTTCCTCCTCTGCCTCTCCGACGTACAAGTTATATGGCAGTGCCGAAAAGCTGCTGTCGGATGATACGCCCTTTTCTTTTTGTGGTGTGCGTACTGTAAGACCTTCGTTACACACACCATCAGATTATCTGAGTTGTCGCTCTAACGAAGTAGGCGAGTGTCAGCAATATGTCTCGTGGTCTTATCGTGGCGTGTTTATCTTCTACCGTTAGGTCAGACGATAGAAATGCCACTTGCACGCTTAGAGTAGCAGATTGACGGTGACCAACTTTAAACAGAACTTGATTAATTTTTACACACATTTATTATAATAATAATAAGCATAAACATTACTTAACTTGATTCTGGATGCTGTTTACAATTGACAATCTGAAGTTCCTTTGGTCTTGGTACATTAATCTTATTCTCACATATCTCTGATACTTGAAATAGTGTCTATACATTTATCTTCATGGCTATGTACAGGAATATGATAATCTTATTAGGCGCAGACTGAAACGTGACTACAGACTAATGCAGACTGACTAATCGGAGGTCTGTACAGTCGTTATAATACCTCGCACGTTCAGGTGTTCCGCGAGGAGAAAAGGTTCTACGTTAGGAGCAATCTCAGTGGCTGCGTTACATATTAATACGCGGATCGGCGGAAGCAGAATTTGGTCCATCTCTAAGGCAGCGCCATCTCGTAGTGCGGAGACGGACGAGCGCTGCGCCTGCGCTGTTGTGCTTAGCGGGGCGCGCTCTAGTGGGAGAGTTGTGTACGCGCTGACTACGCGGGACTATGTGCAGAACACATTCTTGTTCTTCTATGTTTTGTATACTACACGGATCAGATATTCGGCCTGTTCCTTCTTTACAAATTGTCTGTCAATCTCTTCTCAGACGGGTGAGGGGCAGCAGTGTGTGTGTGAAAGGTCACATCCGAAATGCTCACCACTGAGCCAGGTCTCCGACAAGCAGGCGTTGTATCCTGTGCTCTGCTCAGTCTCATCCTAGAGAAAGTGGGCTGAAAAGGGCAAGTAGCAAGCAGGAGAGTGCTCGAGTACAGATGGAAGGTAATTTGTCTCGCATATGGAAAAGATACAGTACTGCTAAGTGAATCGCCGGCCGGGATGGCCGAGCGGTTCCAGGCGCTTCAGTCCGGAACCGCGCGACCGCTACGGTCGCAGGTTCGAGTCCTGCCTCGGGCACGGATGTGTGTGATGTCCTTAGGTTAGTTATGTTTCAGTAATTCTAGGGCACTGATGACCTCCCATACTACTCAGAGCCATGTTTTTGCTAACTGAATCAAATCAGGAATTGAAAGAAATGTACCAGAAAACGCACAATCACACACTGACGGTTGGGCTAGTGGTGAATCAGGACAAAACATTCGTATAATTACGATGACGACAAGAGCAGCAAGAATTTCTTCGGATAAGTGGCACAAGGTTTGAGAGAAAGCAACACCTTGCGACTTTGGTTTTCCACTGACTGGAGGTTTCGAATGGACATCGAGGAGATAACAGCAGTGGGAATGAGACGAATGTTTCCCTCAGCGAGACGCTCCGCTCATACGTAACACAGTTATACGCCCAGCCCAGAAAACTGTAGTATGCCTAATTGAGATAAGGAAAAAGTATTAATATCTGAACGAAGAGTGGTGAGGAAGCTGTGGGGAGTATCTCAGGTCGAGAAGAGTGGTGGAGGAGGACGAACCAGCATATCTACCTCTCGACGCAACTCTAAACAATCGTACAGAAGTCTAAGTGGAGAAGAATCTAGTGGGAGGGCCATGCGAAAGAGAGACAGGTGCAGAAAGCTCCTGAGATGGGAAACCACACACCAGACGCCCCACAGACGACCTGGCGAAGGATGTGCCACCGCTGGGGTTTGAAGACGCGTGGGGTGAACAGACCCAGCGCGTCGTCTGCAGGGCCTCTCTGTGCTGGGTGTGCTCAGCCCTCTCCAGCCAAGTACACTCCTGGAAATTGAAATAACAACACCGTGAATTCATTGTCCCAGGAAGGGGAAACTTTATTGACACATTCCTGGGGTCAGATACATCACATGACAGAACCACAGGCACATAGACACAGGCAACAGAGCATGCACAATGTCGGCACTAGTACAGTGTATATCCACCTTTCGCAGCAATGCAGGCTGCTATTCTCCCATGGAGACGATCTTAGAGATGCTGGATGTAGTCCTGTGGAACGGCTTGCCATGCCATTTCCACCTGGCGCCTCAGTTGGACCAGCGTTCGTGCTGGACGTGCAGACCGCGTGAGACGACGCTTCATCCAGTCCCAAACATGCTCAATGGGGGACAGATCCGGAGATCTTGCTGGCCGGGGTAGTTGACTTACACCTTCTAGAGCACGTTGGGTGGCACGGGATACATGCGGACGTGCATTGTCCTGTTGGAACAGCAAGTTCCCTTGCCGGTCTAGGAATGGTAGAACGATGGGTTCGATGACGGTTTCGATGTACCGTGCACTATTCAGTGTCCCCTCGACGATCACCAGTGGTGTACGGCCAGTGTAGGAGATCGCTCCCCACACCATGATGCCGGGTGTTGGCCCTGTGTGCCTCGGTCGTATGCAGTCCTGATTGTGGAGCTCACCTGCACGGAGCCAAACACGCATACGACCATCATTGGCACCAAGGCAGAAGCGACTCTCATCGCTGAAGACGACACGTCTCCATTCGTCCCTCCATTCACGCCTGTCGCGACACCACTGGAGGCGGGCTGCACGATGTTGGGGCGTGAGCGGAAGACGGCCTAACGGTGTGCGGGACCGTAGCCCAGCTTCATGGAGACGGTTGCGAATGGTCCTCGCCGATACCCTAGGAGCAACAGTGTCCCTAATTTGCTGGGAAGTGGCGGTGCGGTCCCCTACGGCACTGCGTAGGATCCTACGGTCTTGGCGTGCATCCGTGCGTCGCTGAGGTCCGGTCCCAGGTCGACGGGCACGTGCACCTTCCGCCGACCACTGGCGACAACATCGATGTACTGTGGAGACCTCACGCCCCACGTGTTGAGCAATTCGGCGGTACGTCCACCCGGCCTCCCGCATGCCCACTACACGCCCTCGCTCAAAGTCCGTCAACTGCACGTACGGTTCACGTCCACGCTGTCGCGGCATGCTACCAGTGTTAAAGACTGCGATGGAGCTCCGTATGCCACGGCAAACTGGCTGACACTGACGGCGGCGGTGCACAAATGCTGCGCAGCTAGCGCCATTCGACGGCCAACACCGCGGTTCCTGGTGTGTCCGCTGTGCCGTGCGTGTGATCATTGCTTGTACAGCCCTCTCGCAGTGTCCGGAGCAAGTATGGTGGGTCTGACACACCGGTGTCAATGTGTTCTTTTTTCCATTTCCAGGAGTGTATGTTCGTTGCCATCAACAAACCGTTATGTAGTTGTTGACAGTGTAGCTGTATCTCTACATCTTTATAACGTGTGTTCAAAAAATTGATCTAATTTTCTTGTTGTTGTTGTGGTTCTCAGTCCTGAGAATGGTTTGATGCAGCCCTCCATGCTACTCTATCCTGTGCAAGCTTCTTCATCTCAAAGTACCTACTGCAGCCTACATCCTTCTGAATCTGCTTAGTGTATTCATCCCTTGGTCTCCCTCTACGATTTTTACCGTCCACGCTGCCCTCCAATACCAAATTTGTGATCCCTTGATGCCTCAGAACATGTCCTACCAACCGATCCCTTCTTCTAGTCACGTTGTGCCACAAATTCCTCTTCTCCCCAATCCAATACTTCCTCATTACTTATGTGATCGACCCATCTAATCTTAAGCATTCTTCTGTAGCACCACATTTCGAAAGCTTCTATTCTCTTCTTGTCTAAACTATTTATCGCACATGTTTCACTTCCATACAAATACTTTCAGAAACGACTTCCTGACACTTAAATCTACACTCGATGTTAACATATTTTTCTTCTTCTTAAACGCTTTCCTTGCCATTGCCAGTCTACATTTTATATTCTCTCTACTTCGACCATCATCAGTTATTTTGCTCCTCAAATACCAAAACTCCTTTACTACTTTAAGTGTTTCATTTCCTAATCTAATTCCCTCAGCATCAGCCGACTTGATTCGACTACATTCCATTATCCTCGTTTAGCTTTTGTTGATGTTCATCTTATACCCTCCTTTCAAGACACTGTCCATTCCGTTCAACTGCTCTTCCAAGTCCTTTGCTGTCTGTGACAGAATTACAATGTCATCGGCAAACCTCAAAGTTTTTATTTCTTCTCCATGGATTTTAATACCTACTCCGAACTTTTCTTTTGTTTCCTTCACTGCTTGCTCATTATACAGATTGAACAGCATCGAGGAGAGGCTACAACCCTGTCTCACTCCTTTTCCAACCGCTGCTTCCCTTTCATGCGCCTCGACTCTTATAACTGCCATGTGGTTTCTGTACAAATTGTAGCCTTTCGCTCCCTATATTTTACCCCTGCGACCTTCAGAATTTGAAAGAGATTATTACGGTCAACATTGTCAAAAGCTTTCTCTAAATCTACAAATGCTAGAAACGTAGGTTTGCCTTTCCTTGATCTACCGTCTAAGATAAGTCGTAGGGTCAGTATAGCCTCACGTGTTCCAACATTTCTACGGAATCCAAACTTATCTTCCCCGAGGTCAGCATCTACCAGTTTTTCCATTCGTCTGTAAAGAATTCGCGTTAGTATTTTGCAGCAGTGACTTATTAAACTGATAGTTGGGTAATTTTCACATCTGTTAACACCTGCTTTCGTTGGGATTGTAATTATTATATTCTTCTTGAAGTCTGAGGCTACTTCGCCTGTCTCATGCATCTTGCTCACCAGATGGTAGAGTTTTGTCAGGACTGGCTCTCCCAAGGCCGTCAGTAGTTCCAATGGAATGTTGTCTACTCCCGGGGCCTTTTTTCGACACAGGTCTTTCAGTGCTCTGTCGAACTCTTCACGCAGTACCGTATCTCCCATTTCATCTTCATCTACATCCTCTTCCATTTCCATACTATTGTCCTCGAGTACATCGCCCTTGTATAGACCCTCTATATACTCCTTCCACCTTTCTGCTTTCCCTTCTTTGCTTAGAACTGGGCTTCCATCTGAGCTCTTGTAATTCATGCATGTGGTTCTCTTTCCTCCAAAGGTCTCTTTAATTTTGCTGTAGGCATTCAAATAACTTCCGGGAATTCAGCCAGGTAATTCCCGGAAGTTATTTGAAAGTTGTATACGCCAGGAGAAACTCAGGTCTCACCTTGCTGTAGGCAGTATCTATCTTACCCCTCGTACCCCTCTCGCGAATTTTCTTATTTGAAAAAAAAATTGTTTGTTCTTCTACGTCAGTGTTATCCCCTTCAAAATGGACCCATTAAACATGACAGTGATTTCATCGATCCCCGGAACACTTCTGGAACTCTTCTCCAGTGGTCCGTTTCTCAAAGTTCGAACTCTCGCACAGCTTGTTATTGGTTCAACTATGGATTTGCATCAATGAATTTTAACCTTTAAACTCTTTTTTTTTCGGGGACCACAAAGTACAGTGTTTGATTTCTGGATAATCATTCCCTGCCTGATGCGCTATCGGGTACCTCTGTCGCATCTTCCATCAAGTGACTGCTGCGACAGGTTCTAGCTCTGACAATGAAACACTTTGAATCCTATCTATGCTAGTAAAACGGCGGATCTTGAAATTTTTCTATATTTTTGGGAACGTAAAAGAGTCACACGGATCCACGTTTGGTCGACACGGACACTGGAGCATCATTACGGTAGTGTTGGGGCCAAAACTTCACAAGCAAGCAACAAAGTGTGAACAAGTGCATTATCACGCTGCAAAAGCCACGAATTGTTTCGACACAAATACAGGCCTTGTTTCAGTTTGCTTCGTGCCGGCGGCCTCGAACTAGCAGATAATACTTGTTGTTCGGTCTACGACCTTCTGGCAAGAACTCACGGTGCACTGAGTCGCTAAAAATCTAAAACACACCGTGAGGGTAACCTCCGCATTTGACCACACTTCACGAGTGTCTAAGTGATTTAGAATGCTTCCACTGGGACGAGTGACAGTCGGACATTGAGAAACCCACGTTTCATCTCCAGTTAGGGTAGACTTCAGTAAATCTCCGTCACTGTCGACTTCATTTATTCACTCCTGAGCAACATGTAGCTGCCGATGGTTTTGTATGAAATTTAACAATTTTCTAAGAAGCTTTGCTGTCACGCCCATTTCGTACCAACACAAGTACAAAAAAAGAGGCGAATAGAGGATAATGAAAGAGTCAAGAACACCCACGTTCAGAAAAAAAAAACAAAAAAAAAAAACAGAACACATTGAGCGACTACAGATGGGACGTTCACATTCACAGGACACGTACATTACTACACTACTGGCCATTAAAATTGCTACACCACGAAGATGACGTGCTACACACGCGAAACTTAATCAACAGGAAGAAGATGCTGTGATATGCAAATGATTAGCTTTTCAGAGCATTCACACAAGGTTGGCGCCGGTGGCGACACCTACAACGTGCTGACATGAGGAAAGTTTCCAACCGATTTCTCATACACAAACAGCAGATGACCGGCGTTACCTGGTGAAACGTTGTTGTGATGCCTCGTGTAAGGAGGAGAAATGCGTACCATCACGTTTCCGACTTTGATAAAGGTCGCATTGTAGCCTATCGCGATTGCGGTTTATACAATCGCGACATTGCTGCTCGCGTTAGTCGAGACCCAATGACTGTTAGCAGACTATGGAATCGGTGAGTTCAGGAGGGTATTACGGAACGCCGTGCTGGATCACAACGGCCTCGCATGACTAGCAGTCGAGATGACAGGCATCTTATCCGCATGGCTGTAACGGATCGTGCAGCCACGTCTCGATCCCTGAGTCAACAGATGGGGACGTTTGCAAGACAACAACCATCTGCACGAACAGTTCGACGACGTTTGCAGCAGCATGGACTATCAGCTCGGAGACCGTGGCTGCGGTTACCCTCGACGCTGCATCACAGACAGGAGCGCCTGCGATGGTGTACTCGACGACGAACCTGGGTGCACGAATGGCAAAACGTCATTTTTTCGGATGAATCCAGGTTCTGTTTACAGCATCGCGATGGTCGCATCCGTGTTTGGCGACATCGCGGTGAACGCACATTGGAAGCGTGTATTCGTCATCGCCATACTGGCGTACCAGCTGGCGTGATGGTATGGGGTGCCATTGGTTACGCGTCTCGGTCACCTCTTGTTCGTATTGACGGCACTTTGAACAGTGGACGTTACATTTCAGATGTGTTACGACCCGTGGCTCTACCCTCCATTCGATCCCTGCGAAACCATACGTTTCAGCAGGATAATGCATGACCGCATGTTGCAGGTCCTGTACGGGCCTTTCTGTACACAGAAAATGTTCGACTGCTGCCCTGGCCAGCACATTCTCCAGATCTCTCACCAATTGAAAGCGTCTGGTCAATGGTGCCCGAGCAACTGGCTCGTCACAATACGCCAGTCAGTACTCTTGATGAACTGTGGTATCGTGTTGAAGCTGCATGGGCAGCTGTACCTGTACACGCCATCCAAGCTCTGTTTGTCTCAATTCCCAGGGGCATCCAAATTGCGTGAAAATGTAATCACATGTCAGTTCTAGTATAATACATTTTTGCAATGAATATCCGTTTATCATCTGCATTTCTTCTTGCTGTAGCAATTTTAATGGCCAGTAGTGTATAATTTGCTTGTTTTGCGCCCCTTTAATTTGTACCTATAATTGTCGAACATCCTCTGTATAACTTTGACAGCATGCTCGGGATTTAAAGAGTGTTGTGTGTTAAAAGAGCGCGAATACGTTTCGCGTGCCATCATTACAGAGAGGGGAATAAGGATTGACGCATCTGGTCCCCCACTGTTCCGTCAGAGCCTTTTCGTGCTCTGACAGGGCATTTTTTCCCTTGGTAGTACACCCGCCCAGAATTTCGGAATGAGGACACGCAGCGACTTGCAGCAAACTTTAAAGATAATGTCGCACCTTTTCTAACAGTCTTGTTCGGTAGACGATTAACGCCAGATATATTACGTAATCGTGCGTTCTTTTACGTGCTGGGGGTATGCCGTGCTGCAGCCGCCTCAGCCGGCGCCGTGTGTCCGGGTTCGCAGCCGGTGCGGCGCCCTGGTTTCTCCCGGACACGGACTGCCGCGGCCGCTCCCCTGCCCGGGCGGTAAGCACTAGAGGTGGACAAACCCGTTCATCCTTGGGAACCAGTTCACTGCTGATCGTTCGCTTTTGGGGAACTGTTCATTTCTACTCGTTCACCGTTCATTTGTGCACGGTATATGGTTCTTATGAAAAACTGAAAACTAGCAGTGTGGGTGACTGAAGGATGGAGGGCACCAAGAGGGGGCACCTGCCTCCCCCCTGGAGTATAGAGTTTTTATTCATTACAGAATTCTTACACACTTTTAGAAGTAATTTCTGTGATTCAGTGATTTAGCCAACCGTAGCGTTGTGTGGCTGCTCGCAGGGAAATAATATAGGGTGGCGCACGGAAAACCGGCCCCGAGTACAGACTGCTCGCCAATTACGGACGACGTGTTGCCCGTTACGAGCAGATACAACAAACAGACAAACATGTAGTAATTAGGCAGTGAAGAAATAACAAGCTAATGCAAGCAACAATTAAGAAACAATCGATGACGATGTGTAGAGAGCTGGATAAGAGAACATGAAAATCTCACGCGGCGCGCATGCGCTATAGCACATGTAGTCTTGTAAACCTGTTGGTGGCTGTTTCCCAACTTAATAGACGACAAGTGTGTTGTATAAAATTCTTCGTTTCGACTTCCGCTACATAGCTATGCTACGTTGTAAACAATAATCGTTTACACCCTATATATACTTCACGTTGTCTCTGAGTTCATAGGCGAAGTAGAGACTTTATGCAAGCACAAAATTAAATGTGGTTTTCTCATACTTGCGCCACACGCTTACTAAAAATTATGTTTCTATGTTCCATTACTAAAGTTAATGCAGCAATAATAATAATAATAATTAAGTTCGCAGTAATAAAGTTTTCGGTTTTAAAACTCCTTCTCAACAAATGTTTTTGAGATAATAACTAAATACGATTTTATGGCAATCTATGTCTTTCCAAATGGAGAGGCACCGCTTTTCCTACTGAGCCAAAATGACCCACAACCCACTTTTTTTTAAAGAAACCAAACTAGCAGTTAATGCAAATTGGAAATAACCAAACATAAAAATAATTAGAGCCTTCCTAAATGTAATGTTTTGTATCTGGAAGATACACGAAAATCGCTTTATATCAATTTTCTCACACTAAAAATTAAGCAAATTATTGAAATGGCCAGTAGTGTATAATTTGCTTGTTTTGCGCCCCTTTAATTTGTACCTATAATTGTCGAACATCCTCTGTATAACTTTGACAGCATGCTCGGGATTTAAAGAATGTTTTGTGTTAAAAGAGCGCGAATACGTTCGCGTGGCAAAGTTTTCATTGCAGAGAGGGGAATAAGGATTGACGCATCTGGTCCCCCACTGTTCCGTCAGAGCCTTTTCGTGCTCTGACAGGGCATTTTTTCCCCTTGTAGTACACCCGCCCAGAATTTCGGAAATCAAGTCGATGAAGCCAAAAAATATATGAATAACAAAAAACACTTGCCTTGTTATACGTATGTCTTCTGCTGTTCATCGATATAATGAAGTGAGCTGATATGCCCTTTTGTTACCTTAAAAAACGTACCTATTACATACAACGTAATTTTTATGTAATTTACGTAACTATAAAATTCTATTAGATTAGCGGTCGTGGACGCTGAATAGCCAGAGCCAAGTGCAAGAACAGTTTGGAACGCATGTAAAATGGGAGAGCGCAGTGAACGAAACGAACAACTGCATGAATACTGAACTAACTAGGAGCAGTCGGCAGTGGAACTGAGACAGGTGGTCATGCGAAGAACGACGAGTGCGGCCGAGGGAGACCGAGACTGAGATGGTCTCGCCACATTTCAGGCCGTTTAACTTCTCAGATTTTCTCGCAGGCATCATGCCTATAGTTGTTGTCTTCAGTCCTGAGACTGGTTTGATGCAGCTCTCAATGCTACTCTATCCTGTGCAAGCTTCTTCATCTCCCAGTACCTACTGCAGCCTACATCGTTCTTAATCTGCTTAGTGTATTCATCTCTTGGTCTCCCTCTACGATTTTTACCCTCCACGCTGCCCTCCAGTACTAAATTGGTGATCCCTTGGTGCCTCAGAACATGTCCTACTGTAAGTAGGCTGTTTAGGTTTTTTTTGGTAACGCCACCTCTGTATGAAAATCACTGGCTGTGTTGTGTGCAGTCTGTGGCTGCTTTGCATTGTTGTAATACTCAACCATTGTAGTGTTAGGCAGCTGGCTGTGAACAGCGCGTAGCGTTGCGCAGTTGGAGGTGAGCCGCCAGCAGTGGTGGTGAGCCGCCAGCAGTGGTGGATGTGGGGAGAGAGATGGCGGAGTTTTGAAATTTGTCATGAACTGCTATATATATGATGATATCAAGGTAAATACATTGTTTGTTCTCTATTAATATCTTTCATTTGCTAACTATCCCTATCAGTAGTTAGTGCCTTCCATAGTTTGAATCTTTTATTTAGCTGGCAGTAGTGGCGCTTGCTCTATTGCAGTAGTGGGAGTAACCAAGATTTTTGTGAGGTAAATGATTTGTGAAAAGTACAGGTTAATGTTAGTCAGGGCCATTCTCTTGTAGAGATTATTGAAAGTCAGATTGCGTTGCGCTAAAAATACTGTGTGTCAGTTTAAGCACAGTCGTGTATAATTGTTAAAAAGGGGACGTTTCATATGTCGACCCTTAGCCTAGGATACCTCACTGGAATCTTCTGATTTTTTCTTGTAGTTTGTGTAATTAGTGTAGATTTTGTTTATTGCTAGCGCGTAATTGTAGAGAGAATCTCCTCTGTAGTTGCAGTCTTTCATTGTTGTACAGTAAAACAGGTGTGGCACGCATGTAGATTTGCACCAAGTATTTCGCAGCTGCAATTAACTAGATATTATTTTCAGTGCTATGTTAATGTGTTCCCCTATTTTTGCTCTTCAAATTGTGTTTTTCTGTGTTGTCGTGTGAAATATTGTGAAAATAATGGCGTGTGAAAAACGTAACACTAGGCTCCAAAGTAAATTGAGAAATGACAGCGAAGACGAAAGCAGTGTGTTAGCGCCACCGTGTAATGAATTAACTAATATTCAAAGTAGTAATTTGGTAACTGTGCATAGGGAAATGGAGCGGGTGGCAAACAATGGCGTGCACAGTGAAACAATTAGTGAAGAGGGAAGCATTATCGATCGATCGGTCGGCAACAGCTCGCCTCAGGAATCGGGAATGACAGGACACAATTTTTCAAATATTGTAAACCCAGGTTTTGGGTCCTCACCGTTTTCTCAAATGAGTCAAGACACATTTTCTGCTTGTCAAAATGTGACTGTTGACGGTGAAAATGCACTGCAAAAAAGCATAGAGAAACAGATTCCAGACACTAATACATTATTATTGCAATTAATGCAACAAATGGGACAAAATCTTCGAAAATTAGACACAGTGGAACAAAATCAGAGACAAACACAGCAAAAGCTTGAAAAATTAGACACAATGGAACAAAATCAGAGACAAACACAGCAAAAGCTTCAAAAATTAGACACAATGGAACAACACCAGAGACAAACACAGCAACAGTTAGACGCAATGGAACAAAAGCTTCAAAAGTTAGACTCAGTGGAAAATAAGCTTGAACAAACACGTGAAGATTTAACTACCGAGTTACATAACATTGAATCGAAATGTCAAAAAGTCTGTAATGATGTAAAAACACAAATTTGTGAGCATTTTCAACCTATTTTTTCGCGGCATGAAATTGCATTACAGAATCACGAAGCAGCCATAAAAGAACTGCAAATTATTGTTCATGAAAATCATGAGACCTTGCAAGCTAAAATTGACTCAGTTGCATCTACCGATTCGGTTACGCAACTTGCAAAAACCCAGGAAAACTTAAAGGACACAGTAGAAAGACACATGGAGGAAATTAGTACATTATCAGAGAAAGTAGTTGAACTTTCGGATCAGCTAAATAATTTATCTACGAAGGTAGATGATAATCTGAATGACACAAAACCGGTAGTCTTTAATGAGACAGAAGAGTGCGAACAAATTAGGAAACTGAAACAAAATCTGAATCAAATTAATACGCAACAGCAAAGAGAAATCCGGGAAGTACAAGATCAGCTGACACAGGTAATACAAGAATTACGTATTTCAGAGGACACTCGCGCCCCAACACGGGAAGAGGGACTTAGAAATACGGAACACCCACAAGATAATAACACAGCGCATTTCGGAAATTATGAAAGAAATTGGCAAGGTGCACCGAATTTTGAGATTGAACCGCCGACACGACGTAACAATGACCGATATGATACTCGCCGACACGATGATTTTGACTATAAGCTGTACATCAAAAAAAAAAAAAAAGGGAGGCAGAATAACTTCAGACGCAACAGTTCGGCGCACAGTTACGATTCAGGGAGAAAGTCTCCACCACATGACCGACAAACAAGAAACTATGTAAACTACCGACATGACGTAGGACGATATATTCATAACGACAGACCTGAATTGCATCAGAACTGGCGGGATTTAAACAGGGCTGGGCCCTCTGGGCAACGTGAATTTGTAGAAGCTAGGTCTCCTAATCCCAATAACGACGCGCGCCAACAAAGAGGCAGACAATGACTCGCACCGCAGGTAGCCACGTGCGCCGGCTGGCTCAGAGAAAAATAACATAGACGCTAACCTTGAGAAAAATTCCAGTATTCTTTACCGACATATAGCGTATGATAATTTCGTTCAAGTTGAAACTCTGAGTACTAAGAAGAGTAAAGGTTTACACCACATTTCACATGTAAAACCATCTATGAAGAGATAATCTGCTTTTTAACTTAGTCTTTGGTATAAAACTTTTCACTTCACATCTCTAGTATGCTTTGTCAGACTTAAGAAACTGTTAACATGCAACAATGTTTGAAGTTAAACATCCAGTCTAGAACCTAGGGAACATTTTTAAACAGAAATTACGAATGTACTGTTATAGTGAACAGACGACACAGTGTTGTATTTGTACATTCTTGCTTGTTTGTTGCACGATTACGTAACGACTATAAGGCTCACATACTTAGAACATTTACCAGTACTGCTAATGAGATTTTAATGCAACATTTTGGTTTATTTGAAAATAGATTCTGAATTTAAAGTGCTTTCTGAGAGATACCAGATGACACAGAGGTTAGTTTATGTGACAGCTACGCGATTTTATCACGACGCTACTAATGAGTGACAATTTACAATGTTGCTTTTGCAGTGTTTCTGTTTTATATCTGCACAGTTTTTCTGTATTGTTCTGGAAAGTAAAACATGTTTTAGTAGTAACTTTTGTGGTATAGCTACAATGAGACAGCCTTTTCTGTAGCACAACAATACGTTACATTATAGTACTTTCTTGATCACGGTAAGGTACGTAATAACTACGATATCTATAAGCAAAGCATTTCACTTTCGTTTATGATGAGGTAAGTACATTGACTTCAGCAGAACTTTGCTTACAGAGGACGATAACTACGACAGTTCCACAGAATTATCTTACAGCAAGACGCACATTTAGCACTACAGGACACGCATTTGAGTGATTAATTTTGTACTTAAACCATTTATTTTTCAAGATTTTTGAATTACAAAGAAAGTTTTCCCTGATACATTTCATTCCATTGCAATAATCTGTAACACCTGCGGGTATAATTACATTAATCCTCAGGGGGGTATACGCTTACTTTGTGTACCATGTGTTTGGCAAGCACAAGGAGCCCTAGCTAATATGGTATTTGCTTATACAGCTTTACACATCGGTACCTTATTTCTCTAACACAGAATTACACAGCTACCTCATCATTTAACTGAGAGAGACAAACATTTTTTTTACTACGTCAGTGACAGATGTTTACGTAATTACACCGTTGGATAACTTCATGTTTACGCAATTTCACAGTTGGGTAACTTCACACATATGAAATTGTATGTTGTTTGTACTTTGTGAACTGTTCATATTTTTTTGGAACCATTGTGATACTATGAGAGCTTTGAATGATATATTTGGTATGGGATCACGATTTTTAAAGTACGTTTGAGGCAGATGACACTTTTGACATGAGCAGAGAATTTTTTTTGGTTTTGAAATTATTGGAGGAAGCTACGACGTTTTTGAGATTTGACTGAGGTTTTATGATGTTATTATTACGGCGACGATGTGTATTGTGTTGTTGAGGTATGTTTATTATCAATGAGATGATGCTATATGAGGAATCTGATTATGCTACGTATGTTACGATGAAATATTGAAGTGTCGACGAATATGTATATGTATAATAAGGTAAGGAGTAATGAATAGTGTTTAGGGACTGTGGTTTGTGAAAAAGGATGTTGGAAACCGAGAAATCGTACTTTAAGGTTATGAAATGTGTGTAAATGGGTGAATGTATCACAATGCCGACGAAAATTTTTTTGGACACTGTTAGATCAATAGGATTTTGTTTCTACACATTTGTAACAAAATTCTCAACCTGTGATTTTTTTTTATATGAGACTGTCACTGTAGCGAAAACTGCTGTCGTAAATATTTCGGTATGAAAGGTAAGTGACCGTGACGTAATTCGTTGTGAGCGGCCAGGTGTGCCAGCCGCCTTGAGAAAAAGCCATTAGGTGGTAGAAAAAAAAGGGAGGCCATTATCCTCACTATTGACGTTCCTTTGTAGAGAGCCTCGCAAAAACGACACGGTCGAACTTGAAAACATATGATTACACTGTGGAGCTCTTAATTTATGATATTTACAGAAATGCCTAATGAAATGACGAGAAATATTTTTACATCTGCACACCTGATTATGATAAGCGTCTTTCTACGAGAGTTGAGAGAATGTCTACTAACTTATGAAATGCCTCATGACTACTGAATGATATTTTTATGCTTTACTTTGTACATAGTTGCTTATTTCATTTGATATCTAGTTTCTAGCTGCACTGCAGCATTGGTTAAAATAAAATTTTATAGATGTACTAATATAAATATTTTCTGTCTACAGATCGAGTAAATAATAATTTTTTTTAAAAAAATGAGGGAGCACAAAAAGACATTTACCTTCACAGGAACTGCAATCATAGTTTTCTTTTCAAGTACTTGTTAATTTCTTTTGTAGAATAAATTGTGATGCATCACTCTAGTGTTAAGATGTGACATAGGTATTAGACATGGCCATTTTTAGTGTAATACTTTTTCTGCTTGAACTTTGTCATGTTTAGGTATAAGTTATGCTGTTTGCCAGGTATAGTGCTACTGAATTTTAATTTGTGTTACTCTGCTAAGCCAGATTTATTTTTCTTGTTTGCTGCACATTGCCTTATATTAGTCGTAATATTGCAATTGCTTCGCTAATTTCTAAAATGCTGCTTCCTTTGCAAATCTGCAGTTTTTTGTCATTGCTGTTTGCGTTAATTGTTTTATGTGCTGCTGCATTGCCTCGTCCCTTAGTTTAGCATCTGAGCTCAGTAGATTTAAGTTAGCTGAAGAGGGGGTAAACTATATAAGAAACTAGTTGTGATGAATGGAAAGAAATGCATTGAAGGTATATGAAAACGTTTTGGGCCAAAATGAGTATTGTACAGTGATCCATAATTATTTTGAAAGAAATATGAACAGAGTAGAGAAAGCAGGTATTGATAGGACTTTTTGGAAATAATGAGGAACAAAGGGAGATCTCCGAGAAGTAAAGAAAGTTTTGTTTGCAAAATACTGCAGTAAAAGAAACCCTGTCCTTTCCTTGTGTTATCCCACTATGTGTTTGTGTACCCATGAGTATTTGTTTTCTTCCTGTCTCTGTGTACTGTTTCATAGAATTTTTTTTCTCTTCTAATACTAAGCTACATTCACTATGATGAGGAATACTGTTATCCTCAAATATAATTTGCATTAATAATATGTTATTTTCTTTGTAAAGATGTTTAGACATTATTTATTCTGTTTTGTTTTAATGCTCATGTGTGGAGTTGATGTTTCAAAATTTATTCTGATCTTTATGTATGTACTTATGTCATTATTTTTGTAACACTGATGTATATGTTTATTTCTATTCTATTGTAAATCCTGTACTACAAATGTTATCTGTATTGTTATGTTCTTTAATGATGTATTTTGTACCTTTGTAATTGTATTCTTCTGTTATAAAATTGTAATTGACACCAAGTCATCAAATTAAGTAACTTGTAAGTTACATTTCACTGCACACGTTTCTATTGGTCATAGTATATGGACAATATGTGAGAAGTAGGGACTGTTAGTGTTTGCACGTGTGTTAATAATTCAGCAAGGGACTTGATAACAGCATTGCTGGTTCTAAGGACAATTCCAAAAACTTCGTGAGTGCACAAGTGGTGGTTATGGACCTGCTATATTATCCACAAGACTCTTCAATGGTGATTGTGCACCTGCACAGTCACAACAGATGGCTGCTGGCCATCTCTACAAGGACTGCAGTGGGCCTGCACCTCTGGTGGCCCACCAGTACCATTATCTCTACAAGGACTACAGTGGGTCTGCATCTTTGCTGACTCACCGGTACCATTATCTCTACAAGGACTACAGTGGGTCTGCATCTTTGCTGACTCACCGGTACCATTATCTCTACAAGGACTACAGTGGGTCTGCGTCTTTGCTGACTCACCAGTACCATTATTTCTACAAGGACTGCAGTGGGTCTGCACCTCTGGTGGCCCACCAATACCGTAATCTCTACCAGGACTACAGTGGGTCTGCTCTGTGATGACCTACCCACCAATACTCTTCAAAACTTCGACTGACTCCGCTGTGGGTTTGCTCTGTTGTGGCCCATGACCTGTCTGCATGTCGAGAGTCAGCACTGTCTTTCCGTTGGAAGGACAACGCTACTTCTTCAAGACTGCATGGAAATCCACTACTTCCGTGTGCATTTTCTTTTACTGCTCAGACTTTGAGAAAAACACTGCAATTTGATGAATGATCAGGACTGTCTTTATGGACTGTGAGAAAATTTTAGCTTTTGACCAACATTGTATCAATAAGTGTGAACATTTGATTTCTTTGTTATTGTAATTACGATTATGAAAAATTTTAACAAATATGTATTGCCCACTGCCCAAAACCATTTGTAAAATTTTTTGTGGGGAGCATAGGGGCTATGTAAGTAGGCTGTTTAGGTTTTTTTTGGTAACGCCACCTCTGTATGAAAATCACTGGCTGTGCTGTGTGCAGTCTGTGGCTGCTTTGCATTGTTGTAATACTCAACCATCCGCCAGCAGTGGTGGATGTGGGGAGAGAGATGGCGGAGTTTTGGAATTTGTCATGAACTGCTGTATATATATATATATGATGATATCAAGGTAAATACATTGTTTGTTCTCTATTAATATCTTTCATTTGCTAACTATCCCTATCAGTAGTTAGTGCCTTCCATAGTTTGAATCTTTTATTTAGCTGGCAGTAGTGGCGCTTGCTCTATTGCAGTAGTGGGAGTAACCAAGATTTTTGTGAGGTAAGTGATTTGTGAAAAGTACAGGTTAATGTTAGTCAGGGCCATTCTCTTGTAGAGATTATTGAAAGTCAGATTGCGTTGCGCTAAAAATACTGTGTGTCAGTTTAAGCACAGTCCTGTAAAATTGTTCAAAGGGGACGTTTCACTACCAACCGATCCCTTGTTCTTGTCAAGTTGTGCCACAAACTCCTCTTCTCCCCAATTCCGTTCAATACCTCCTCATTAGGTATGTGACCCACCCATCTAATCTTCAGCATTCTTCTGTAGCACCACATCTCGAAAGCTTCTATTCTCTTCTTGTCCAAACTATTTATCGTCCATGTTTCACTTCCATACATGGCTACACTCCATATAAATACTTTCAGAAACGACTTCCTGACACTTAAATCTATACTCGATGGTAACAAATATCTCTTCTTCAGAAAAGCTTTCCTTGCCATTGCCAGTCTACATTTTATATCCTCTCTACTTCGACCATCATCAGTTATTTTGCTGACCCAGTAGCAAAACTCCTTTACTACTTTAAGTGTCTCATTTCCTAATGTAATTCCCTCAGCATCACCCGACTTAATTCGACTACACTCCATTATCCTCGTTTTGCTTTTGTTGATGTTCATCTTATATCCTCCTTTCAAGACACAGATTGAGAGTTACTAACCACCTTCCACACGGAGCACGTCCGTATCTCACTACTGACGTCACCTAGTGTACAGGCCTGAAGATGACGTTGTTACGACGTTGATACTAGTTGCCAAAACAAAATCGACACCTTAAATACAGCTGGAGGAATTTCTTCATTTCTCATATAAATTACACCAGCTGACGTCACACTGACCTCCATTTCAACTGCGGAAGTAGGAAGATTAACAGTTTGTCGCTCCGGTTCAAATTCCTGACGAACTAATCCTTCAAAGTCGAAGCAAACTGTCAGCATGCCTTTGACATTTGACCTGACCTGGTGAGCTTTTCTTGGTCTCGGAGAACCTTTCCCCACCCACTGTGAAGACTGAACCTCGGTCTCGTCACCAGTTATGATTCTCTCAAGCAACATCTCTCGTTCTCATTTGAGCCATCCAAAAGGTCTCCACAGATGGCGAGGCGAAGGTCTTTCTCGTCTTGACTCGTGACCCGTGGGACGAACTTGGCGGCAACACGATCCACTCCGAGATGCCGTGTCGGGATTTCGTGACACGATCCGACAGAAATGTTACATTCTTCTGCAACCTCTCGGACAGCCAGTCTTCCATTGGCGCCCACTGTTTCGCTGGCGATACGAGCGTCGTCGGCAGGTGTGTAAGGGCGTCCTGAACTAGAGCCGCGGCGCCGTTCTTTCCGTCCCTTTACGACGGACCTCCACCTACCTGTGAACATTGTCTCAGCAGATCATCAGTAGGAAAGCCGAGCGAAACCTACTGTACTTCGACGTGAACCAGGCTGCAATTTAAGTCACTAATCTACGTTTCGGGAGAAACACGAAATGAAAGGTTGGAAATTTTGTCGTCAATTAATATATTCTGAAACGTAGGTGAACAAGTATCACTGTCAAGCCCGTGCTAGTCTTAACACAGTCACTCACAATCCCTTTCACTCACGTTAGCAAGTTTATGGTTTTGCATTTCCCGAAAACGTAATAGCTACAAAAATACTGATTGTTTTTGATTGAGAATACTCGCCAAATATTAAGTCTGTCGGTACCAAATGCAGTCACAGTTCTTAGCCACCGACCTGTTCAATACGCCACGCGGAATGTATGTCTTTCTCTCGTCACAACATTCAGTTAAAAATTCCGAAATTTCTACACTCACATCGGAGTAATTATGCCGTCGCTTTCCAACACTTTTGATGTATGAAACACTGCTAGATCGGGCAACTTATCATTTCCATCGGAACTACTACTACACACGTCGGAACTGTTTCATGGCTAGGCTCCCACTCTTCTCTAGAATAGTCTTCAAGTCTTCACTACCAGCAGGGAAACGCGCGCGAAGAATATTGCTTTACCATTGGTCAGTTTACTCAACAGCCAATAGCAAAACAACAGTCTCCCACGTCAGTCCGCGCTTTTCATCCATAACCAATCGCAAAATAGTAAACCTCACGACTGCACTTTTTACCGACGTAATTATCTAATGTACTGAAGTTTTGCTTATGCATAAAGTTATTTACTATTGTTATTTATACCCGAATTAACTTTCCCTTTACCATAAACTTACTTTACAAAACTATTCTACAAAAATCCCCTTTGTCCATATCCATACTTCTTCGAAATGTTCCCACACTAAATCCTACTACATAACTCGTTAAACAATTATCTTCATATTAACCTTAAACCACACTCACGCATCATTCATACTGCTAAAACATATTTATAACATTTTACATACACAAAAATAAATAATAACACTTTATGAAAATACTAGAACAGTTTATGAAAAACATTCTATTAATTTAGTGCACTCTACTGGGCACAATCGAAACTAAATCAGTCCCTTATCCAATACTGTCCTCCATCGGCTGATACATAAACTAAGTGCGCATCCAGTCTCGCGTCACCATCTGTCACTCTCCAGCCCTGAGATTCATCTCCCACTTGACCGCCTCCAAGGCAGAATCGTTATATGGCGCTACGCCTCACTAGGATCAAAAATGGTTCAAATGGCTCTGACCACTATGGGACTTAACTGCTGAGGCCATCACTCCCCCAGAACTTAGAACTACTGAAACCTAACTTACCTAAGGACATCACACACATCCACGCCCGAGGCAGGATTCGAACCTGCGACCGTAGCGGTCGCTAGGCTCCAGATTGTAGCGCCTAGAACCGCTCGGCCACCCCGGCCGGCTCACTAGGATAATCTCGAACTTCCGTCCGTGTGAACCATTCGTGACACCAACTACCACTTACCACTCATCACCGTAGGCTTCCCGCATCAGTTGGTGCGTCTCTGTAAAAGGCTTTCTCGAGTTTCACGAAAAGTTTAACGCAGATGAATTCCTCTTCTACCTGTGCCATCTCGAATTCGCGAACTGTGCGACACAACGTTCTACTCAACACAGCACTGAACAACAACTAACAGACGCACTACGGTGAAACTTGCAGCAGTTACACGTTAAACACAGGTGTGTGCGGGCATGCCAACCGCATTTCTCTCCAACACACCACTGGCGCGAAATTACGAATGTTCCGGAATTTTTTTGAAGATACTTCGTGAATTAGAATCCCTTTTTTCGTATTGCTATCCAGTACACTATCTGGTCAACACCACCCTAACACGGCTGTAGTGGTCATCAGTAAGGGGTATGGGGTGTGGCGAATCGCCACGCTACGTGACGGGAATAGCTCAGCGGATGACACTCTGACGGAGGTGCAGGAATGCTGACCCTTCCTGAAACCACACATCAGTGACTGATGGGATATGGAGCCGAGACGTCGTTCTAACTCACCTTAAAGGTGTTGCATTCGGTACACGTCGATTTCATACAATTAATGATTCGATTCAGAAGTAGAGCATGTTTTCATGATATACTCATCGAGGGGTCTTGGTTTAACGTAACGCAATTACTGAAGTTAGAAACTATGTATATCTCTTGAGGCAGGGCGCGAACTGTCCGTACTACGTTGATCCAGAGACCAATCACTTCCAGTAAACTTGAAACGTAATTTCAGACCCTCACGGAATTTTTTTTCGCTGACACCCGGCACAGAATGATGAAAGGAATATATTTTCGTTGTTCGCGGAGTCGAGCTTCAGCATAAGCAATAACGTTTTAAAAATGGTTCAAATGGCTCTGAGTACTATGGGACTTAACATCTGAGGCCAGCAGTCCCCTAGAACTTAGAACTACTTAAACCTAACTAACCTAAGGACATCACACACACCCATCCCCGAGGCAGGATTCGAACCTGCTAACGTAGCGGTCAAGCGATTCCAGACTGAAACGTCTAGAACCGCTCGGCCACACGCGCCGGCGAATAATGTTTCAGTTTATTACTTCTCTACTAGTAACTGTGTTGGCAATACAGTTTGTAGACGGTACCTACACATAGCACTTAATGTATATTATTATATCACTGTACGACATGTCACGTCCTAAACATCCGGACACTTTAAAAACTAGCTTTTCTTCTACATCTACATCTACATCTACATCTATACTCCGCGAGCCACCTTACGGTGTGTGGCGGAGGGTACTTATTGTACCACTATCTGATCCCCCCTTCCCTGTTCCATTCACGAATTGTGCGTGGGAAGAACGACTGCTTGTAAGTCTCCGTATTTGCTCTAATTTCTCGGATCTTTTCGTTGTGATCATTACGCGAGATATATGTGGGCGGTAGTAATATGTTGCCCATCTCTTCCCGGAATGTGCTCTCTCGTAATTTCGATAATAAACCTCTCCGTATTGCGTAAGGCCTTTCTTGAAGTGTCCGCCACTGGAGCTTGTTCAGCATCTCCGTAACGCTCTCGCGCTGACTAAATGTCCCCATGACGAATCGCGCTGCTTTTCGCTGGATCATGTCTATCTCTTCTATTAATCCAACATGGTAAGGGTCCCATACTGATGAGCAATACTCAAGAATCGGACGAACAAGCGTTTTGTAAGCTACTTCTTTCGTCGATGAGTCACATTTTCTTAGAATTCTTCCTATGAATCTCAACCTGGCGCCTGCTTTTCCCACTATCTGTTTTATGTGATCATTCCACTTCAGATCGCTCCGGATAGTAACTCCTAAGTATTTTACGGTCGTTACCGCTTCCAATGATTTACCACCTATGGCATAATCGTACTGGAATGGATTTCTGCCCCTATGTATGCCCATTATATTACATTTATCTACGTTTAGGGAAAGCTGCCAGCTGTCGCACCATTCATTAATCCTCTGCAGGTCTTCCTGGAGTACGTACGAGTCTTCTGATGTTGCTACTTTCTTGTAGACAACCGTGTCATCTGCAAATAGCCTCACGGAGCTACCGATGTTGTCAACTAAGTCATTTATGTATATTGTAAACAATAAAGGTCCTATCACGCTTCCTTGCGATACTCCCGAAATTACCTCTACATCTGCAGATTTTGAACCGTTAAGAATGACATGTTGTGTTCTTTCTTCTAGGAAATCCTGAATCCAATCACAAACCTGGTCCGATATTCCGTAAGCTCGTATTTTTTTCACTAAACGTAAGTGCGGAACCGTATCAAATGCCTTCCTGAAGTCCAGGAATACGGCATCAATCTGCTCGCCAGTGTCTACGGCACTGTGAATTTCTTGCGCAAATAGGGCGAGCTGAGTTTCACATGATCTCTGTTTGCGGAATCCATGTTGGTTATGATGAAGGAGATTTGTATTATCTAAGAACGTCATAATACGAGAACACAAAACATGTTCCATTATTCTACAACAGATTGACGTAAGCGAAATAGGCCTATAATTATTCGCATCTGATTTATGACCCTTCTTGAAAATGGGAACGACCTGCGCTTTCTTCCAGTCGCTAGGTACTTTACGTTCTTCCAGAGATCTACGATAAATTGCTGATAGAAAGGGGGCAAGTTCTTTAGCATAATCACTGTAGAATCTTACGGGTATCTCGTCTGGTCCGGATGCTTTTCCGCTACTAAGTGATAGCAGTTGCTTTTCAATTCCGATATCGTTTATTTCAATATTTTCCATTTTGGCTCTGCAAATCACATTCAAGTGCCTGGCAGAGGGTTCACAATTCTCTATTATTCCAATTTCGTATAGCGTGCGGAATGAATGAACACATATATCTTTCCGCACGAGCTCTGTCTGATTTCCCTTATTTTATCGTGGTGATCGTTCCTAACTGTGTAGTTTGGTGCCAACAAAATACATTCGCATTTGGAGGAGAAAGTTGGTGATTGGAATTTCGTGAGAAGATTCCGTCGCAACAAAAAACGCCTTTCTTTTAATGATTTTCAGTCCAAATCCTGTATCATTTCTGTGACACTCTCTCCCATATTTCGCGATAATACAAAACGTGCTGCCCTTCTTTGAACTTTTTCGATGTACTCCGTCAGTCCTATCTAATAAGGATCCCACACCGCACAGCAATATTCTAAAAGAAGACGGACAAGCGTAGTGTAGGCAGTCTCCTTAGTAGGTCTTTTACATTTTCTAAGTGTCCTGCCAATAAAACGCAGTCTTTGGTTAGCCTTCCCCACAACATTTTCTGTGTGTTCCTTCCAATTTAAGTTGTTCGTAATTGTGATACCTAGGTATTTAGTTGAATTTAAGGCTTTTATATTACTGATTTATCGCGTAACCGAAGTTGAACGAGTTCCTTTTACCACTCATGTGGAAGACCTCACACTTTTCGTTATTTAGGGTCAACTGCCACTTTTCGCACCATTCAGATATCTTTTCTAAATCGTTTTGCAGTTTGTTTTGATTTTCCGACGACTTTATTAGTCGATAAACGACAGCATCATCAGCAAAGAACTGAAGGCGGCTGCTCAGATTGTCTCCAAAATAGTTTATGTGGTGTCACCGCCAGACACCACACTTGCTAGGTGGTAGCCTTTAAATCGGCCGCGGTCCGTTAGTATACGTCGGACCCGCGTGTCGCCACTATCAGTGATTGCAGACCGAGCGCCGCCGCACGGCAGGTCTAGAGAGACTTCCTAGCACTCGCCCCAGTTGTACAGCCGACTTTGCTAGCGATGGTTCACTGACAAAATACGCTCTCATTTGCCGAGACGATAATTTAGCATAGCCTTCAGCTACGTCATTAGCTACGACCTAGCAAGGCGCCATTATCATTTGCTATTTATCTTGTGATGCATGTACCGTCAGACCGATGTTCACCAATTATGGATTAAAGTTAAGTATTCCAGAAGCTACGTTCCTTTTTTACTAGTCTCAACTCCTTTAACTGTTCCAGACCTCACGCCAGCCTGCGTGATCTTAAACGCGTGCCTTTCGGCTACCTCCTAGTGGCTTGGCTGTCTTGCCAAGTCACAACAGTTTATATAGATAAGAACAGCAAAGGGCCTATAACACTACCTTGGGGAATGCCAGAAATTACTTCTTTTGTACTCGATAACTTTGTTAAAGCGGAAGGCACATTACCTGCGCTATACACATCGACAGAACAATTCGAAAGTAATGAAAGCAAGATACAGCGTGACAATTACTGAAGTGAATGAAAAAAAACGTAAATTACTTACAAACTACGGGGTGCACAAACATTATCAACATGTAAACGCCACTACAGATATTCTACTTTAGGTTATGACATGTTTGATATGCCTGCCATCATTCTGCACGACCCGCTGAAGTGTCGGAACACCGACGCTGTCGATAACCTCCTGAATGGCTGTTTTCCACTCAGCAATGGTTTTGGGGTTATTGCTGTACACGTTTTGTCTTTACTCCAGAGAAAGGAGTCGAATGTGTTCAGATCGGTAAAATATGGCGGGCAATCGAGGTGCATACCAGTGGCCTCTGGGTACCCCAGAACCAGAATGCGATACCCAAAATTCTCCTCCAGGACATCGAACACTCTCCTGTGGAGCTGCGACTTGCATTAACCACGTATTGTCGGAATCAGGGTCACTTTGGATAATGGGGATGAAGTCATCTTGCAAAACCTTCACGTACCGTTCGTTAGTCACTGTACCATCGAGGAATATCGCACCGATTATTCCGAGACAGGACACTGCACACCACACAGTCACCAGTTGGGGGTGAAGCGACTTATCTACATCTACGTCTACATCTACACCCATACTCCGCAACCCACCTGACGGTGTGTGGCGGAGGGTACCGTGAGTACCTCTATCGGTTCTCCCTTCTATTCCAGTCTTGTATTGTTCGTGGAAAGAAAGATTGCTGGTATGCTTCTGTGTGGGCTCTAATCTCTCAGATTTTATCCTCACGGTCTCTTCGCGAGATATACGTAGGAGGGAGCAATGTACTGCTTGACTCCTCGGTGAAGGTATGTTCTCGAAACTTCATCAAAAGCCCGTACCGAGCTACAGAGCGTCTCTCCTGCAGAGTCTTCCACTGGAGTTTATCTATCACCTCTGTAACGCTTTCGCGATTACTAAATGACCCTGTAACGAAGCGCGCTGCTCCCCGTTGGATCTTCCCTATATCTTCTATCAACCCTATCTGCTACGGATCCCACACTGCTGAGCAGTATTCAAGCAGTGGGCGAACAAGCGTACTGTACCCTACTTGCTTTGTTTTCGGATTGCATTTCCTTAGCAATCTTCCAATGAATGTCAGTCTGGCATCTGCTTTACCGACGGTCAACGTTATATGATCATTCCATTTTAAATCACTCCTAATGCGTACTCCCAGATAATTTATGGAATTAACTGCTTCCAGTTGCTGACCTGCTATATTGTAGCTAAATGATAAGGGATCTTTCTTTCTATGTATTCGTAGCACATTATACTTGTCTACATTAAGATTCAATTGCCATTCCCTGCACCGTGCGTCAATTCGCTGCAGATCCTCCTGCATTTCAGTACAATTTTCCAATGTTACAACCTCTCGATATACCACAGCATCATCCGCAAAAAGCCTCAGTGAACTTCCGATGTCATCCACCAGGTCATCATTTATGTATATTGAGAATAGCAACGGTCCTACGACACTCCCCTGCGGCACACCTGAAATCACTCTTACTTCGGAAGACCTCTCTCCATTGAGAATGACGTGTTGCGTTATGTTATCTACGAACTCTTCAATCCAATCACACAATTGGTCTGATAGTCCATATGCTCTTACTTTGTTCATTAAACGACTGTGAGGAACTGTATCGAACGCCTTGCGGAAGTCAAGAAACACGGCATCTACCTGTGAACCCGTGTCTATGGCCCTCTGAGTCTCGTGGACGAATAGCGCGAGCTGGGTTTCAGACGATCGTCTTTTTCGAAATCCATGCTGATTCTCAGTCCCCCAAATACGCCAGTTTTGCTTATTGCATCAAAATGAAAGAGGACTCCTCGCTGAACAAAACCATTCTGCGCGTACTGATTCCCATCATGACCCGCGGCCGACAGTGAAGTTTGAACGTGTTAGCGGGAACCGTTAAGAAGTTATGACAATTTTATTTCACACAGCTCAATCATTGTCACCCGGAGCACGGCATCTGCCGTTAACACGTTAACTCGTTTGTAAAGCACTGTGATGAAGACGTTTGGATCTGTCTTGCAGACGGGAGTTGGCGTGTTTAAGTTGTGTGGGGCGTTGCGTTTTTCGTGGTCCGCATCGCGAGGCACGGCGAGCCCTCAGCCCTCAGCCCTCAGCCCTCAGCCCTCAGCCCTTCCGCTCTGTCCCGCGACATCGCCTGCCGACGTGCGACTCCAGGCTGGCTGGCCGCCATCCGCTGCCCACACTCGTGAGCGCCACTGCTCGGGACAGACATCCGCCGGAGGGTGAAATGAGGGAGGCAGCAAAAGGGTTCGATTATTACAACGAAGAACAAGCGAAAGTTGCAAATTTCACTTTTTTTAATTATACGATGACTAGTTTCGGGCCGCGGCTCACTTTCAAAGCATCGTGCCACATAGTCGAAATAGTATTTTCAATAATACAAAAACGAAGTGAAAAATATTACGTATTATGAAGTGCAAACGAACAGTTACGAGGCATCTTATATCAGTGTGCAGCATAACTGTTCCTTTCACTTAGTAATCTCAATCTCTATACAGGGTGTTACAAAAAGGTACGGCCAAACTTTCAGGAAACGTTCAATAAAGAAAAGATGTTATGTGGACATGTGTCTGGAAACGCTTAATTTCCATGTTAGAGCTCATTTTAGTTTCGTCAGTATGTACTGTACTTCATCCATTCACCGCCAGTTGGCCCAATTGAAGGAAGGTAATGTTGACTTCGGTGCTTGTGTTGACATGCGACTCATTGCTCTACAGTACTAGCATCAAGCACATCAGTACGTAGCATCAACAGGTTAGTGTTCATCACGAACGTGGTTTTGCAGTCAGTGCAATGTTTACAAATGCGGAGTTGGCAGATGCCCGTTTGATGTACGGATTAGCACGGGGCAATAGCCGTGGTGCGGTACGTTTCTATCGACACAGATGTCCAGAACGAAGGTGTCCCGACAGGAAGACGTTCGAAGCAATTGATCGGCGTCTTAGGGAGCACGGAACATTTCAGCCTATGACTCGCGACTGGGGAAGACCTAGAACGACGAGGACACCTGCAATGGACGAGGCAGTTCTTCGTGCAGTTGACGATAACCCTAATGTCAGCGTCAGAGAAGTTGCTGCTGTACAAGGTAACGTTGACCACGTCACTGTATGGAGAGTGCTACGGGAGAACCAGTTGTTTCCGTACCGTGTACAGCGTGTGCAGGCACTATCAGCAGCTGATTGGCCTCCACGGGTACACTTCTGCGAATCGTTCATCCGACAATGTGTCAATCCTCATTTCAGTGCAAATGTTCTCTTTACGGATGAGGCGTCATTCAAACGTGATCAGATTGTAAATTTTCACAATCAACATGTGTGGGCTGACGAGAATCCGCACGCAATTGTGCAATCACGTCATCGACACTGATTTTCTGTGAACGTTTGGGCAGGCATTGTTGGTGATGTCTCGATTGGGCCCCATGTTCTTCCACCTACGCTCAATGGAGCACGTTATCACGATTTCATACGGGATACTCTACCTGTGCTGCTAGAACATGTGCCTTTACAAGTACGACACAACGTGTGGTTCGTGCACGATGGAGCTCCTGCACATTTCAGTCGAAGTGTTCGTACGCTTCTCAACAACAGATTCGGTGACCGACGGATTGGTAGAGGCGGACCAATTCCGTGGCCTCCACGCTCTCCTGACCTCAACCCTCAACCTCAAATGAAAGCATTTATGGAGGTATTTGAAAGCTCTTGTCTACGCAACCCCGGTACCAAATGTAGAGACTCTTCGTGCTCGTATTGTGGACGGCTGTGATACAATACGCCATTCTCCAGGGCTGCATCAGCGCATCAGGGATTCCATGCGACGGAGGGTGGATGCATGTATCCTCGCTAACGGAGGACATTTTGAACATTTCCTGTAAGAAAGTGTTTAGAAGTCACGCTGGTACGTTCTGTTGCTGTGTGTTTCCATTCCATGATTAATGTGATTTGAAGAGAAGTAATAAAATGAGCTCTATCATGGAAAGTAAGCGTTTCCGGACACATGTCCACATAACATATTTTCTATACTTGTGAGTGAGGAATGTTTCCTGAAAGTTTGGCCGTACCTTTTTGTAACACCCTGTATAAATGAATGTACGATCGTAGGTTGTAGACACATGGCTGACGACATATGGATGTCCGGGTTTGGGAGTGAGCCGAGCTGGTGGTTCAACAAGTGTGAGGGTGCGGGCACGTTGGTTCAGCGTGTTCCGTCCGATGGTTAGTTGCCCTCTGTAATAAAGAAACTGACTGAACGGATCAACGATGGAAAGATGTCCTGGGACGTCTGCCCCGAAAAAATGCAATGAAAGATAACGAACAAAATGAGACCAGAAAATAAAGTGGTGAGTCCGAGTTCGAGTCCCGGTGCGGCACAAATTTTCACTGTCGACTTTCCATTACACACCCGATGGTTGTTCACATTCGCAACTGCGAATGCATTTCGTGTATTATCACAGATTTGACTTACTATCTATGCAGCTTTTTAAGTGAGTACTTACTGCAGATAACCGTATGATCTGCGAAAAGTCTGACGTTACTATTAGTATTGTGTGCAAGGTGATTAATATACGAGATGAACTGCAAGGGTCCCCACACACTTCGTTCGAACTCTTCGGACGTTATTTTTACCCTCGTACACCTCCATCCGGCATAACCTGCTGCGTCCACCATACAAAAGAATCCTCACATCCGCCCACAAATTTCGCTCGGTATCCCTTTCGATCGTACAGTGGTCGTGTACTCTCAGACCCGAACGACTGCTGCAGTTGGGTGGTACTGCAATGCCCCGTGCTGGTGGGGAGCCAGTCTCTAACGAGTCGATAAAGCGCCACTGTGGGCGAACTCATTAGTCCCGGCGTGTGAGCTGGGCCGCTTTCCTCGTCCGCCGCCGTCGTCGGCAGGAGAGAGACTCCCAGCAAGCGGGTGGGCGGGGGAAAGCCGGCCCGCGGCAGGCGGCTCCAGCTCCAGCTCCAGCTGCGGCTGCGGCTGCGTGCTGACCTTGGCCGGCCGGCATTCCGCGCCGCCTTTCCTCCCCTGCTCCCGTCTACCGCGTCGCTCTCCTCTGAGTCGTCGGCCGCAGCGGGCAGCGGGCGAGCCTGACCCTGGTGTGCGCGCTGTTGACGATGTATCGATATTTTACCACCGACATGACGATACGTTAATGTAAGGCAGACCTACGTTTCTAGCAATTGTAGACTTAGACAAAGCTTTTCACAAATTCTGAAGGTGGCAGGGGTAAAATACAGGGAGCGAAATGCTATTTACAATTTGTACAGAAACCAGATGGCAGTTACAAGAGCTGAGGGGCATGAAAGGGAAGCAGTGGTTCGGAAGGGAGTGAGATACGGTTGTAGCCTATCACCGACGTTATTCAATTTATATACTGAGCAAGCAGTAAAGGAAACAAAAGAAAAAATTGGAGAAGGAATTAAAATCCATGCAGAAGAAATAAAAACTTTTGAGGTTTGCCCATGACATTGTAATTCTGTCACAGACAGCAAAGGACTTGGAAGAGCAGTTGAACGGAATGGACAGTGTCTTGAAACGAGGATATAAGATGCACTTCAACAAAAGCAAAACGAGGATAATGGAATGTAGTCGAATTAAATCAGGTGATGCTGAGGGAATTAGATTAGGACACGTAAAGTAGTAAAGGAGTTTTGCTATTTGGGGAGCAAAATAACTCATGATGCTAGAAGTAGAGAGGATATAAAAGGTAGACTGGCAAGGAAAGCGTTTCTGAAGAAGAGAAATTTGTTAACATCGAGTATAGATTTATCTGCCAGGAAGTCTTTTTTGAAAGTATTTGTATGGAGTGTTGCAGTGTATGGATGCGAAACATGGACGATAAAGAGTTTGGACAAGAAGAGAACAGAAGCTTTCGAAATGTGGTGCTACAGAAGAATGCTGAAGATTAGGTGGATAGATCACATAACTAATGAGGAGGTACTGAACAGAAGTGGCGAGAAGAGCAATTTGTGGCACAACTTGACTAGAAGAAGGGATCCGTTGGTAGGACATGTTCTGGGGCATCAATGTATCACCAAGTTGATGCTGGAGGGCAGCGTGGAGGGTATAAAAATCGTAGAGGGAGACGAAGAGATGAATACACTAAGCAGATTCAGAAGGACGTAAGGTGCAGTAATTACTTGGAGATGAAAAAGGCTGCACAGAATACAGTAGCATGGAGAGAAGACCACAACAACAACATTCACATGCAGAATTTTTTTCCTGATATATTGATATTACAGCGGCGATATTCATTTTATGTTACATTTCTTTCGCAATTCTCGATAAATATTTCAAGTTGTTCTTTTGAAATTGTAGAAGAACAAAAATTTATTTTCACTATGTAAAAGAGTATTACTGCTTTTTGAACTTTAATCACGTGTAATCTTTGTCTCGGACTGTGTGAAGCAAGTATAGGTAGCACAAAGAAGAACTCCGATTAAACTGAGGGGGGGGGGGGGGGGGCGTGGCAGTGTGAATGCAATAACAAGATATTCGATGTGAAGAAATAGCACAGAAGTTTCGATTAAAAAAAAAAAAAATTCTAACGCAACTGGTGTGCTGTTTCTTCACATCGGCACCCTTCGACTCAGGTACGAGCAGCCCTTAGCGGCTCGCCATGTTATCTTATTTACAACTTTTCAAGACGTCGTCTTTTCGGCTTAGAATTTTTTTAGAATGTGACTTGTAAGTACTGCATCTCTTTCCAGTCACTACACACTTTAGTTAATTAATGTCTTATATACCTATTACGTTTAGCGTCGAAACCTGGCCAATTTTGACTTAATATTTGTGACCGAGGGCTTATTTGTCCTAATATAATTTTATATAGGTGTTACCGACCGCAGCGCCGTATTCTGCCTGTTTACATACGTGTGTATTTGAATACGCGTGCCTATGCCAGTTTCTTTGGTGCTTCAGGTACCTCGGAGTATTTCCTACTTTTCCGTCTATTTCCCGCTGCCACTGTCTCCTTCCCTCTCGGCATAAAAAAGCGCGAATAAGTTCGCCTGCCAAAATATTGGGAAAAATATTTAAAGGTGCTAAGGAAGATACGTATCCCACATATCAATCAGAATATTGTAAACAGGGCCTTTTTTGTGCTCCGTTGTGAGCATTTATCCGCTGTTTCCTTCTCTTCCTTGCCACAGAAATGAACTTCATTGACCAGTAAAATTTTGATTGTTTAACTTATGTGCAACTGAAACAATGCAAAACTAATTTTACACCTCTGACAGGATTTTACGTGCACAAAAATTATGGACGTGCTTCAGTATTACAACATAGGGTTCCCAGAACACTCCTGATGACAAACGGAGACACTTTACAGCACTTGTCTCCGTGCTACGTCACTCTATAAACTACGCTTTCGGCTCACAGCGGATTTTACGAGTAGGCTAATCTGAACCTCTGTATCTTGGAAACGGATAAAGATGTCGATAAAATTCTTACGGTAAGTCGAGACCGGAGTCAAGGAATATATCGTAAGAATTTCAATTTGCTGTGTATAGCCATTTTGGAGTCGGCGGTTCGGTTTTGGTGCGAAAAAATGGCAAACAATACTTTTTTGGTTTTTTCTGATAAACCGCCCAGCGACTAATAGTGCCGACCGTACTCCACATCAAATAGCAAAAGAACCAAGCTATTTGCCTAAACAGGAGGAAGTGTGTAATATTCAAACTGTGCCCCTCTAGTGTAGGATAGTGACACTTAGATGATCCTTGTGTTGGGGCTATTCAGAACACTTGACCCTTCCTTTCTGTCATCAACGGCACCCGAGATATAAGCCCCGGAAGAATTCCGTTTTCATGGCCGGCGTTATGGAAGACTGTAAATAGCAGATGCCGCCGCTTGCGTGCCGATGAACGCGCGTCAGGACTAGGCCAGCCGCCTCGTTGGCCGAGATTTGCTTAGTGCGAACGGCCAGCAAATGGGAGCTAACCAAGCGGTTGGTCGTGGTTGCGGTTCGGTGTGCTGGCGGTAACATCAAAGCGTTCGCATCTATGGGCGTCGGGGCGACAGTGTGGTGTGGGTGGCGCGCCGAATGTCCGCTGTTTCAGTGGCGACTTGCTCTGCCTCTCTGAACAGGCGAGTGAGTTGTTCAGGACAGCCGCAAATCGCTCTTCGTATGTTTTATTCAGAGGTTTCGCTTTTTAATGTAACAAGAGCTTCATCAGAAGCTCTGGAGTTAACAGTTTAGAGTACAGTAGTTGTCTGTTAAATTAAGGAGCGAATACAGTCAATAACACATACCAAGGGAGACTTGTGTAATGAGAAACTTAATTCCGACAGTCGCTGTATCTTCTGCGAGATAATGGCTGAGACGCCATGCTAAACCGCAGGAGAGGACAGATAGAATAAATTGTGGAAAGGGGCCAAAATAAGGGGCTGTCAGCTACACTCCAACACACAACTTTATTATCTGATCAGACATTACAAGAGCCCAAAAAAAATTTGTTTTAAACACACAACTTTAATCTTTGGGACTTAATTACCGGCTGAAAGCCACTGTAATTTAAAACTAACTTAAAACGTAAACATAATCAGTGATTTAAAAGGCAAGCCTTATCTTAAAACAGTTCTTCAGTTAGGCTGAAGTAAACATGTTAAATTCAATCGCCTGAAGGCCGAACAGCTTAACCTCCAAAATTTTAATTTTTCTTAAATACCAAAGTCCTTGCGTGAAAGAGTTCTTTAACTTAGGCTGAAGGCCTTGAGAATAAACAACTCAAACCGGATGATGGCCGAAAACTTAAAAATTCAATAGGTTGAAGTAGACAATTCAATAGGTTGAAGTAAACAAGTCAATCTCAGAATGAGATTTTCACTCTGCAGCGGAGTGTGCGCTGATATGAAACTTCCTGGCAGATTAAAACTGTGTGCCCGACCGAGACTCGAACTCGGGACCTTTGCCTTTCGCGGGCAAGTGCTCTACCAACTGAGCTACCGAAGCACGACTCACGGCCGGAACTCACAGCTTTACTTCTGCCAGTACCTCGTCTCCTACCTTCCAAACTTTACAGAAGCTCTCCTGCGAACCTGGCAGGAGAGCTTCTGTAAAGTTTGGAAGGTAGGAGACGAGATACTGGCAGAAGTAAAGCTGTGAGTTCCGGCCGTGAGTCGTGCTTCGGTAGCTCAGTTGGTAGAGCACTTGCCCGCGAAAGGCAAAGGTCCCGAGTTCGAGTCTCGGTCGGGCACACAGTTTTAATCTGCCAGGAAGTTTCAAGTCAATGTCAAATCGGCTGGAGGCCGAAGACTAAAAAAAAAAATAAAAAAAAAAAAATAAATAAAAAAAAAAATAAAAAAAAAATGATTTCAGAGGGCTTAACGTGAAACAGTACCTGAAACTAGGCTGAAGGCCTTAAGACTGAAACAACTCTAATTTAAAACACAAAACCGGCTAGAAGCCATACGAGTACCAACAACAAGAACAAATTTTAAAAAATGAGGCAGTACACACAAGGGCGCCCAGATGTTCGAGGGCCTGCCTGTAATTCAAACACTGACGCTCGCCTAGGTGAGACACGCAGTCGGGCCAACCAGTCACGATCCGACGACAGCACAGCCGACCGACAGTCAGCGGACCCACCCACAAGGTAACTTCCACTTCAGCCGACCAGGGAACAACAGGGAGCTCAACGGAACAACGTAGAAGATATTGGCGCGAACAACCAATCGTACACGCAGCTGTCAAACTACACACCGTGCTGGACAGCAACACTGCCTGAAATTTACGTCAACCCCCATGGCAGGTAACCGGAACGTTAACGGCCGCGAGGCAGAAGATTCCGCTGGTGCTCTTCAATTAGTATAACCAAAATACAGTGAAACTCCACCGGAGGGTGGCTAGAATTTTCCGCATTGAAAACCACGTTGTTGCTCGCGGGAATATCCCGACAGCCGACAAGGAACTCCAAGCGACACAATGTGAACAGTCTCGACTTGCCTGTAGGTTACATCAAAACTCAACATCCGTGTCCAGGGTCGGATACCGACGGACCGAACAGCGCCACACTCTCAGACTCTGCAGAGACCGCCAGCAGCCCCGGCCAAACTACGCCCCGCCGAGCACTCCTCACTGCTCCACGCCAACCGACCGACTCGTCGCACACCGCCCCCGACACTTGTCAGTCAAAAGCACACAAACTACACACAGTTTCACGAACACTTGCACGAAGAAGCAGACAATGTAAGCGGCAGTAACTGTACAGTGACAGGGATGATTCACTAGTCGGCACACACAGCCAACCCATAAACGATCGCCGGCCAAATACACGTCGTCCGACAAGACGACCGACCGCCGACCGACCAAAGTAGTCCCCACTCCAATCACGTGTGTCAGCAAGCGTAGGGCGAGTCATACCGGTCCGAACCTCACTGCTGCCGCGCCCCCACTGAACTTGTGCGGCGTGCCAACTCACACACTGCCAGGTCCCAACTAACTCGTCGACACACGACGACCGGGAAGTAATAGCAGACCAGCAAAGATAATACGGCAGGGTCTACAGGGTGTTACAAAAAGGTACGGCCAAACTTTCAGGAAACATTCCTCACACACAAAAATAAAGAAAAGATGTTATGTGGAGATGTGTCCGGAAACGCTTAATTTCCATGTTAGAGCTCATTTTAGTTTCGTCAGTATGTACTTCCTCGATTCACCGCCAGTTGGCCCAATTGAAGGAAGGTAATGTTGACTTCGGTGCTTGTGTTGACATGCGACTCATTTCTCTACAGTACTAGTAGCATCAAGCACATCAGTACATAGTATCAACAGGTTAGGGTTCATCACGAACGTGGTTTTGCAGTCAGTGCAATGTTTACAAATGCGGAGTTGGCAGATGCCCATTTGATGTACGGATTAGCACGGGGCAATAGCCGTGGCGCGGTACGTTTCTATCGACACAGATTTCCAGAACGAAGGTGTCTCGACAGGAAGACGTTCGAAGCAATTGATCGGCGTCTTAGGGAGCACGGAACATTCCAGCCTATGATTGGCGACTGGGGAAGACCTAGAACGACGAGGACACCTGCAATGGACGAGGCAATTCTCCGTGCAGTTGACGATAACCCTAATGTCAGCGTCAGAGAAGTTGCTGCTGTACAAGGTAACGTTGACCACGTCACTGTATGGAGAGTGCTACGGGAGAACCAGTTGTTTCCGTACCGTGTACAGCGTGTGCAGGCACTATCAGCAGCTGATTGGCCTCCACGGGTACACTTCTGCGAATGGTTCATCCGACAATGTGTCAATCCTCATTTCAGTGCAAATGTTCTCTTTACGGATGAGGCTTCATTCCAACGTGATCAAATTGTAAATTTTCACAATCAACATGTGTGGGCTGACGAGAATGCGCACGCAATTGTGCAACCACGTCATCAACACATATTTTCTGTGAACGTTTGGGCAGGCATTGTTGGTGATGTCTGGATTGGCCCCCATGTTCTTCCACCTACGCTCAATGGAGCACGTTATCATGATTTCATACGAGATACTCTACCTGTGCTGCTAGAACATGTGCCTTTACAAGTACTACACAACATGTGGTTCGTTCACGATGGAGCTCCTGCACATTTCAGTCGAAGAGTTCGTACGCTTCTCAACAACAGATTCGCTGACCGATGGATTGGCAGAGACGGACCAATTCCGTGGCCTCCACGCTCTCCTGACCTCAAACCTCTTTCATTTATGGGGGCATTCGAAAGCTCTTGTCTACGCAACCCCGGTACCAAATGTAGAGACTCTTCGTGCTCGTATTGTGGACGGCTGTGATACAATACGCCATTCTCCAGGGCTGCATCAGCGCATCAGGGATTGCATGCGACGGAGGGTGGATGCATGTATCCTCGCTAACGGAGAACATTTTGAACATGTCCTGTAACAAAGTGTTTGAAGTCACGCTGGTACGTTCTGTTGCTGTGTGTTTCCACTCCATGATTAATGTCATTTGAAGAGAAGTAATAAAATGGGCTCTAACATGGAAAGTAAGCGTTTCCGGACACATCTCCACATAACATCTCTTCTTTATTTGTGTGTGAGGAATGTTTCCTGAAAATTTGGCCGTACCTTTTTGTAACACCCAGTATATCGATAAGCGCTGCTGCTGCCGCCCACGGGCAGGCAAGGCAGCAAGTACCAGAGCTCCAAGTGCTAATAGAAAGCACTGATACCCAAATCGTTATAGGCACTGAAAGCTGGCTAAAGCCGATTATAAGCTCAGCCACATTTTTCGCGAATAGCCTAACGGTGTTACGAAAGGATAGGCTACATACGGTTGGCGGCGGCGTGTTTGTTGCTGTCAGAAGTAGTTTAACTTGTCACCAAATTGAGGTAGATACTTCCTGTGAGTTAGTATGAACAGAGGTCATTGCTCGCAATCGGAATAAAATAATAATTGGACCCTTTTACTGACCTCCCAATTCAGATGATACAATTGCCGAAAGGTTCAAATACGTACCCGACTCAAAAGATAACAGTTGGTGGTGACTTTAATTTACCTTCCATATGTTGGCGAAAATACATGTTTAGTTCCGGAGGTAAGCATAAAATATCATCCGAAATTGTGGTAAACGCATTCTCTGAAAATTATTTCGAGCAGTCGCATGAGCCCATGCGAATAGTAAACGGTTGTGAAACTTGACCTCTTAGCAACAAATAATCCTGAGTTATTATCGAGCATCAAAACAGATTCAGGGATTAGTCAACACACAGGGTTGTAGTAGCGAGATTGAATACTGTAATCCCCAAAGTCCCGAAAAATGAGTGAAAAATATACCTATTCAAAGAAGCAGATAAAAATTCACTTGACGCCTTCCTGAGACACAATCTCCACTCATTCCAAATTAATGATATAACTGTAGACCAGATGTGACTTAAATTCGAAGAAATAGTATTGGCAAGAATTGAGAAATTTATACCAAATAAATTAACAAACGACGGAGCTGATCCTCCTTGGTACACAAAACGGGTTAGAACATTGTTGCAGAGACAACGAAACAAACATGCCAAATTTAAACAGACGAAAAATCCCCATGAATCGGCGATCTTTTACAGAAGCTCGAAATTTAGCGCGGACTTCAATGCGAGATGCTTATAACAGTTTCCACAACGAAACTTTGTCTCGAAACCTGGCAGGAAATCCAAAGTGGTTCTGGTCGTATGTGAAGTGTGTTAGCGGCAAGAAACAATCGATGCCTTCTCTGCGCTACACCAATGGACACAGCCTTCCGAAATGCCTTCACAATCCTGAATCCTGAATCCAGAATTCGAATCGAGAACACCTCCCAACATGAGTAACGTAGAAGTAAATATCCTCGGAGTAGTGAAGCAACTTAAATCACTAAATAAAAGCAAGTCTTCTGGCCCAGACTGTACACCAATTAGGTTCCTCTCGGAGTACGCCGGTGCATTAGCTCCATAGTTAATAATCATATACAACGATTCGCTCGACGAAAGATCCGTACCCAAAGACTGGAAAGTTGCACAGGTCACACCAGTATCCGAGAAAGGTGTAGGAGTAATCCACTAAATTACAGGCGCATACCGTTAACGTCGATGTGTAGCAGAAGTTTAGAACATATATTGTGTTGGAACATTATGAATTACCTGGAAGAAAACTGTCTATTGACAAACAGTCAACATGGGTTTAGAAAACATCGTTCCTGTGAAACACAACTAGCTCTTTGAGTGCTATTGACAAGGTATTTCAAATCGATTCCGTGTTTCTGGATTTCCGGAAGGCTTTTGACACTGTACCACACAAGCGGCTCGTAGGGAAATTGTATGCTCATGCAATATCGTCTCAGTTATGTGACTGGATTTGTGATTTCCTGTCAGAGAGGTCACAGTTCGTAGTAACTGACGGAAAGTCATCGAGTAAAACTGAACTGATTTTTGGCGTTCCCCAAGGTAGTGTTATAGGCCCTTTGCTGTTCCTTATTTATATAAACGATTTGGGAGACAATATGAGCAGCCGTCTTCGGATGTTTGCAGATGAAGTCATCAGAATATCAAAATAAATTGCAAAACGATTTAGAATTGATATCCGAATGGTGCAAAAAGTGCAGTTGAGGTCATCCGCATGAGTGCTAGAAGGAACTCGTTAAACTTCGGCTACACGATAAGTCAGTCTAATCTAAAAGCCGTAAATTCAACTAAATACCTAGGTATTACAATTACGAACAACTTAAATTGGAAGGAACACAAAGGAAATGTTGTGGGGGAGGCTAACCAAAGACTGCGTTTTATTGGCAGGACACTTAGAAAATGTAACAGACCTACTAAGGAGACTGCCTACACTACGCTTGTCCGTCCTCTTTTAGAATACTGCTGCGCGGGATGAGATCCATACCAGATAGGACTGTCGGAGTGCATCGAAAAAGTTCAAAGAAGGGCAGCACGTTTTGTATTACCGCGAAGTATGGGAGAGAGTGTCACAGAAATGATACAGTATTTGTGCTGGACTTCATTAAAAGAAAGGCATATTTCGTTGCGACGGAATCTTCTCACGAAATTCCAATCACCAACTTTCTCCTCCGAATGCGAAAATATTTTGTTGACACAGACCTACATAGGGAGAAACGATCACCACGATAAAATGAGGGAAATCAGAGCTCGTACGGAAAGATATAGGTTTTCATTCTTTCCGCGCGCTATACGAGATTGGAATAATAGAGAATTGTGACGGTGGTTCGATGAACCCTCTCCCAGGCACTTGAATGTGATTTGCAGAGTATCGATGTAGATGCCGATGTAGAACTCAGTGACTCCAGTAATAGTAAATTAACATAAGGAGGTGGCAGTACGGCGAAAACAGGGTGTGGAGTAAGAGGTGGCACGCGCGGCTCAACGGCCTGGCCGCAGTGGTAACACCGCTTCCCGTCGGGCTGGGCCAGCACTCGGATGGGTGACCGCCCGGTCTGCCGAGCGCTGTTGGCCAAGGGGGCGCTCTCACAATCTCAAACACGAACAGCTGCTAGCATGAGTTTCTTACAAGTAGATACCTTACGGGTTGCGAAGCAACTCAAATCGCTTGATACGGGCAAGTCTTCAGGTCCAGATTGTATACCGATTAGGTTCCTTTCACATTACGCTGATACAATAGCTCCCTACTTAGCAATCATATACAACCGCTTGCTCACCCATAGATCTGTACCTACAGACTGGAAAATTGCGCAGGTCGCACCAGTGTTTAAGAAGGGTAGTAGAAGTAATCCGTCTAACTACAGACCTATATCATTGACGTCGGTTTGCAGTAGGGTTTTGGAGCATATACTCTATTCAAACATTATGAATCACCTCGAACGATCTACTGATACGTAATCAGCACGGTTTCAGAAAACATCGTTCTTGTGCAACGCAGCTAGCTCTTTATTCGCACGAAGTAATGGCCGCTATCGACAGGGGATCTCAAGTTGATTCCGTATTTCTGGATTTCCGGAAAGCTTTTGACACCACTCCTCACAAGCGACTTCTAATCGAGCTGCGGGCCTACGGGGTATCGTCTCAGTTGTGCGACTGGATTCGTGATTTCCTGTCAGGAAGGTCGCAGTTCGCAGTAATTGACGGCAAATCGTCGAGTAAAACTGAAGTGATATCACGTGTTCCCCAGGGAAGCGTCCTGGGACCTCTGCTGTTCCTAATCTATATAAATGACCTGGGTGACAATCTGAGCAGTTCTCTTAGGTTGTTCGCAGATGATGCTGTAATTTACCGTCTAGTAAGGTCATCCCAAGACCAGTATCAGTTGCAAAGCCATTTAGAAAAGATTGCTGTATGGTGTGGCAGGTGGCAGTTTACGCTAAATTACGAAAAGTGTGAGGTGATCCACACGAGTTCCAAAACAAATCCGCTGGAATTCGATTACTCGATAAATAGTACAATTCTCGAGGCTGTCAATTCGACTATGTGCCTGGGTGTTAAAATTACGAACAGCTTAAGTTGGAAAGACCACACAGATAATATTGTGGGGAAGGCGAGCCAAAGGTTGCGTTTCATTGGCAGGACACTTAGAAGATGCGACAAGTCCACTAAAGAGACAGCTTACACTACACTCGTTCGTCCTCTGTTAGAATATTGCTGCGCGGTGTGGGATCCTTACCAGGTGGGATTGACGGAGGACATCGAAAGGGTGCAAAAAAGGGAAGCTCGTTTTGTATTATCACGTAATAGGGGAGAGAGTCTGGCAGATATGATACGCGAGTTGGGATGTAAGTCATTGAAGCGAAGACGTTTTTCGTCGCGGCGAGATCTATTTACGAAATTTCAGTCACCAACTTTCTCTTCCGAATGCGAAAATATTTTGTTGAGCCCAACCTACATAGGTAGGAATGGAGAAATCAGAGCCCGAAAAGAAAGGTTTACATGTTCGTTTTTCCCGTGCGCTGTTCGGGAGTGGAATGGTAGAGAGATAGTATGATTGTGAAACTTCCTGGTAGATTAAAACTATGTGCCGGACCGAGTCTCGAACTCGGGACCTTTGCCTTTCGCGGGCAAGTGCTCTACCAACTGAGCTACCCAAGCACGACTCACGCCCCGTACTCAAAGCTTTACTTCTGCCAGTTTCATATCAGCGCACACTCCGCTGCGGAGTGAATATCTGATTCTGGAAACATCCCCCAGGCTGTGGCTAAGCCATGCCTCCGCAATATCCTTTCAGGAGTGCTTGTTCTGCAAGGTTCGCAGAAGAGCTTCTGTAAAGTTTGGAAGGTAGGAGACGAGGTACTGGCAGAAGTAAAGCTGTGAGGACGGGACGTGAGTCGTGCTTGGGTAGCTCAGTTGGTAGAGCACTTGCCCGCGAAAGGCGAAGGTCCCAAGTTCGAGACTCGGTCCGGCACACAGTTTTGATCTGCCAGGAAGTTTTATATCTGCGCACACTCCGCTGCAGAGTGAAAATCTCATTCTAGTATGATTGTGGTTCGATGAACCCTCCGCCAAAGACTTAAATGTGAATTGCAGAGTAATCATGTAGATATAGATGTAGCTGAAGGCAGGGAACGCTACGTAAACAAGGCAACACCGAGGAACAGTCCTCAGTCACCAGTAAGAAGAAAAAGAAAAAGCGTCACACCGACATGAGTAAGAAATAGATTTTGGGCACTCCTTGCCAGTTCCAGATACATCAAACAGTCCCGGGAGAACTCTCGTCAAGATGGTCAGGGGAGTGAAGGTCAACAGGCCACAAACTTCCATTCGAACTTCCTCAGAGTGAGGAAAGTCAAAAAGGAGCCGCTAGCCAGCTGTCGCGTAGCCGGGTTTTGCCGGGACGTGGCCGAGGCGAGCGGCGAGGCTGGGTGTGGCGGTGGACGTCGGCCAGCTGCGGCCAGGAATAGACGGCGGCGCCACACTCGGCAAGCGACGACTGCTGCTCCACCTCCACACAAACCACATCGCCGCTTACCAGCAAAAATAGCGTCGCTGCTAAATCGTGCGGCGTCGAATGTGGCGTGTCTGCGAAGCCAGCTTTCTCGGATCGCTAGACAAACAATTCGAACAAATCGTATTAACGAGTAAATGACACTACTTAATTTTGAATATTACACACATGTGTCGCAAGCAAAGGCAGACACACAAAATAATCAGGTTCTGCAGTATACAGGGTGTTACAAAAAGGTACGGCCAAACTTTCAGGAAACATTCCTCACACATAAATAAAGAAAACATGTTATGTGGACATGTGTCCAGAAACGCTTAATTTCCATGTTAGAGCTCATTTTAGTTTCGTCAGTATGTACTGTACTTCCTCGATTCACCGCCAGTTGGCCCAATTGAAGGAAGGTAATGTTGAACATGTGCCTTTACAAGTACGACACAACATGTGGTTCATGCACGATGGAGCTCCTGCACATTTCAGTCGAAGTGTTCGTACGCTTCTCAACAACAGATTCGGTGACCGATGGATTGGTTAGAGGCGGACTAATTCCGTGGCCTCCACGCTCTCCTGACCTCAACCCTCTTGACTTTCATTTATGGGGGCATTTGAAAGCTCTTGTCTACGCAACCCCGGTACCAAATGTAGAGACTCTTTGTGCTCGTATTGCGGATGGCTGTGATACAATACGCCATTCTCCAGGGCTGCATCAGCGCATCAGGGATTCCGTGCGACGGACGGTGGATGCATGTATCCTCGCTAACGGAGGACATTTTGAACATTTCCTGTAACAAAGTGTTTGAAGTCACCCTGATACGTTCTGTTGCTGTGCGTTTCCATTCCATGATTAATGTGATTTGAAGAGAAGTAATAAAATGAGCTGTAACATGGAAAGTAAGCGTTTCCGGACACATGTCCACATAACATATTTTCTTTCTTTGTGTGTGAGGAATGTTTCCTGAAAGTTTGGCCGTACCTTTTTGTAACACCCTGTATACAATTCCTAAGTTTGAGCTACATACAAGGGCCGTCCACAAAGTAAGTTCCGTTTCCACTTCTATCGGCGGCAGCGCTACGACCGCAATTCCGACCACGCGCGGCGGTCACTCTGATGTGAGCAGGAGACGTGGACGCTTTCTTGACATCGCTGCTGCCGACGTGTGTACTCTACTGCACTGGCTCCTTACTTAGCTTGCATTTATCGCGAATCTCTTGCCCAACGTAAAGTCCCGAGCGACTGGAAAAAAGCGCAGTGACGCCTGTATATAAGAAGGGTAGAAGGACGGATCCTCAAAATTGCAGACCAATATCCTTAACATCGGTTTGTTGCAGGATTCTCGAACATATTCTCAGTTCGAATATAATGAATTTCCTTGAGACAGAGAAGTTGCTGTCCATGCGTCCGCACGGCTTTAGAAAGCATCGCTTCTGCGAAACGCAACTCGCCCTCTTTTCACATGATATCTTGCGAACCACGGATGAAGGGTATCAGACGGATGCCATATTCCTTGACTTCCGGAAAGCGTTTGACTCGGTGCCCCACTGCAGACTCCTAACTAAGGTACGAGCATATGGGATTGGTTCCCAAATATGTGAGTGGCTCGAAGACTTCTTAAGTAATACGTTGTCCTCGATGGTGAGTGTTCATCGGAGGTGAGGGTATCATCTGGAGTGCCGCAGGGAAGTGTGGTAGGTCCGCTGTTGTCTTCTGTCTACATAAATGATCTTTTGGATAGGGTGGATAGCAATGTGCGGCTGTTTGCTGATGATGCTGTGGTGTACGGAATGGTGTCGTCGTCGAGTGACTGTAGGAGGATACAAGATGACTTGGACAGGATTTGTGACTGGTGTAAAGAATGGCAGCTAACTCTAAATATAGATAAATGTAAATTAATGCAGATGAATAGGAAAAAGAATCCCATAATGTTTGAATACTCCATTAGTAGTGTAGCGCTCGACAGAGTCACGTCGATTAAATATTTGGGCGTTACATTGCAGAGCGATACGAAGTGGGACAAGCATGTAATGGCAGTTGTGGGGAAGGCGGATAGTCGCCTTCGGTTCGTTGGCAGAATTTTGGGAAGATGTGGTTCATCTGTAAAGGAGACCGCTTATAAAACACTAATACGACCTATTCTTGAGTACTGCTCGAGCGTTTGGGTTCCCTATCAGGTCGGATTGAGGGAAGACATAGAAGCAATTCAGAGGCGGGCTGATAGATTTGTTACTGGTAGGTTTGATCATCACGCGAGTGTTACGGAAATGCTTCAGGAACTCGGGTGGGAGTCTCTGGAGGAAAGGAGGCGTTCTTTTCGTGAACTGGTACTGAGGAAACTTAGAGAACCAGCATTTGAGGCTAACTGCAGTACAATTTTACTGCTGCCAACTTACATTTCGCGGAAAGACCACAAAGAAAAGATAAGAGAGATTAGGTCTCGTACGGAGGCATATAGGCAGTCATTTTTCCCTCGTTCTGTTTGGGAGTGGAACAGGGAGAGAAGGTGCTAGTTGTGGTACGAGGTATCCTCCGCCACGCACCGTATGGTGGATTGCGGAGTATGTATGTAGATGTAGTGCTTCTTTATGTCAGTCGCAGTCGTAATTGTAAATGCTGCCACGTGTGAAATAAGATCTGTGATTCGTTTTCTAAATCCAAAGAAAGTTGAAGCAAAGGAAATTCATCGACAAATCTGCTAGGTTTACGGACAAAATGCTACGAGAGATTCAGTGGTTATAAGATGGGTCAGACAGTTCAGTGAAGGTTTTTGATCAAGTGCACGATAAAGAACGGAGTCTGTCTTTACTGATGAACTGCTTCACACAAGTGAAGAGAAGATTAAGCACAACCGTAAGTTTACACTTAGTGCCCTTGCTATGGAAGTTCGCAAATCTCACGATCACTAATTCGTGAAATTGCTACTGAAAAACTGAACTTTGCTCAGGTTCTAGGCGCTCAGTCCGGAACCGCACGACTGCTACGGCCGCAGGTTCGAATGCTCCCTCGGGCATGGATGTGTGTGATGTCCTTCGGTTAGTTAGGTTTAAGTAGTTCTAAGTTCTGGGGGACTGATGACCACAGATGTTGAGTCACATAGTGCTCAGAGCCATCTGAACCATTTGAAACAACCGACGGGCAGTGCACTTCAGTTTTTGACATACTAGAATGAAGAAGGAGATGGTTTTCTTTCTCGGATAGTCACGGGGGATGAAACTTGTCTATCGTAAGACAGCCCTGAAACAAAACGGAATGGAGGCACACTTCATCCCCAACGAACGTGAAGCCTAAGCAAATACTGACATCTCGAAAAGTCGTGCGTACCATTTTTTGGGACACAAAAGGCATTTTGGTGATTGATTTCTTACCTCGAGGCCAAACAATCAATGTACAGTCGTGGACAAAACGAGCGAGACCCCTCGCCTTTTCGTTATGCTGATCCGCACGGCTTTAAAGTCTGCTACACAGCATAACAGGCAAGGCGACGAAGTGCTACCAACATAATATGCACAGGCGTGAAATTGACAAACTATTTGAACTTTTTTAGACTGTTTTCCATAATTTGTAAGACTATATTAATGCTGATTAGTGTGTTAAATACAACACGTAAATATAAGACAGAACTGAAAGAAGAAACGCTAATTGGTATGAACTGGACAAATAAAAATGAATTTCAACTTATCGAGATGACTTAACTGTTTCAGTAAGACAAAGAACCCCAGATCGTTACGAAGTAGCAAAATATTATCCGCAGTCGGCCGCGAAACGGTCTGTGTCAACGTTCAGACCAGTCATACTGGATTACCGTTGCTGACCTACCATGAAAGTATGCAAATTTAGCAATGCGTGAAGATTCATAACGAAATTCAGTTAAAAATAATTCAGTGCCACGCTTAAGTCAATTCCATTATTGACAGAAGCGGAAAAAGTAGGCAGTAACATGTATGAAATTCTACAAGAGTGTCATATTGACATACACAGAGCGCCAGTACAGAATAAAGGTAGCGATAAAACGTATTGGGTGTGCGAGAATTTCTTAAAATTGCTTTACTGATATTCTACCTGCCTCCATAGAGATTAGAACCGAAAACAAACCAGACCTTCCTTTCACTATGCTAGCAGACAACCCAGGCAAACACCCCTCTATTATTACCCCAGACATGAACAAGCAGGCAATTTCGCAATGAAAATCTGCAGTTTCTGTTGCATAGAGCTTTCTGGACTCAAAAACATGAATTTTCTTCCTTTATGTCACCGCTTATGTGACAATCATTCGGGATGTTTATCGAAATAACAAATTACTGTTATTAGAGAGTAAATTTTGTAGGATAATTCTGCACCACCCCAGGAAATAAACGGCTACATAGCTGCAAAACGTATTCTGCATTGTTTCGAATTCTCCACTAGACTCGCCACAGCCAGAAAACATTCATTAGCAGAAGTGTTTCTTAAGCTAGCTAGCAATGAGAATGTTCGCAGTTCTAAAACGCGGTGGCATTAATACTGGGATGTGAATTACCACGTGTATAGGCAAATGGATTCTATTTGCATTACTGTAAACGTGATTTGGATCGAAAGCGTAGCTACGATTAATATGCTGATGTATCGACAGCAACTAGAACATTTCGAATAAAGAGTAGCGGGTGTTATTTATGCGGCCCCCATCTTCTGTAGCTGTCGTAGCTGTTTTCGTTGTTAGGATTTCGTCACCTAAACCGGTAAAAACGGAACCCTACTAGTCTCACTTTCTTGACCGTCTATCGGTCTACCCAACCCTTAAAACCCGTTTACCTCCAGAACGGGTGGACATAATAAGCGGAAATGTATCGCACTTCTTGCGGTAACCGGTCCCTTGGTGGTGTAAAAAAGTGAGCTTCTAACGCAATCAAAAGATACGACGGTTTATGTAAAGAAAATTTACACGAAAGGTCAAAAAATGGCTTCAAGAACTATGCGACCTAACTGCTTAGGTCATCAGCCCCTAGACCTAGAACTACTTAAACCTAGCTAGCCTAAGAGCATCACAGACATCTATGCCCGAGGTAGAATTCCAACCTGCGACTGAAGCAGCCGTGCGGTTCGTCACTGAAGCGCCTGGAACCGCTCGGCCACCGCACCCCGGCGAAACCCTACTCACCTCGTGTATAATGATAATATATACTGTCTAGTGAGGATAAACTGTATTCGCCAGCAACTCAGATCGTTTGATCACGGAACTTTTACGAAGCTACATTCAAACTTTTTTCGAAGTCATCTGCAATATCCATTTATAAACACCCTAGGAACGTCGTATGCGATATCCACTTCTGAAGATGCTGGCAGATACTGCAGTACTATAACAAGTAGGTGGGAATTTATTGTTATTGGTCCACGCATGACACTTTATTTCAATATCAATTTAACGCGCCTAGGTGTTTGTATATGGCTGAAACTATTGAACAAAAAGTAAATAAACAGCAAAGGAGCCGGCCGCGTTGGACTCGTGGTTTTAGGCGCGCAGTCCGGAACCGTGCGACTGCTACGGTCGCAGGTTCGAATCCTGCCTCGGGCATGGATGTGTGTGATGTCCTTAGGTTAGTTAGGTTTAAGTAGGTCTAAGTTCTAGGGGACTTATGACCACAGCAGTTGAGTCCCATAGTGCTCAGAGCCATTTTGAACCCTATCGAATTCGAGTCCAATGCATAATAACTGCATCGTCTCATTTGCTGTATTTTATTTCCAGGTTTAAATGGAGGTAGGAGTAATCTCGTTTCTAATATACTCCATTTTGAAACAGCAAACAACTTCGATGTTTGAATCAAATGAAAGTCACATGTCGTAATTAAAACATAATTTCGTTGTTACATCTACATGACTACATCAAAAGGATTTCTTGGCAATCCGGACTTACGTGCCTGGCAGAAGGTTAGGGTTATTTCTCTACCGTCCCACTCATTAACAGTGTGCGGGAAAAAGCACCACTTAAATCTTTTCTTGCGAGCCTTGAATTACATTATTACTATGCTTTCTTCCTGTGTAAGTTCCCGAGGAAATACCCTGATCTTGCTAAAACTTCGCTCAGTGAAAGCGGGGACAAAATAAGCGAACACGTGTCTCGGCTTATCTGCTTACACTCTACCGCTTCTGAGAAAACGACGGTCAAAGTTTTCAATGCGCTGTTACTATAGTGCAGATACCTCTTAGCGGGTAAGCATTCAACTGGAGCGGTGGCTCTGCGGCTACCATAGCGATTTCTGAACTTTGCGCTGCGAGTTCGAAACCCGGTTTTTCCTTTTTTTTCCCTCACTCTCTGAATTATCTACGAATGTTTATTCCAATTTATGTTGAAACACTGTTGTCGTTATTCGTCAGTTAATTTACTGTGTAAAGAAATAAGTTAAAAAGGGAACACATAGTGCGTAGTGGGCCGAACACTCTGTTGTAGAAATAATTCAGAAGCCAAGATCGCTTAAATATTGTTTACTGGATAACCGGTTTCAACACACTAAAGGTCCATCATCGGATCTGAATGTAGATTAACATTTATAAAATTTTTGGTTATAACGATACATGAGGCAGCCCAGATGATTTTAGATCAGCTTGTCTCATTCGTTTATTACTTTTTAATTCATTAATTACACATAAAGTTAATTGGCGAATAATGACAACATTATTTCAACATAAATTAGAAAAAAACTTTCGTAGATAATTCTGATAGAGAGGCAGGAAAATAAAATAATTAAAAAACCCAATATGGTCTCGAACACGGGAATCAATGTTAAGAAGGAACGACGGTAGCCACTGAGCCACCGCTTCAATTGCGTTCTCGGCTGCAGAAGGTATCTACACTAGAGCAACAGCGCGTTGATAACTTTGACCGTCGTTTTCTCGGAAACGGTCGAGTATCTGCAGATAAGCCGAAACACATGTTCGCTTATTTTGTCCTCTCCTTCATTGAGCAAAGTTTCGGGACAATCAGCCTATGACATTTGGCGAGTTCCCCTCGCTCGTCGAGTCGCTTCTTACGCCCGGCGAGAATTATGTATGCCTCCGAGTAAACTGCGCCACCTGGAAACACGGCGAGCGGGGATAAACACGTTTTCCTTCTTATAAGGCAACATTCTACAGATAAAATTCATGAAGTGTTCTTCAGGTTGCCTCAGATATCTCAGAAATGTTTCTTGCGTCAGGCCTGCCGCATATGCAAAACGTAAACACTTTATTTCATGTAATATTTATCAGGATAAGACATGACAAGAGTGGACCAGTCCCTTCTGAGAAAAATTAGAGATTCCAAGTTGCTCCACTATGTAATGACACGGGTACGGGCTTGCGATCTCTCTTTTATGCCATCGATTTCCGTGTTACACATACTTGGCCACTGCGTTGCGGCTGCCATCTTGGAGGAGGCAGTCTGTTTCCTGCCAGAGCTGTTTCCGCAGCCAATATTAACCGCGACGAATCATTCAGTCAACGCTAAATGGCCCATCTGGCTGAGGCAGTCAAGGGCGCTATAATAGAACTCCATGCAGAGGGATCTTCAAATGCCGACATAGCAAGAACTATGGGTCTTCACAAGTCGACGGTAGCCAGGTGGATCAGACGAAAGGAAGAGAGTGGTAACCTGAATGGGAGGCCTCATGGCCGTCGCCGCAAAACAACAGCAGCTCAGGATCAGCAGATACGCCGTTTCAGTGAGAACCATCCATTTGTCAACGCACGACAAATCAGCAAATTCATGACGCTTGGAATGAGTTACTTGAATCTCCTAGTTCTGTGGCTCGAGTTGTGGGCTCAATGCCCACAGACTTCCAGCTGTTGTGGAAGCCAAAGGAGGCTATACGCGATTTTTTTTTACAGAATTATATTTTATATAATTTCAAGGAAACGCAGTAAGTGGAATGGGGACAAACAAATTAATTCACAGTAAGATATGTAATATTTAATTTGATAAGAGAAGAAATACTCACCTTATATATTCATTCAGTCTCTATAAAATACGTAACACACGTGTGTATGCAAGAAGGGTACAAAACAGTTCAGCACAAAATAAAAATATTGAGGAGAAGCTCGCCGATGAAGACGTAATTGCAGAACAAAGGTTGGGCTAGAAGGAGAAGTAAGGAGGCCCGAAAAAGCAGAGCAAAATCAAATACCCAATAGATTTTTAGTCGTTGTCGCAGCAAAGGGCGGTTGGTATATGCGATTCGGAGCAACTGTACAAGAATAGTTTTATTTACTGATTTTTGAGGCTTTATTTTGTGACGGCTAAACAGTGCTGCATCATGAGACCCGCTATTTTTCCACATGTGGCTGAACATCAGAGCTGAAAAAATTTTGAGAGGTACCGAAGTTCTCTGGAAGAGTAAAGTGTTTTAGACAAGAAGATGATTTTTAGTTCATTTCATTTTAACCATTCACACTATGCTTCGACATTCTAATCTTTGATTTCATTTTATTATTATGTGTCTTTCCTTCAGTGAAAGTCAACGGTAGTAAGTTTCAAGATATGAAGAATAACTGGAAGTTTTTAATTTGTGGAATAGCGTATTTAACAGTTCATATTTTCAACAAATCTGTAGTTATAGGACATATTAAGAAGCAAGTAAAAATGGCACTGTGGAAAGATCAGGTTGGCCTCTAAAGGGTAACGACGGTAAAATAGCAAATACGAAACAATGGGTAACAACTATTGTTGATGGTGAGGAGCCGTAATCGACATGCCACTATTCTGTAATTGTATTTCTGAAGTTTATCGTCAATCCTAGGACTGACACCGACACTCTGTTTTACGTAAAGAAGATAACCTTCAAAATTTATTTAGTAGCGCAGAATATTAAATCACAGTTTATAGACCAGGAACCTAATCCAACTGCCTTTAATTTTATTCTCACGGATGACATTGGGACAGTAAATAACAAGAGAAATAACAAAACTCTCAGAATCAATATAGACAATTCAAGTGTCCAGTGGATTCAAAAGTTAGCTATAATAGCGATTAATTGCTTTTACAGACTCCTTCATGCCTACATTTTCTATCAGACAATGTTTGAAACTAGGACTAACAAGGTAAACAATTTTTCCACAAATTGTCAAATTGGAAGTCGGAGAGCCAGTTACATAAATTACGATGACAACAAACGTTTTTCAAGTAAACAGATCACAGGAGGCATCCAACGCATTTATTGTGAGTTACATGCACAGTATGTAAACTGGCAACGCCACCAACACACAATACCACTAACAGGGGAACATCCCCATCGCACCGCCCTCAGATTTAGTTATAAGTTGATACAGTGGATAGGCCTTGAAAAACTGAACACAGATCAATCGAGAAAACAGGAAGAAGTTGTGTGGAACTATGAAAAAAATAAGCAAAATATACAACCTGAGTAGTCCATGCGCAAGATAGGCAACATCAAGGATAGGGTGAGCTCAGGAGCGCCGTGATCCCGTGGTTAGCGTAAGCAGCTGCGGAACGAGAGGTCCTTCCTTCAAATTTTCCCTCGAGTGTTTAATTTTTATTTTCAGACAATTATTATCTGTCCGTCCGTCCGTCCGATGCGAGGTAACCGCGCCGTAGTATGATGACGCTACACCAAAACAAACATCGAAAGACATGACGTCAGTCGACTATAGCGCACGGAAGAGAGGGTATTCCTGCTAACGAGGCTCCCTGGCTGGCAGTTAACTGTTCGCTACTTTGGACGAGAGTGTATTAAATACCTGAGATGCATTGCGTGGGCAATATGAATCCAGCAAATATAGCTCGTGACTTCAATAACAATGTCAATGAATATTTTCCGAACTGTAAGGCATCGGAAAGTTCCTTAAGGGATCGAACGATTGTCGAACATTTGTATGATTATTTCCTACATTTTTTGATAAACAGTACGTGTGGTGATGATTGTCTGAAAATAAAAAAATCAAACAACTCCCCCGAGGGAAGACCTGAACCAACGACCTCTCGTTCTGCAGCTCCTCACGCTAAACACGCGACCACTGCGCTCCCGAGCTCAAGCTATCCTTGATGTTGCTTATCATGCGCACGGACTACTCAGTTTGTTTAGTTTGATTATTTTTTTCATAGGTCCACACAACTTCTTCCTGTTTTCTCGAATGATCTGTGTTCAGTTTTTCAAGGCCTATCCACTGTGCCAACTTATAACTAAATCTGGGGAGGGTGCGATGGGGAGGTTCCCTTGTTAGCTATGAAACAACTGTAGCAAAACGGAGCATCCTCGTTATCCATGTGATGGATAAGACGACTAATTCGCAACATAAATGTCAATGAAGGCATCAGTTTATGTTGGAACGTGCTTTCCGGACCAAATAACATACATTTCCTACGTCTTCAATGCGAATCATGTAGCAAATGTAATTTAAAGGACATAAGAATACAGAGTGAATTTACTATCATAATTATGAACCACTTGAATTTGCATTCAACAGGCAATGTTCAGAAGTCTGGTGCAGGAGTATTGCATGCTCTAATTCGAAACAACAAGAATCAACGGAGTAACTATTTTTGAACGTCATCAGGTCACTCATCGAGCATTCCTATGCAGTACTGTTACTGGTGACGTGTTATGATGCCTTTATCGTTAACTTCCTAAGAAGAAATGAAAGGCTGAGCCCCACCAAAAGACGTAAACTCGAGGAAAGGGTTGTGTGAACATAGTATTTTACATCTGATAAATCCAAAAGTGTGTTCTGGGCTACGAATTCTGCCCCCAGGGTGTGTGCAACACAGCTGGAATTTGTTGCCAACAACTGACACACGCCGGCCGAAGTGGCCGTGCGGTTAAAGGCGCTGCAGTCTGGAACCGCAAGACCACTACGGTCGCAGGTTCGAATCCTGCCTCGGACATGGATGTTTGTGATGTCCTTAGGTTAGTTAGGTTTAACTAGTTCTAAGTTCTAGGGGACTAATGACCTCAGCAGTCGAGTCCCATAGTGCTCAGAGCCATTTGAACCATTTTTGAACTGACACACCTTTCGGTCACAGTGTAAGAAAATCGAGCAACAAAACTACATCACCTGTGCTACTGCATGATAACGCACTATGTTGATTTGAGAAACAAAACTATCGAGGAGATTGATAGGAAAGTCGTCTCTCAGGCACTTGTATTGATAGGGAAGTCCTCTCTCAAGCACTTGTCCCTCTCGTCATATATTTGTAAAATTTTACCTTTCCCACTCTTGATCGATCAACCGTCAAGGCAATTCATTTCTAGACGAAAATACTGTTTAAACTACTCTGGATTAACGACATCGTTAGAACCAGTAGGTTTCTACAGGCGTAGAATTTGTAAACAACTTTAGCATTGTCATATCGTTTTAGATATCGTGAAAGAAAATTCTGCTGCTAATTAATTTCTCTTTGATAATTACTGTTGCGTTTAGTAAACTAATGGAAAATGCAATTAAAATATTCACTGTACTAATACAAATTAAATTCAGCTTACTACAGAAACATCACGACGGCAGTCTATCTTAATAAAGCATTAAGTTTCTGTGAGACGATTGAGCCTATTTTAACACGAATTAGTAGGATATTACAGACTTTACACTTCGAAAAGATCTGTATATATTTCATTTCCTGTACCATTCGTAAGTGTTATGAAAATGGGGCATTTCATAGATAAAATTATGTGTTCACAACAACAACAAAAATGTCGGCAGAAAACAAAAGTGGCATTATGAATCTGGCAGTACCGTAAGGTTTTCACTCTGACACTAAGAGTTACTGAAAGTAGCAAGACGAATTTTGCTCGAGCGTTGTCTTACGATTCCCTTATTAAGTTTTTATCAGCCTGCTTGTAGCTGTGCTACAAAAGAATTAAAAATCTCGCTTTCAGCAAGTCTCGAAAGGCGAACAAACGCAGCTTGCTCCTGGTTACTAAGCATGTTACCTCGGAACTGGTTTTTTCTTAAAGTGGGAAGACATCCTTTTGTGGTTCAATTGGCAAATGTCAGTCAGACGTGTGACGTTAGTCTAAAGTTTCGGTGTGTTGAATTTGTACCAATGATTTTTCTACAGGTTTTTTCTGTCCCAAATAGAGAGTTGAAGTCTCCCATTAGTATTTTCACGTCATCTTGGTGAATTTTGCTCATGGTATTTTCGAGTGTGTTCCAGAATTTTTCCACATTGTCGGTGTTTTTCCTATTTTCGATGTTGGTGGGTTCAAATGGTTCAAATGGTTCTGAGCACTATGGGACTTAACTGCTGTGGTCATCAGTCCCCTAGAACTTAGAACTACTTAAACCTAACTAACCTAAGGACATCACATACATCCATGCCTGAGGCAGGATTCGAACCTGCGACCGTAGCGGTCGCGTGGTTCCAGACTGTAGCGCCTAGAACCTCTCGGACACTCCGGCCGTCGATGTTGGTGGGGACACGTGCATTGATGAGTGTATATGTTTTACTGGGGCTCTGAATGACCATAGTCATAAGTCGCTTGTTGACGGGCCAGCCGCGGTGGCCGAGCGGTTCTTGGCTCTTCAGTCCGGAACCGCGCGACTGCTACGGTCGCAGGTTCGAATCCAGCCTTGGGCAGGAATTTGTGTGATTTCCTTACATTAGTTAGGTATAAGTAGTTCTAAGTTCTAGAAGACTGATGACCTCCACTGTTAAGTCCCATAGTGCTCAGAGCCATTGGAGCCGTTTGATTGTCGATCGGTGTGATTTCTTTGACAGAGTTGATAGATCGGTGTTCGAGAAATGCAATGCCGAAGATTGGTACGCCTTTCGCTACCTTTTGTTGTATTCTGCTCTTGAAGATGCAATGGTTTCCCTAATGCACGGTTTCATTGTCAGTTAGTCGTGGTTCTTGAAGTGCAAGGATGAGAATTTTTTGTCGGTGCATTTGTTTTGTGAGATTATTTAGTTTTCGTGTTTGGATCAAGGTATCGATGTTTACTTTTAAATGCATGTTTTTTGCTTGTAGGGAAATTTACCAGAGATCTTCGATATTCTCTGTCGTGCTAACCTGGACTCCCCAGAATCCGAAAATCCAACTGCCGCCTGTCGACAGCCGGTTTGTGTACCACCTGGGATAAAGTTGACTTTGCTTGCATAGTTTACGTTTGCTTGTGTTTCATTGGTTGTGCTTGGGTGATACCAGGACCGGACAGGACCAGAGGGTGTTGAAGCCTTTGAAAGCAAATATTTTCAGCCAAGCTCATTGAGCTAACAGGCGGTGACCAGAGTAGCGGTGATTTTCACTCAGACGTGTCTGGATTTTGTGTTCAACGGACTGAGTAGCCGTTCCGGATTGTGTTAGTATTTGGTTCACCCCTAGTACTTGATTTCCTCGGTACCACCCATATGGGGGAGGGTTTCCACTATCCGCCACACGCGATTATTATTATTATTATTATTATTGTCATTACGTCTCAGCAAATCCGATATGGTGTATCTTCCCACCACTGAAATAGATGTGTATTGTTCGATTCAGTATTTCCATCACATAAATGTGGTTTATAATTACGTTACATTGCTACTAGTAGCCATATTTCTCACTTTTTCTTAGACAGTTGCTACCTGTTACTCCATCATAGGAATTTATGTGCGAAGCATTGTTGCAATACAGACGTTCAAATTATCCGATTTCTGTAATTTCATTTCGATACCAGATCGTTCTAATCGGACTCAGCCAGGTAGTCTTAATGTGGATATCCGACCACGACTGTCACCGTATGATAGACTGTGTAAACGACATTCTTTATCGGACTGTTGAATATAGATCACTTATCTATGACAGGACCTGAATTCTTAAACACTGTGGAAAATAATAATCCGATGTGCTTATTACAAATACGTTATTTCAATATAAATATGTGAACTAACGAGATAACATTTCATTTACAGGAGCAGAACTAATGTTGAAATGTGTGTGAAATCGTATGGGACTTAACTGCTAAGATCATCAGTACCTAAGCTTACACACTACTTAACCTAAATCGTCCTAAGGACAAACACACACACCCATGCCCGAGGGAGGACTCGAACCTCCGCCGGGATCAGCCACGCAGCTCATGACTGCAGCGCCCTTGACCGCTCGGCTAATCTCGCGCGGCTACTAAAAGTATACTCGTCCACAAAACTCATGTGGACAATTATGTGATAATCGGTCAAGCTTTGCTTTGTCGCAGCTCTTTAGGATACAAGTCCATTTACTTTCAGTCTCCTCCTTACAATTCTTGCAATGCAAGGTAATTGAAAAAACTCATCCACTCGACGCCAACTGAGGAACTGACTGGTGCACCCAGTAGTTGTCACCCTCACTGGAATCAATGAGTGTGTGCGTGTGTGTGTGTGTGTGTGAGTGTGTGTGTGTGTGTGAGTGAGTTTTCGTGTTCATGCACAATCTGAATCAGTACTATTAACATTAGACAGACAACCGGCAATAAATATTGCATCATATGACTGTAAAGTATGTTAATGCGATGGGAAGTTACAAACTGAATTTTCACCTAACCCACGTCCTGCATATTACGTTAAGTAAGATGTATTAACTCCATAGTATCGTTAGCAGAAAGTGCGCTCTTGTTGTCGAGGCCTGCGACAAGCGCAGCGATCAGCAGTGCCCAATGCCGCCGCGATTTGTTTATGTTGGCTGAGCGTGGACACTGCAGCAGACGCTTCGCCATAAACAGAAAGAAATCACCTTGGCTCTGACTGCAGTGAGCGGATATCACTGCCTGCGTGTTCTTATAGTAACCAACGTGAGACTCTACTTACAGGTGCCATGGAGCAATTGCAACGAGTATCATGTCATTAGTCATGAGAATATTAACCGGATATTTACCGGAATTGGTTTGTGAAGACGATGTCTGGTAATATAATCATAGACGGTTCTAGTGTTGGTGTGTGCTGGTGGAAGTCTTATACAGATCCAATTGCCATAGTACTTTTGGACGTAATCTAGGCTGGCGTGCTACATTAACAGGATCGTTCCTATCTCCAGGATCTAACGAGAGGAACTTGAGGACAAAGATACAGCTGTTAGTACGTAACCCTAACAAACTCAAATCAAAGGCAAATGAGGACGTTCAAAGTTGATTTTCAAAAATTCCCCTCCAATTTCAATGCACATTTGACTTCTCTTGATAACACCACGTGTAGCTCTTCTGAGGTCGTCTTTGCGTTCTTCTATGAGCGCTGCACTATTCATAATCCGAACGAACAAATCGGCTCTAGGGTTTACTTTCTCTATGTAGACTTCGCCTTTAACCATCCCCGCAGGCAAAAATCCAAAGAGAGAACGTCCAGGGACCTTGAAGGCCAAGAAAAGTGCCCATATCTAATGATCCATCTTCCAGAAAATGTTAGGTTTGGATAATGTGTCACCTGACGACTAGAATTTGCAGGAGCCCCGTCATGCTGGAGGAACATAGGCATTCCTGTAGCCAAATGAACCTCTTCCAATAACGCTGGAAGTCATTTTCAAGGAAGTGTAGACAACTGGGTCCTGTAAGGACCAACATACGAAGCGGAAATGCATTGAACCCAGCTGTATGTACGAAATAAAAATTGGACACATGTTATTTGGCATTTCTTCTGCAATTTGTCTATACTACCACCTCCTACAATATTTACTATTTCTCCTGAAACATCCTGTATAATTATTTGGGTCTCGGCGGCTCATCTAAAGTTTTCAGTGCTAGACGCACGACATCGTCCGAACCCACGCGGGAATACAGTGTGGGGGCGAGCGAGTGGAATAATGGCCGGAGGGGGGGGGGGGGCTTGTTCTCATAAGTTCTTACCACAAATTTACTAAATTTTAAATCCAAAATACTGCATCCCGGTTCTTACAATAGTGCAATAGGTACGCACTGGTTAGATGTAACTGAAGAGAGACTCCAACTCGGATTGTGATTAAGGGCGAACCCCAACCACATGGCGACGAACAATTGGGAGCGGAAACTTAATGTCATCGGAATCTTGTTGAAGGCCCATGAAATGCGATCGTTAGACTGACTGCAGAAAATTCAGTTTATAAATATATAGATACATAGCAAAATTTGTCATGTCACAGCAGTCTTACCGATACTGCAGGTCACTACACATAAAATATTAGCTGTAGCCTCTTGGTATGTGTGGAAACAAAATATCTTCAAAGTAGCCTTCCACACGGCGACTTTGCAGAGGAAAGACAGAGGATTTGGAATTAAAGACGTGCTATTAAACTAATACACGCCACTAACACAGGCATCACGAAATTTCTGTTCCTCTCGTTAGATCCTGGGGATAGGAACGCTCTTGTTAATGTTGCACGCCAACCTAGATTACGTCCGAAAGTACTATGGCGATTAAAGCTGTATAAGCCTTCCACCAGCACACACGAACACTAGAACCGTCTATGATTATATTACCAGACATTGTCTACATTGACCTACAAAAAACTGGTGGAACGTCTGGAAAAATATCAACAATAAAATTCTACCAACTGGAGTCAGTGCCGCATGGTGCGACGTTGTAAACGAAACCATACCCACAGCGGAACGATTATGAAAATTCAAATTGAGACCATCTCCATACTGCGAGAAATGTGGGGTTGTAGAAACTGTAGCGCACACCTTCTTATGTGAAAATAGACTCAGAGTTTGGGACTGGACTAGGAATAAATTAGCACTATCAACAGAACCGCAGAAATATACCGATAACTGAAGCTTTACAACCCGACTGGAAAAGTTACCCGTCCGCAAAGAATAACAGTTATTCGTGGCTTCTGGGTATAAACTTAGAACTTAGAAGAGTACATGTTTTATACTGCAGAAGAACATTTTACGCTGAAGAAGAATAACAAATATAACGAACGGTTTCAAATTTTTTTACCTATTGTTTTATGTGGGCTACGAAGAGGTGGACAGTTTTTTTTATTAGAAGCAGAACACTATTCCCCCACTTTTTTTTATTCCTGGAATATTCCTTTACGTTGGTTCTAAAATCAGAACTGTTCTAATTTGGCAAAACCCCTCCGGCTCCGAAACTTTTTTTTCATTTGTTGAAAAATATATGGCTTCCGTACAGACCTCATATGCACCCAGTGCTAAATAACTTAAATTGTGAATATATTTCTGAATGAATGTTTGTTATGTATTTTTCCGTCACCCTGTTCACTGTTATAAGTTATGTTCCACAAGGAACGCATGCCATTGGAGGCGACAATCTGTAATTTATTTTACCTTAATTACTACTTCAATTTTGTTCTACAATTTAAAGGAATATATGAGTGCAAACATGGAATACATGTGAATAATGCAGCTGCTCAGTGATAGGTATGGGGGAGGCATTGTGGCCAGGCCTCGGATTTTCGACCCCTGCCCTCTTTGCCTCCGCCTAACTGGTGCGGAAAGTCTTCTCAAACTTTTTTAAAAAAAAATAGTGCAGTGGTCAGCACGTCTGTCTAGTAAGCAGGAGGTCTAGGTTCGAAGCTCAGTCGGTCACAAATTTTCATCTGCCGTCGTTGCTGTATTTCAACGCGCTGTGACAGTGTGGACGTCGGTCCTTCGATATTTTTTGAGGCGATAGAGGTGATTTGCGAACATTTGTCTTGCCATCAAAATAACGGGACTCCAACGGCATCCAATCCTTAGTCATACCTTTGTGCCGGCGCTAACCCATGTCATATACATGCGAATTAGATTGTAGTTCATATTTAGTCAAATAACGAATGGCCAGTATACAAGTATGCCGGCCAGGGTGGTCGAGCGGTTCTAGGCGCTACAGTCTGGAACCGCGCGACAGCTACGGTCTCAGGTTCGACTCCAGTCTCGGGCATGGATGTGTCTGATGTCCTTAGGTTAGTTAGGTTTAAGTAGTTCTAAGTTCTAGCGGACTGATGACCTCAGACGTTAAGTCCCATAGCGCCCAGAGCCATTAGAACCATTTTTGAAGTATACAAGTATTTACAAACAGTAGAAGCAGGATTGCAGCGAACTAATCACTTAACCAAGTGCAACATAGAGTACCTGCGTAATGAGTCATTCCACCTGCATAGCTGAGGGTAATATTTTTTAAGCAATTCATTGCAGAATTAAAGTAATATCCGCACGATGATCTCTGTAGTCATACTATATCATTAGCAGCCCGCGAATGTAGTACTATGTTCGTTAAGTTGGATTACTCAAGCTGAGGCCAAATAAAGCCAAGCGACGACGCCACAACACTATCTCTACATAAGTAGGTAGTCAGCGCTAAATTATGAGCGCCACCATTAACGTTGCTGTAAGCAGTTTGACAGCATAACACCACCACAACTACTGACAACCTGAACCATTATCATCACGCAGTTGTAACTCGCAGTGATTACAAGTTTCTCATGTTTGTCAAGAATATCGGATAGCGCCTCTGAAGTTCCATTTCCATTACACCTAGGACGGAGAGAATCCTAAATATCAGTAATAGGTCACCTAGCGAAGAGAAGAGTCCACATATTGTCTCAAGTTCTCGCAGTTTGATGTTAATGCAGTTCCAGATGTTTTCACACTAACGGTTTCTTTTGGCTATCGGAATACTCATATGGGAATTATAGAAGTGTAATTGCTAGAACGTTCAACAACCTTAATAACACCTCATTCTGGATTGAATACGACTCGGAAAGCAACGTTAATTTGACGTTTCCAACCATCTCCTGACGTCTTACTGAATGAAGTCTGAAGTGCACGCACAGTTATGTTGCCTGCCGCAAGGATTCTGTGAAGTGTTGTGGCAGCTGGCAGTCATTGCTGAATACAGACATGTGCAAATATCCTCACTGCTCTCGGGGGGACTCGTCTTTTTTGCATTTTTTCCATACTGTAATTAGCACAATAACATAAGGCTTGTTCTGCTGAAGAACTTGATGCCTACAAGTCCTTAAATAAGAACCTCCTAGCGTGAGTAATGCATGAAAGGAAACAGACTTTAGGACAAAAGAATGGACAGCTCCCTGCTTTTTGCGTTTCCGATAGCGCCTACGATAAGAATCTGGTGTCATATTATGTTTCAGAGCCGTAAACTGTTTATTTTTTTACCTCATACTAAAACAAAATCTATGATATGAGAAGAGGAAATGACTTATATGCTTCTCAGGAACTTAAGTGGCTCTGAGCACTATGGGACATAACATCTGAGGTCATCAGTCCCCTAGAACTTAGAACTACTTAAACCTAACTAACCTATGGACATCACACAACACCCATGCCCGAGGCAGGATTCGAACCTGCGACCGTAGCACAGGAACTTAAGTTTTTCGTGTTAATTTTCTCACTTCATTCTAAAACAAGGACGTTAATATGAGAAGAGGAAATGAAATATACGCTTCCAAGACATAATATTTCCTTGTGTGCTACTAGTGCATACATGAAAGCCCTGCAGATCATTTTTGTATGTTGGATAAATTTTGATATCACCTCACATTCCTTTGTGAGAAGCTTCCTATTTTCTTAGGATTCAAATAGAGTGAACATTTCATCACTGGTTAATATTCTCATGACTAATGACATGATACCCGTTGCAATTGCTCCATGGCACCTGTGAGTAGAGTCTCACGTTGGTTACTATAAGAACACGCAGGCAGTGATATCCGCTCACTGCAGTCAGAGCCAAGGTGATTTCTTTCTGTTTATGGCGAAGCGTCTGCTGCAGTGTACACGCTCAGCCAACATAAACAAATCGCGGCGGCATTGGGCACTGCTGATCGCTGCGCTTGTCGCAGGCCTCGACAACAAGAGCGCACTTTCTGCTAACGATACTATGGAGTTAATACATCTTACTTAACGTATTATGCAGGACGTGGGTTGGGTGAAAATTCAGTTTGTAACTTCCCATCGCATATTTGATGCAATATTTATTGCCGGTTGTCTGTCTAATGTTAATAGTATTGATTCAGATTGTGCATGAACACGAAAACTCACTCACACACACACACACACACACACACACACACACACACACACACACACTCATTGATTCCAGTGAGGGTGACAACTACTGTGTGTTGAACAACACATGCACCAGTCAGTTCCTCAGTTGGCGTCGAGTGGATGAGTTTTTTCAATTACCTTGCATTGCAAGAATTGTAAGGAGGAGCCTGAAAGCAAATGGACTTGTATCCTAAAGAGCTGCGACAAAGCAAAGCTTGACCGATTATCAGATAACTGTCCACATGGGTTTTGTGGACGAGTATACTTTTAGTAGCCGCGCGTGATTAGCCGAGCGGTCAAGGGCGCTGCAGTCATGAGCTGCGTGGCTGATCCCGGCGGAGGTTCGAGTCCTCCCTCGGGCATGGGTGTGTGTGTTTGTCCTTAGGACGATTTAGGTTAAGTAGTGTGTAAGCTTAGGTACTGATGATCTTAGCAGTTAAGTCCCATACGATTTCACACACATTTCAACATTAGTTCTGCTCCTGTAAATGAAATGTTATCTCGTTAGTTCACATATTTATATTGAAATAACGTATTTGTAATAAGCACATCGGATTATTATTTTCCACAGTGTTTAAGAATTCAGGTCCTGTCATAGATAAGTGATCTATATTCAACAGTCCGATAAAGAATGTCGTTTACACAGTCTATCATACGGTGACAGTCGTGGTCGGATATCCACATTAAGACTACCTGGCTGAGTCCGATTAGAACGATCTGGTATCGAAATGAAATTACAGAAATCGGATAATTTGAACGTCTGTATTGCAACAATGCTTCGCACATAAATTCCTATGATGGAGTAACAGGTAGCAACTGTCTAAGAAAAAGTGAGAAATATGGCTACTAGTAGCAATGTAACGTAATTATAAACCACATTTATGTGATGGAAATACTGAATCGAACAATACACATCTATTTCAGTGGTGGGAAGATACACCATATCGGATTTGCTGAGACGTAATGACAATAATAATAATAATAATAATCGCGTGTGGCGGATAGTGGAAACCCTCCCCCATATGGGTGGTACCGAGGAAATCAAGTACTAGGGGTGAACCAAATACTAACACAATCCGGAACGGCTACTCAATCCGTTGAACACAATATCCAGACACGTCTGAGTGAAAATCACCGCTACTCTGGTCACCGCCTGTTAGCTCAATGAGCTTGGCTGAAAATATTTGCTTTCAAAGGCTTCAACACCCTCTGGTCCTGTCCGGTCCTGGTATCACCCAAGCACAACCAATGAAACACAAGCAAACGTAAACTATGCAAGCAAAGTCAACTTTATCCCAGGTGGTACACAACCCGGCTGTCGACAGGCGGCAGTTGGATTTTCGGATTCTGGGGAGTCCAGGTTAGCACGACAGAGAATATCGAAGATCTCTGGTAAATTTCCCTACAAGCAAAAAACATGCATTTAAAAGTAAACATCGATACCTTGATCCAAACACGAAAACGAAATAATCTCACAAAACAAATGCACCGACAAAAAATTCTCATCCTTGCACTTCAAGAACCACGACTAACTGACAATGAAACCGTGCATTAGGGAAACCATTGCATCTTCAAGAGCAGAATACAACAAAAGGTAGCGAAAGGCGTACCAATCTTCGGCATTGCATTTCTCGAACACCGATCTATCAACTCTGTCAAAGAAATCACACCGATCGACAATCAAAAGGTTCCAATGGCTCTGAGCACTATGGGACTTAACAGTGGAGGTCATCAGTCTTCTAGAACTTAGAACTACTTATACCTAACTAATCTAAGGAAATCACACAAATTCATGCCCAAGGCTGGATTCGAACCTGCGACTGTAGCAGTCGCACGGTTCCGGACTGAAGAGCCTAGAACCGCTCGGCCACCGCGGCTGGCCCGTCAACAAGCGACTTATGACTATGGTCATTCAGAGCCCCAGTAAAACATATACACTCATCAATGCACGTGTCCCCACCAACATCGACGGCCGGAGTGTCCGAGAGGTTCTAGGCGCTACAGTCTGGAACCGCGCGACCGCTACGGTCGCAGGTTCGAATCCTGCCTCGGGCATGGATGTGTGTGATGTCCTTAGGTTAGTTAGGTTTAAGTAGTTCTAAGTTCTAAGGGACTGATGACCACAGCAGTTAAGTCCCATAGTGCTCAGAGCCATTTGAACCATTTGAACCCACCAACATCGAAAATAAGAAAAACATCGACAATGTTGAAAAATTCTGGAACACACTCGAAAATACCATGAGCAAAATTCACCAAGATGACGTGAAAATACTAATGGGAGACTTCAACTCTCTATTTGGGACAGAAAAAACCTGTAGAAAAATCATTGGTACAAATTCAACACACCGAAACTTTAGACTAACGTCACACGTCTGACTGACATTTGTCAATTGAACCACAAAAGGATGTCTTCCCACTTTAAGAAAAAACCAGTTCCGAGGTAACATGCTTAGTAACCAGGAGCAAGCTGCGTTTGTTCGCCTTTCGAGACTTGCTGAAAGCGAGATTTTTAATTCTTTTGTAGCACAGCTACAAGCAGGCTGATAAAAACTTAATAAGGGAATCGTAAGACAACGCTCGAGCAAAATTCGTCTTGCTACTTTCAGTAATTCTTAGTGTCAGAGTGAAAACCTTACGGTATTGCCAGATTCATAATGCCACTTTTGTTTTCTGCCGACATTTTTGTTGTTGTTGTGAACACATAATTTTATCTATGAAATGCCCCATTTTCATAACACTTACGAATGGTACAGGAAATGAAATATATACAGATCTTTTCGAAGTGTAAAGTCTGTAATATCCTACTAATTCGTGTTAAAATAGGCTCAATCGTCTCACAGAAACTTAATGCTTTATTAAGATAGACTGCCGTCGTGATGTTTCTGTAGTAAGCTGAATTTAATTTGTATTAGTACAGTGAATATTTTAATTGCATTTTCCATTAGTTTACTAAACGCAACAGTAATTATCAAAGAGAAATTAATTAGCAGCAGAATTTTCTTTCACGATATCTAAAACGATATGACAATGCTAAAGTTGTTTACAAATTCTACGCCTGTAGAAACCTACTGGTTCTAACGATGTCGTTAATCCAGAGTAGTTTAAACAGTATTTTCGTCTAGAAATGAATTGCCTTGACGGTTGATCGATCAAGAGTGGGAAAGGTAAAATTTTACAAATATATGACGAGAGGGACAAGTGCTTGAGAGAGGACTTCCCTATCAATACAAGTGCCTGAGAGACGACTTTCCTATCAATCTCCTCGATAGTTTTGTTTCTCAAATCAACATAGTGCGTTATCATGCAGTAGCACAGGTGATGTAGTTTTGTTGCTCGATTTTCTTACACTGTGACCGAAAGGTGTGTCAGTTGTTGGTAACAAATTCCAGCTGTGTTGCACACACCCTGCGGGCAGAATTCGTAGCCCAGAACACACTTTTGGATTTATCAGATGTAAAATATTATGTTCACACAACTCTTTCCTCGAGTTTACGTCTTTTGGTGGGGCTCAGCCTTTCATTTCTTCTTAGGAAGTTAACGATAAAGGCATCATAACACGTCACCAGTAACAGTACTGCATAGGAATGCTCGATGAGTGACCTGATGACGTTCAATAATAGTCACTCCGTTGATTTTTGTTGTTTCGAATTAGAGCACGCAGTACTCCTACACCACACTTCTGAACTTTGCCTGTTGAATGCAAATGTCGCATGATGGTGAAATGGTAATCTATCACATATATCAGCAGTCGAGACTTCCTTAATGTGGAAAATCATTCATGCCAGAACGATCTTTGTTAAAACACCAATATCTTTTTCTGGCGTATTTTTCCCAAAAGCACTCGCTCCAAACATAGTTCAAATCTTTCTAGCTGCCTCCTCTGCATTCGCCCCTCTGTTATACCAAAAGTAAACGTTGTGTTGCAGATGTTACACCTACTTCCACTTGGGACTCAATTTTACAATGGTTAACTGTATTTCATGATTGTCAAGTATGCAAAATCCAGTGCTTAACTGCAAGTCGATAACTAGAACTTCAAATTCGAAAATGACAGTTGATACATACACTGAAAGCGTGTCGCTGCGTTCACATGGGTGGCCCCGGCTTTCAGGCGGCGGGTGGCGTCTGGCGGGTGGCCGGTAGCCGCTGCAGCGCGAGGAAACGCTCGAGAGTAAGCTGTTATGATCGCGTCGCATCCACGAGCTGTCCTGCGGAGTTGTTTCTGGAATACTTGTTATTGCTGGTGGGTAGAATGTTTAGCGAATTATCTTCGATGCTCAATCAGACTCATAACTTTAGACCGAAGTGTGGTAAAAAAAAAAATAAAAAATAAAAAAAAAACACAGTTGGACTGCGAACAGGCGACCATAAGTTTAGAATGCACGAAGATTACCACTTTTTTTTTTTAACAGTAAGGAACTGAAAAGTAGTAAGTGCACTCGTTGTGTCGAGTTGGGGACGCACATAACTAAAAACATGCTAATGGTTGGAGAAAAAGGCATAAAGAAAGAGAACAAAGTGCGGGGCTAAGGAAACCATGGAACAAAACTGAAGGGTGGAATCCATAACCCCATTAACCAGTGCTACATCTTGCACCGCGCATGGGAAACAAAAACTGCGAAAACCCTTATCACACCGGGGACAAAAAGAGGAAATGGGGCAAATACTGCTACAGAGTGTGAGGGTTCACGTCGAAACTCTCCATCTGCTGTATCATCCAGGTATGACTTCTCGTAATGACCAAGGTAGATCCCACGTTGGACCGTGTAGTGTTCTATCATCGTCTTGTAATTTTAGCTTCTCTTACCCGTGATGTTCCAGCTACGTGGAGGGTCGTGGAACGCACTCCACAAATAATTGGAAAAATATTGTCGACACTTTGGGTTACGAAGGATCTTGCAATGTTGTTCCTGCAGATAGTTCCAAAAGTCTAAAGTATCCTTAGTGCCGTCTTGAAACAAATAAGCCACGTCACTGCATTAGTTTTAGTGCGTGGGTAATACGTCTTATCCGGGAATAAGATAGTCTTGAGGTCGATATGATTCGGCGTTACTTCAAATGGTTCAAATGGTTTCTGAGCATTACGGGACCTAACATCTGTGGTCATCAGTCCCCTAGAACTTAGAACTACTTAAACCTAACTAACCTAAGGACATCACACACATCCATGCCCAAAGCAGGATTCGAACCTGCGACCGTAGCAGTCGCGCGGTTCCGGATTGAACGCCTTAACCGCGAGACCACAGCGGCCGGCGATTCGGCGTTACTCAAAGGAAGTATGTTGACATTTGCCTCACTAAGTGCCACACTGCCGCCGACTCACCACAGCTAAGACGGTGTTCATCGTCGTCTTGAACGCCACAGCTCTTGCACGTGTGTGAGTCTACCACGTGGATCGCACGTAGCCTTGATCTGGTCACCTGCTTACCGTCGACACTGATATACCACATCGCCGTGACGTCAGTGTCCAGTGTTACGTGATGAATTGTCCTCCACACTACTTGCCAGTTGACGTTCGGGTGCTTCCTCTCCACGACGTTATCGGGTTGTCCACGTTGCAGGACCCGATAAACCGTCTTTGCCATCGCCAGTTGGGTCGCTGGGAAGGCAAGTCGAACGTAACTGAGTTCGAGGTAAAAGACACTGATGTAGAAGAGCGAGGAGGGGACGTGGTGTATCGGCACAGGTGGCAGCAGGGAGGGCGGTGCTAGTTCTTCTATTAACAAACTCGTCAGACTGTCCGGATGGCGGTGCCATAGTTTGACTAATGTGCTCACAAATAAGGGGACCGCTCTGTCACTAGACCATGGGCTCACACAATCCGAGACCATCTCGGAAGTAAACAACCATTTCTCCTAACACTTCCGCATCTAACAGTGTTGCCAGATTGTGCAGATGGCCGGACTTAGAGTTGTCAGGGGCGGTTAGTTTTATTGGCCACGTTAGGTGAACGACTCGGACTTAGTCTCTGTGGCGGCCGGCCGGCGGTCAGTTTTTACGTCTAAGACTGTACACTTGAGATATTTCGTTTCCCATAAAATGGTGGCCGGCGATGCTGTGGCGTCTTCGAAGCGCGAGCTTCGTTAGTGCAAGATATCTCAGCACAGCTGAGCGAACGTTTTCTTCCTGCTGCTAGTCTAGTGGACAATGGCAATGCTGTAGAACAATTTTGACAACTATGTGACCATCGATTTATGTTTGTGAGTGGTTCATAATTATGTTAGTAAATTCACTCGATATTTTTATGTCCTTTAAATTACATTTGCTACATGATTCGCATTGAATACGTAGGAAATGTATGTTATTTGGTCCGGAAAGCACGTTCCAACATAAACTGATGCTTACATTGACATTTATGTTGCGAATTAGTCGTCTTATCCATCACATGGATAACGAGGATGCTCCGTTTTGCTACAGTTGTTTCATAGCTAACAAGGGAACCTCCCCATCGCACCCTCCCCAGATTTAGTTATAAGTTGGCACAGTGGATAGGCCTTGAAAAACTGAACACAGATCATTCGAGAAAACAGGAAGAAGTTGTGTGGACCTATGAAAAAAATAATCAAACCAAACAAACTGAGTAGTCCATGCGCATGATAAGCAACATCAAGGATAGCTTGAGCTCGGGAGCGCAGTGGTCGCGTGTTTAGCGTGAGGAGCTGCAGAACGAGAGGTCGTTGGTTCAAGTCTTCCCTCGGGTGAGTTGTTTGATTTTTTTATTTTCAGACAATCATCACCACACGTACTGTTTATCAAAAAATGTAGGAAATAATCATACAAATGTTCGACAATCGTTCGATCCCTTAAGGAACTTTCCGATGCCTTACAGTTCGGAAAATATTCATTGACATTGTTATTGAAGTCACGAGCTATATTTGCTGGATTCATATTGCCCACGCAATGCATTTCACGTATTTAATACACTCTCGTCCAAAGTAGTGAACAGTCAACTGCCAGCCAGGGAGCCTCGTTAGCAGTCATGTCTTTCGATGTTTGTTTAGGTGTAGCGTCATCATACTACGGCGCAGTTACCTCGCATCGGACGGACGTACGGACAGATAATAATTGTCTGAAAATAAAAAATTAAACTTTTCACTCGAGGGAAGATTAGAATGAAGGATCTCTCGTTCCACAGCTGTTCACGCTAACCACGGGATCACGGCGCTCCTGAGTTCACCCTATCCTTGATGTTGCCTATCTTGCGCATGGACTACTCAGGTTGTATATTTTGCTTATTTTTTTCATAGTTCCACACAACTTCTTCCTGTTTTCTCGATTGATCTGTGTTCAGTTTTTCAAGGCCTATCCACTGTATCAACTTATAACTAAATCTGAGGGCGGTGCGATGGGGATGTTCCCCTGTTAGTGGTATTGTGTGTTGGTGGCGTTGCCAGTTTACATACTGTGCATGTAACACACAATAAATGCGTTGGATGCCTCCTGTGATCAGTTTACTTGAAAAACGTTTGTTGTCATCGTAATTTATGTAACTGGCTCTCCGACTTCCAATTTGACAATTTGTGGAAAAATTGTTTACCTTGTTAGTCCTAGTTTCAAACATTGTCTGTCTGACAGAAAACGTAGTCATGAAGGAGTCTGTAAAAAGCAATTATTCGCTATTATAGCAAACTTTTGAATCCACTGGACACTTGAATTGTCTATATTGATTCTGAGAGTTTTGTTATTTCTCTTGGTATTTACTGTCTCAATGTCATCCGTGAAAATAAAATTAAAGGCAGTTGCATTAGGTTCCTGATCTATAAACTGTGATTTAATATTCTGCGCCGCTAAATGAATTTTGAAGGTTGTATTCTTTAAGTAAAACAGAGTATCGGTGTCAGTCCTAGGATTGACGATAAACTTCAGAAATACAATTACAGAATAGTGGCATGTCGATTACGGCTCCTCACCATCAACAATAGTTGTTACCCATTGTTTCGTATTTGCTATTTTACCGTCGTTACCCTTTAGAGGCCAACCTGATCTTTCCACAGTGCCATTTTTACTTGCTTCTTAATATGTCCTATAACTACAGATTTGTTGAAAATATTAACTGTTAAATGCGCTTTCCACAAATTAAAAACTTCCAGTTATTCTTCATATCTTGAAACTTACTACCGTTGACTTTCACTGGAGAAAAGATACATAATAATAAAACGAAATCAAAGATTAGAATGTCAAAGCATAGTGTGAGTGGTTAAAATGAAATGAACTAAAAATCATCTCCTTGTCTAAAAGACGTTATTCTTCCAGAGAACTTCGGCACCTCAAAATTTTTTACACCTCTGATGTTCAGCCACCTGTGGACAAATAGCGGGTCCCATGATGCAGCACTGTTTAGCCGTCACAAAATGAAGCCTCAAAAATCAGTCCACATTCCATTTACTGCGTTTCCTTGAAATTATATAAAATATACGTCTGTAAGTAAAAAATAAATAAAAGATGAAGAAGAAAGAAACAAAAAATGTTCAAATGTGTGTGAAATCTTATGGGAGTTAACTGCTAAGGTCATCAGTCCCTAAGCTTACACACTACTTAACCTAAATTATCCTAAGGACAAACACACACACCCATGCCCGAGGGAGGACTTGAACCTCCGCCGGGACCAGCCTCACAGTCCATGACTGCAGCGCCTTAGACCGCTCGTCTAATCCCTCGCGACAAGAAAGAAACAAAGCTTGAAACAGCTGATTGGTGAAGCCTCCTTTGGCTTCCACAAGAGCTCGAAGTCTGTTGGGCATTGAGCCCACAACTCGAGCCACATAACTAGGAGATTCAAGTAACTCATTCCAAGCGTCATGAATCACATCAGAAAGCTGTCGGCGAGTCGACGGTGACTGCCCTTTTCTCGTATTACTCTGACCATTTCTGTCCAGATATTCTCAATGGGATTCGTGTCAGCTCCTTTCGGTGGCCATTCCATTACAGTAATATTACTATGGTCGTCGAGCCGCCTCTTAACCACACGTGCCATATGAATAGCCGAGCGATCTTGTTGGAACATGATCTGATCATCGCCAAATCTTGCTGCCACAGCAGGCAACATCACGTTCTCCAGAATTGATATGTAATTGCGCGCATCGAATCTTCCTTCCACTTTCCACAGGAGCCCACACCCTTCGGCCGATATCCATCCCCATACCGTTACCGACTACAAATGGCTCTGAGCACTGTGGGACTTAACATCTGTGGTCATCAGTCCCCTAGAACGTAGAACTACTTAAACCTAACTAACCTAAGGACATCACACACATCCATGCCCGAGGCAGGATTCGAACCTGCGACCGTAGCGGTCACGCGGTTCCAGACTGAAGCGCCTCGAACCGCACGGCCACACCGGCCGGCACCGACAACCTGCCACTCCTTCGGCAACTGTAAATATATTTTCGATTATACCTAGCACATTTAGGCCGGTAAACAAGTACTTTTCCGGTTGATGCCGTAGAGAAAACTTTTTGGTGCGTGAAAATCACTCGTCTCCAAAACTGGAGAGGTTTGTCGCCATTTTCAGTAGCAAAAGCAAGGCAAGCTTCTCTTTGGGAAACAGTCAATGTCTCTTTCACAGCAGCGCTTCTTGCTCTCAGTCCACCTTCCCTTGCACGACGAGTGACGGTCTTACTGCTAACATTGAGATTAAAAGTTTGCTGAATTTGTCGTGCGTTGACAAATGGATGGTTCTCACTGAAACGGCGTATCTGCTGATCCTGAGCTGCTGCTGTTTTGCGGCGACGGCCATGAGGCCTTCCATTCAGGTTACCACTCTCTTCCTTTCGTCTGATCCACCTCGCTACCGTCGACTTGAGAAGACCCATAGTTCTTGCTATGTCGGCATTTGAAGATCCCTCTGCATGGAGTTCTATTATAGCGCCCTTGACTGCCTCAGCCAGATGGGCCATTTAGCGTTGACTGAATGATTCGTCGCGGTTAATATTGGCTGCGGAAACAGCGCTGGCAGGAAACAGACTGCCTCCTCCAAGATGGCAGCCGCAACGCAGTGGCCAAGTATGTGTAACACGGAAATCGATGGCATAAAAGAGAGATCGCAAGCCCGTACCCGCGTCATTACATAGTGGAGCAACTTGGAATCTCTAATTTTTCTCAGAAGGGACTGGTCCACTCTTGTCATGTCTTATCCTGATAAATATTACATGAAATGAAGTGTTTACGTTTTGCATATGCGGCAGGCCTGACGCAAGAAACATTTCTGAAATATCTGAGGCAACCTGAAGAACACTTCATGAATTTTATCTGTAGAAGGTTGCCTTATAAGAAGGAAAACGTGTTTATCCCCGCTCGCCGTGTTTCCAGGTGGCGCAGTTTACTCGGAGGCATACATAATTCTCGCCGGGCGTAAGAAGCGACTCGACGAGCGAGGGGAACTCGCCAAGTGTCATAGGCTGATTGTCCCGAAACTTTTCTCAGTGAAGGAGAGGACAAAATAAGCGAACATGTGTTTCGGCTTATCTGCAGACACTCGACCGTTTCCGAGAAAACGACGGTCAAAGTTATCAACGCGCTGTTGCTCTAGTGTAGATACCCTCTGCAGCCGAGAACGCAATTGAAGCGGTGGCTCAGTGGCTACCGTCGTTCCTTCTTAACATTGATTCCCGTGTTCGAGGCCATATTGGGTTGTTTATTATTTTATTTTCCTGCCTCTCTATCAGAATTATCTACGAATGTTTTTTTTCTAGTTTATGTTGAAATAATGTTGTCATTACTCGACAATTAACTTTATGTGTAATTAATGAATTACAAAAATAAGAAACGAATGAGACAAGCTGATCTAAAATCATCTGGTCTGCCTCATGTATCGTTATATCCAAATGGTTTATCAATGTTAATCTACATTTAGATCCGATAATGGCACCTTTAGTGTGTTGAAACCGGTTATCCAGTAGACATTATTTAAGCGATCTTCGCTTCTGAATTATTTCTACAACAGAGTGATCGCTCCACTACGCACTGTGTGTTCCCTTTTTATTTCTTTACACAGTAAATTAACTGACGAATAACGACAACAGTGTTTCATCAGAAATTGGAATAAACATTCGTAGATAATTCAGAGAGTGAGGGGGAAAAAAGGAAAAACCGGGTTTCGAACTCGCAGCGCAAAGTTCCGAAGTCGCTATGGTAGCCGCAGAGCCACCGCTTCAGTTGAATCCTTACCCGCTAAGAGGTATCTACGCTATAGCAACAACACATTGAACACTTTGACCGTCGTTTTCTCAGAAGCGGTAGAGTGTAAGCTTATTTTGTCCCCTCTTTCAATGAGCGTAGTTTCAGCAAGATCGGGGTGTGACACTTGGCGTGTCTCCTCGTAAATTGCGTGCGTTGGGATTCAGTAGACAGAATGCGTCCACTTTCCTCAACTACTCATTGACATGTTTGGAAACTTTCTTTGTTGTAGTGGCACTTTGCATTATGAGGGCTGGTTTTCCTGATAAGGATCTACTTATGGACTTTGCTCCTAATTTACGTTACTGTGTAGTAGACCTACTGCAATTACTTAAACCGGAAATGTTTGTTTGTTTGGATACTCCGCTTCTTAGTTGCTACATTTCGCTAAAATATTTTCCTTTGTTTCAAAACGGCAAGTTAAGATGACCACTGCAACATGGTAAGATCAGTAACAATTTAATACTTTGAAACAGCTATGTGTGGTGTACGAGGAGTGTACTGTGTTGACTGAGGAATACATTAAACACGAAAGCTGCGTCCAATAACAATAATTAACTTACGGTTACATGACAAAACACAAGTCGAAGCACTGTCAGTTCATCTCAGTACCCAGTAAAACTTAAACTGGAAAGATCGAAAACATACTTTTGTGGGGAAGGCAAACGAATGACTGCGCTTTATTGGCCGCACACTAAGAATACGCAACAGGCCAACTGAAAACACTGCCTACACTACGTTTGTCCGTCCACTGCTATAATATCCTTGACAGACGTGATTGACTGTGCACGCAAAAACGTCCAAGGAACGGTAGCACGCTTTGTAATGTCACGAAATAGGGGAGAGAGGATCCCAGATTTGATAATCGAGTTGGGGTAACATTCACGAAAACATATGCATTTTTCTTTGCCACGAGATCTTTTCACGAAATTTCAATCACCACCATCTGTTCTGAATGCCAAAACATTATTTCCTAGGGAACTTACACAGGAAGAAACCATAGTAATAATGAAATTCAAGACTCGCAAGAAAAGATTTAAGTGGTCCCTTTTCCCGCACACTGTTAATGAGTAGGACGGTAGAGAAATAATCCGAACCTTCTGCCAGGCACGTAAGTCCGGATTGCAAAGAAATCCTGTTGATGTAGTCATGTAGATGTAACAACGAAATTATGTTGTAATTACGACATGTGACTTTCACTTGATCTGAACATCTAAGTTGTTTACTGTTTATTTACTTTTTATTCATTAATTTCAGCCATATACGAACACCTAGGCGCGTTAAATTGATATTGAAATAAAGTGTCATGCATGGACCAATAACAATAAATTCCCACCTACTTGTTATAGTACTGCAGTATCCACCAGCGTCTTCAGAAGTGGATATCGCATACGACGTTCCTAGGGTGTTTATAAATGGATATTGCAGATGACTTCGAACAAAGTTCGAATGTAGCTTCGTAAAAGTTCCGTGATCAAACGATCTGAGTTGCTGGCGAATACAGTTTATCCTCACTAGACAGTATATATTATCATTATACACGAGGTGAGTAGGGTTTCGCCGGGGTGCGGTGGCCGAGCGGTTCCAGGCGCTTCAGTGACGAACCGCACGGCTGCTTCAGTCGCAGGTTGGAATTCTACCTCGGGCATAGATGTCTGTGATGCTCTTAGGCTAGCTAGTTTTAAGTAGTTCTAGGTCTAGGGACATGACCTAAGCAGTTAGGTCGTATAGTTCTTGAAGCCATTTTTTGACCTATCGCGTAAATTCTATTTACATAAACCGTCGTATCTTTAGATTGCGTTGACATAGAAGCTCACTTTTTTACACCACCAAGGGACCGGTTACCGCAAGAAGTGCGATACATTTCCGCTTATTATGTCCACCCGTTCTGGAGGTAAACTGGTTTTAAGGGTTGGGTAGACCGATAGACGGTCAAGAAAGTGAGACTAGTAGGGTTCCGTTTTTACCGGTTTAGGTGACGAAATCCTAACAACGAAAACAGCTACGACAGCTACAGAAGATGAGGGCCGCATAAATAACACCCGCTACTCTTTATTCGAAATGTTCTAGTTGCTGTCGATACATCAGCATATTAATCGTAGCTACGCTTTCGATCCAAATCACGTTTACAGTAATGCAAATAGAATCCATTTGCCTATACACGTGGTAATTCACATCCCAGTATTAATGCCACCGCGTTTTAGAACTGCGAACATTCTCATTGCTAGCTAGCTTAAGAAACACTTCTGCTAATGAATGTTTTCTGGCTGTGGCGAGTCTAGTGGAGAATTCGAAACAATGCAGAATACGTTTTGCAGCTATGTAGCCGTTTATTTCCTGGGGTGGTGCAGAATTATCCTACAAAATTTACTCTCTAATAACAGTAATTTGTTATTTCGATAAACATCCCGAATGATTGTCACATAAGCGGTGACATAAAGGAAGAAAATTCATGTTTTTGAGTCCAGAAAGCTCTATGCAACAGAAACTGCAGATTTTCATTGCGAAATTGCCTGCTTGTTCATGTCTGGGGTAATAATAGAGGGGTGTTTGCCTGGGTTGTCTGCTAGCATAGTGAAAGGAAGGTCTGGTTTGTTTTCGGTTCTAATCTCTATGGAGGCAGGTAGAATATCAGTAAAGCAATTTTAAGAAATTCTCGCACACCCAATACGTTTTATCGCTACCTTTATTCTGTACTGGCGCTCTGTGTATGTCAATATGACACTCTTGTAGAATTTCATACATGTTACTGCCTACTTTTTCCGCTTCTGTCAATAATGGAATTGACTTAAGCGTGGCACTGAATTATTTTTAACTGAATTTCGTTATGAATCTTCACGCATTGCTAAATTTGCATACTTTCATGGTAGGTCAGCAACGGTAATCCAGTATGACTGGTCTGAACGTTGACACAGACCGTTTCGCGGCCGACTGCGGATAATATTTTGCTACTTCGTAACGATCTGGGGTTCTTTGTCTTACTGAAACAGTTAAGTCATCTCGATAAGTTGAAATTCATTTTTATTTGTCCAGTTCATACCAATTAGCGTTTCTTCTTTCAGTTCTGTCTTATATTTACGTGTTGTATTTAACACACTAATCAGCATTAATATAGTCTTACAAATTATGGAAAACAGTCTAAAAAAGTTCAAATAGTTTGTCAATTTCACGCCTGTGCATATTATGTTGGTAGCACTTCGTCGCCTTGCCTGTTATGCTGTGTAGCAGACTTTAAAGCCGTGCGGATCAGCATAACGAAAAGGCGAGGGGTCTCGCTCGTTTTGTCCACGACTGTACATGGCTACTGCGAGACCATTAAGAAATTGCGCCGCTTTATACAGAATAAGCGCCGAGGATTACTGTCAAAAGGTGTTGTTTTTTCCATGATAATGTCCGATCTGACAAGGCGAATGTGACCAAACAGCTCTTACGGGAATTTCACTGGGACGCGTTTGATCGTCATCCGTAGAGCCCGGACCTCGCTCCTGGCGACTTTCATCTCTTGTTACGCCTGACATCTGTCCTCGGAGGTCAACGCTTCAACGATGATGACGAGCTGAAAGAACATGTTAGCACACGGTTGAATACACAGGAGGCAACCTTCTATGAAGAAGGCTGTAGCAGCCCTTTTTCTGTTTTCGCTTTTTCGTCTAATAGGTGAAAGTTTGATTTTATTTTTTACACATTGACTGTCATTGAAGGGTTTTAGTTTTATTTAATATTGTCCCGCCTAAGTATCAGTTGGATTACTTTTAAAACCCAATGTTAAACGTGGGTCACTACACGTATAGTCTTCCCAACTCTGAGAGAAAAAATCCTTACTTGCTTTACTACCAATGTTTACAGACGACGATACTTTAACCTTTCGTTGAATTGTTTTAGTTAGGAATCGCTAGTTTGTTCTTGGCATAGATCACGTAACCTTAACGTTTATCAATCTAAGTTAAATTAATGTTCAAGACTTGTATTATGTTTCAAATTAACAACGTCAGTTTATTGACAAGAATTATTAATAAATAGGTTTGCTGATAGGATGTCATTCAAAGAAGTTCTTTAATTAGATGTCTAAGTAGGATTCCCGCTAGCATCAGAGATGTTAGATAATATCCTGTCGCTTTCGGTAAATAAGTTGTTTCTATTTAATATCCGCAACTGTGATCACTAGTCGCGTGAAGTTAAAGTTTCCGACTATCACAATTCAAAGTCCGAATCCGGTTAAAATTCTCAATTCAGTAAAGCGTTTAAATATTCACACGAATTGACATTATAGCCAAAGACATTACTATTCACCTTCCCGTTTGTCCAATCTGATAAATGTCCAAATTAAAGTCTCGAATTGACAATTCTCAAAAACAATCTCGTCACGATCTATTGTTGATCCCCGTTTAATAAAGTCCCAATTGTTGTTCTGTAAAGCTGTACGTCCTAAATAACTACCCAACTAGAACAGACTAGAGACTGCAGTATCGTAATTACAACGTATGGCTAGTTATACTTTAATAAACACTATCTGTGGTGTCCCAGACCTACGTTCTATGATATTGATTTTCTTACGTATTGGAATAACTAATATTTTAATCTTTCCTACTGTTCCCATGTTTCTAAAATTTATAATTACATTTTCCTTTTCTTTTCTTTTGCTTTCTATACTAGATATTTCCCTCTATTTGTTTTTTTATTTATTGTTCATAATTGCTACTTGCGGAGGGACTTGGGTCATTTTGTGAATTGATATTTTAAGGACATGGGAGCTAATTTGGGAGCGAATTTTGTTTTTTCAACACCGAGAGGCGCTGTAGGCGCTAGAAGGCATACAAAAACTTGTGCCACCGTATGACACGCGCCTACAAAATTTCGGAAGCTATGTAGAGAAGTAGTTTAACAGTTGTAGATTTTTGTACAATGAATATTTTTTCTGTATCAGTACGGGTTTGTTTTATATACCCAAACGGAGCTTACTTTGTGGACGTACCTCGTAGACTGTGAAAGCAAAGTAACAGAGTGTTGACGCTGGTATTCAGGTCGCCAGTGGTGAAGCTTCTGTCGCGGCGCTTGTGTGGTCCTCGCACGGAGGCCGCTGCTGCCGCGTCGTCCTGCAGAGGGGGCGGTCGGCGTCCAGTCGGCTGACGTCTCCTTCACAGCCCTCTGCTGTCCCGTGCCGGTGCTTGACTTTACGTAGGTAGCAGCCAGTCAGAACGTAGTGGCCACCGACCTGCTGTCGATATAAACCCGTCCGGCCGATAGCAGTGCCACCTGGCGAGGAACGACTGCTAGCCAGACACACGCACGGTGCCTGTAGTACCAGTGAGCGCGCTGTGCGTGTGCAGGCGCGCGACCTGCCTGAGTTTGAGCCAGGACAGATCGAGATGGCCCGGAGGCTCGGCACGAGCTTTTCAGAAACTGCGCGACGCGCCGGGTGTTCGAGGAGTGCTGCGGTGAGGGTCTTCGGCACGTGGCGGAGCCGAGGTGAAAGCACGTCCAGAGGCGGTGGTGTTGGGCCGCCAGCCGTCGTTATGTCGGACGTCGTGGGCTGGGCTGGCTGGCACAGCAGGGCAGGCGGCGAAGTGTGTCGGACTCACATCGGACTTTAATGCTGGGCAGAGTACGAGTGCGTCCGAACAGACACGGACCACCCAACAGTCGCAACGATAAGCCTTCGCGGGCACGTCACCATCGGCACTGGACGTTGACGCAGTGGCAGAGCGTTGCGCCGTCTGACGAATCGCGGTACCCTCTCCGTCGTGCCGCCGGGACGGCGCCAATCCGTCTCCTTCAGCTCCTCGACACCAGTACTGCGCGACGGGGGCAGGCCGGCGTCGGCTCCGCGGACATCCGGCGCACGGCGATGCGGAAGCATCATCGTAGACTGGTTCCAGACCGCGTACCCACCTTCCGGGTTCAGCTGCACGTTGTTCACTTAACATTGCAATCATAAGAAGAAAGCAGCGCTAGGAAAAACATCGCAGATGAACAGAAGAGACGAGGTCCACAACACGGGCGGCACTCAACAGGCAACGAGTTACGCTATGCGCGCCTAGCGGACGAAATACATACCACACAAGCTCCGCCCATGGCAGTGTCATTCTGGAGTGTGTTTCTTTTTTTTGGGAGGGGGGGGGAATACCCTCTCGCACATGTGTCTAGAATGTTGGGACGAAAAGGTGTTTTAATCCGAGCGTTACAAAAGCTTTCTACGGCCCACTGTTTTAAGCAGTGTGACCGCCACGCTCTCAGCCGGTGACGGCCGGCTCAGGTAGAAAACCTGTAGTGCCGTGACGCACGATCACTGAATGATTAATACTGCAGCACGCGTGCAGACTTATTCGCCGGAGAAGATCACGAACAACGGGTGCCGCCTACCGAACGCACCATATACCAGGGCTGCTGGGAAAGTGATGTCGGATCGGTCGCGAAACGAAAACCACAGCGAAACTCAAAATTTTTTTATTCGCAACCGTTAGGCACACCTTCCAGGTACCTCCGCGTTAGACATTTGTCGTGGCTTTGTGCAAACTCTCGAGTGCCCTCGTCACAGGAGGCAGCCACCTGTGCTCTCCGCCAGTTCTCTACGCTGGTCTGCCTTTCCTTGTCTGTGAGAACGTGTCGTCGCCAGCAGTTCGTGTGAGCAGAGATGAACAATTAAGAGCTGTACTGTGAGCGATCAAACGCTTCCCATCGGACAACGCTGCAAGAGTGCGGCCGAGAATTGTCTTCCAGAGAGAAATGGTGGTGGTTAGTGTTTAACGTCCCGTCGACAACGAGGTCATTAGAGACGGAGCGCAAGCTCGGGTTAGGGAAGGATTGGGAAGGAAATCGGCCGTGCCCTTTCAAACGAACCATCCTGGCATTTGCCTGAAACGATTTAGGGAAATCACGGAAAACCTAAATCAGGATGGCCGGAGACGGGATTGAACCGTCGTCCTCCCGAATGCGAGTCCAGTGTGCTAACCACTGCGCCACCTCGCTCGGTCCAGAGAGAAATGAGTGACGTTTATGTTATGTGGGCTGCATAGCTTCAGGCGGTATCTCCCACCAGATCCACATACTTGGCGGGAGAGACTTTCGTTTTAGGCGTTTCTACGTCATCACTTTGCACTCTTAACTGAAAAGAGAGACGTGAAGCGATCGACAATGGCCAGACTAGAGACACTGCCCAACACATCCGTGTGCAAAGTTCCATCGGATTTTCACAGTAGTTTCCATTTCGTGACCGATCGGACCTTACTTTCTGAATACACCTCGTATATTTCAGCCAGATCGGACTTTTATCGCCGAGAAGTGTGAGGGAATGGCTCTCCGGGAACAATTTGAGTTAGAGGAACGGTTGACATGCAGTCCTGGAATCCAGGCTAAACGTAAGTAACGACAACACTTTTTTTTGGTCAAATTTTGGTCAATACATAATTTTTGGTCCACCACACTGGATTAGTCATCCTGACATCCTGAATATTGAAAATCTAACCTCAGATCTGTGTTCAACGACGTCAAAAACATTTAATAAAATCTAGTTTTTATGCAAATTGAACTAATAATACGTATAAAAATTTTCCCTGAACTTTAAACAGGTTTTTCACGAAAAACGATTTTTGAAAAATGCGTGCAGCAAAAAACAAAAACGGTTCAACCTATTAACTTCTACCTTCGAAAAGTAACCACTTTTCTTGGGAGCTTTTGCTTATAATACACGAAATGTCCTAATATTAACTACTTTCTTGTAGAGCCATGTAGAGTGCAAGAAGACCCAAAAAATCCAAGTTCGAGTCAGCGTCATATCGTTAAATTTCAGGTTATTTCATTGTGGTTAGGTATGTTGTTGTGTTGTTGTGGTCTTCAGTCCTGAGACTGGTTTCATGCAGCTCTCCATGCTACTCGATCCTGTGGAAGCTTCTTCATCTCCCAGTACCTACTGCAACCTACATCCTTCTGAATCTGCTTAGTGTATTCATCTCTTGGTCTCCCTCTACGATTTTTACCGTCCACACTGCCCTCCAATGCTAAATTTGTGATCCCTTGATGTCTCAGAACATGTCCTACCAACCGATCCCCTCTTCTAGTCAAGTTGTGCCACAAACTTCTCTTCTCCCCAATCCTATTCAATACCTCCTCATTAGTTACGTGATCTACCCACCTTATCTTCAGCATTCTTCTGTAGCACCACATTTCGAAAGCTTCTATTCTCTTCTTGTCCATACTAGTTATCGTCCATGTTTCACTTCCATACATGGCTACACTCCATACAAATACTTTCAGAAACGAGATCCTGACACTTAAATCTATACTCGATGTTAACAAATTTCTCTTCTTGAGAAACGCTTTCCATGCCACTGCCAGTCTACAAGCTCCCATAATTTTAATGTGGTATCGACTGATGTTATCCATTTTTTATTTCGGATAACTGTGAGGGGCTGCACTGCACGCTGGCTGCATACCTCACTCTCGTAGCCCGTTCATCGAACCGTAATTACGGGCGCCACTTTGTTTTTACTTTTTTGTATTGAAAATCTAAATTACATTTAAAACTATGATCAGTCACAATCCCCAAACAGATCCTTTCTATGTCTTGAAAAAACTTCCAGGGCATGCCAGTTTTTTGCTCATTCGAATGAGGACCGTGCCTCGAGAGAAGGGTCGTTGTGACGTGCCAGCTAGGGCGCGTCCTCCTAGTGTCGTTGTCACCGAAACTACGGAGCGGCGAGCTGACTCGTCTGCTTCGAGCATCGACAAAAACAACACAAAAACCGATATAGTAAATCTTCAAGAGGTGGTGGGACATTGGCCATCGCCATATTCTTTTTTTTTTTTACCCTCAAGTTCATACGCCGCCAACCCCAACTGCGTCTACAAGATTGAAACGTTGTTCACGAATCTGTTATCAGTTTTTTTTTATATCAGCCAACCGTCGAGTCCGGTGATTGCGAATTATTATGTTTGTTACTGCAATTAGCGTTGTTTGCTGCAATTACGCCGACGATGTAGTTCTAGTAGCAGACTCTGGAAGGTTGTAAGGGACATCAAAACAAATATTTTTCCCTAATGTCATTTTTTCCTATGACGATTATTTAAACCGGGAGAGGAAGATTTCTCTGGCGGCAAATTAATTAAACGAACAAACACTTTTCCATTTTTTTATGACCAAGAGACAACACATTAACACAACCCAATTTCAATTACAGTAGATTTTCAAAAATGCCTCCATTGACACGTAAACAAAGGTTACACCGTCGGATCATGTTCTGCCTGACACGGGCAAAACCCCAGGAGTATCCTGAATTGTTCATGCTGCTGCTACTATCCGGGCAACCAGATCCTCTTCTGATTCAACAGGAGTTGCGTAAACAGGGTTGCGCATCTCTCCCCACACAAAAAAGTCCAGAGGGGACATATCTGGGGATCGAGCAGGCCGCGGTACAGGACCACCTCTGCCAATCCACGTTCCTGGGAACCGTCGGTCCAGGAATCGACGCACACGACGGCTGAAATGTGCCGGCGCCCCGTCATGTTGGAAGCACATGCGTTGTCTCTTAGGGAGCGGGACGTCTTCCAGCAATTCTGGCAATGCCCTGGCGAGAAAATTGTAATAGTGCCTGCCGTTTAATGGCCTAGGTAGCAGACACGGCCCAGTTAAACAGTCCCCAACAACACCGACCCACACATTAACGAAGAACCGCACTCGATGAGCGCTAGTAACTGTGGCATGTGGGTTATCCTCACTCCAAACATGCGAATTGTGCATGTTGAAGACTCCATCACGCCCGAACGTTGCTTCTTCGGTAAACGACACAGAGGATGGAAATGTAGGATGCATTTCACACTGTTCCAGGTAGCACTGCGGAAACTGTGCTCTGGGTGGGATAATCAACTGGTTCCAGGTTGTGGACACGCTGTAAGTGAAATGGACGTAACAACTGCTCTCGAAGGACTGTTCTTACATTCGTCTGATTCGTCCAAATGTTACGTGCAATTGCACGAGTGCTGATTGAGGGGTCCCGCTCCACATGCTGTAAGACAGCTTCCTCAAACTGCAGCGTTCTTACCGTGCGGCGGCGTCCCTGTCCAGGTAATCTGCTAAATGACCCGGTCTCACGCAGACGTCGGTACACAGCAGCAAAGGTCGTATGATGCGGGGTACGGCGATTAGGATATTGCTGTTGATAAACCCGCTGTGCAGCTCGTCCGTTGTGGTGCGCTACGTAGTACGCACCAACCATAGCAGTGTACTCACTCCAGGTGTATCGCTACATTAGTAAACAGAGACAATGCACTACTACGCTGGTGGACAGCAGTTGCCTACAACTGAAGAGCGTAATACGGCCTCTAACAACTGAAGATCGTAATACGGCCTCCACCGGTTTAAATAATCCTAACACGAAAAAATGACACTAGGGAAAAATATTTGTTTTGATGTTCCTTACAACCTCCCAGAGTTTGTCGGTTTAAATACTTTTCACCCTGCACAGTACAGCGGTACCGACATGTCGGGAGAAAGTACCTAGGTCGTGTTGCAAGGAGAGTGACGGAGATAGCAGTGGAACGTCCCAGAGAAAGAGGGACGGTCGGACTGCATTCGAGAGGGAAACTGACGGACGACCGCGAAAAGTGGCGCAAACTTTCCACGACTGTCAACCCTGCGTAACGCATCAAAGCACGCCGTAGATGATGATGAAGAAGATGGCTGTGTGGCATGCAGCGTCTGTCCGAGATAGCGCGCCCTCAACTCGACATGTACTTCATCAGAGACCAATGGCAGTATGCCCTCAATCGAGACTTATTTTACTGAGAAGCGTGTCTCCACGAATCAGCGTGGTTTCAGAAAGCATCTTTCGTGCGAGACTCAGCCTGCCCTTTTCTCACACGATATACTGTGAACTATGGATTCCGTATTTCTGGATATCCGGAACGCATTTGACGCGGTGAGCCCTTGGTGTTATCGGAGGTACGAGCATATGGAATAAGTTCGCGGAATAGTGAGCGCCTCGAGGACTTGTTACACAGTAGAAGGCAGTACGTCGTCCTCGACGGCGAGTGTTCATCAGAGACAGCGGTATCCAGGGGTGCGCCGTGGAAGTGTGAGAGGATCGCCGTTGTTCTCTGCACGTATGTAAATGATCTGGCAGAGAGGGCGGGCAGCAGTCTGCGGCTGCTCGCCGATGACGCCGTGGTGTGCGGTAAGGTGGCCGAGCTGAGTGACTGCAGGAAGGCACAACACGACTTGCACAAAATTTCCAGTTGGTGTGAATGAATGGCAGCTGGCCTTAAATGTGGAGAAAAGTAAGTTGATGAGGATGAGGAAGAAAAGCAAACCCCTAATGTTCGGATACAGTATTACTAGTGTCGTGGTCGACACAGTCAAGTCGTTTAAGTATCTGGGCGTGACGCTGCAAAGCGATACGAGGCGGAAGGAGCGTGTGAGAACTGTTGTACGGATGACGAATGGTCGACTTCGGATTGTTGGGAGAGTTTTAGGAAAGAGTGGTTCTCCTGTACGGCAGACAGCATATAGGGCGCTGGTGCGGCCTACTCTTGGATACTGCTCGAGTGTTTGGGATGCGTACGAGGTCGGACTGAAGGAAGACACTGAAGCAACTTAGACGTGCGCTGCTACATTTGTGACCGGCGTAGGTCCGGTCAACACGTAAGTGTTACGGAGGTGCTGTGCTTTGGGAACCCAAATGGGAATTCCTGACGCGAAGACGACGCTCTTTTCGAGATACACGAGAAAATTTAGAGAAACGGCATTTGAAGCTGACTGCAGAACGATTCTGCTGCCGCCAACACACACTGCGCGTAAGGAGCACGAAGGTAAGATACGAGAAATTAGGGCTCATACGGAGACATACAGACCGCCGTTTTTCCCTCGCTCTATTTGCGAGTGCAGCAGGAAAGGAAACGGTAAGTGGTGGTCTAGGATACCCTCCGCCACGCACCGTACTGTGGCTTGTGACGCACGTGAACATTCATTCATTTCTTTAAGAACACCGTCAGTTGTTCCAACATTACATGCACTTCTAAACTGTATTTTTTTAGTATATGCAGTGTCTGTTCTTCGGGACATGTGTGAATACAATTAAGGTGGGGCTGGCCAGTCATTCCTTCAGTGTGGATGCACATCCAGCTGGACCTCTTATAATTTGGCAGTAGTGCGAGATTCAAATTTGTTTATACTTAAGCGTGTCGAATACTTGCCTCCTCCCTCGTAACAGGTAAGTGTGAGGGGTTTCAAGTTTCCCCCTTGATTTAATCAGTGCCCACTCGCAGCTAATGTCGTCTGCGTCTATATTTTTTTGGGTGATTGAAAACGAGTCCATTTATGACGGTATTGTGGACATGCACAGAAAACGTACTTCTAAAGCCAATTGCGCCGATTACTATACATCATTGCTTTTGAAAGTTCAGCAACTAACCGCATTCGCAAGGACACGCTACATACGCCAACCTTTCCAGCCGTTAGCACTTGTGTATGAGATGCAGGGGAGTTTTTTCCATCAGGATTATGTAGTACTGAATGACCACCGACACTTACCAGATTACTTGTTTGTGGCTGCACTAGCTTTCACAATAACGTACGCTTTTCACGCATGCTACAGAAAACTTGAGAGGCGGAAACGAACCAATAACGTAGATATGCCTACACCTCTCACGGACGGCATTAATATCTCGTAATTCCTCAAAAACAATAAGGTCATTCAATGACTAAAGCATCAAAATTATTATTCTCATTGCTTCAAAGCTGTATCATAACTCGGCAATTAACTACGTATAACGGCAGTCAGATGCAAACCGGACACCCACCACCACGGGACAGTGGAATGGTTTCATTCAAAAGCAACCACCACACACGCCGAGGCTTTTATCCGACTGGCAGACTGGACCATCAGTTCCTGTTTCGTAGGACGCGGTCGGCCGCTGACGGATCACACTCTTGCACTTCCTCGTCCGACTGAAACCTACCTCCGTGCATATCTCTCTTCAGGTAGAAGATCCAGGCTGTACGGATGCTGTCACAGTGTTTCCCAACCAAACCGCCGAAGGGCAGTCTCCGTCCCATCGGCGGTGTGGGAGCGGACGTTGTCGTGCAACAGGGCGGTTCCTGTGTTCGTCGAGCTCCTCGAGCGTGCAACCACAACCAGTGCGCAGCGCTACCAGGACACTCTGCACAAAGTGAGGGGGCCTGGGACCGTGGCAAACGGAATCGCCTTCCAGCACGATAACGCCCGCCCGCACACTGCCAGTCTGAAGAAGGTGAACCGTATCATCTTCATCTTAACCTAGGTCTGGTGTGTCGTCTTCCGGAGCCTCGGTTTTTCTCTGCCGCGATCGGTCCGTTTGCTTTTAAATTTCGGAGGGCGCTGCGTTCTAAGGAGAGAGACCTGCTGACGAAGAGAGCATCGAGTGCTGCTGCCGGAGTGAGACGGGGAGTTTAGTTTCCGCAGTGTTGCGGGAAAGGTGGTATGACTTCCTGTGAACGCACGTGACTGCTACGAGCGTGTGTACTCGGGACGGCGGTAGTCGTTCTGCACGGGCTGTGTGAGGAGCGAGCTCGGCGTGGCAACTGTCGACGCGGCGTGTCCGCGTTGCTACGGCGGAACTGGAGCGATTGACGTAACTCGAGTTGGTGCTGGTTGCCACCTGTCGCCGAATGCTTGTCTGCCTTCTTGACTAACGGTGAGAATATCTTGACCTGATGTGTCTCACTCAATTTCTGCCCGTGTCCTCGGGTGTGTTTTGCTCTGAGGTCGTGCGCCATCGTGTTTCGCAATTTTAGTAGGCTCAGGCGTGCCCGAAATCCCGGTTCAATGATCTGCTGTTATATTCTCGTGTGTAACTATCACTAGAAAAGAGTGTTAACTCTCTGTGCCTTAATAACTGAACCTAAAATATTTTCTGTCGTTTAAATTTTATTCTGACCCAAGTGCAATAACGATCTTTTATTTTACAATTTGTTGACTGGTATTATTATTTAGTACTGGCCGTCACATTTACTAAGTCGAAGATTTACGAAGGCCAGTGCGTGTCATTAACAGTTCTTGCCTAGATAGGCGTTATATTTTGAACCATGTGTTTCAGTGTTTAGTAATTTTTATTTTATGCGTTATAGAAAGTTGCTGTCATGCCCTATGTGGACGATTCGCCACGTTGGTGAAGTTTCCGGTTGTTCTGCTGGTCTGTGACGTATTGCTAAAGCAGGCAGTCCTAGCACAGCTGACTGTAAATTTTTCCTCGTGGTGAGGAGCACGGGCTGGTTTTAAGTGCTAACTCACTAACTTCAGCCATTCTCAAATATTTACTGCTACTGACATTCAGGCCCTTCAGGCCGAGTGGCGGCGTCACTACCCCTTTTTGGTTATTAATTTTATCTTGTTACCTTGTTTCGTTAAAAAAAAAACACCTTTGGTATATGAATTTGTCGTTTGGTCTTTCCTGCTCCTTTGGACGAAGTAAATTAACTGTTGGTTTTGCATTCTTGTAGCATCATCAAAACAGCATTTGTGGTTACATTTGATTGGCCCTTCTGACCGACTGATTAAATTCATTCCTTTCAGTAACTTTTGTATTGGTCAATAATTAATCAACGGTGTTGGGTCCTTCAGACCGTGATTATCTCCTTATGTTGAATCTTAAGGTTGTGATTCTGTCATTACTGTTGCGAATGTTCAGCGGCCGTTCAGGCCTGGATTTAACAACAAGTGTTTTTTAATGTTTAATAAAATTAAATTGTGTTTGAAACTGCAACCTCATATGGGTCTACGCTTTCACCCCCTGCAGCCTTTGAACTCTGCTTATCTTACGTTTTGTTTAAGTTTTCCCATACCACGACGTATCAGAAGGCTACGCTTCGTGGATTTGGTTTGAAAACACTGCAACATCCACCGTACATCCGGATCTTTCACCGTGTGGTTTTCGCACCTCTGGCGACCTCGAGAAAGACGTGCGCAGACACCGCATCAGTCGGGCGAGGATGTGCAAGAGTGGCTGCGGTTGTGGTCGATTTCGGAAAAGCATCTGACTCAGCACCGTAGATGCGCTTATTGTTAAAAGTACCATCATACGGGCTATCAAATAAAATTTGTGACTGCAATGAGCGGTTTTTGGTAGGGAGCACACAGCATGTTATCCTGGATGGAGAGTCGTCGTCAGATGTAGAAGAAACTTCGGGTGTGCCCCAGGGAAGTGTGTTGGGAGCCTTGCTGATCATGTTGTGTGTTAATGACCTTGCAGACAATATTAATAGTAAAATCACGCTTTTTGCAGATGTCGCAGTTATATATAATGAAGTACTGTCTGTAAGGAGCTGCATAAATATTCAGTCAGATCTTGATAAGATTTCAACACGGTGCAGAGACGTTTATACTGTTATAATTGCTGGTTGATCTTCTAATTATTCTTTATTATGTTTCCTCCGTTCTGCTGCTCAAACAATTTCATATGAAGTTAGTTTGGCTTTAATTTTATTGTCTTTAATTATTTTAATTGGTAGTTTTAACATGTTTGATTTTATAAATTATCAGCTTTATTGCTGATTTATTATTATTTCTTTTCCCTTAGCTCTAGCTTGTTTTCCTTCTTGTTTAGCTTCACCACCGGCAATGGAGCGTTAAGCTTTGACAATGCCAGGCACTCGTGCTGGCGAAACGTCAGAAAAATCATCAGATTAACGTCGGCCGATGAACCCGATACAGGAGCCCATAGGCAGTTTGTCATTAGAATAATTACTGCACACAGATTCAAACAATCAGGGAACAGGAAAAAACACAAGTAACTGGCACAATGGGAGGTACCCCCCGTTATGCAGAGTCAGATGTAGATGAAGACGCAGACGTGTTTCCTTTAGCGGTCGACTGCGTTCTACGAATCGAGAACTCATCATTTCGTCTTGTAGTAGGATAATGTCTTAAGGCGTCTGCTCATTACTTTTAAATGGAACCATTTCATGGTCCCGTTGTGGTGGATATTTGGATTTATTTAACCGCCGCTCATGGATAACGCGTGGTTTACCTTACCTCAGACGACAAACTGGAAGGGACCGAAGAGTCGGATGTCCAGTCGAGACTCACCTGCAACAAAAGAATGAAACACAAAGTGAGCATCCAGCACTGAACCAGAGGGCAGAGCGCGACTCAAATTTTGGGAACACCAGTTTGAGGTGACGTGTGCCGTTAGCTATTTTAAGAGCAATATTAGTATATGTGTCACTGTTTCAGACTAATTTTAAATTGAAGCACATTATTTGAAAACACCACAGCGGTGGCTAATGGAAGTGAGTTTTCAAGCCCAAATGTAGGGAACGGAATTCATAGATATAGCGAGACTACGGAAATCCCGTCTCTGGATAGGCGAACGGGTGTTTGTACACAGCTCCCCTCCGAACACATCTCGTCACCATTCGCTGTCAGTAACGTACAAGAAACTACAGAAAGTCGCAATCGACATAGCCGGAGGAGGATTTCTTTCCACATATGTGTGTTGCACGGAGAACAAAGCTCATTCTACTTGTTTTTTGATCGGATCACCTGTTGTTGCTGTGGTCTTCAGTCCATACATCTTTATGAATCTGAATAATCTCTTGGTCTCCCTCTACGATTTTTAGCCTCCACGCTGCCCTCTAATACTAAATTGGTGATCCCTTGATGCCTCCGACTATACCCTACCAACCGGTCCCTTCTTCCTGTCAATTTGTGCCACAAACTCCTCTCCTCCTCCATTCTATTCAGTAATGTAATCTACCCATCTAATGTAATCTACCCATCTAATCTTCAGCATTTCTCTGTAGCACCACATTCCGAAATCTTCTATCCTTTCTTGTCTGACTGTTAAGCTGCCGGACGTACTGGAGGTGACGCACGCACATTTTTCACACGTCGGTGCCGAACGCTGGCGGTAATAGAACGTCTCGTCATAAAAGAAGAGCAGAAAACGCTGCGCCTGGTTGGCTTGGTGGATTCCGCTGTTGATAGGCTCTTTATCCAGCTAGCAGGTGACACTTCCACAATAGAAATGTATTTGTCGGATTCGGATAACGAAGGAGCTATGACATTAGCAGACGACTGAGTGTAAGTAATGCCTTCAGTGGCTTCAATATTTAACTATACAGTGAAATCCTTCAATACTTTCTTACGTTACACACAGGTTATGCAGAAAAATTACCCTGTGGTTAAGTCAGGAATTTTCATCATTCTTGTTTTTTATTACAATAGTTCCTTACCTAAATACGATAACGTGTTGCGGTTTTCGTCTATTCGAGTAAGAAGCGTATTGTGGGAGATTTGCAGTGTATTATTTCATTCTGTGTAAACATTAAATGACATTCGAAGCTGTATTGCCGCTCTGGTCGTCTCTATTTACGTGTCAACTGCAGCTGGCCAGGCCACTGCAGGTTTGCTGTTGTCCCGTAGTGTCGCCAAGTCGGTGAGCGCGTAACGCACAGCACGAAGCGTGCCCCTAGCGTCGTACTCGAGACGGCTCGGCTGCAGTCCCACGTGAAACGGAAATGCGGTGAGCTTCCGGCAACAGAGTGCCATGTTTACATCGGCTTTATTCTTACGATGAACGGATTATAGCGTTTAAGCTTAGGGACCGATGACCTCAGCAGTTTGGTGCCACAGCAACTTACCACAAATTTCCAAAATTTCTGAGGGTGCAAGGTCAGGTAAATAAGGTAAGTGCGGAATGGCTTCCTGTACAGTGTTTGTCGTCAGTCTAGCAGAATGCGGACGGGCGCTATCGTGCACTAGCATCACCCTGTCTTGCTGGTCGTTGTTCTCCGACTGCGTCTGCTAGGCGCCTCAGTTCCTGACACTAAACACCAGCACTGGAGAAGCAACGGCGCCGCTCGCGCGCCAGCTGCGTCACATTGCCCTTTGTGGATGGGCTCTCAGTCACTCCTTTATTTTCCTTGTATCAGCATAAAGACACCGTTTCGGTGGTAACGATACGGGACACGAATGATCGGTGTTGTTCACGAGCAAGCAGAGATGCACGCTGATTTTTGTGATTTTGGCTTAGATGGTTCAAATGGCTCTGAGCACTATGGCACTTAACTTAGAACTACTCAAACCTAACTAACCTAAGGACATCACACACATCCATGCCCGAGGCAGGATTCGAACCTGCGGCCGTAGCGGTCGCGCGGTTCCAGACTGTAGCGCCTAGAACCGCTCGGCCACTCCGGCCGGCGTCCTCGTGTTCGTGAACAAAATGTTGTACGGATTAAAACTGCTTTCCAACATAGTCCTTCAAAATCAACTCGTCGTGCCAGTCGGGAGTTCAACAGCCTACAATAACAATTTGGCGTGTTTTGAGACGTCGCTTGGTTACGAAGCCGTACAAGTTACAGCTGTTACAAGCTCCGCGTCCCGATGACAAACGCAAGCGTGTGGCATTTTGTGACGAGATTGTTGATGCTATTGACAATGATAACGCTTTCTCACAACGCATCGTGTTCAGTGATGAAACTGCTTTCCATGTTTCGGGTTGTTGTTGTTGTTGTTGTGGTCTTCAGTCCTGAGACTGGTTTGATGCAGCTCTCCATGCTACTCTATCCTGTGCAAGCTTCTTCATCCCCCAGTACCTACTGCAACCTACATCCTTCTGAATCTGCTTAGTGTATTCATCTCTTGGTCTCCCTTTACGATTTTTACCCTCCACGCTGCCCTCCAATGCTAAATTTGTGATCCCTTGATGCCTCAAAACATGTCCTACCAACCGATCCCTTCTTCTAGTCAAGTTGTGCCACAAACTCCTCTTCTCCCCAATCCTATTCAATACCTCCTCATTAGTTACGTGATCTACCCATCTAATCTTCAGCATTCTTCTGTAGCACCACATTTCGAAAGCTTCTATTCTCTTCTTGTCCAAACTAGTTATCGTCCATGTCTCACTTCCATACATGGCTACACTCCATACAAATACTTTCAGAAATGACTTCCTGACACTTAAATCTATACTCGATGTTAACAAATTTCTCTTCTTCAGAAACCATTTCCTTGACATTGCCAGTCTACATTTTATATCCTCTCTACTTCGACCATCATCAGTTATTTTGCTCCCCAAATAGCAAAACTCCTTTACTACTTTAAGTGTCTCATTTCCTAATCTAATACCCTCAACATCACCCGACTTAATTCGACTACATTCCATTATCCTCGTTTTGCTTTTGTTGATGTTCATCTTATATCCTCCCTTCAAGACACTGTCCATTCCGTTTAATTGCTCTTCCAAGTTCTTTGCTGTCTCTGACAGAATTACAATGTCATCGGCGAACCTCAAAGTTTTTATTTCTTCTCCATGGATTTTAATACCCACTCCGAAGTCTTCTTTTGTTTCCTTTACTGCTTGCTCAATATACAGATTGAATAGCATCGGGGATAGGCTACAACCCTGTCTCACTCCCTTCCCAACCACTGCTCCCCTTTCATGTCCCTCGACTCTTATAACTGCCATCTGGTTTCTGTACAAATTGTAAATAGCCTTTCGCTCCCTGTATTTTACCCCTGCCAACTTTAGAATTTGAAAGAGAGTATTCCAGTCAACATTGTCAAAAGCTTTCTCTAAGTCTACAAATGCTAGAAACGTAGGTTTGCCCTTCCTTAATCTTTCTTCTAAGATATGTCGTAGGGTCAGTATTGCCTCACGTGTTCCAGTATTTCTACGGAATCCAAACTGATCTTCCCCGAGGTCGGCTTTTACTAGTTTTTCCATTCGTGTTAGTATTTTGCAGCTGTGGCTTATTAAACTGATAGTTCGGTAATTTTCACATCTGTCAACACCTGCTTTCTTTGGTATTGGAATTATTATATTCTTCTTGAAGTCTGTGGGTATTTCGCCTGTCTCATACATCTTGCTCACCAGATGGTAGAGTTTTGTCATGACTGGCTCTCCCAAGGCCGTCAGTAGTTCTAATGGAATACTCCAGGGGCCTTGTTTCGACTCAGGTCTTTCAGTGCTCTGTCAGACTCTTCACGCAGTATCGTATCTCCCATTTCATCTTCATCTACATCCTCTTCCATTTCCATAATATTGTCCTCAAGTACATCGCCCTTGTATAAACCTTCTATATTCTCCTTCCACCTTTCTGCTTTCCCTTCTTTGCTTAGAACTGGGTTTCCATCTGAGCTCTTGATGTTCATACAAGTGGTTCTCTTATCTCCAAAGGTCTCTTTAATTTTCCTGTAGGCAGTATCTATCTTACCCCTAGTGAGACAAGCCTCTACATCCTTACATTTGTCCTCTAGCCATCCCTGCTTAGCCATTTTGCACTTATTGTCGATCTCATTTTTGAGACGTTTGTATTCCTTTTTGCCTGCTTCATTTGCTGCATTTTTATATTTTCTCCTTTCATCAATTAAATTCAATATTTCTTCTGTTACCCAAGGATTTCTACTAGCCCTCGCCTTTTTACCTACTTGATCCTCTGCTGCCTTCACTACTTCATCCCTCAAAGCTACCCATTCTTCTTCTACTGTATTTCTTTCCCCCATTCCTGTCAATTGTTCCCTTATGCTCTCCCTGAAACTCTGTACAACCTCTGGTTCTTTCATTTTATCCAGGTCCCATCTCCTTAAATTCCCACCTTTTTGCAGTTTCTTCAGTTTTAATCTACAGGTCATAACCAATAGATTGTGGTCAGAGTCCACATCTGCCCCTGGAAATGTCTTACAATTTAAAACCTGGTTCCTAAATCTCTGTCTTACCATTATATAATCTATCTGATACCTTTTAGTATCTCCAGGGTTCTTCCATGTATACAACCTTCTATCATGATTCTTAAACCAAGTGTTAGCTATGATTAAGTAGTGCTCTGTGCAAAATTCTACCAGGCGGCTTCCTCTTTCATTTCTTAGCCCCAATCCATATTCACTTACTACGTTTCCTTCTCTCCCTTTTCCTACACTCGAATTCCAGTCGCCCATAACTATTAAATTTTCGTCTCACTTCACTATCTGAATAATTTCTTTTATTTCATAATACATTTCTTCAATTTCTTCGTCATCTGCAGAGCTAGTTGGCATATAAACTTGTACTACTGTAGTAGGCATGGGCTTCGTATCTATCTTGGCCACAATAATGCGTTCACTAAGCTGTTTGTAGTAGCTTACCCGCGTTCCTATTTTCCTATTCATTATTAACCCTACTCATGCATTACCGCTATTTGACTTTGTGTTTATAACCCTGTAGTCACCTGACCAGAAGTCTTGTTCCTCCTGCCACCGAACTTCAGTAATTCCCACTATATCTAACTTTAACCTATCCATTTCCCTTTTTAAATTTTCTAACCTACCAGCCCGATTAAGGGACCTGACATTCCACGCTCCGATCCGTAGAACGCCAGTTTTCTTTCTCCTGATAACGACATCGTCTTGAGTAGTCCCCGCCCGGAGATCCGAATGGGGGACTATTTTACCTCCGGAATATTTTACCCAAGAGGACGCCATCATCATTTAATGATACAGTAAAGCTGCATGCCCTCGGGAAAAATTATGGCCGTAGTTTCTCCCTGCTTTCAGCCGTTCGCAGTAGCAGCACAGCAAGGCCGTTTTGGTTAATGTTACAAGGCCAGATCAGTCAATCATCCAGACTGTTGCCCCTGCTACTACTGAAAAGGCTGCTGCCCCTCTTCAGTAACCACACGTTTGTCTGGCCTCTCAACAGATACCCCTCCGTTGTGGTTGCACCTACGGTACGGCTATCTGTATCGCTGAGGCACGCAAGCCTCCCCACCAACGGCAAGGTCCATGGTTCATGGGGGGGGGATTACACGTTCAGTGGCTGCACCCGAGACATAAGGCAAAACAAACATAATGTTCGAATTTGGGGCCTACAGAATCCACATGCAGCCATTGAACGTGTAGGAGATTCGCCCAAAGTCAATGCGTTTTGTGCGATATCTCGATCATCTGTTTACGGCCCATTCTTCTTCGATGGAAACACGGGTAACGGTCAGCAGTATCTCGCTATGTTACAAAACTGGTTGTTTCCCAGGCTGCACGAAGACAACTTCATTTTTCAAAAAGACGGGACACCCCCTCACTGGAGTCACCAAGCGCGCGAATTTCTGAATGAGAGTCTACCGAACCGTCGGATTGGTCGTCGAGGAGCTGGCGACTTAGTATGTCTCAGCTGAGCTTCACGGTCACCGGATTTGACACCCTCAGACTTGTTTCTGTGGGGTTTCGTTAAACACAACGTCTATGTACCACAACTCCCACAGAACCTGGAAGAGTTGAAGAACCGGATCCGTGCTGCCATAATATCAGTAACGAAGGACACGCTTGCTCGAGTATGGGAGGAATTTGATTATCGATGTGATATTGTTCGTGTCGCTGTTTGGAGGACATATTGAACATCTTGAAAGTCTCTTCGGGTTTGCTGCCGGATCCTAAAATCAACTTGACTCGATATTTCGGCGATCCAACTGGTCGCCATCTTCAGGAGAATGCTGCTTCTGCTCATGAGTCCCGCTGAGAACTGACGCCAGGCTGCAATCGACGTCCTATATAGGGCACCGTTCAGTACACGGCGCATGCGCCGCCCATCAGGGTTTCTGCCTTCCTAGGCAGGGAGGTGGCGCCGCCCTTAGTGAAACACTGCTGGCAACGATAGATCGCAGTCAGGGCCGCACCGCAGAACGTTCAGTTTTGATGCGAGATAATACAGGATTACACGTCTTGCTAAGAGGAAACCCATTGTCTCTGCTGATTAAATTATCAGCCAGCCTAATTGCAATCGCCTCTTTTAGACACTGTTCCAAAAACCGGAAATGTTGGCAACCACCACAGTTTCCTCAAATTTCATTTTGTGTCCCTCATTTAGGCAGTGTTCTGCTGCCGCCGACTTTTCCGGCTGTTGTAGCCTCGTATGACGGCGATGTTCCACACACCTGTCGTGCACTGTGGGAATAGGAAGGCCAACGTAAGCTTTCCCACATTGACACGGAATTTTGTACACCCCGGGTTTCCTAAGCCCCAAATCTCATCCTTCGCAGAGCCGAGCACAGCCCTAATCTTAGAAGGTGGACGGAACACACTCTTAATGTTAAAATCCCTTAAAATTCGTCCAATCTTAAGCCTCCAGCATAAGGAAGAAAGGCCACAGATCTATGTTCCTCTTCGTACACCCCCGGAGGTCTTCCAAACTGCATAGGCCGACGAATCTGCTTCTCGGTGTATCCATTTTCCTTAAAAAAAGCCATCAAATGCTCAAGTTCTTGGGTTAAGCTGTCTGCATCGGAAGTGGCATATGCTCTCCGTACCAAAGTCCTAAGGACGCCACTGCGTTGGTGTGGTGGATGACAATCTGTGTGTGTCGGCTTTCGTTGAACACTGTGTCCCAAAGTTCCATCTGGTGCGACCTTGATTGCGATATATCGTTGCCAGCAGTGTTTCACGAAGTGCAGGCAGAAACCGTGACGGGCGGCGCATGCGCCGTGTACTGAACGGTGGCCTATATAGGACGTCGATTTGCAGCCTGGCGTCAGTTCTCAGCGGGACCCATCAGCAGAAGCAGCATTCTCCTGAAGATGGCGAACAGTTAGAACGCCGAAATATCGAGTCAAGTTGATTTTAGGATCCGGCAGCAAACCCGAAGAGACTTTCGTGACTTATTACGCCGGGAAAGCCTACGTAATCATACTGAACATCTGTAATCTGAACTTGAGAGGTTCGTAAATATGTGTGTAAAGTTTCATATTCGTTTGTCTTAAGATTTACAAATACATGCATTCGAAATACGCATATTCTTTTTGAAACACAGTAGAGCGCAATATTAAAAGCGACCACGGAGGAAGTCGCAGATCACGCTGGTGTACAGGCGGTCCTATCGCCGCGGTCCGAGCCCGCCCGTGTGCCACAATACGACGAACGTTGCGGATACTTCACTTTGGCTTTATCGCTGGTGCGGCGTGAACGCAAATGAGACCTCCAAGCAACTCTGAAGAAAAATGGAATATGCTAGCTATATTTCATACACAGTAACACATTGTCTAATATGCACCAAACGCAAAATCGTAGCGACTCCTGTTCTTCATTACAAGCTTTTTCGAATTTCGCGCAGTGTGTTAGTTCCACGTTAATATCACAATAACTACGGCCTTTAACGAAATGATGGGCACGCCATCACAAACTGATATACAGGGTGTTACAAAAAGGTACGGCCAAACTTTCAGGAAACATTCATCACACACAAATAAAGATGTTATGTGGACATGTGTCCGGAAACGCTTAATTTCCACGTTAGAGCTCATTTGAGTTTCTTCCACCTATGCTCAATGGAGCACGTTATCACGATTTCATACGGGATGCTCTGCCTGTGCTGCTAGAACATGTGCCTTTACAAGTACGACACAACATGTGGTTCGTGCACGATGGAGCTCCTACACATTTCAGTCGCAGTGTTCGTACGCTTCTCAACAACAGATTCGGTGACCGATGCATTGGTTGTGACGGACCAATTCCGTGGCCTCCACGCTCTCCTGACCTCAACCCTCTCTACTTTCATTTATGGGGGCATTTGAAAGCTCTTGTCTACGCAACCTCGGTACCAAATGTAGAGACTCTTCGAGCTCGTATTGTGTACGGCTGTGATACAACACGCCATTCTCCAGGGCTGCATCAGCGCATCAGGGATTCCGTGCGACGGAGGGTGGATGCATGTATCCTCGCTAACGGAGGACATTTAGAACATTTCCTGTAACAAATTGTTTGAAGACACGCTCGTACGTTCTGTTGCTGTGTGTTTCCATTCCATGATTAATGTAATTTGAGAGAAGTAATAAAATGAGCGCTAACATTGAAATTAAGCGTTTCCGGACACATGTGCACGTATCATATTTTCTTTCTTTGTGTGTGAAGAATGTTTCCTGAAAGTTTAGCCGTACCTTTTTGTAACACCCTGTATAAAGGTACTAGTAAAGTAGAAATTATTTTTCACCGAATAGTTCCTGTAAAATCGTTTGAGAAAGAGTGCTGGGCTTGCGCTTCGATTATGTCGACGCCGACCGGCCGAAAGGTATGACTGCCGGCTCGCCCTGCGCTGTGGACGCAATCTGGGCTGTGCAGCCAGAAGCAAGCAGTCCCTCCGCCGTGGCGAGGCGGAGGAGGTGCCGGCCGCAGAGGGCGTGTAAACGGCCGGCGGATGTGGTGTGACGTGCGAGGACAGAGCGGCCCATTTAACCGCCTCTAAAACCACGCAGCCTCTCTCGGCGCGATGCCAACTCACCGCCCACGGTGTGGTTCCTCAATCTGCCGCCCATCGTCACCGACAAAGGACGTTACAACTTCACAGTCGATACTTTTAAAAATAATGTCAACACCTGTACTATAGTTCAATTCTTTTATCTTGCCGATTCGCGCATGCCCGCCCAGACGCGAGAGATTGCTGCGTTGCCAGTTGTACGCGCCAAGAGAAGCAGCGCCATTGTATAGTATAGTTCGCAAACTTACGTTTAGGGGGGGAGCGCGGAGTTTATGAAGCAAAGCCAGCACGGCCGCATTAACCCTTTCGCTGCTACAGAGACGTGCTCCCCGCATTCCGCGCTGTGCGCGATATTGTCATCACTGCACTGCTCGCCTGTGCAGACACATACACGGTGTTCCGACTGCTTTGACACACTTATCATTCGATTTCACAAAAGCTATTCGGCCCAGAAATTTGATTTTTACACACCTTCTTGACTGATACCTTCCCCCCATAAATGACTTAATTTTATTTCCATGTTCAACGCAGTTATTGTGCAGCATTACATGTAGTAAACCATTGCACGGAATTCTGAAGTTTGCAGAAGTAATAGTCCATTGCGTATACTTTCCGTACGGTCGATTTTAGTTGCCACTAGAAATTTCAAAAAATTACATTCAAACGAATAATTTCATGAAGTAAGTGACTTCCATATTGTTTTTAAATAAAGAAAATTTTAAGCACCGATCAAGGTTTGAACTCGCAACCTTTCGCTTAGGAGTCAGACACTTTAACCATTGTTGTTGTTGTTGTGGTCTTCAGTCCTGAGACTAGTTTGATGCAGCTCTCCATGCTACTCCATCCTGTGCAAGCTTTTTCATCTCCCAGTACCTACTGCAGCCTACATCCTTCTGAATCTGCTTAGTGTATTCATCTCTTGGTCTCCCTCTACGATTTTTACCCTCCACGCTGCCCTCCAATGCTAAATTTGTGATCCCTTGATGCCTCAAAACATGTCCTACCAACCGATCCCTTCTTCTAGTCAAGTTGTGCCACAAACTTCTCTTCTCCCCAATCATATTCAATACCTCCTCATTAGTTACGTGATCTACCCACCTTATCTTCAGCATTCTTCCGTAGCACCACATTTCCAAAGCTTCTATTCTCTTCTTGTCCAAACTGGTTATCGTCCATGTTTCACTTCCATACATGGCTACACTCCATACAAATACTTTCAGAAACGACTTCCTGACACTTAAATCTATACTCGATGTTAACAAATTTCTCTTCTTCAGAAACGCTTTCCTTGCCATTGCCAGTCTACATTTTATATCCTCTCTACTTGGACCATCATCAGTTATTTTGCTCCCCAAACAGCAAAACTCCTTTACTACTTTAAGTGTCTCATTTCCTAATCTAATTCCCTCAGCATCACCCGACTTAATTCGACTACATTCCATTATCGTCGTTTTGTTGTTGATGTTCATCTTATATCCTCCTTTCAAGACACTCTCCATTCCGTTCAACTGGTCTTCCGAGTCCTTTGCTGTCTCTAACAGAATTACAATGTCATCGGCGAAACTCAAAGTTTTTATTTCTTCTCCATGAATTTTAATACCTACTCCGGATTTTTCTTTTGTTTCCTTTGCTGCTTGCTCAATATAAAGATTCAATAACATCGGGGAGAGGCTACAACCCTGTCTCCCTCCCTTCCCAACCACTGCTTCCCTTTCATGCCCCTCGACTCTTATTAACTGCCATCTGGTTTCTGTACAAATTGCTAATAGCCTTTCGCTCCCAGTATGTTACCCCTGCCACCTTCAGAATGTGAAAGAGATTATTCCAGTCAACATTGTCAAAAGCTTTCTCTAAGTCTACAAATGCTAGAAACGTAGGTTTGCCTGTTCTTAATTTTTCTTCTAAGATAAGTCGTAAGGTTAGTATTGCCTCACGTGTTCCAACATTTCTACGGAATCCAAACTGATCTTCCCCGAGGTCCGCTGCTACCAGTTTTTCCATTCGTCTGTAAAGAATTCGCGTTAGTATTTTGCAGCTGTGACTTATTAAACGGATAGTTCGGTAATTTTCACATCTGTCAACACCTGCTTTCTTTGGGATTGGAATTATTATATTCTTCTTGAAGTCTGAGGGTATTTCACCTGTCTCATACATCTTGTTCACCAGATGGTAGAGTTTTGTCAGGACTGGCTCTCCCAAGACCGTCAATAGTTCTAATGGAATGTTGTCTACTCCCGGGGCCTTGTTTCGACTCAGGTCTTTCAGTGCTGTGTCAAACTCTTCACACAGTATCATATCTCCCATTTCATCTTCATCTACATCCTCTTCCATTTCCATAATATTGTCCTCAAGTACATCGCCCTTGTATAAACCCTCTATATACTCCTTCCACCTTTCTGCCTTCCCTTCTTTGCTTAGAACTGGGTTTCCATCTGAGCTCTTGATATTCATACAAGTGGTTCTCTTCTCTCCAAAGGTCTCTTTAATTTTCCTGTAGGCAGTATCTATCTTACCCCTAGTGAGACAAGCCTCTACATCCTTACATTTGTCCTCTAGCCATCCCTGCTTAGCCATTTTGCACTTCCTGTCGATCTCATTTTTGAGACGTTTGTATTCCTTTTTGCCTGCTTCATTTACTGCATTTTTATATTTTCTCCTTTCATCAATTAAATTCAATATTTCTTCTGTTACCCAAGGATTTCTATTAGCCCTCGTCTTTTTACCTACTTGATCGTCTGCTGCTTTCACTACTTCATTCCTCAGAGCTACCCATTCTTCTTCTACTGTATTTCTTTCCCCCATTCCTGTCAATTGTTCCCTTATGCTCTCCCTGAAACTCTCTACAACCTCTGGTTCTTTCAGTTTATCCAGGTCCCATCTTATTAAATTCCCACCTTTTTGCAGTTTCTTCAGTTTCAATCTGCAGTTCATACCCAATAGATTGTGGTCAGAATCCATATCTGCCCCTGGAAATGTCTTACAGTTTAAAACCTGGTTCCTAAATCTCTGTCTTACCATTATATAATCTATCTGATACCTTTTAGTATCTCCAGGATTCTTCCAGGTATACAACCTTCTTTTATGATTCTTGAACCAAGTGTTAGCTTTGATTATGTTACGCTCTGTGCATAATTCTACCAGATGGCTTCCTCTTTCATTTCTTCCCCCCAATCCATATACACCTACTATGTTTCCTTCTCTTCCTTTTCCTACTGACGAATTCCAGTCACCCATGACTATTAAATTTTCGTCTCCCTTCACTACCTGAATAATTTCTTTTATCTCGTCATACATTTCATCAATTTCTTCATCATCTGCAGAGCTAGTTGGCATCTAAACTTGTACTACTGTAGTAGGCATGGGCTTTGTGTCTATCTTGGCCACAATAATGCGTTCACTATGCTGTTTGTAGTGGCTAACCCGCACTCCTATTTTTTTATTCATTATTAAACCTGCTCCGGCATTACCTCTATTTGATTTTGTATTTATAACCCTGTAATCACCTGACCAAAAGTCTTGTTCCTCCTGCCACCGAACTTCACTAATTCCCACTATATCTAACTTTAACCTATCCATTTCCCTTTTTAAGTTTTCTAACCTACCTGCCCGATTAAGGGATCTGACATTCCACGCTCCGATCCGTAGAACGCCAGTTTTCTTTCTCCTGACAACGTCGTCCTCTTGAGTAGTCCCCTCCCGGAGATCCGAATGGGGGACTATTTTGCCTCCGGAATATTTTACCCAAGAGGACGCCATCATCATTTAATCATACAGTAAAGCTGCATGTCCTCGGGAAAAATTACGGCTGTAGTTTCCCCTTGCTTTCATCCGTTCGCAGTACCAGCACAGCAAGGCCGTTTTGGTTATTGTTACAAGGCCAGATCAGTCAGTCATCCAGACTGTTGCCCCTGCAACTACTGAAAAGGCTGCTGCCCCTCTTCCGGAACCACATGTTTGTCTCGCCTCTCAACAGATACCCCTCCGTTGTGGTTGCACCTACGGTACGGCCATCTGTATCGCTGAGGCACACAAGCCTCCCCACCAACGGCAAGGTAAGGTAAATCATAGTTCGACGCAGTTCTCAGATGACTTAAACATATCACGCAAAATACCGACACGCACTGTTGGTATGATTATGAATTACTCTCGTTTCGTCGGAGTACAATACGAAATAAACAATTATCGCTGCTCTTTATTGCGAAAAAGCGGTTAGTGAGAATGATACAAACACCTTTCCTTGCTATCGCCTGAATTAGGAGGCTTATTGCTTGTTTGGTTTAATTAATTAATAGAATCTGAAGCAATTGGTATAATGAATGCTTTTTCGAAATTTTCTATAAAAGAAAGTCTGCTATCAAGACATTGCTTTTGTTCTATTACTTTATTTATGACTGAACGTTTGTAAAACTGAAGACACTCGTCCGTGCTCTGCACTGCAGTCGAGCCCTGGCAACGTCGTTCTCTGTTCATTGGCTGACTGTTTTGTGTCGTCAGATTCGCAGAACGAACCTAAACTCGGCCGCCGTCATAAATGACGCCCACTTTCGCGATGGTTCACTGACTACAGACGCTCTGATTTGCAGAGATGACAGTTTAGCATAGCCTTCAGCTACATCATTTGCTACGACCTAGCAAGGCGCCATATTCAGTTACTATGTCTTCTGAACAGATAATGTTGTGAATCATGTACCGTCAAGAGCGACGTTCATCATTAATGGATTAAAGTTAAGTATCAAACTAATTACGTCCGCTTTCTGAATTCTAATTCCTTGTCATGTTCCAGACCTCACGTCAGTATAGTCCTTCCCTCCTCACGCCAGCCTGCGTGAGCTAAAACGCGTGCATTTCGGCCCCCACTAGTAACACGGTGTTGGCTCTTCTGCCAACTACAACAGTTTAGACATTCCGAAATATTTGTATAACAGTGACTGCTCCTTTTCCACCTGCTTGGAAGTGAGTGGAACTCTTCTTCACAGTGTGTTGGTTTCTTTTGACGTTTGTCTAACACAGACTCTTTCTGCTCGTCGTTCGTCATCACCATCATCGAGTGCAACGGCAACCACTGCAAGCTGCTTTAAACTAAATTTCGGCGTTTTACGAGGATCTACCGCGAACTGCGAAACAGCGCCTCCGGTGGGTATCTTATTAACCGGCTGTAACGTCACGGCGTTCTTTCGACGCTGACGTGCCGCGTAATGTGAATGCTCGGGAATTGCTCCGACCTTCGACGCCCAAAAAGGTTACGGTGACGTTGCGACGAGCGTGACTCCACCTGAAAGCAAGCCGTATTTAGCAGGAGTGGTTTTGCGTTACGCGAGGGACTGAGTGCTGGACGGCCGAGCGGAGAAGTGAACACCGGTCCCTCGCAGCGGTCTGCTGAACGCCTGTGGTGACGCACCGTTTCCGGGTCCTGTTTCCTGCGCTGACGCCGTGTGGAAGGTACTGACTCAGTGGGGATGCGTGGGATAGCCAGGCAGCGCACACGGGCCGACTGTCACACTCGATTTCTTAATACACCAGAGAGAGACTCTGGTGTACCACACAGCACTCCAATATAACACTGCGCGTCAACCAACGTAATTCCAAAACCGTATGCTTTATAAAGACCTAAAGGGGAGATATTTTAAGGTAAATAAAGTACAGGTACAGTGAATGTTTGAGATTTGCTGATGACATGGTCCTTCTACGCACAGGGGAAAAAGAATTACAGGATTTGGTGGACACCATTGCAACTAATGGAAAAAAATATGGAATGAAAATTAACACAAATCAAACAAAAGCATTGGCACTAGGAGGAAATAAGGAAATAAAAATTATGCTGAATGGAGAAATACTAGAACAGGTGCAAAATTTTAAGTATCTTGGAAGCAGGATAGACACCGACTGGAAGTGCACCACAGAAATTAAAACAAGGATAGCAATAGCTAAAGAGGCGTTTTATAAGAAAAGGAGATTCTTCTGCAGCGGTCTGGACAGAGAACTCAGAAAGAGACTCATAAAATGTCTTGTATGGAGTGTTCTATATGGCGCTGAAACATGGACTATGAGGAAAAAAGACAGAGAAAGGCGGGAGGCTTTTGAGATCTGGACATGGCGGAAGATGGAAAGAATAAGTCGGATGGACAGAGTAAAAAATGAAGAGATACTGAGAAGAGTTTCTAAATGTAATAAAGAGAAGAAAAAGAAATTGGATTGGGCATATATTAAGAAAGACTGGTGGACTGATAAAAACAGTTTTAGAAGGTTATGTAGAAGGGAAAAGGAAGCGAGGAAGGAAGAGATTCCAGATACTGGATGACATGATGGACGGTACAACATACAGCAGCCTTAAGAAGGAAGCAATGGATGGCAGGAAATGGAGAGGCAAAGGACCTGCTAATATAGCAGATAACTGATGATGATGACAGTGAATGAGCAATAAGAACTATTTTTACTTTTGAATAACTTAATGTAATTAGTGCAAAAGTATCAAATTAATAAAAAGTACGAAACAGATTATGGGCCTTTTGACTTGTGGCATCCAGAGTTCAAAAATAGACAAAGTAGAATGGAAAGTTAAGAAAGAATTTTTTATTTCAGGGTGTGACCACATCTTATATTCCGGCTTGCTGAAAAGCTGAGTGGATGTTTCCAGATTTAGAGGTGGATGGCTGTAGCTTCTAACAACCCTACCACAACAAAGGTCAAAATTTAATATTGACTGTGGTGTTGCTCACGCTGCTAAATACTGCATTTTCGAGCAAGAACAGTCATATTGTGTGGCAGGTGTCATTAGAGCACAGTTAATAAAGTCATTTCATGTAATAATGAATAAACTAGGCACTCATCTTTTCGTGTTTCCAACGCTGGTCTCGTTGTAAAATCGTGGCTCAATCGTCGAAAATGTAGGTGGTGATATTCCAATCTCGGATGCAAAGAGGCCTAGGTTTTATTATGAGATATTCAAAAGTTTTATAGATGTGTTTCACAAACCATTCTTGAAGATTAAACCTTTGAAACTTAGCACAATGGTGATGTAACAAAATAATCAGCACTCCGAATTTAAGTTACAGTTCCTTTTTATTGCTTTTGTTGCAAAATCACGTAACAAACAAAACATCACTTCACAATATAAAACATACTTGAAAATATTTTAAAGTTCACATTTTATAAACTGACTACAATTTGCGTCTTTTCAACATGACGACCAAGACTTGACTTTCTCAAGGCCCGACACTCTAACTAACTAATAATCGCTTACGCGCCCAAAAATCGGAGTTACAAGTACTTCAAAGATCATACTAACAAAAGAAAGAATACACATAAGAATAATACCATTGCAATATAAACATATCGATGTATCAAAATACGTCTACATTAATGAAATCGAATCTGAATGTTGTCTCGGAAATATGTCAACTACTTTACAGAAACACAGTAGAATATTACTGGTATCCAGAGGTTCAGGTGAGCTGCCGTAATGGTTACGTAATTCAAGTACCATTACAACATCTAGACTCACTGCCTCCAAATGAAAATATGTACACTCAAATATCAACAGTGAACTACAAACAAAAAATGACAACCGATAAATGAACCGTCGAAACTCCTGTCTTTTGAGAAGAAGACGAGCGTGTTCACGGCGCTTCGTGCGTACATTCCTCGTTTGACCGACACTCGGCCCCCTATTCGTCTCGACTGATCGACTAAATGATCCGATGTTGGTCCCACAGCAGACAGCCAGGTCAGGAAAGTCGTGGGACAGCGACGTGCGGCTGCACGCGGTGCACAAGCTACGAGAGTGGAGCTGCCACTGTAGTCAGCTGATTCGTGCGGAAGGCTTCCCGACGTGCTCACGCCCACACGACGCCAGCTAACGCACTTTGGACACGGAGTAGTTGGAGCTACACGCGTGGACGTTCCACTTCCGAAACTGATAGTGAATTCAATAATCCGATATCGAGAGTGTGAAGAGCGTGGCGAGAGCAGCGCCGTTTGACTGGAGCCGTCAGTGCTAACAGACCAGCAACACTGCGTGAAATCAGTGTGGGACGTCAGCACAGTGCGGCGACATCTGTCGTTGATGGTCTATGGCAGCAGAGAGCCTCTGCTGACAGCACGACATCGCGTGCAGCTCGTCTGCTGGACTCGTGACCACATCGGCTGGACCCTAGACGAGTGGAAAACCGTAGCGCGGTCAGAAGTGTCCCGGTTTGAGCTGGTAAGAGCTGGTGGTGGGGTTCCAGTGTGTAGCAGACCCCCCCCCCCCCCCCCCCCCAGGTTGTGAACAAGGCACTGTGCAAGTTGGTAGTGTCTCGACGATGGTGTTTTCCTGCAATGGAATTTACACGGAATGGACTGGCTCCTGTGGCCCAACTGAACCGATAATTGGCTGGAAATGACTGTGTCGGGCTACTTCCAGACCGAGAGCGATGCAGTTTTTATACAGTTTTAGGTTAGAGCATGGCTTCCCAACCTTTCCAGCTGGCGGACCCCTTCTTCAGTCGAAAACCCATGGCGGACCCCTAGTCAAGAGCACAGTAACTTTAAATTTCAGAGCGAAACCCATGGGAACTGAAAGCTTCTTAATGCAGGTGCCATGTTCCCAATGACACCCCCCCCCTCCACCGAAGTATCAATAGTCTTTGGTTATCAATGAAAACAACTTGAAATTAACGATCCAGTTATGAGATTTTCTGCAATGATATGAGCTTTGACTGTTTTTGCCACTCGATAAATAACCAAGAAAGAAGCTTTTAATGAATATTCATTAACTGTTTTTGCAAGAGTTTTCATGCAATACTGAGAAGCTGCTAGTTGAGCACTCTTCCTTTTAAATAAATAGATGTCTTTCGCCTGGAAACCCGGGTGAGTGCCTTCAAAATGACGGCGCAATTTAACTGGAAGCATTGAACTGTTCGGAAGGGCATGCGCACAAGTTACACACTGAGCTTTACCCTCCTTTGTCTCCATAAAGCCCATTTCTAAATAGCTTTCGTTGTACTTACGCTTCTTGGTTATCCCACTTAAAAAAAAAAAAAAAAGGTTCAAATGGCTCTGAGCACTATGGGACTTAACTTCGGAGGTCATCAGTCCCCTAGAACTTAGAACTACTTAAACCTAACTAACCTAAGGACATCACACAGATGCATGCCCGAGGCAGGATTCGAACCTGCGACCGTAGCGGTCGCGCGCTCCCAGACTGTAGCGCCTAGAACCGCTTGGCCACTCGGGCCAGCTACCACACTTCCACAGGATATGGCAACCAATGGAGTACTTGCAGCGTTTTCACATCCTAAATCCGGCTGTGGAGCTTCTTGTGATTGTTCTTGCTTTAGTCATCCTCCCTCCTAATTCAACTGGAAACTTCCCTTGTTCTGAAGGCAATGATCCTGACTTCAGCCACCGATCCACGATAGAAGGAATAAACTTGTCAAAAATCGACTTATGAAATGCGTAGTGCACTGACAAAGCAAGTTTAACATTTAATGATGCCTGGGGCCGCATACGTGCCAGCTAGCGCTGTGATTGGTCGACAAGGCTCGCTCCGCGCACGCGTGAAAGGTTTCAGCGCATCAAGCGTCGTGAGCCGGCGCACAAACGACCCCCGTACTGTTCCGAAACAGTCGATCAGAGACGCCGCATTCTCCGGCACTGAACTGTGTATGCGTTCTCACTTAGGAACCGCAGAGGCTGCTTGGGAATACGACCTGAAGTAATAGTACACACGTTTTTCACACGGAAAAAAATAGTGATGAATTTGATTTTGACATTTTTATTCAATAATTTTACTCATTATTTTACACGAAAGGTGGCCGCGGACCCCCTAGAAAGAGCCGGCGGAGCACTGAGGGGTCCGCGTGTGGTGTCACCGCTAGACACCACACTTGCTAGGTGGTAACTTAAATCGGCCGCGGTCCTGTAGTACATGTCGGACCCGCGTGTCGCCACTGTGTATTCGCAAACGTAGCGCCACCACAGGGCAGGTCACAAGACACGGACTAGACCTCGCCCCAGTTGTACGGACGACATAGCTTGCGACAAGACGTATCACGTCTTCCTCTCATTTGCCGAGAGACAGATTAAATAGCCTTCAGCTAGTCCATCGCTACTACCTAGCAAGGCGCCATGTGTATCATTGCTAATTGCTTACTACTATGCAAGAGATGTATTTCAACAAGAACAAGACTACATTAAAGTTAAGTATATTAAAATCTCTCTTCTTTTCTTTATAGTTTTCATCCAGTCTCCTGTTTCAGAATTTACGCCCGTCTGCGTTAGTTTCGCGTGCACCTAGCCACTCATTGTGTCGAGACCTTAGGGAATCGACACAACAATATTTTGGCGCCGAGGAGTGGTGCCGCGCCCACGTTGCAGTCTTTGTGTTATACTTGCTCTAATTTGTTTGTGTCATGGCTTCGCCGCATTCTCCAGATGTACTGTCCGAATTTTTTCGCTTGCAGAATCAGCAGACGCAGGCGTTATTGGAAGCCCTTGGACAGCTCGTCCAGGGTCAACGTGCGCTGCAAACCGATGCGGCGGCAGCCGCTTCTTCGCTACCGCAGCCACACAACGCTGTCGCACCGCCATTTAGGCCCTTTGAGGCCACAACCGAAAGCTGGACTGAGTGGGCCGATCAGTTCAACTTCCACCTCACTGCTTATGGAATTCAAGGTAAAGAGCGGCAGCCGTTTTTGCTTTCTTGTGTCGGTGTGTCTACCTACCGTGTGATAGTGAAATTGTTTCCCCGACGCGACGTAGCAACTCTGTCCTACGAGGAAATTTTGTCGGCTTTAGATGCCTATTTCAAAGAAACAGTTAATGTTGTTGCAAAACGGTATACGTTTTTTCGTACAAAACGTACCGCCGGTCAGACTAACAGGGAGTGGGTAGCAACTTTGCAAGGCCTTACTAGAGACTGCGCGTTTGCCTGTGAATGTGGCCTCCCATATTCAGATACTATGGTGCGTGATGCAATTGCACAGAACGTTTCTGATGTTCGCATAAGGGAACAGATTTTGAAACTCGTTAATCCCTCCCTGCAACAAGTGATAGACATATTGGACAGGCAAGACACACTTGACTTTGCTCAGGAATCATTTGACACTTCGCCAGCAGTGTGTCACATTAATCGGCCCGCTGCACGGGACGCTAAGCGGCCCTCGCGCCCGACTTCGCTGCGGCCGCCTAGCTTGCAACCACGTGCGCCGCGTAAGCAAGCAAATGCAGTGAAATCTTGCCCGCGGTGTGCAACTAGACATTCGCGTGAAAATTGCCCGTCACGCCAAGCTATTTGCTTTTACTGTCAAAAGAAAGGACATGTACAAAGTGTTTGCCAGAAAAAGTTAAGATCAGACAATCACACAAATTCCAGGCCCTTTGCTTCGCGCAGGAATCGAACCCAGGACAATCAGGCTCGTGGACCTTCGCCCATGGACATTCATGTAGTTCATGCCTACCCGTCCAGTGACACTTTAGCTAACAGTGACTGTGTTCGTCCCACCCAAAGTGTGCGTCGACGTCGCCGGACATCCCGTAAAGTTGCAAGTGCTTCTGGACCTGTATCAGTTCAAATTGCACGAGACAGTCGCTCTTGTCGTCAACAAGACAATAAACTTTTTGTGGACTTAGACTTTGCAGGAAAAGTGATACCATTCCAGCTCGATACCGGAGCTGCAGTTTCATTGCTCAATCACGACACGTACAAACAACTGGGCGCCCCGCCATTGCGTGCCGCAAATGTTACGTTAACTAGTTACTCAGGACAGCATATACCTGTGTTAGGACAGTGCAGCCTTATTGCAACATACAAGGGACAGACAAAACTTGTGTCCTTTTATGTTCTTCGTTCCTCTAGTGCAGTGAACTTGTTTGGTTTAGATTTGTTTCAATTGTTTAATTTGTCTATAGTAAATCAGGTCCTATCAGTGAATCAGACTGTGCCTTCCGCCAGTGTTTCTAGTCTTTGTGAAGAATTTGCAGACATTTTTGCACCGGGCCTTGGTTGCGCTAAGAACTATGAAGCGCATTTGGAACTGAAAGACAACGCGCGACCGAAATTTTTCAGAGCGCGCAATGTTCCCCACGCATTGCGTGATGAGGTCGCAAGAACATTAGCCGAATTAGAATCTCAAGGTGTCATTGAACGTGTGCAGGCTTCTCTCTGGGCCTCACCCTTAGTCATTTTGCCAAAACCTTCCGGAAAACTGAGACTTTGTGTGGACTTCAAGGCAACTGTGAATCCACAACTTGTGACTGCTACTTTTCCTTTGCCCCGCCCGGAAGATCTTTTTGACAAACTCTGCCCGGGAAAATATTTTTCAAAATTGGACCTAGCAGATGCGTACTTGCAAATACCTGTGGACGAAGAATCCCAGCGCGTCTTGGTGGTAAACACGCATCTTGGCTTGTATCGCTTCAAAAGACTGCCATTCGGGTGTGCATCCGCCCCTGCTTTATTTCAGCAATATTTACAAACTATTTGTGCGTCGGTCCCTACGGCTGCGAACTATCTGGACGATATTGTGATCTCAGGAAAGACAGAAGCAGAACATTTGCAAAATCTCCGAACATTATTTCAGGTATTGCGTCAGAATGGTCTTCGCTTGAGGAAGGACAAATGTGTGTTTTTTGCTCGTGACTTACCGTACCTGGGGCATGTCATAAATGCCCAAGGTATACATCCGAGTCCGGAGCACCTTCGTGCCATTCAGGACTTGCCGTCACCGCAGAACTTAAAACAGCTACAGAGTGTGCTGGGTAAGGTAAATTATTATCACCGATTTGTGCGCAATGCTTCTTCCATTTCAGCTCCGCTTCATCGCTTACGCCGTAAAGGTGTTCCGTTCGTCTGGACGACGGAATGCGAACGCGCCTTTCGCCAGTTGAAATCGGCGTTACTTTCAAATACTTGCCTTACGCCATTCGATCCCCGAAAACCCCTTTTGTTGATGGTAGATGCCTCGGATTTCGGGATCGGTGCTGTGCTTGCGCACAAGGATGGCTCGCATGATCGCCCTATTGCCTTTGCGTCCAAATTGCTCTCATCTGCGCAAAGAAATTATTCACAAATAGAGAAAGAAGCTTTAGCTCTCGTGTTTGGTGTTACCAAGTTCCATGACTTCTTGTATGGTCGTCACTTTACCATCATCACGGACCACAAACCGTTGACATCACTTTTTCATCCGACCAAGCCTGTACCTCTACGTACAGCGCAGAAATTCATTCGCTGGTCACTTTTTCTCTCGCAGTACCGCTACGATATCTTGTATCGGTCCACTGCTAAGCACGGCAACGCTGATGCGTTGTCCCGTTTGCCTGTTGCTGAGGATAAAGCATTCGATTCTTCCGAACTTGCTTGCATGTTCATTGATTCGGAAGCCGATGACGTGGTCGCATCGTTTCCGATTGATTTTCGTCGTGTAGCTACAGCCACAGCTGCTGACCCTGTCCTTGCTACTGTTTTGCGTTTTGTTGCTACGCAATGGCCCTTGTCCAAGTCACGGATCGAGGATCCTTTGGTTCGCCGTTTTTTTGCTCACAAGGAGAGACTTTTTGTCCGACGTGGTGTTTTGTTGTTGCGTTCCGATAATGATCAATCCCGAGTCGTGGTCCCACGTTCGTTACAGTCCTCTGTCTTAAAGCTTCTTCACCAAGGACATTGGGGTATAGTGCGAACGAAACAACTTGCTCGACAGCACTGTACTTGGTTCGGAATCGATGCTGCGATTACGAATATGTGCTCCTCTTGCGTGGCGTGTGCCGAACAACAATCCGCACCGCCGCGGAAATTCTTTGCATGGCCGAAAGCCACTTCCCCTTGGCAACGCTTGCACATCGATTTTGCTGGTCCATTCTGGAATGCTCGATGGTTGGTTGTGGTCGATGCTTTCAGTAATTTTCCTTTTGTTGTCCGGATGTCTTCCACGACGTCTTCTGCCACCATCCAAGCCTTGTCTGCTATCTTTTGCATTGAAGGTCTTCCGCAGACTCTTGTTTCCGACAATGGCCCACAATTCATGTCCGCAGAATTTCAGTCGTTCTGCAAGGCCAATGGTATTCAACATCTGACATCCGCGCCGTTTTCGCCTCAGTCCAACGGTGCCGCGGAACGATTGGTCCGGACTTTCAAGTCACAGATGTTGAAGTTGAAAGAGTCGCATTCTCGGGAGGACGCTTGTTACTCTTTTTGTCCTCATATCGCTCTCAGCCCCGCGAGGGTCGCTCGCCGGCTGAGTTGCTCCATGGTCGTCCTCATCGCAACCTGATGTCTTTGCTGCATCCGCCACATCCGGTTCCTGTGCAGCGGCAGTCTCCTGCTTTTGCTCCTGGCGACGTTGTCTATTATCGCAACTATCGCGGTTCACAGCGTTGGCTCGCAGGGCGCATTCTTCGCTGCCTCGGCCGCGCGATGTATTTGGTTTTGGGGGCCTCTGGTGAGGTGCGTCGGCATCTCAATCAGCTGCGCCTCTGTCGTCGCCTGGGTTCTGCCGCTCCCCGTCTGCTTTCAGCGACGGAGCCGTCCGGTCAGCGCCTTGGGGACCCATCTACTGGCTCGCCTCTTCCCCAGGTGTTACCGACGATGCCTTCCATTTTGCCTCATGGCGTCGCGCCGCCGCAGCCGCCGCCGGCGCCGCCAGCAGCGGACGCTTCGCTGCAGCCGCCTCGCGCCTCCCTGGGTCACGCGCCGCCGCTTGCTTCCCGTGACCAGCCGTCCTCCGCCATGGACCTCTTGCCCGCTCCGGACCAGATGTCGTCTTCGCCCGTCGGGTGCTCCGACCACATGGAGGTCGACCCTTCTGTCTCATTACGTGCGCATACACCTCATGTTGACGTGCACCCTGGACTAGGTTTGCAGGCGTTTCCTAGCTCCCCTCGGACCGAATGGCCGGGTGCGGGTGGCACGGCCTCGCCTGTTGTTAGGCTCCCCACCTCATCGCATACGTCAACATGGGGTCCTCCCCACGGCGGGCGGAAGCCTTATCTCACGACCGTTCGCCGATTTGCGGGGGAGGAATGTGGTGTCACCGCTAGACACCACACTTGCTAGGTGGTAACTTAAATCGTCCGCGGTCCTGTAGTACATGTCGGACCCGCGTGTCGCCACTGTGTATTCGCAAACGTAGCGCCACCACAGGGCAGGTCACAAGACACGGACTAGACCTCGCCCCAGTTGTACGGACGACATAGCTTGCGACAAGACGTATCACGTCTTCCTCTCATTTGCCGAGAGACAGATTAAATAGCCTTCAGCTAGTCCATCGCTACTACCTAGCAAGGCGCCATGTGTATCATTGCTAATTGCTTACTACTATGCAAGAGATGTATTTCAACAAGAACAAGACTACATTAAAGTTAAGTATATTAAAATCTCTCTTCTTTTCTTTATAGTTTTCATCCAGTCTCCTGTTTCAGAATTTACGCCCGTCTGCGTTAGTTTCGCGTGCACCTAGCCACTCATTGTGTCGAGACCTTAGGGAATCGACACAACACCGCGGACCACACGTTGGGAAGCCCTGTGTTAGAGAATTCCCTCCCTAGGCCCGACAAGACGCCTCCTGAGACGCGACAAAGTAGTAGTAGGCAAAACGCAACAGGGAATAACAATATTAACGTGGTAATAGTAAGCTGCAGGAGCGTCTATAGAAAGGTCCCAGAACTGCCTCAATAGTACTAGGGACAGAAAGTTGGCTGAAACCAGATGTAAACAGTAATGAAATTCTAAACTCGGATTGGAACGTATACCGCAGAGACAGGCTGGACAGTGAAGGGGGAGGCGTGTTTACAGCGATAAGAAGTGCAATAGTATCGAAGGAAATTGACGGAAATCCGAAATGTGAAATGATTTGGGTGAAGGTCACGGTTAAAGCAGACCCAAACATGGTAATTGATGTCCCTATAGGCCCCCTGGCTCAGCAGCGTGAAAGAAAATTTGGAAAATATTTCGAGTAGATTTCCCCACCATGTTATAGTTCTTGGTGGAGATTTCAATTTGCCGGATATAGACTGGGAGACTCAAACATTCATAAACGGTGGCAGGGACAAAGAATCCAGTGAAATTTTTTTTAAGTGCTTTATCTGAAAACTACCTTGAGCAGTTAAACAGAGAACCGACTCGTGGCGATAACATATTAGACCTTCTCGTGACAAACAGACTCGAACTATTTGAAACAGTTAACGCAGAACAGGGAATCAGCGATCATAAAGCGGTTACTGCATCGATGAATTCAGCCGTAAATAGAAATATTAAAAAAGGTAGGAAGATTTTTCTATTTAGCAAAAGCGACAAAAAGCAGATTTCAGAGTACTTGACGGCTCAACACAAAAGTTTTGTCTCAAGTAGAGATAGGAAAGAACACAGTGGTACAACAACCGAGTTAGAAAACTGCTGCGGAAGGAAAGGGAACTTCATAGCAAGGATAAACATAGCCAAAGCCTTGCAGACAAACAAAAATTACGCGAAGCGAAATGTAGTGTGAGGAGGGCTATGCGAGAGGCGTACAATGAATTCGAAAGTAAAGTTCTATGTACTGACTTCGCAGAAAGTCCTACGAAATTTTGGTCTTACGTCAAAGCGGTAGGTGGATCAAAACAAAATGTCCAGACACTCTGCGACGAAAATGGTACTGAAACAGACGATGACCAACTAAACGCCGAAATACTAAATGTCTTTTTTCAAAGCTGTTTCACAGAGGAAGACTGCACTGTAGTTCCTTCTCTAGATTGTCGCACAGATGACAAAATGGTAGATATCGAAATAGACGACAGAGGGACAGAGAAACAATTAAAATCGCTCAAAAGAGGAAACGCCGCTGGACCTTATGGGATACCAGTTCCATTTTACACAGAGTACGCGAAGGAACCTGCCCCCCTTCTTGCAGCGGTGTACCGTAGGTCTCTAGAGGAGCGTAGCGTTCCAAAGGATTGGAAAAGGGCAAAGGTCATCCCCGTTTTCAAGAAGGGACGTCGAACAGATGTGCAGAACTATAGACCTATATCTCTAACGTCGATCAGTTGTAGGATTTTGGAACACGTATTATGTTCGAGTATAATGACTTTTCTGGAGACTACAAATCTACTCTGTAGGAATCAGCATGGGTTTCGAAAAAGACGATCGTGTGAAACCCAGCTCGCGCTATTCGTCTACGAGACTCAGAGGGCCATAGACACGGGTTCCCAGGTAGATGCCGTGTTTCTTGACTTCCGCAGGGCGTTCGATACAGTTCCCCACAGTCGTTTAATGAACAAAGTAAGAGCATATGGACTATCAGACCAATTGTGTGATTGGATTGAAGAGTTCCTAGATAACAGAAGGCAGCATGTCATTCTCAATGAAGAGAAGTCTTCCGAAGTAAGAGTGACTTCAGGTGTGCCGCAGGGGAGTGTCATAGGACCGTTGCTATTCACAATGTACATAAATGACCTTGTGGATGACATCGGAAGTTCACTGAGGCTTTTTGCGGATGATGCTGTAGTATATCGAGAGGTTGTAACAATGGAAAATTGTACTGAAATGCAGGAGGATCTGCAGCGAATTGACGCACGGTGCAGGGAATGGCAATTGAATCTCAATGTAGACAAGTGTAATGTGCTGCGAATACATAGAAAGAAAGATCCCTTATCATTTAGCTACAATATAGCAGGTCAGCAACTGGAAGCAGTTAATTCCATAAATTATCTGGGAGTACGCATTAGGAGTGATTTAAAATGGAATGATCATATAAAGTTGATCGTCGGTAAAGCATTGGAAGAATCCTAAGGAAATGCAATCAGAAAGCAAAGCAAGTAGGTTACAGTACGCTTGTTCGCCCACTGCTTGAATACTGCTCAGTAGTGTGGGATCCGTAGCAGATAGGGTTGATAGAAGAGATAGAGAAGATACAACGGAGAGCAGCGCGCTTCGTTACAGGATCATTTAGTAATCGCGAAAGCGTTACGGAGATGAAAGATAAACTCCAGTAGAAGACTCTGCAGGAGAGACGCTCAGTAGCTCGATACGGGCTTTTGTCGAAGTTTCGAGAACATACCTTCACTGAGGAGTCAAGCAGTATATTGCTCCCTCCTACGTATATCTCGAGAAGGGACCATGAGGATAAAATCAGAGAGATTAGAGCGCATACAGAGGCATACCGACAATCCTTCTTTCCACGAACAATACGAGACTGGAATAGAAGGGAGAACCGATAGAGGTACTCAAGGTACCCTCCGCCACACACCGTCAGGTGGCTTGCGGAGTATGGATGTAGATGAGAATGCGCCATATCAGTGTGGCACAACTGTCTGCGATTGGACTGGAGGAGATTCTGGACGGTTGGAGCGAATGACTAGGCTACCCGGATCGCCGGACATGAATCCCATCGGACATTCATGGGATATAATCGACAGGGCAGTTCGTGCACAAAATCTCGCACCGGCTACACTTCCGCAATTGTTGAGAGCCATGGAGGCAACATGGCTGGATATTTGTGCAGGGGACATTCACCGAGTTGTGGAGCCGCTGCAGTACGCGGCGTTATACACTCCTGGAAATGGAAAAAAGAACACATTGACACCGGTGTGTCAGACCCACCATACTTGCTCCGGACACTGCGAGAGGGCTGTACAAGCAATGATCACACGCACGGCACAGCGGGCACACCAGGAACCGCGGTGTTGGCCGTCGAATGGCGCTAGCTGCGCAGCATTTGTGCACCGCCGCCGTCAGTGTCAGCCAGTTTGCCGTGGCATACGGAGCTCCATCGCAGTCTTTAACACTGGTAGCATGCCGCGACAGCGTGGACGTGAACCGTATGTGCAGTTGACGGACTTTGAGCGAGGGCGTATAGTGGGCATGCGGGAGGCCGGGTGGACGTACCGCCGAATTGCTCAACACGTGGGGCGTGAGGTCTCCACAGTACATCGATGTTGTCGCCAGTGGTCGGCGGAAGGTGCACGTGCCCGTCGACCTGGGACCGGACCGCAGCGACGTACGGATGCACGCCAAGACCGTAGGATCCTACGCAGTGCCGTAGGGGACCGCACCGCCACTTCCCAGCAAATTAGGGACACTGTTGCTCCTGGGGTATCGGCGAGGACCATTCGCAACCGTCTCCATGAAGCTGGGCTACGGTCCCGCACACCGTTAGGCCGTCTTCCGCTCACGCCCCAACATCGCGCAGCCCGCCTCCAGTGGTGTCGCGACAGGCGTGAATGGAGGGACGAATGGAGACGTGTCGTCTTCAGCGATGAGAGTCGCTTCTGCCTTGGTGCCAATGATGGTCGTATGCGTGTTTGGCGCCGTGCAGGTGAGCGCCACAATCAGGACTGCATACGACCGAGGCACACAGGGCCAACACCCGGCATCATGGTATGGGGAGCGATCTCCTACACTGGCCGTACACCACTGGTGATCGTCGAGGGGACACTGAATAGTGCACGGTACATCCAAACCGTCATCGAACCCATCGTTCTACCATTCCTAGACCGGCAAGGGAACTTGCTGTTCCAACAGGACAATGCACGTCCGCATGTATCCCGTGCCACCCAACGTGCTCTAGAAGGTGTAAGTCAACTACCCTGGCCAGCAAGATCTCCGGATCTGTCCCCCATTGAGCATGTTTCGGACTGGATGAAGCGTCGTCTCACGCAGTCTGCACGTCCGGCACGAACGCTAGTCCAACTGAGGCGCCAGGTGGAAATGGCATGGCAAGCCGTTCCACAGGACTACATCCAGCATCTCTACGATCGTCTCCATGGGAGAATAGCAGCCTGCATTGCTGCGAAAGGTGGATATACACTGTACTAGTGCCGACATTGTGCATGCTCTGTTGCCTGTGTCTATGTGCCTGTGGTTCTGTCAGTGTGATCATGTGATGTATCTGACCCCAGGAATGTGTCAATAAAGTTTCCCCTTCCTGGGACAATGAATTCACGGTGTTCTTATTTCAATTTCCAGGAGTGTAGAAGGTCTGCCGCGGTATGAGGAGGCACCTCAGCGTGTGTGTGCGGCAGCTCAGAGCAGGGGTTGTGATCTGCAAACTGGCAGCTCTACAAGGACTAGTGACCAATGAGCTGGATGTGACGTACCTGAAGAAACTCGTGGGATTTGTTCCTCGGAAGAGTGAGTGCACGTCACCGCTACAGGCAGCTGTTGAGTGGTACTTAAGATAAGTAAATAAATTAGTGAAATCAATGTGAAGTGAAGTAGAAATTAGAAAATAAATGAAAAACTTAGTTTAGTTTAGAAGAGTTACACACTGGCAAACAGCGGGCAGAGCAGCAGTGGCAACGGCCGGCGCTTGCAAGTCAGTATGTTCAGGAGAAGCCGTCGCCCTCCCCACGTAAGCAGAAGCTGTCGATGCAGCCGTCAGTCACGTGTTTCTCAATTGTCAGACGTGATGGAAAGCCCTCGCCTACATCCCGAGAGCCAACGACCGACGTTAAGAAGATTCTTCGAGAAGCTTTTCAACGTGACAGAAGAGGCAATGACCGTGAAGTCGTTCACCTCCAGTGAACTGAAGTAAATAAATACGCGAGACGCAGTGGGCCCGACAAGAGGAGAGTAGCAGTAGTTTTCAGTCAGTTTCGGCGCTGAAGACCATCATGCAGGAAGAGAGTACGTCGTACACAGAATCACCGAGTCCGCCGCTGTAATGGAATAGCAAGCAGCAGCCTCGCCGCCAGAAGACAGAAGTCAGAAGGTATTTGAAGTCTGATTTTTACGTACCCGGGTGACTCGTGAGAACGGGAAGGAGACAGCCTCACATGAACTGTCACCTTTGAGCTGGTAATGAAGATCTGACAGGCGAAGACTGGCAAGCCGGAGTCCGTTGTTCGAGTCCGGGAAACTGGCCTTCCCCCGCCGCGCCGCTCCGCTGGCCGACGCACGACACTGAGACACGCGGCCGCTTAGAGAACAGATACACTGGGACGCCACATCCGAGGTATCACCGTCCGATCCACGACTTCGTTCTCAATAATTAACCGGGCCACCTCGCACTCCGTGTCTCCAGTCAACTGGGCGAGATGGCGAGACGAGATGCACACCGCCAGGCGTAATCAGACGCCGCCGCTGCCGCAGCAGAAGGCTTCGCAGACGACGCAGCTGCCGCTTCCCCAGCCAGAACGATCCAGTAAGGAAACAGTTGTACAAATCTTCAATAATAGTTATCTTATGAAAAATGCTGTTTCATTGTACCTCATACCCGAGCCAAGGAACAACCCACCCTGCCCACATGTGGTTAAGAGAGAAAAATTAATATATTTAGTATTTTCGCCCTGACATAATGCTTTAGAATCAAATGCCCTTTGCAGTAATGCTCATCCTCACAATTGACTAACATCGAAAGAGAAAACCCAGTTACATTTGCTGACAGAAGTGTTACAAAATGGTTCAAATGGCTCTGAGCACTATGGGACTTAACATCTACGGTCATCAGTCCCCTAGAACTTAGAACTACTTAAACCTAACTAACCTAAGGACATCACACAACACCCAGTCATCACGAGGCAGAGAAAATCCCTGACCCCGCCGGGAATCGAACCCGGGAACCCGGGCGTGGGAAGCGAGAACGCTACCGCACGACCACGAGCTACAGACGAAGTGTTACACAGCGTTGCGGTGTATTCTAGAGACATGTTCAGAGTCGGTCTAACGTTATGACCAGTGTATTTACGTGAATAACATCAGAGATACTACAGCGTTTGCTTGCGCCACCTTTCACGTTGCTTTCCTGTCTGTAGGAGATTCGTCTGCCAATCTAACGTACTACTTTACTTTTGTCAACTACTCATAGGGCCATCCACACATCTGTGAAATAGTCCATGTCATCATACACTATGTGGTCAAAAGTATTCGGACACCTGGCTGAAAGTGACTAACAAGTTCGTGGCGCCCGCCATCGGTAATGCTGGAATTCAATATGGTGGTAGCCCTCCCTTAGCCCTGATGACAGTTTCCACTATCGCAGGCATACGTTCAATCAGGTGCTGGAAGGTTCCTTGGGGAATGGCAGCCCATTCTTCACGGAGTGCTGCACTGTGGAGAGGTATCGATGTCGGTCGGTGAGGCCTGGCACGAAGTCGGCGTTCCAAACCATCTCAAAGGTGTTCTACAGGATTGTGAGAGGACTCTGTGCAGGCCGGTCCATTATTTGTTATTGTGGCGTAACAACTCCGCCACAGGCCGTGCATTATGAACAAGTGCTCGATCGTACTGAAAGATGCAATCGCCATCCCCGAATTGCTCTTCAACAGTGTGAAGCAAGAAGGTGCTTAAAATGCCAATGTAGACCTGTGCTGTGATACTGCCACGCAGAACAACAAGGGGTGCAAGCCCGCTCCGTAAAAAAACACCATAACACCACCACCACGGAATTTTACTGTTGGCACTTGACGCGCTGGCAGATGATGTTGATCGGGCATTGTCCGTACCCACACCCTACCGTGGGGTTGCCGTATTACGTACCGCAGTTCGTCGCTCCACACAAGGTTTTTCCACAGTTCAATCTAATGTTTACTCTCCTTACAGCAAGTGAAGCGTCGTTTGGCATTTACCGGCGTGCTGTGTGGCTTATGAGCAGCCGCTCGACCACGAAATCCAAGTTTTCTCACATTCCGCCTAAGTGTCATAGTACTTGCAGTAGATCGTGATGGAGTTTGGAATTGCTGTGTGACGGTCTGCCTATTACATATTATGACCCTCTTCGACTGTCGGCGGTGTCTGTCAGTCAACAGACGAGGTCGGCCTGTACGCTTTTGTGCTGTACGTGTCCCTTCACGTTTCCACTTCACCATCTCGTCGGAAACAATGTCACGATGTCTACTGAGGTCGCTGATATGGAGCACCTGGCAGTAGGGGGCAGCACAATGCACCTCATTGAAAAACGTATGTTTTTGGGGGTGTCCGGATACTTTTGATCGGATAGTGAATGTCGTACAGTAGTCTGCGGCGTGGTACAGCGTGGAACGCCTTTCGGATATATAGGGGGACACAATGGTGGACGCCGCCTCAGTGGCAGGTGCTGTGTGCGGCTGGGGCGCGCCGTGGTTCGCGCGAGAGGCTGTTCTGCGAGTGTGGCCAGGTGAGCTGCAGGGGGCCGGCGTGTGTCAGGCGGGCGCTCCAGCGCTCCAGCGCCGCCCTGCTCTGCATACAATGGCCGCACACGTGTACCGGCTCTGCCCAACACCGACTCACAGGAAGGCCTCGGCGCTCGTTGCTGACGTCACGTCAGCTAGGCACGGCGAACGCCAGGTCTGCTGCAGGCACAAACGCCTGCACGTGCTTATCACTATAAACCTCTTATTTTTGGACAAAATGTTTGGTATTCTTTTGGATTCTGCAGTTTTATTTAGACGAAACATTTTCTTACTATCGTAAAGCTACAAATGAAGATCATAGTTCTGTATTACTGAATCCTGTCGAAACAAACGTAGATCAATGTGAGAAGATGCTTTGCCCCATTGCAAGTTTCGGAAATTTTACATTCAAGTAACTATATTTACTTGATCCATTTTGCTATCGAAACTTACTCCAACCCCCTTACAATTAACTCGTTTCTTTTATTTATTTATTTTCGTTTGACATCGTCACTGGAAATGTGAAATAATTTGCATGCGTTAACGTCCAACTGTTGCCAGTCATTTGATTACAGTCGGTTTCAACGAAAGGAATTCTAAACAGCAAACAAAATAGCTTCATACATCGAAAATACTGCTGAGCTTAAACTTTTTTAAACGTGAACATTACAAAAGATAAATATTCCCCTTTTGCAAATGATAGGAGAAACTTTATAAGATAAAAAAAATTATTTAATAAAACAAGTATCTCTCTTTTGCCTCTTCTTCTGTCCCCCACCCCCTCCCCCAACGTGTACAATCGCAAGATATTTCATTAACATTCAGTGCTCCTCACCCCGTAATCAACCAAGATACCTATAGAACAGCACCAATATGTTCACAGTTTCCTGTAAAAGCAACCCAGTACAAACGTAACTTCCTCAGATTTATAAGTAAGGTAAAGAAGCACGAATTCTGTTGATGCTGGACCGTGAAGTTGTTTTTGTATGTCAATGCTTAAAGCAGGTGGAAATTTAAGTTCAAGACTACACTATTTGTTAAGAAGTGTAATGAATTGCACAATTACAGAAATCTCTCAAAACAATGCGTGTCGGTCAACTACCGCCAATAGTTTCACATTTTCCTGTGTCAGGGAGGGAGACACCACCATTATGAGTATGCCTGCAACAGACCTGGCGTTCGCCGCGCCTAGCTGACGTGACGTCACGAACAAGCGCCGACGCCTTCCCTTGAGTCGGTGTTGCCCTGCCCCGTGGCTGCCTCGCTTCCCAGCAGCCGCCTCGTGTACCGGCGGCTTGCCTCCCTGACAGCTTCCAGCACTCACAAATAACGTAAACCTACCCAACACTTTTTGACGATAAATGTGAGCTAGGGCTTCTACACACACTTCCAACGGTTCCAAACAATCGCGGGAATGTCTTCCCCTGCGAAAGACATTCTCTTCGCGAATGAACCATCTGTGACGAACAGTTTACTGTTTGTTGCGTGGACGGAAATACGTCGTTTGCTCCACTGATTCTCTAAATTATACAGGGTGTTACAAAAAGGTAGGGCCAAACTTTCAGGAAACATTCCTCACACACAAAGAAAGAAAATATGTTATGTGGACATGTGTCCGGAAACGCTTACTTTCCATGTTAGAGCTCATTTTATTACTTCTTTTCAAACCACATTAATCATGGAATGGAAACACACAGCAACAGAACGTACCAGCGTGGCTTCAAACACTTTGTTACAGGAAATGTTCCAAATGTCCTCCGTTAGCGAGGACACATGCATCCACCCTCCGTCGCATGGAATCCCTGATGCGCTGATGCAGCCCTGGACAATGGCGTATTGTATCACAGCCGTCCACAATACGAGCACAAAGAGTCTACATTTGGTACCGGGGTTGCGTAAACAAGAGATTTCAAATGCCCCCATAAGTGAAAGTCGAGAGGATTGAAGTCAGTAGAGCGTGGAAGCCACGGAATTGGTCCGCCTCTACCAATGCGTCGGTCGCCGAATGCGTCGGTCGCCGAATCTGTTGTTGAGAAGCGTACGAACACTTCGACTGAAATCTGCAGGAGCTCCATCGTGCATGAACCACATGTTGTGTCGTACTTGTAAAGGCACATGTTCTAGCAGCACGTATGAAATCGTGATAACGTCCTCCATTGAGCGTAGGTGGAAGAACATGGGGCCCAATCGAGACATCACCAACAATGCCTGCCATAACGTTCACAGAAAATCTGTGTCGATGACGTGATTGCACTATTGCGTGCGGATTCTCGTCAGCCCACACATGTCGATTGTGAAAACTTACAATTTGATCACGTTGGAATGAAGCGTCGTCCGTAAAGAGAACATTTGCACTGAAATGAGGATTGACACATTGTCGGATGAACGATTCGCAGAAGTGTACCCGTGGAGGCCAATCAGCTGCTGATAGTGCCTGCACACGCTGTACACGGTACGGAAACAACTGGTTCTCCCGTAGCACTCTCCATACAGTGACGTGGTCAACGTTACCTTGTACAGCAGCAACTTCTCTGACGCTGACATTAGGGTTATCGTCAACTGCGCGAAGAATTGCCTCGTCCATTGCAGGTGTCCTCGTCGTTCTAGGTCTTACCCAGTCGCGAGTCATAGGCTGGAATGTTCCGTGCTCCCTAAGACGCCGATCAATTGCTTGGAACGTCTTCCTGTCGGGACACGTTCGTTCTGGAAATCTGTCTCGATACAAACGTACCGCGCCACGCCTATTGCCCCGTGCTAATCCATACGTCAAATGTGCATCTTCCAACTCCGCATTTGTAAACATTGCACTGACTGTAAAACCACGTTCGTGATGTACACTAACCTGTTGATGCTACGTACTGATGTGCTTGATGCTAGTACTGTAGAACAATGAGTCGCATGTCAACACAAGCACCGAAGTCAACATTACCTTCCTTCAATTGGGCCAACTGGCGGTGAATCGAGGAAGTACAGTACATACTGACGAAACTAAAATGAGCTCTAACATGGAAATTAAGCGTTTCCGGACACATGTCCCCATAACATATTTTCTTTCTTTGTGTGTGAGGAATGTTTGCTGCAAGTTTGTCCCGTACCTTTTTGTAACACGCTGTATAAGATAGGAACTGTCTGGCGTAGTTGTTAGGTCGGCTACTGCTGCTACAATGGCAGGTAATCACTATTTAAGTGAGTTTGGACGTGGTTGTATACTCGCCGCACAGGCGACGGACACAGCATCTCCGAGGTAGCGATGAAGTGGGGATTTTCCAGTAAATCCATTTCACGAATGTACCGTGAATATCAGGAATCCGGTAAAACATGAAATCTCCGACATCGGTGCGGCTGGGACTGATTCTGCAAGAAGGGGACCAACGACGACTGAAGAGAATTGTTCAACGTGTCAGAAGCGCAACCCTTCCGCAGACTGCTGCAGATTTCAGTGCTGGACCATCAACAAGTGTCAGTGTGCGAACCATTCGACGAAACATCATCGACACGGGCTTTCGGAGGCGAAGGCCGACTCGTGTATCCTGGATGACTGCACGACACGAAGCTTTACGCCTCGCCTGGACCCGTCAACACAGACATTGGAGTGTTAGATGACTGGAAACACGGAGCCTGCTCGGACGAGTCTCGTTTCAAAATGTATGGAGCGGATGGACGTGTACGAGTATGGAGACAGCTTCCTGAATCCGTGGTCCCTGCATGTCAGCAGGGAACTGTTCAGGCTGGTGAGGCTCTGTAATGGTGGAGTGATGTGGGACTCCTGGTACGTCTAGATACAACTCTGGCAGGTGACACGTACGCAAGCATCCTGTCCGATCCAGGGGCGTCGACTTATAAAAAAATATTGGGGGGGGGGGGAAGACCCCCACTGGGAGTCGTGCCCCGAGAAATTTGATTAAAAATAGTCAGTTTTAAAGTTTTTTAAAGCGTTTTAGAGTCATATGATCAACATTAGAACCCCGGAAACTTGACTCCCGATAACTCTGGGAAACTCGACAAGCCTGACACTTTTTTTGGCTTTCAAAAAAGAAACAAAACATAAACGCGCACGTTATTTTCGTAAAAAGCTAATTTAATTTACAGCAATAATCATGCTTATAGACTACTACAGAGCAGTGAATATATAGTTATGAAAATACTGAAACTATATTTAAATAAATCCTAAACTATCATTAAAAGAATAAAACATAAACTATTGCTGTCGCACAGTAATAGCACTTTGATTAATAAGTGAAATAGCTAATTTCAGCTTACTTTGAATAACGCTCTGGGTTCATTAAATAAAAACAATATCTCAAAGTTAATAAAGTGAATACAGTATGCCTAATAGTTTCAGTCAATAAGTATGTAAATAGCGGGTTTTAATTGGGCCTTACACCGTAACAATATTTATGTATTTGAAAATAAAGTAATATAGTAATACAGTTCCAAACTAACACTAATATTTCGAAACTGAAAATTTAATATTATGCATGTATTTAATTCTCTACAGAAGAATGCTGAAGATCAGATGGGTAGATCACGTAACTAATGAGGAGGTACTGAATAGAATTGGGGAGAAGTTTGTGGCACAACTTGACTAGAAGAAGGGATCCGTTGGTAGGACATGTTCTGAGACATCGAGGGATCACAAATTTAGCATTGGAGGGCAGCGTGGAGGGTAAAAATCGTACAAGGAGATCGAGAGATGAATACACTAAACAGATTCAGAAGGATGGAGGTTGCAGTAGGTACTGGGAGATGAAGAAGCTTGCACAGGATAGAGTAGCATGGAGAGCTGCATCAAACCAGTCTCAGGACTGAAGACAACAACAACAACTACATTTTATAAAGAGTTTAAATATTGCTCTAAAGGCCATTGTTACGGCTACAGTGTCTTTAGAAAGGTGCAAATGTCGGCCGTCTGACTGTACTAGTCGTTGATGACTGGCCGTTTATCCAAAACATCTCGGTGGACATGAAGAGCAGCCAAATCGTTCAATCGATTCTGTCCCATTGTTGATCGGAGATATGACTTCAGACGTCTAAGGGCGCTGAATGACCTTCTGCTGTTGCTGTCGTGATAGGAACTACTTGGAGAAGCTTAATGCACATCACTACTTCCCAAAACATTTCTCCAACTGCGGACTCCTGTGTGATCTTACATCACGCATGTTTTTTTAAGACCAGTTGTTTCTTTTATATCGGCTAACATATTCAAGCGCAAGCGCAGTCTCTCAATGTCTAGTTCATTTTTAAAAACTCAGTTGATTTTTCCGAATTTGTTTCACCTCTGTTTACTAAAAGCAAGCACTCTTGTACAACCGCAATGACCTGTGTGAGTCCAGTTGAAGCAAAGCGCTCAGTAATGCAAGATTGCACCGTTTCACAAACTTCAATGTAAATAGCCTTGTAGTATTCCTTTGGGATTTTGAAAGTGTGCGGTCAGCTGGCTTCGTTGTTTTCATAATTCTTTGATGTACTTCTATTCTGAGAAAGCGAAAGATCATCAACTTCTGAAGGTTTTACTTTTAAACACAATTCCCTAAAGTGTTCAAACTATCACGCCTTCCATACAATATACAAATCAAGCCCTCATATATTTTTTCCATATCAGCAACACTTAGATGTAGCACTGAATTTTTTGATTGACATCCTCTGCTGGGTTCAATGCATGGCAATAAAGACGTAAAAAGAAATAAGTCTTGAATTGTAACATTGAGTCAAGTCTGTTTTATCCTCTGCAGAAAATGTTTCAAAAAACTCTAGAAGTCGTTCAAATTTTTTCAATATTCTCAAGATACTAGAAGCTCGCATAGTCCATCGAGTCGGGCAAAGGGGTCGTAGTCCAGCTCGGTCGTTGGCGCACTCACAGCGCACGCTTCTGAAAAGTCACATCCTTTTTTGGATTTCCTTAGGGTGTTTATTAAGTCCTTGGCAAAAGCCACAATATTCCTCATAGACGTAAGATGGCGGAGACTGTCTACAGCTGCCAAGTCTAAACTGTGAGCAATGCAGTGCACGTAACGTGCATTTGGTTGTGTATCCAAAACTAACTTTTTAAGTCCTTTGAACTTACCTCTCATATTCGAGGCACCATCATAGCAGTGTCCTCGTAAGTCATCCATTGACAAATCAAGACGAGCAGAAACGTCTTTTAAAATACTAAACAAGGTTTGTGATTCAGTGTTGGGGGTCTCGTATAAGCCAACAAATTTTTCATTGATGATTAAGAACCATCGACAGTACCAATACAAAATGACACTTGTTCGTGAATCGAAGAATCACTTGTTTCGTCAACCACAATAGAAAAATGTTCAGTCGTCTCGATTGAAGACAGTACCTTTCTCAACACAGACTTTCCTAGCAGATCAATGATCTCGTTTTGAATATCGTGGGACGTCCACTTATGCCCCGAAAGCCCTAACCAATCTTTAAACTCAAATATGGCATTCTTTCGTAGTTCCTACAACTGAAAAAAATTTGAATTTACATCTTCGTGCCCTCTAATTGGTAGTCCTAGTCGGCATAGAAATTGCAGGGTAGTAAAAATTGTCTCAAGAGCTAAACGGCCTTTCTTCATATCACTATCTAATTGTTCGTTCAGTTGGGAGGCCACACTTCGGTTAGTGATATAATTTAATTCGAGAACAACTTCTTTATGAAGCAACTGACGACTGTTGGAGGTTGACTTGTAGTATCGTCAACTTACAAGCGCGCATTTTTGGTAACAAATTTATCCATTGCAAACTTAATTCACAATGAAATAAGAGACTAAAGTAAACGAATAAAATATAGTCATATAAAATAGTCCATTAGGCACTAAAAGTCGGAACAGTAAACACGTTTGCAGCATCACTGAACGAAACTCTCCACACTGAATGAGTGCGACATCAGGGCGGGCCTCGAAGCGTGAGGGCGGCGTAATGCGGGGGTGGGCGGCTCCAGCTGGTTCCAGCCGCCTCTGCTCCAGCCGCGGCCGCAGCGCTGGCCCGAATGTCAGCGGACCGGCACAAATTCCGAGGGTGCGCGCAGCTCCGTAGCACTGTCCCGATTCACACCAGTCGTTTTCAGTTAACCTGCTTACTGCCGTAATAACTCACTACTGAATGTTATTTTAAAAGGTAACTATCGTCAAACAAAGAAAATCAAAAATTGCAAAATAATTCTGTGATTTTACAAAGCACAGTATTACTAATTGCGGTGTCACCACCAGACAGCACACTTGCCTTCAAATCGGCCGCTGTGCGTTAGTATACGTCGAACCCGCGTGTCGCCACTATCAGTGATTGCAGACCGAGCGCTGCCACACGGCAGGTCTAGTCTAGAGAGACTCCCTAGCACTCGCCCCAGTTGTACAGCCGACTTTGCTAGCGATGGTTCACTGTCTACATACGCTCTCATTTGCAGAGACAACAGTTTAGCATAGCCTTCAGCTACGTCATTTGCTACGACCTAGCAAGGCGCCATATTCAGTTACTTACAGATAATATTGTGAATCATGTACCGTCAAGAGCGACGTTCATCATTAATGGATTAAAGTTAACTATCAAACTAATTACGTCCGCTTTCTGAATTCTCATGCCTTGTCATGCTCCAGACCTCACGTCAGTATAGTCCCCCCTCCTCACGCCAGCCTTCGTGAGCTAAAACGCGTGCATTTCGGCCTCCTCTAGTAACACGGCGTTGGCTCTTCTGCCAACACGACACTAATAATTTTCTTAAAGTATGAAGTTTTGAGAGGGCTAGGGCCCCCTCAGGCCCCACGGAGTCGGTGCCTGTGGCCTGCATCCATTCGCGTCCACTGCGCATTCCCACGGACTCGGGCAATTCCAGCAGGAAAATGTGTCACCCCACACGTCCAGAATTGCTACAGAGTGGCTCCAGGAACACTTCTCTGAGTTTAAACACTTCCGCTGGCCACCACACTCCCCAGACATGAACCTCATTGAGCATATACGGGATACCTTGCAACGTGCTGTTCAAAAGAGATCTCCACCCCCCCCCCCCCCCCGTACTCTCGCGGATTTATGCACAGCCCTGCAGGATGTACGGTTTCGGTTCCCTCCAGCACTACGTCAGACATTAGATGAGTCCGTGCCACGTCGTGTTCCGGCACTTCTGCGTGTTCCCGGGGGCCCTACACGACGTTAGGCAGGTGTACCTGTTTATTTGGCTCTTCAGTATAAATACCCGGGCATTTCACATTACTAGCCCAGTGACCAGGAGCCCCAGGTTCGAATCTCGGGTTTTTCGAATCAATTTTCATTCATATACAGGGTGCTACAAGAAGGTACGGCCAAACTTTCAGGAAAGATTCCTCACACACAAAGAAAGAAAATATCTTATGTGCACATGTGTCCGGAAACACTTACTTTCCATGTTACAGCTCATTTTACTACTACTCTTCAAATCGCATTAATCATGGAATGGAAACACACAGCAACAGAACGTACCAGCGTGGCTTCAAACACTTTGTTACAGGAAATGTTCAAAATGTCCTCCGTTAGCGAGGATACATGCATCCACCCTCCGTCGCATGGAGTCCCTGATGCGCTGATGCAGCCCTGGACAATAGCGTATTGTATCACAGCCGTCCACAATACGAGCACGAAGAGTCTCTACATTAGGCACGTGGGCTGCGTAGACAAGAGTTTTCAAATGCCCCCATAAATGAAAGTCAAGAGGCTTGAAGTCCGTAGAGCGTGGAGGCCACGGAATTGGTCCGCCTCTACCAATGCGTCGGTCGCCGAATCTGTTGTTGAGAACCGTACGAACACTTGGACAGAAATGTGCGGGAGCTCCATCGTGCACGAACCACATGTTGTCTCGTACTTGTAAAGGCACATTTTCTAGCAGCACAGGCAGAGTATCCCGTATGAAATCGTGATAACGTGCTCCATTGAGAGTAGGTGGAAGAACATGGGGCCCAATCGAGACATCACCAACAATGCCTGCCAAAACGTTCACAGAAAATCTGTGTCGATGACGTGATTGCACAATTGCGTGCGGATTCTCGTCAGGCCACACACGTTGATTGTGAAAATTTACAATTTGATCACGTTGGAATGAAACCTCATCCGTAAAGAGAACATTTGCACTGAAATGATTGACACATTGTCGGATGAACCATTCGCAGAAGTGTACCCGTGGAGGCCAATCAGCTGCTGATAGTGCCTGCACACGCTGTACACGGTACGGAAACAACTGGTTCTCCCGTAGCACTCTCCATACAGTGACGTGGTCAACGTTACCTTGTACAGCAGCAACTTCTCTGACGCTGACACTATGGTTATCGTCAACTGCACGAAGAATTCTCTCGTCCATTGCAGTTGTCCTCGTCGTTCTAGGTCTTCCCCAGTCGTGAGTCGTAGGCTGGAATGTTCCGTGCTGCCTAAGACGCCGATCAATTGCTTCGAACGTCTTCCTGTCGGGACACCTTCGTTTTGGAAATTTGTCTCGATAGAAACATACCGCCCCACGGCTATTGCCCCGTGCTAATCCGTACATCAAATGGGCATCTGCCAACTCCGCATTTGTAAACATTGCAATGACTGCAAAACCACGTTCGTGATGAACACTAACCTATTGATGCTACGTACTGATGTGCTTGATGCTAGTACTGTAGAGCAATGAGTCGCATGTCAACACAAGCACCGATCTCAACATTACCTTCCTTCAATTGGGCCAACTGGCGGTGAATCGAGGAAGTACAGTACATACTGACGAAACTAAAATGAGCTCTAACATGGAAAGTAAGCGTTCCCGGACACATGTCCACATAACACATTTTCTTTATTTGTGTGTGGGAATGTTTCCTGAAAGTTTGGCCGTCCCTTTTTGTAACACTCTGTATACGTGACAGACGTTTGAGATTCGTACACTTCCATTTGGATAATATACAAACCTTCTCTCTCACGTGTCGCTAAATAGCTTTCATTGATACTTAACCTGACTGGCTTCTCTCGCGTAATTGTACGTCACTACGGAACTTAATTTTGATACTGCCATCGCTCGAGCGCAAGTGGGGTGGAGAGTTGTGCGTCGGCGCGAAGAGGACCGCGCGCTGTCCGGCGACAGGTGGTCAAATGCCGCAGCAGCCCGGCCCTCCCCCCACCACGGCGGCCGGCCGGGTCCCGTTCTCCGCGTGACGTCACCCAGCACCGCTCTTCCGGCGGCGACGACCACAGCTCTTTCATCTGCACTCCGCGAGTCGCTGTCGAGTCTTGTATACCAACGATCGATCCAAAAAACTTACTCTGTTACACAGAGGAAGACTGCACTGTAGTTCCTTCTCTAGATTGTCGCACAGATGACAAAAATGGTAGATACCGAAATAGACGACAGAGGGATAGAGAAACAACTAAAATCGCTCAAAACCGCAAAGGCCGCTGGAGCTCATGGGATACCAGTTCGATTTTACACACAGTACGCGAAGGAACTTGCCCCCCTTCTTGCAGCGGTGTACCGTAGGTCTCTAGAAGAGCGTAGCGTTCCAAAAGATTCGAAAAGGGCACAGGTCATCCCCGTTTTCAAGAAGGGGCATCGAACAGATGTGCAGAACTATAGACCTATATCTCTAATGTCGATCAGTTGTAGAATTTTGGAAAACATGATCGAGTATAATGACGTTTCTGGAGACTAGAAATCTACTCTGTAGGAATCAGCACGGGTTTCGAAAAAGACGGTCGTGTGAAACCCAGCTTGCGCTATTCGTCCACGAGACTCAGAGGGCCATTGATACGGGTCCCCAGGTAGATGCTGTGTTTCTTGACTTCCGACAGGCGTTTGATACAGTTCCCCACAGTCGTTTAATGAACAAAGTAAGAACATTCAGACCAATTCTGTGATTGCATTGAAGAGTTCCTAGATAACAGAACGCAGCATGTCATTCTCAATGGAGAGAAGTCTTCCGAAATAAGAGTTCCTTTGCACCCGTTCGTTCGCGAACTACCCATCTCTACGTGGTACACATCTTCTTCAACACCGGCATCCATATACCGTTTAGTTTCACGCCCTCCTCCTTTCGACTGAAATTATTTGGGTGTTTACCGACTGCCTCCCTGTAGAGACTTTCGTAATATCCGTCGTGGCCGCTAGTACTTGAGTCTCCTCGAAACGAATATGGTGGTTCAAATGGTTCAAATGGCTCTGAGCACTATGGGACTCAACTGCTGAGGTCATTAGTCCCCTAGAACTTAGAACTAGTTAAACCTAACTAACCTAAGGACATCACAAACAGCCATGCCTGAGGCAGGATTCGAACCTGCGACCGTAGCGGTCTTGCGGTTCCAGACTGCAGCGCCTTTAACCGCACGGCCTTTCGGCCGGCTATGGTGGTTCCCTGGCTGGAAAGCACGCTCCGCAACAGCTGATCGTTCCGTTTCTCCTCTTCTACATTTGCCCTTGTGCTCTTCCAAACGTTGAGAAACCGTTCTTTTAGTGGTAGCCACATAAACATCTCCACAGCTGCATGGGATGAGTTGCTCGGCGGTCAGATGTAACATCCCCACAATGCACTAGTGAAGAATGGATATTCGTCCGCCGAAATAAAACGTGCGTTGAGACAGCCACGCTGAAATCATAGTGACGTACAGGCTACTACAAAATCTAAGGTTTTCCTGCCGTTTGTTAAAAATGTAACGGAAAGAATTGGGAGGATCTTGACGAAGCGGAATATTACAGTAATTTACAAGCCCACCAGGAAGATAAAGGAATACCTTAAGCTTGCCAAGGACGCTCGCAAACCATTAGAAAAAGCTGGAGTGTATAGGATCCCGTGCAGCTGTGGAGATGTTTATGTGGGTACCACTAAAAGAGCGGTTTCTAAACGTCTGGAAGAGCACAAGGGAAATTGTAGAAGAGGAGAAACGGAACCATCAGCTGTTGTGGAGCATGCTTTCCAGCCAGGGAACCACAATATTCGTTTCGAGGAGACCCAAGTACTAGCGGCCACAACGGATATTACAAAAGGCTCTACAGGGAGGCAATCGAAATCGCCAAACACCCTAATAATTCCAATCTTAAGGAGGAGGGCGTGAAATTAAACGGTATACGGATGCCGGTGTTGAAGAAGATGTGTACCACCCGTCCACTACTGGGTGAATCGACGGCAGCGGACAGCGGCCAATTGCATTGACGTTTTCAAAACACGTGACGTCACGCCGCGGCGCGGACACGGAATTTAGCGGCAGTCAGTAGCGAGCCAGTGGGTGTGTTGGACCTTCCATCGAGCTACAGACCCCCTTGAAGATGTCTCCCGCAGACGGGGACGAAACCTTGGGAATTGACACATAATTCATCAACCGACCACGGCATAACAGCCCGGGTAATTATAATGGGCACGAATGTAGGTGTTATGTACGAAAACAGCGATCTGTAATTATTATAAATAAACCGGTTTCGATCTTTTTATCACATCATCTTCGGACCACGAATGGCTGCCGGAGGTGGTGGCGCATGGCAATCCTCTGGTTTGTGGCCGCCATCTGCAAAGACTGAAGCATTTGATGTGTGGTGCTACAGAAGAATGTTGAAAATGAGGAGGTCCTGCACAGCAAAAGGTAGAAATACGTGGAAAAGATTGACATCGCCCCTGCGAAACGCAACTCGCCCTTTTTTCACATGATATCTTGCGAACCGTGGATGAAGAGTATCAGACGGATGCCATATTCCTTGACTTCCGGAAAGCGTTTGACTCGGTGCCCCACTGCAGACTCCTAACTAAGGTACGAGCATACGGGATTGGTTCCCAAGTATGTGAGTGGCTCGAAGACTTCTTAGGTGATAGAACCCAGTACGTTGTCCTCGACGGTGAGTGTTCATCGGAGGTGAGGGTGTCATCTGGAGTGCCCCAGGGAAGTGTGGTAGGTCCGCTGTTGTTTTCTATCTACATAAATGATCGTTTGGACAGGGTGGATAGCAATGTGCGGCTGTTTGCTGATGATGCTGTGGTGTACGGGAAGGTGTCGCCGTTGAGTGACTGTAGGAGGATACAAGATGACTTGGACAGGATTTGTGATTGGTGTAAAGAATGGCAGCTAATTCTAAATATAGATAAATGTAAACTAATGCAGATGAATAGGAAAAAGAATCCCGTAATGTTTGAATACTCCATTAGTAGTGTAGCGCTTGACACGGTCACGTCGATTAAATGTTTCGGCGTAACATTGCAAAGCGATACGAAGTGGGACAAGCATGTAATGGCAGTTGTGGGGAAGGCGGATAGTCGCCTTCGGTTCGTTGGGAGAATTTAGGAAAGATGTGATTCATCTGTAAAGGAGACCGCTTATAAAACACTAATGCGACCTATTCTTGAGTACTGCTCGAGCGTTTGGGATCCCTATCAGGTCGGATTGAGGGAAGACATAGAAGCAATTCATAGGCGGGCTGCTAGATTGGTTACTGGTAGGTTTCATCATCACGCGAGTGTTACGGAAATGCTTCAGGAACTCGGGTGGGAGTCTCTGGAGGAAAGGAGGCGTTCTTTTCGTGAATCGCTACTGAGGAAATCTAGAGAACCGGCATTTCAGGCTGACGACTGCATTAATATTTTACTGCCGCCAACTTACATTTCGCGGAAAGATAAGATTAGAGAGATTGGGGCTCGTACAGAGGCATATAGGCAGTCATTTTTCCTTCGTTCTGTTTGGGAGTGGAACAGGGAGAGGAGATGCTAGTTGTGGTACGAGGTACCATCCGCCACGCACCGTATGCTGGATTGCGGAGTATGTATGTAGATGTAGATGTAGATGACACGGAGGAGGGAGAGGATGGCAGAGATCACGGAATGAGTTGGACGGCACTAGGGGGAGGAGTGGAAGTGAGTTGCAATAGAGCTGGCCGCAGACAGGCAGCAGTGTTACACGGTGCAGAGGAAGACACAGCGAGGCGGAGTCAGGTAGGTGGGTCCAGCACAGCAAGAGTCGGCGCCGCAGTAGGACAGTGGCAGCACAGGAGGCTTTCCTCACTGTTAGGCTACGTGCCTTAAGCCCTAAACCAGGGCCGGCCAAACGCTGCAGAGCGTGCAAAAGTGCGGAAGTGCTGCACGTGTGCGCACGTGTGTGACAGCGACCGACAGCGACATCTGTTATCGGACATGTGTCCGAAATGAACGGCGGCGGCTCCACTTCCCTGTTTATGTGGTACAAGCTAGAGCGCAGCATACCTAATCTCGTTTACCCCTGGTGACCGTAACCATAACAGAGAAGTACTGAGAAGTGGCAGGTACTGTGAAAAAGCAAAGGACGGGATATCTATGTTCTCAGTCGTTTAAAAATGACTGGGAACTGCAATTCTTTTTTGTAGCCGTTGGTGAAAACTCACAGTGTTTGCTATGCCGCCGAATAGTAGGCGGACAGCGTAAGTTTTTAATTGAAAGACACTACACTACATATCACAAAGACGAGTGTTGTGTACTCAAGAGTGAAGAATGGCAAGCAAAATTAAAGGTCGTTAAGAAAATGGATGAGACACATCAACTCGATTATCATTTCTCATGACCAGTGATAAACGTGTTTGGATTTATTCCTTTCATAATTAAAAATTATTGTTTACTAACTGTGCATTATTGCCTCATTCTGCTCCATGTTACATTATTATCAGGAAAATTGGTCATTAAATCGATTTTGTATACATACATTTAGGGTTTTATTAATTTGTGAAGAGCTATGCTCAGCTGAAGTCGATAAAACATAATATTCATCTAATTGTCGGTTGTTGTTGTTGTGGTCTTCAGTCCTGAGACTGGTTTGATGCAGCTCTCCATGCTACTCTATCCTGTGCAAGCTTCTTCATCTCCCAGTACCTACTGCAACCTACATCCTTCTGAATCTGCTTAGTGTATTGATCTCTTGGTCTCCCTCTACGACTTTTACCCTCCACGCTGCCCTCCAAGACTAAATTGGTGATCCCTTGATGCCTTAAAACATGTCCTACCAACCGATCCCTTCTTCTAGTCAAGTTGTGCCACAAACTTCTCTTCTCCCCAATCCTATTCAATACCTCCTCATTAGTTACGTGATCTACCCACCTAATCTTCAGCATTCTTCTGTAGCACCACATTTCGAAAGCTTCTATTCTCTTCTTGTCCAAAATATTTATCGTCCATGTTTCACTTCCATACATGGCTACACTCCATACAAATACTTTCAGAAACGACTTCCTGACACGTAAATCTATACTCGATGTTAACAAATTTCTCTTCTTCAGAAACGATTAGCTTGCCATTGCCGGTCTACATTTTATATCCTCTCTACTTGGACCCTCATCAGTTATTTTACTCCCTAAACAGCAAAACTCCTTTACTACTTTAAGTGTCTCATTTCCTAATCTAATCCCCTCAGCATCACCCGATTTAATTTGACTACATTCCATTATCCTCGTTTTGCTTCTGTTGATGTTCATCTTATATCCTCCTTTCAAGACACTGTCCATTCCGTTCAACTGCTCTTCCAAGTCCTTTGCTGTCTCTGACAGAATTACAATGTCATCGGCGAACCTCAAAGTTTTTACTTCTTCTCCATGAATTTTAATACCTACTCCGAATTTTTCTTTTGTTTCCTTTACTGCTTGCTCAATATACAGATTGAATAACATCGGGGAGAGGCTACAACCCTGTCTCAATCCTTTCCCAACCACCGCTTCCCTTTCATGCCCCTCGACTCTTATAACTGCCATCTGGTTTCTGTACAAATTGTAAATAGCCTTTCCCTCCTTGTATTTTACCCCTGCCACCTTCAGAATTTGTAAGAGAGTGTTCCAGTTAACGTTGTCAAAAGCTTTCTCTAAGTCTACAAATGCTAGAAACGTAGGTTTGCCTTTTCTTAATCTTTCTTCTAAGATAAGTCGTAAGGTTAGTATTGCCTCACGTGTTCCAACATTTCTACGGAATCCAAACTGATCTTCCCCGAGGTCCGCTTCTACCAGTTTTTCCATTCGTCTGTAAAGAATTCGCGTTAGTATTTTGCAGCTGCGACTTATTAAACTGATAGTTCGGTAATTTTCACATCTGTCAACACCTGCTTTCTTTGGGATTGGAATTATTATATTCTTCTTGAAGTCTGTGGGTATTTCGCCTGTCTCATACATCTTGCTCACCAGATGGTAGAGTTTTGTCATGACTGGCTCTCCCAAGGCCATCAGTAGTTCTAATGGAATGTTGTCTACTCCCGGGGCCTTGTTTCGACTCAGGTCTTTCAGTGCTCTGTCAAACTTCTCACGCAGTATCTTATCTCCCATTTCATCTTCATCTACATCCTCTTCCATTTCCATAATATTGTCCTCAAGTACATCGCCCTTGTATAAACCCTCTATATACTCTGTCCACCTTTCTGCCTTCCCTTCTTTGCTTAGAACTGGGTTGCCATCTGAGCTCTTGATATTCATGCAAGTGGTTCTCTTTTCTCCAAAGCTCTCTTTAATTTTCCTGTAGGCAGTATCTATCTTACCCCTAGTGAGATAAGCCTCTACATCCTTACATTTGTTCTCTAGCCATCCCTGCTTAGCCATTTTGCACGTCCTGTCGATCTCATTTTTGAGACGTTTGTATTCCTTTTTGCCTGCTTCATTTACTGCATTTTTATATTTTCTCCTTTCATCAATTAAATTCAATATTTCTTCTGTTACCCAAGGATTTCTATTAGCCCTCGTCTTTTTACCTACTTGATCCTCTGCTGCCTTCACTACTTCATCCCTTAGAGCTACCCATTCTTCTTCTACTGTATTTCTTTCCCCCATTCCTGTCAATTGTTCCCTTATGCTCTCCCTGAAACTCTCTACAACCTCTGGTTCTTTCAGTTTATCCAGGTCCCATCTCCTTAAATTCCCGCCTTTTTGCAGTTTCTTCAGTTTCAATCTGCAGTTCATAACCAATAGATTGTGGTCAGAATCCACATCTGCCCCTGGAAATGTCTTACAATTTAAAACCTGGTTCCTAAATCTCTGACTTACCATTATATAATCTATCTGATACCTTTTAGTATCTCCAGGATTCATCCATGTATACAACCTTCTTTTATGATTCTTGAACCAAGTGTTAGCTATGATTAAGTTATGCTCGGTGCAAAATTCTACAAGGCGGCTTCCTCTTTCATTTCTTCCCACCAATCCATATTCACCTACTATGTTTCCTTCTCTCCCTTTTCCTACTGACGAATTCCAGTCACCCATGACTATTAAATTTTCATCTCGCTTCACTACCTGAATAATTTCTTTTATCTCGTCATACATTTCATCAATTTCTTCATCATCTGCAGAGCTAGTTGGCATATAAACTTGTACTACTGTAGTAGGCATGGGCTTTGTGTCTATCTTGGCCACAATAATGCGTTCACTATGCTGTTTGTAGTAGCTAACCCGCACTCCTATTTTTTTATTCATTATTAAACCTACTCCTGCATTACCCCTATTTGATTTTGTATTTATAAACCTGTAATCACTTGACCAAAAGTCTTGTTCCTCCTGCCACCGAACTTCACTAATTCCCACTATATCTAACGTTAACCTATCCATTTCCCTTTTTAAATTTTCTAACCTACCTGCCCGATTACGGAATCTGACATTCCACGCTCCGATCCGTAGAACACCAGTTTTCTTTCTCCTGATAACGACGTCCTCTTGAGTAGTCCCCGCCCGGAGATCCGAATGGGGGACTATTTTACCTCCGGAATATTTTACCCAAGAGGACGCCATCATCATTTAATCATACAGTAAAGCTGCATGCCCTCGGGAAAAATTACGGCTGTAGTTTCCCCTTGCTTTCAGCCGTTCGCAGTACCAGAACAGCAAGGCCATTTTGGTTAGTGTTACAAGGCCAGATCAGTCAATCATCCAGACTGTTGCCCCTGCAACTACAGAAAATGCTGCTGCCCCTCTTCAGGAACCACACGTTTGTCTGGCCTCTCAACAGATACCCCTCCGTTGTGGTTGCACCTACGGTATGGCCATCTGTATCGCTGAGGCAGGCAAGCCTCCCCACCAACGGCAAGGTCCATGGTTCATGGGGGTTATCATGCAGATTTCAGACGGAGCTGATGAAAGATGTAGCAATAATGGTACAGGTGATCATCGAGAGGTCTGCGGTTGTCATTGTGTTCAGAGGTCCGTGAGACAGAAATTATGTGGGTGTAACTGAGGGCACCGAGAATTAGTTACAGGAAACGTTGCATTAGTTTAATGTTATTTGAAATCATGAATAAGGTTCGCTGAAAGTCGCTAAGTGCTCTCTTTCTTAAATACTAGATCAAAAACATTACTCGTATTTACGTGCCGTCAGTCGAGCTGCCTTAATAAAAACCCACGGTTGTTACCTGCATTACATGTCTTACTCGGTTAAATTGTTAACATAAAAGTAGACGTCTCAATGAGTAGACTGTGACAGTATTTTAAATGTTTAATAACCAAAATACCTTCCCAAGGTTGGCTCGCAAGCTGTGCGAAGAGCACTAGAATGCGCCGGTACAGAGTATCCCAGCAAGTGGACAAAGCGACACCTGTGGGTAGAGACACGGACGCTGACGGCTGCGGCGTGCACGCTGTGACCCGGAAGTTGCACACGTGCACGAGCACCGCACGCGTGCGGCATTTCTGGCCGGCCCTGCCCTAAACGAACATAGTCTGGAGCGAATAAGTGTTCGTCCACTGTGGTCTCGGTATCTCAGGCTACGCCCTGAGGCGGGGGCGCAGACGCCCACGCGCCGGCGCCGGGTCGGCCGTCGAGAGGCGCCGCACTCGACCGCACTCCCTACAGGCCTACACTGCGCGGCTTCCGGCTGCTCCGCACCACAGTAAACTGCACGCCTCCGCAGAGCTGTTCTCCGTGTTCTGCAGCTGAGGGCCGGCGTGACAAGTTGAACGAACGAGTCTACTGTCGCCTCGACATCTCATTTCACTCTCCACAGGTGACAATCCCAGGGTCACCTAACCCTGCTGTCAGATCACTAACGTCGCCTTCTTACAGCAACCGCTGAAGATAGGTACGGTATGGTGACTCCGAACATTTTTGATTGTACACTACTGGCCATTAAAATTGCTACACCACGAAGATCACGTGCTACACACGCGAAACTTAACCGACAAGAAGAAGATGCTGTGATATGCAAATGATTAGCTTTTCAGAGCATTCACACAAGGTTGACGCCGGTGGCGACACCTACAACGTGCTGACGTGAGGAAAGTTTCCAACCGATTTCTCATACACAAACACCAGTTGACCGGCGTTGTCTGGTGAAACGTTGTTGTGATGCCACGTGTAAGGAGCAGAAATGCGTACAATCACGTTTCCGACTTTGATAAAGGTTGGATTGTAGCCTATCGCGATTGCGGTTTATCGTATCGCGAAAATTACTGCTCGCGTTGGTCGAGATCCAATGACTGTTAGCAGAATATGGAATCGGTGGGTTCAGGAGGGTAATACGGAACGCCGTGCTGGATCCCAACAGAGTCGTATCTCAAGCAGTCAGGATGACAGGCATCTTATCCGCATGGCTGTAACGGATCGTGCAGCCACGTCTCGATCCCTGAGTCAACAGATGGGGACGTTTGCAAGACAACAACATTTCGACGACGTTTGCAGCAGCATGGACTATCAGCTCGGAGACCGTGGCTGCGGTTACCCTTGACGCTGCATCACAGACAGGAGCGCCTGCGATGGTGTACTCGACGACGAACCTGGCTGTACGAATGGCAAAACACAATTTTTGCGGATGAATCCAGGCTCTGTTTACACCTTCATGATGGTCGCATCCGTGTTTGGCGACATCGCGGTGGACCCACATTGGAAGCGTCTATTCGTCATCGCCATACTGGCGTATCACCCGGCGTGATAGTATGGGGTGCCATCGCTTACACGTCTCGGTCACCTCTTGTTCGCATTGATGGCACTTTGAACAGTGGACGCTACATTTCAGATGTGCTACGACCCGTCGCTCTACCCTTCATTCGATCCCTGTGAAACCTTACATTTCAGGAAGATAATGTACGACCGCATGTTGTAGGTCCTGTACGGGCGTTTTTGGATACAGAAAATGTTCAACTGCTTCCCTGGCCAGCACATTCTCCAGATCTCTCAACAACTGAAAACGTCTGGTCAACGGTGGCCGAGCAACTGGCTCGTCACAATACGCCAGTCACTACTCTTGATGAACTGTGGTATCGTGTTGAAGCTGCATGGGCAGCTGTACCTGTACACGCCATCCAAGCTCTGTTTGACTCAATGCCCAAGTGTATCGAGGCCATTATTACGGCCAGAGGTGGTGGTTCTGGATACTGATTTCTCAGGATCTATGTTCCCAAATTGCGTGAAAATGTAATCACGTGTCAGTTCTACTATAACATATTTGTCCAATGAATACCCGTTTACCATCTGAATTTCATCTTGGAGTAGCAATTTTAATGGCGAGTAGTGTATTTTGCTCACGGAGAAAAGATTTTATGGTCATTTTGTAAAGTATATTTTATTGCAAGTAGAGAACCAGTCGATTTGTCTAGTTTTACAGATAATGGGAGTCACCAGTAGTTAGCCCTTGTTACATGGGCACAGTGAAACCTGGAGGGCCACTCAGTTCCATTAAAATATTATACATGTAATCGTTAGGGGCATAAGGTTAGGCAATTCCTGGTATCGAATTGACTCACGATTTAATATCTGTATCAAGTTAGTGTATTTCTTTTTCTTGTCTCGCGAATATTACTTCTGAAAATGAGTACCGTCAACGACATAGCTTCTACAGGACCAGAGACGCAAAGGCGTGTCAGAGCTGGAAGCAGTACGCACAGTGTTAGGAAAGGTGGCACAATGAACAGTGGACAGTACTGAACTGCGTGGGTCGGTACAATCGCGATAACCACAACGGGATGTACATTCGCCAGTCGCAAGTTTAGTTGCTCTCTTTTGTGGTAAGGCAACCGAAGATGTGCAGGCCTTTGCGGGCGACATTGGAAATCTGGCTCAGATGGAAGGTTGGTCTGAGGAGGAATTACCGAGTGTTGTAAAACTCGGACTAACCGGGGAAGCTAAAACCTACGTCTGGTATACAGATGTTCTTAAGGAAGCCACGTAATTTGAATAATTTAAAGAAGGGTGTTTATTGAGAGGAAATAGTGCCAGACACTATAGGGAACAATTAGGGATAATAACTGAGAGAAATACGGAAACTGTGGAATACTTTGCGGATAGAAAAGTAAAATTAATGGATGTACCTATGAATTAGGACTGGATGCTGCAGTCTACGAAATAATTTTGCAAGAAGCTCAGCAGAGGGCGCTCGATGTTTTTTTTTTTTTAAGAGGGTTACTAGCGAAAATGTCGAGATGTGTAGAGACAGGCATCTGATGGATTTGCACACAGCAGTGCGGCTAGCAGGAGATCGATTTGTTGACTCGAGTACAGGCTAAACGGACAGTTTTGCAACTAATATAAAATGCTTCAGGCGTGGGCGGACGGGGCATGCACTGAAGCACTGCCGCCTGGCTCAGGGTGACGAAGTAGAGCACTGGGAAAGAATAAGATGTTAAACGACAATGGCAACCGCAGAGCCGTCTACAGTCACTCCCAGTATGTGGTATCTGTTAATTTCTGTTAGCGATCCTCTCTTCAAACATCGTCCGCCGCTCGGCAGATCGATGCTGTGTGTAGCAGAAACCTACAGGTGACAGTATTCGAATGCTGGCCCCTGTCAGACCGGAACTAAGGTTGGAATCTTCCCACATGTCGGTTGTATGGCCTGAAGATGGCGTAGTAAATCGCCGAAGCTGGTAGCCAAATAAAACAACAGTTTGGAAATTAGACAGCTGTAAGGTGTTTGAATTGACATTCTTACCTGAAAGGTTAATAAGACAAGTGTGAAAAGTAGAAACCCTGTATGTGTATTGAGACAGTGTAAGTAAAGGCACGCATATCACACAAGCTGCATTCGTCTAGAATACTGAAGAAACTTTACACATTGTATTGTATTGTATGTTAACAGGGGACCTAGAAACGACGGAGAGGCTGCGTCCCCGCCGCAGCCGCGGTGGTCCACCACCCCACGACGACTACCGCAGTCCACTCCACCCCTCTGCCGCCCCCACCGAACCACTCTTTCAGGGTTATTGTGTGGTTCGGCCCCCGGTCGACTCCCCAGGGAACGTCTTACGCCAGACGAGTGTAACCCCTGTGTTTGCGTGGTAGAGTAATGGTGGTGTACGCGTACGTGGAGAGCTTGTTTGCGCAGCAATCGCCGACATAGTGTAGCTTAGGCGGAATAAGTGGAACCAGCCCGCATTCGGCGAGGCAGATGGAAAACCGCCTAAAAACTATTCACAGACTGGCCGGCTCACCGGACCTCGACACAAGTCCGTGGGGCGGATTCGTGCCGGGGACCAAGCGCTCCTTCCCACTCCAGAAAGCCGTGTGCTAGACCGCACGCGTAACCGGCCGGCCAACTTTAACGTACTTTACACATACAGGACACCTTCTAGAAACGTTTTCTGCCTGAGACTCCCGAAGGAAAAATGAGAGGAAAACAGTTTAAGTCTTAACTAAACGAACACTGTTCTTTCCCTCGTTTCGCAATTTTATTATTAATATTGCTGTACAACATAGTTTTTGTGTGATAAGGCCATTTTCAAATACATTACTGATTCCCAAAGATGATAAGACAACCTAGGTTATGCGTTATAAGGCCATTTTTAAGAACATTACTGATTTCGAAAGATGATAATGCACAGATAAACACGATGACAAGGCAATCATCTCAACATATTAAGGTATCGATCCACAGCTTAATGTAAAGTTACGTCGATGACTATTTTTTGACGTAATTTTACATTACGCTATGGATCGGTGCCTTAAGATTTTGAGATGATTATCTTTGCCTTCTGATCTTGTTTATCTGTGCATTATCATCTTCGGGAATCACTACTGTGCCGGATGATCTAAACGCCGGAATAAATTTGAAAACTGAATAAATCACGGAATAATGTAGATAGAGAGGTACAGATTTACATGCAACCTTGAAACATGAGGTTTTATTAGAACCAAAAAAATACAAAAGTTAAAAAAATGTCCGACAGATGGCGCTTCATCTGATCAGAATAGCACTAATTAGCATAACAAAGTAAGATAAAGCAAAGATGAAGGAAATGCTCAATATGTCCACCATCATTCCTCAACAATAGCTGTAGTCGAGGAATAATGTTGTGAACAGCTCTTAAAGCATGTCCGGAGTTATGGTGAGGCATTGGCGTCGGATGTTGTCTTTGAGCATCCCTAGAGATGTCTGTCGATCACGATACACTTGCGACTTCAGGTAACCCCAAAGCCAATAATCGCACCGACTGAGGTCTGGGGACCTGGGAGGCCAAGCATGACGAAAGTGGCGGCTGAGCAGACGATCATCACCAAACGACGCACGCAAGAGATCTTTCACGCGTCTAGCAATATCGGGTGGTTCTAATAAAACCCCATGTCATTCCAAGCACGTGTGTCAGTTTTTATCTCTCTATCTACATTATTCCGTGGTTTATTAAGTTTTCAAATTTATACTGACTTTTTGATAATCCGGTACTTGAAAAAGGCCTTATAACGCAAAACTTAGGTTGTACAGCAACATTAATAATAAAATTGTGAAACAACGCAGGCAAAAAAAACAGTGTTTATGGAGTTAATTTACAATGTTTCACTAAGAACCGACAGTTGATTCAATTAAAACGAATTCAACTCATATTACGCTCTACCTGTTGGTGCAGCAAAACCTTCAGCTTGAGGCAGGAAGACGTAATTTTTTTACCTCTACACGGCTACATCTACATCTACAGACATACTCCGCAATCCATCATACGGTGCGTGGCGGAGGGTACCTCGTACCACAACTAGCATCTTCTCTCCCTGTTCCACTCCCAAACAAAACGAGGTAAAAATGACTGCCTATATGCCTCTGTACGAGTCCTAATCTCTCGTATCTTATCTTTGTGGTCTTTCCGCGAAATGTAAGTTGGCGGCAGTAAAATTGTACTGCAGTCAGCATCAAATGCTGGTTCTCTAAATTTCCTCAGTAGCGATTCACGAAAAGAACGCCTCCTTTCCTCTAGAGACTCCCACCCGAGTTCCTGAAGCATTTCCGTAACACTCGCGTGATGATCAAACCTACCAGTAGCAAATCTAGCAGCCCGCCTCTGAATTGCTTCTATGTCCTCCCTCAATCCGACCTGATAGGGATCCGAAACGCTCGAGCAGTACTCAATAATATGTCGTATTAGTGTTTTATAAGCGGTCTCCTTTACAGATGAACCACGTCTTCCCTAAATTCTACCGACGAACCGAAGACGACTATCCGCCTTCCCCACAACTGCCATTACATGCTTTCCCACTTCGTATCGCTCTGCAATGTTACGCCGAAATATTTAATCGACGTGACTGTGTCAAGCGGTACACTACTAATGGAGTATTCAAACTTTACGGGATTCTTTTTACTATTCATCCGCATTAATTTACATTTATCTATATTTAGAGTTAGCTGCCGTTCTTTACACCAATCACAAATCCTGTCCAAGTCATCTTGTATCCTCCTACAGTCACTCGACGACGACACCTTCCCGTACACCACAGCATCATCAGCAAACAGCCGCACATTGCTATCCACCCTATCCAAAAGATCATTTATGTAGATACAAAACAACAGCGGACCTACCACACTTCCCTGGGGCACTCCAGATGATACCCTCACTTCCGATGAACACTCACCGTCGAGGACAACGTACTGGGTTCTATTACTTAAGAAGTCTTCGAGCCACTCACATACTTGGGAACCAATCCCATATGCTCGTACTTTAGTTAGGAGTCTGCAGAGGGGCACCGAGTCAAACGCTTTCCGGAAGTCAAGGAATATGGCATCCGTCTGATACGCTTCATCCATGGTTCGCAAGATGTCATGTGAAAAAAGGGCGAGTTGCGTTTCGCAGGAGCGATGCTTTCTGAAGCCGTCCTGATGCATGGACATCAACTGCTATGTCTCAAGGAAATTCATTATATTCAATCTGAGAATATGTTCGAGAATCCTGCAACGAACCGATGTTAAGGATATTGGTCTGTAATTTTGAGGATCCGTCCTTCTACCCTTCTCATATACAGGCATCACCTGCGCTTTTTTCCAGTCGCTCGCGACTTCACGTTGGGCAAGAGATTCGCGATAAATGCAAGCTAAGTAAGGAGCCAATGCAGTAGAGTACTCTCTGTAAAACCGAATTGGAATCGCATCAGGTCCTGGCGATTTATTTATTTTCAACCCATTGAGCTGCTTCACAACCCCAGGGATATCTATCACTATGTCCTCCATACGGGAATCTGTACGAGACTCAAACGGCGGTATGTTTGTACGATCCTCCTGCGTGAAAGATTTCTCAAATGCTAAATTTAAAATTTCAGCTTTCGTTTTGCTGTCTTCCGTTGCCAGGGCAGACTGCTAACTGTATTCTAAAAAAATTGTTTCAGAAAAGAAATATTATGGAATTTCCATTTTTCAGAAACATTTTTCTCGATACTGCGGATCGTCCGATCGACGTCGTAGCGACTTGCGTCGTAGTCAGTTAGTTTGCTGCCGAACGCGGTGGCCGAGCGGTTCTAGGCGCTTCAGTCCGGAACCGCGCGACTGCTACCGTGGCAGGTTGGAATGCTGCCTCGGACATGGATGTGTGTGATGTCCTTAAGCCGTCGGCACACGGACCGTGCATCCGAACGTTGAGCGTTGAGCGTGCCGAGTTTCTGACGTCATAGCGTGGAATAGCACGTTCGGGAGTCTTTCCCAACGTGCAGAGCAACATCTGGCTTGTCAGATATTCTGAGCGTGCGTCTGAGCGTTGACCAATGAGATGGCACAACGCCACCTACGTCACACGCGAGCCGTCTCCCTTCAGTACAGAGTTGTGGGGCGCCATATTGGAATTCATTTCAAGCCTATACGTATATATGCCGTTTCTGACCACCAGCAAATTGAGAATCACTGGAGAACCCGTTGTTAGCTGTGTGATTCGATCCAATAAATTAATGAGGAACATGATATTCGAAGCCAAAGAATTATTGTAACTTGTGTGTTATGAGAGTAGGCTATTTGAGGGCAGCGACACAGTGAAGATTCACCCAAAACGCATTGTTCTTGGCACACTTTGTTATAATTAAATTTCAATTAGTAACATAATTACCTACGAGTAAAGGTTTTACCAACGGCTACGGAAATATGACACAGTGCAGAGGTACTGTTGGTTTAGCGTAGTGAGTAGCGTCTCTGTACAGTACTGGTTATTTGGTGGGGCGGTAGTTGGCGTCGTAAGACTTCCAAATGTTTTTTCCCCCCTAACATTCGCGTTTTTATTAGGTTCTGATACTTTATTATTAGTTTAATATAAGTATATAGTATTATATTTGATGTTATGTAAATATAAGTTTACCTTTTCTTTGTTTTGAGGGGTGACTTTGTCCGATTGGCTTAATCTACAGGACAGCTTGCGCTACTTGTATAAAGCTATTTTGCTCCTTTTTCTTTTACGCTTCGTAATTCACATGTTACAATGATTCTGCTACTGGGTAGGAACAGTGATCAAGTAAGACTGACCTTGGGGTTTTACTGAAATGTGGGAATGATCAAATAATGTTTATCTTACGTGGAGAAGTATTCCAAATTTGTAATGCACTGTTTGTAATGGAACTTTTATAAGCCTGTGTTCTAATTGATGGGACGTGGTACTTTCCTTTTTGTGGACGATGGAGGAAATGTGCGTTTTAATAGGGCTAACGTGGGAATTTTACGCTCGCCCGTTGAGTAAACAGTGTGACTTACGAACTAGAAACATCCCTCAACTGCTGCTGGAGTGCGTTGCGATCGCGTGTACCACGTTGGGGCCCACGTACCGTGTGCACAAGAGGCATCGTTCCTGAGCGTTGAGCAGGACGTTGAACTTGGCACGCTCAGCGTTAACCTTCGACAGCACGGTCCGTGTGCCGACGGGTTAAGGTTAGTTAGGCGCAAATGGTTCAAATGGCTCGGAGCACTATGGGACTCAACATCTTAGGTCATAAGTCCCCTAGAACTTTACTTAAACCTAACTAACCTAACAACATCACACACACCCATGCCCGAGGCAGGATTCGAACCTGCGACCGTAACAGCCCCGCGGTTCCGGACTGCAGCGCCAGAACCGCTATAGACCACCGCGGCCGGCAGGTTAGTTAGGTTTAAGTTGTAGGGGACTGCTGACCTGCCCTGGGGGAAAGCTGCCGCTAACCGGGTCACACGGGGGCCGTTACCGTTACCCAGCCGGCGGCGGCGGAGTGTGTGCGTGTGTGGCCAGCACCGGCCTCTCTACACACGTCGTCTCTCACATGTCCGACACACACATCGGTACCAAATCTCGTACGTCGATACAGTTTCAACCGACACGACGATCTAGTTCGTGCCGGGTAATGTCTTCCAGTAGAACGTGCCCGAGCAGTGATTAAAAGTATCACCAGAACTACGGAGCAGAAGAAAGGCGTATCTGTAGCGGCAGGTTTGTACATCTCCCGTGCGTGAGTTGGTAGAGCGTTACGTCGCCGTGGTAAATATTCCGCGCTCAAATCCCATTCGTCACAGTTTGTTTCAACTGTTTACGCGTCACACTGTTACACAGGGTGAAAAGTAAACCGACAAACTGTGGGAGGTTGTAGGGGACATCAAAACAAATATTTTTCCCTAATGTCATTTTTACCTATGAGGATTATTTAAACCGGTGGGGGCCGTGTTACGCTCTTCAGTTGTAGGCAACTGCTGTCCACCAGTGTAGTAGTGTATTGTCTCTGTTTACTAATGGAGCGATACACCTGGAGTGGGTACACTGATATGGTTGGTGCGTACTACGTAGCGCACAACGAAGGACGAGCTGCACACCGGGTTTATCAACAGCAATATCCTAATCGCCGTGTCCCGCATCGTACGACCTTTGCTGCTGTGTACCAACGTCTGCGTGAGACCGGGTCATTTAGCAGATTACCTGGACAGGGACGCCGTCGCACGGTAAGAATGCTGCAGTTTGAGGAAGCTGTCTTGCAGCATGTGGAGCGGGACCCCTCAATCAGCACTCGTGCAATTGCACGTAAGATGGTGACGAATCAGACGAATGTAAGAACAGTCCTTCGAGAGCAGTTGTTACATCCATTTCACTTACAGCGTGTCCACAACCTGGAACCAGTTGATTATCCACCCAGAGCACAGTTTTCGCAGTGGTGCCTGGAACAGTGTGAAATGCATCCTAAATTCCATCCTCTGTGTCGTTTACCGATGAAGCAACGTTCGGGCGTGATGGAGTCTTCAACATGCACAATTCGCATGTCTGGAGTGAGGATAACCCATATGCAAGAGTTACTAACTCTCAACAAGTGCGGTTCTTCGTTAATGTGTGGCTCGGTGTTGTTGGGGGCTGTGTAATTGGGCCGTATCTGCTACCTAGGCCATTAAACGGCAGGCACTATTACAATTTTCTCGCCAGAATTGCTGGAAGACGTCCCGCTCCCTACAAGACAACGCCTGTGGTTCCAACATGACGGGGCGCCGGCACATTTCAGTCGTCGTGTGCGTCGATTCCTGGACCGACGGTTCCCAGAGACGTGGATTGGCAGAGGTGGTCCTGTACCGTGGTCTGCTCGATCCCCAGATATGTCCCCTCTGGACTTTTTTGGGTGGGGAGAGATGCACAACCTTGTTTACGCAAATCCTGTTGCATCAGAAAAGGATCTGGTTGCCCGGATAGTAGCAGCAGCAGGAACAATTCAGGATACTCCTGGGGTTTTGCCGGTGTCAGGCAGAACATGATCCGACGGTGTAACCTTTGTTTACGTGTCAATGGAGGCATTTTTGAAAATCTACTGTAATTGAAATTGGGTTGTGTTAATGTGTTGTCTCTTGGCCATTAAAAAAATGTAAAAGTGTTTGTTGGTTTAATTAATTGGCCGCCAGACAAATCTTCCTCTACCGGTTTAAGCAACAATCATAGGAAAAAATGACATTAGGGAAAAATATTTGTTTTGATGTCCCCTACAGCCTCCCAGAGTTTGTCGGTTTAAATACTTTTCACCCTGTATGGAAAATACACTTTGCTGACACGTGAAAGGACTTTTCGTAGTTTGTAGCAATCTTCTTTCGGCAGTATGCTTTCGCTCCATTAGTTGAAAGTTGCAACCTACAGAGTACACTTGTACACACAGGTGTGGTGTCCTGTCGGACACGTGCGACAAATCAGACACCACTCGTGATGTAGCAGCGGGTGCATTTGCAGTGTCACACAATAAGCGTAAACAATTGCAGCAGTAGAATAAAGAACGACTTGTATCACACGTGTGGAAGAACAGTGCCATATAACACTGCCACGCACAATACAACAGAACAAAAAACGTCACTGCCTCTGTTTTAACATTCATAAAACTTTATACCGTTTTCTATGTGCATACGAATAAACAAATAACAGAAGAGAAATATTGTTTTAGGAAGTTTTCATTTACATTTCGTCACTTTTTTTAGTTCCCCTTTCGTTGGTCCTTTCTATCGAATGACCTTTTTGCTGAAAGTCATTTAGATTTTTATCACGAGTAATTCACACAGTTACTTGTTTTCTGTTGTCACACTTACTAATTTTTTCTTACAATTGCGCAATTTTTAAGCGAAGTACAATGGCAGTCTGCACTTTTGCTTTATTACATGAGAGTCTGTTTTTGGTATGACAAATGTTCAAATGTGTGTGAAATCTTATGGGACTTAACTGCTAAGGTCATCAGTCCCTAAGCTTACACATTACTTAACCTAAATTATCATAAGGACAAACACACACACACACCCATGTCCGAGGGAGGACTCGAACCTCCGCCGGGACCAGCCGCACAGTCCAAGACTGCAGCGCCCATGACCGCTCGGCTAATCCCGCGCGGCCTTGATATGACATTCCTTATTATTTCGGCGGTCTTATTCTGTCTGGGCTTGTTACCCCCTTATAAAACATAATTGAACAAAAAACCGAAACAAACGATAGCAATCTATGATTATAATATCGATAACAGTATTTAAGGAGAAAAATATTGAAACATTTTGAAAATTTTGCACGTGGGAAGTTTTGGCGCGAAAGTTTTCGTTCCGTTTGTTACGTGGTTTTAGTTATAAGTGGGTTTGGTATCACACTTTACATGGGGTTATCGCATATAAATAAACATAAAAACTTACAATTATACGATGGGGGTTTGAGCCCAGGGCCTCTGGCACAACGATCTATTGCTCTACCATCTTCCCCGCGGAAGCTGCACGAATAAGAAAGTCGCAGATACGCTTTTGCACTTCCGGTGTTGCTTTTAATTAAAGTTTATGCCCGTTGTACTGGACGACAGCACACAGTACGAACTAAATCAGGAAACGGGTTGATACTCTATCGACATACAACCTCTGGTACCGATCTGTGTCTCACATCTCACACTGCCACTAGGACTGTTGATATTTTTAAAAATATCGGGAATCCTATACAACGATACCTAAAGAAATGTCGTTATCGGTTATCGAAATATTGGTATATCAATGGAGAGAACAACCACGCACGGGCCTATAAAGGTATCGGCTGCATATTGCAAACATATTGCCGGTTTTAGTGCTATATATTTAAGTATTGTTTTATTATTAGATATTCTCTACATCAACAACTAGGAGCTTGCCTATCCCCAATAGAACAAGAACTGAAAGGAAAACGATGCGCATTCACGCTTGGCGATAACCACTTTGCTAACATTGGTAAGTGCATCTAAGTGCACACTAAAAGTTGTCCGATGGGTCCGTCGTTCGGATTCGCCACGTAGCGAATTTGCCCGGAACACTTCGTGTCGTCTTTTCTTTTCTGCAAACGCCAGCGACGTAACAGTTGTAGTGTCAAAACTGCGTGGTGAAGCTAAACGTTGCAGTTTCTGTTGGTAGTGTCAAGCGCCGATTTCATCGTCATCCCCCCTCCCCCACGATACACGTCGAACCACCACAAAGACCAATCTTGCCATTTAGATCGTTGTTCATCATTCTCAGCAACTGTTTTCGAAGAATGGCGACGTGAAGAAGTAGGACACTAGCCGCGTTAAAAATTGTTTAATGCAGCGTGTGATACTTCGTCAGATCAGAAATCTTTTTACTCCCTTCGCACTGCTATTTCCCCCGTGCAATCAAACTCCTTGTTTCGTGCCACACATAGTTACTTCACACACTCAAAGAGAAGGATTGGACGTGGTGAAGGCACAAAAAGTACGAAGACTCCTTGACACAGTGAAAGTAAAGTTATATTCTCCTACAATTCCAAAGGAATTTACCGAAAAGTGTGAAAAACTGTAGTATAAAATCAATTATCGGCACTCGATATGCTATTTCGATATCGATATATAGATGTATTAGTATCGGAGGGTAGCGTGGAGGGTAGAAATCGTAGAGGGAGACCAAGAGATGAATACACTGAGCAGATTCAGAAGGATGTAGGTTGCAGTAGGTACTGGGAGATGAAGAAGCTTGCACAGGATAGAGTAGCATGGAGAGCTGCATCAAACCAGTCTCAGGACTGAAGACCAAAACAACATATAGAGGTAATGTATCGTGCAAACGTATCGATGTATTGCCTTTATCGATATATTGATTTCATTAACATACCTAATCACGACCGATTACGTATGAGTTGATCCAGAACAAGTTCAACCAACTACATACGCTGGTGTGCAAAACTTAAAGACGAAAGTAAGTTTCACACGGTACGCGATTGCTAAGTAAGAGATCTCGGTCAATCTTGCAGGATAGGTAGAAAGAAGTGCTACAGTATGGTACAGAGGGTGATCGAAGGAACTACGCAGTGAGACCGACAGAAATGACGCTTTTATTCGAAGACGATAATGACAAGTCTCTGCGATTCACATTGCGCTTCGGTGTACTATCGATAGCTATAGACTCTGTTGTGTTTATTAAAGTTACGGAAAACCGCTACGAACTTGGGCGCCAATCTGACATTTATAAGTTGGATGTAATAATTGTTGCAAAGGGTTATACCTCGATAGTCATTTCGAAACAGCCGGTAATGTGTCCGGAAAGGACGGTACCGAGATGTGAATGGTGGGGCGCTTCTTTGAACGACCCGCCGGCCGCCTGCACACTTCTCCCCCACCTACCAGAGCTACGCCGGCTGGCTGCCTTATCTGTTGCCCCAGCAGGGTCAGCCACGGCGCCGCTTCGCCGCCACAACGTAAACAAAGCTACAGGGGCGGCCTTCCTGGACATCGAAAAGGCTGTCGACCGTCTATGGCACAACGGCCTCATTCGCAAACTCAGCGACGCGGGATTGCCCGACGGGCTGGTGCGTCTAATACACTCATACCTCACAGACAGGAGTTTCAACGCTGACGTGCAGGGAAAACAATAAACAGGACACGGTATACACGCGGGAGTACCCCAGGGAAGCATCCTAGGGCCCCTACTGTTTAACCTCTACATGAACGATCTCCCAACCACACACAACACAATGATGGCAATCTACGCAGATGACACCGCCATCCTCGCGCAAGGCTGGAAACGATCCAACATTACGTCACGCCTGCCGACTGCTGAGCCTCGATTGGAGAAATGGCGTGTTAGAGTAAACGTTGACAAGTGCGAAGCCGTTCTGCTCACTAGAAGACCGAAGCAACTGCACAAACACCGATACTGCAGACCGATAACTCTACATGCACGCCCAATACGTTTCCGCGAGAAAGTCAAATACCTCGGTGTCTCGCTGGACCGGAAATTGCTCTGGAGGCACCACATACAACACATGACCAACCGAGCTAGCGCGAGGCACAAACAGCTCTACCCTATGCTCAACAGGCGTAGCACATTGAACAGAAGGGTGTCGAGGTCCATGTACATGACACTTATCCGACCCATGACGACGTACGCAGCTCCTGTCTGGGGATACGCTGCGCCTACACGCGTGCGCCGTCTGCAGCTCATACAAAACAAAGTACTCAAAATCATAAGCAATGCTCCACGATACACACGCGTCGCAGACCTTCACCGGGAATACCGACTTGAGACTCTCACGGAGGTAATCCACAAACTCACCACAAGACTGTACAGAAACTCCAGACATTCGCAGAACCCGTTTATTCTGAATCTGGGGAACTACGACCACAACCATAGATGGAAACATAAAAGACCAAAAGACATACTTGTAAGGACCTAACATCTATGGCCAAGCACACGCAAACGCAACGGTACTGGTGAGCCCCTGTTAATCAGACGCCATTACTGGATATCCAGCTGCAATACACTGCCGAATAACTGGCACCACGCAGGGAAGCCGTACCGTACACTGCATGCAGACAAGCTCCACACACCCCCCACACAGTGAGATGATCTATGGCCGATCTCCCACTACTGTACAACGATCTCGACTGTTCCAGGAATGTAGCGGCTGGGACACATCGCCATCGCCTGCCACGGTAATGATGCACGATACCCATACTAACAAACCCAACCTTGCACGAACTATCGCAGCTAGAAAGCCACTACTGCTCTTGCTACCCATCCCACTGTCGCAGAGGTTTCTTTCCCAAGGCACAAGCCTTGGCACTTTTTTCCCTCTGCTCTTCAAATCGCTACCCTCACTCGCGTTTCGTCCACTATCTATCACCTGACGGACCGTGTTAATGCGTAGCCTTACCCAGACGCACGGACAACATCACAGCCCAGCATCCTGTGATCCACTTACTAGATAACTATAACATGTTTACGGAGGTGACAGTAGAACTTTTGGTTTGGTCACCGCGTTGGTGCGGGCGTGGAGGGGCCCCATCTCTTGTGCCGCTTGGCCGCCACTCCACACACGTTGAGTCCGGCGTGGCCAGGAACTGCGGCCGCCGGCGGCCTCTAACTGCACACTCCTCACCGGTCAAGTACTGCGAGCAGTACACGCTCCCGCTTCTTGTTCGTTTTCGCCTTTCGCAGTGAGCACACAAAACCACTGCCTCACTTTCATATTTGGCCACACTTATAACGGTCAGACATACCTGTAACTCTTAACAGGAATACTAAGTATACGTCCGCCACGACAGGTGAGTGGTGCCGGCACAGTAGCTCAGCGTGTTCGGTCAGACAGGGTGTGTTTCATTAGCGCTTCGCTTATTACAGTTTTCATACACTCGGTTAGATTACTTCCGTTTCGTAGGAATGTCCACCTCGAGCCCTGTACTTCGTTCGTCGTCAGAATAAATCTAATGTAAACAGACAGAAACGCTGTGATTGGTCAGGAGCCCAGCTCCAGTACTTTGGTGTTGTTCCGCTCTTGGAAGTAGGGCCACCTTGTGTATTAGGTATCTTACTACTACGTCAGGGACCTTTAAGACATTGTGTTGCATTAACAGCCATCAACGTTTTTCTTACTCATACTTCAGCTACGTAATTTTTATTTCAAAAATCGTGTACGGACACAGTCTGTGTAGGCACGTACCGCGAAAATGGACGCCACCGCTTCCTGCTTCGCAGCCAGGCAGACGCGCGGAGCACGGTCAGTGTCCAGAAACAAGTTGTTCTCAATGCCTTTTCACTAAATTACAGAGAATAATCAGCTTTGACATTTTTCGAGAAACACTATCTAATATATAAACGATGGTTTTCAATTACGTGGGTGGTGTCATGGGTAGCGTTATAGAATGGTAACCCTCAATTTGGGGAGGGGGCAGTTCGAATCTCGCTGTGGTCTACAATTTTGTTTTGTTCAGTTTGAATACCTAAATTATTTAAATATGAAATTCATCAAATATATGAAAATTAACTCATAATTAACCAACATTTTTCAAGACAAATGAACATCTTCTAGTTTCTAATTACAAGTTGTTGTTGTTGTGGTATTCAGTCCAGAGACTGCTTTGATGCAGCTCTCCATGCTACTCTATCCCGTGCAAGCTTCTTCATCTCCCAGTACCTACTGCAGCCTACATCCTTCTGAATCTGTTTAGTGTATTCATCTCTTCATCTCCCTCTTCGATTTTTACCCTCCACGCTACCCTCCAATGCTAAATTTGTGATCCCTTGATGCCTTCATGCTACAAACTCCTCTTCTCCCCAATTCTATTCAATAACTCCTCGTTAGTTACATGATCTACCCATCTAATCTTCATCATTCTTCAGTAGCACCACATTTCAAAAGCTTCTATTCTCTTCTTGTCTAAACTATTTATCGTCCATGTATCACTTCCATACAAATACTTTCAGAAACGACTTCCTGACACTTAAATCTACACTCGGAGTTAACAAATTTCTCTTCTTCAGAAACACCTTCCTGCCATTGCCATTCTACATTTCATATCCTCTCTACTTCGACCATCATCAGTTATTTTGCTCCCCAAATACCAAACTCCTTTACTACTTTAAGTGTCTCATTTCCTAATCTAATTCCTCAGCATCACCCGACTTAATTTGACTACATTCCATTACCCTCGTTTTGCTTTTGTTGATGTTCATTTTATATCCTCCTTTCAAGACACTGTCCATTCCGTTCAACTGCTCTTCGAAGTCCTTTGCTATCTCTGACAGAATTACAATATCATCGTGGAACCTCGAAACTTTTTATTTCTTCTCCATGGATTTTAATACCTATACCGAATTTTTCTTTTGTTTCCTTCACTGCTTGCTCAATATACAGATTGAATAACATCGGGGAGAAGCTACAACCCTGTCCCACACCCTTCCCAACCACTGCTTCCCTTTCATGCCGCTCAACTCTTATAACTGCCATCTCGTTTCTGTACAAATTGTAAATAGCCTTTCGCTCCCTGTATTTTACCCCTGGCACCTTCAGAATGTGAAAGAGAGTATTCCAGTCAACATACTCAAAAGCTTTCTCTAAGTCTACAAATGCTAGAAACGTTTGTCTTTCCTTAATCTTTCTTCTAAGATAACTCGTAGGCCAGAATGAGATTTTCACTCTGCAGCAGAGTGTGCGCTGATATGAAACTTCCTGGCAGATTAAAACTGTGTGCCGGACCGAGACTCGAAGGTCAGTATTGCCTCACGTGTTCCAATATTTCTATGGAATCCAAACTGATCTTCCCCGAGGTCGGCTACTATCAGTTTTTCCATTCGTCTGTAAAGAATTCGCGTTAGTATTTTGCAGCTAAGTCTTATTAAACTGATAGTTCGGTAATTTTCACATCTGTCAACACCTGCTTTCTTTGGGATTGGAATTATTATATTCTTCTTGAAGTCTGAGGGTATTTCGCCTGTCTCATACATCTTGCTCACCAGATGGTAGAGTTTTGTCAGGACTGGCTCTCCCAAGGCCGTCAGTAGTTCTAATGGAATGTTGTCTACTCCGGGGGCCTTGTTTCGACTCAGGTCTTTCAGTGCTCTGTCAAACTCTTCACGCAGCATCGTATCTCCCATTTCATCTTCATCTACATCCTCTTCCATTTCCCTAATATTGTCCTCAAGTACATCGCCCTTGTATAGACCCTCTATATACTCCTTCCACCTTTCTGCTTTCCCTTCTTTGGTTAGAACTAGGTTTCCATCTGAGCCATTAATATTCATACAAGTGGTTCTCTTTTCTCCAAAGGTCTCTTTAATTTTCCTGTAGGCAGTATCTATCTTACCCCTACTGAGATAAGCCTCTACATCCTTACATTTGTCCTCTAGCCATCCCTGCTTAGCCATGTTGCACTTCCTGACGATCTCATTTTTGAGACGTTTGTATTCCTTTTGCCTGCTTCATTTACTGCATTTTTATATTTTCTCCTTTCATCAATTAAATTCAATATTTCTTCTGTTACCCAAGGATTTCTACTAGCCCTCGTCTTTTTACCTACTTGGTCCTCTGCTGCCTTCACTATTTCATTCCTCAAAGCTACCCATTCTTCTACTGTATTTCTTTCCCCCATTTCTGTCAATTGTTCCCTTATGGTCTCCCTGAAACTCTGTACAACCCCTGGTTTAGTCAGTTTATCCAGGTCCCATCTCCTTAAATTCCCACCTTTTTGCAGTTTCTTCAGTGTTAATCTATAGTTCATAACCAATAGATTGTGGTCAGAGTCCACATCCGCCCCTGGAAATGTCTTACAATTTAAAACCTGGTTCCTAAATCTCTGTCTTACCATTATACACTCCTGGAAATGGAAAAAAGAACACATTGACACCGGTGTGTCAGACCCACCATACTTGCTCCGGACACTGCGAGAGGGCTGTACAAGCAATGATCACACGCACGGCACAGCGGACACACCAGGAACCGCGGTGTTGGCCGTCGAATGGCGCTAGCTGCGCAGCATTTGTGCACCGCCGCCGTCAGTGTCAGCCAGTTTGCCGTGGCATACGGAGCTCCATCGCAGTCTTTAACACTGGTAGCATGCCGCGACAGCGTCGACGTGAACCGTACGTGCAGTTGACGGACTTTGAGCGAGGGCGTATAGCGGGCATGCGGGAAGCCGGGTGGACGTACCGCCGAATTGCTCAACACGTGGGGCGTGAGGTCTCCACAGTACATCGATGTTGTCGCCAGTGGTCGGCGGAAGGTGCACGTGCCCGTCGACCTGGGACCGGACCGCAGCGACGCACGGATGCACGCCAAGACCGTAGGATCCTACGCAGTGCCGTAGGGGACCGCACCGCCACTTCCCAGCAAATTAGGGACACTGTTGCTCCTGGGGTATCGGCGAGGACCATTCGCAACCGTCTCCATGAAGCTGGGCTACGGTCCCGCACACCGTTAGGCCGTCTTCCGCTCACGCCCCAGCATCGTGCAGCCCGCCTCCAGTGGTGTCGCGACAGGCGTGAATGGAGGGACGAATGGAGACGTGTCGTCTTCAGCGATGAGAGTCGCTTCTGCCTTGGTGCCAATGATGGTCGTATGCGTGTTTGGCGCCGTGCAGGTGAGCGCCACAATCAGGACTGCATACGACCGAGGCACACAGGGCCAACACCCGGCATCATGGTGTGGGGAGCGATCTCCTACACTGGCCGTACACCACTGGTGATCGTCGAGGGGACACTGAATAGTGCACGGTACATCCAAACCGTCATCGAACCCATCGTTCTACCATTCCTAGACCGGCAAGGGAACTTGCTGTTCCAACAGGACAATGCACGTCCGCATGTATCCCGTGCCACCCAACGTGCTCTAGAAGGTGTAAGTCAACTACCCTTTCCAGCAAGATCTCCGGATCTGTCCCCCATTGAGCATGTTTGGGACTGGATGAAGCGTCGTCTCACGCGGTCTGCACGTCCAGCACGAACGCTGGTCCAACTGAAGCGCCAGGTGGAAATGGCATGGCAAGCCGTTCCATAGGACTACATCCAGCATCTCTACGATCGTCTCCATGGGAGAATAGCAGCCTGCATTGCTGCGAAAGGTGGAGATACACTGTACTAGTGCCGACATTGTGCATGCTCTGTTGCCTGTGTCTATGTGCCTGTGGTTCTGTCAGTGTGATCATGTGATGTATCTGACCCCAGGAATGTGTCAATAAAGTTTCCCCTTCCTGGGACAATGAATTCACGGTGTTCTTATTTCAATTTCCAGGAGTGTATAATCTATCTGATACCTTCTAGTATCTCCAGGGTTCTTCGATGTACACAACCTTCTTTTATGATTCTTGAACCAAGTGTTAGCTATGATTAAGTTATGCTCTGTGCAAAATTCTACCAGACGGCTTCCTCTTTCATTTCTTAGCCCCAATCCATATTCACCTACTATGTTTCCTTCTCTCCCTTTTCCTACTCTTGAATTCCAGTCACCCGTGACAATTAAATTTTCGTCTCCCTTCACTACCTGAATAATTTCTTTTATCTCGTCATACATTTCATCAATTTCTTCATCATCTGCAGAGCTGGTTGGCATATAAACTTGTACTAGTGTAGTAGGCATGGGCTTTGTGTCTATCTTGGCCACAATAATGCGTTCACTATGCTGTTTGTAGTAGCTAACCCGCACTCCTATTTTTTATTCATTATTAAACCTACTCCGGCATTACCTCTATTTGATTTTGTATTTATAACCCTGTAATCACCTGACCAAAAGTCTTGTTCCTCCTGCCACCGAACTTCACTAATTCCCACTATATCTAACTTTAACCTGTCCATTTCCGTTTTTAAATTTTCAAACATACCTGCCCGATTAAGGGATCTGACATTCTACGCTCCGATCCGTAGAACGCCAGTGTTCTTTCTCCTGATAACGATATTACATATCGCCGGCAAAATTCTGCTTTAGATTGCAAATATAAATAATTTTCGCGGCGTCGAGCACAACGTACAAATGCCGCATTTCTACACTTGCCACTATATCACCGCAACCTGAAAAAACCAGAATTCATCTAGAGCCTAATGAAGGGATTCGTCGCGAGAAATAAGACACTTAAGCTGCCAGACGTACTGTAGCTAATGCACGAAGCATCGTGACAGGTGACTGCCGAACGATGGCGAAATGCACAGTAGCACGTCATAGAAGAGGGGGAGCAGAAAGTGCGGACTTGTCGGCGACTTGGGATTCTGCTGCCGACCGCCTCGCTACCAACGCCGCAGTACTGAAACGTACCGCATTCCTCGGAGTCCGGTACGGAAGGAGTTCAGAGATTACCGAAAGACTGACTGTAATAACGCCTGCATTGGCTTCAATATTTAACATTGCGGTAAAATCCCAGCAGTGCGCTTTTACGCCACGCATAGCTCGTCCAGAAAAATTACCCTTTTCAAGGTCAGGAATTTTCATCACTCTTGTTTTTGATTACAACACTACGTTAGCTGAGATAGAGAGTACATTATGTTTTCCGTCCCGTGACCTAACAAGTATGACGCCGGAGTTTTCCCATGTATTATTTCCTTCTGTTTAAAAATTAAATGACATTCAAGGCTAAAGAGTTTCCCTGCTCGTCTCCTTTTACGTCTTTACTGGAGCTCTTCAGCCGCGCGGAGTGGCCGCGGGGTTTGAGGCGCCATGCAACGGATTGCGAGACCCCTCCCACCGGAAGTTTGAGTCCTCCCTCGGGCACGGGTGTGTGTGTCGTCCTTAGTATAAGTTAGTTTAAGTAGTGTCTAAGTCAAGGGACCGATGACCTTAGGAGATTGGTCCCCTAGGAATTAAGTCCCACTTGAACAATTGGAGCTGCTCAAATCACTGCAGGTTAGCTGGAACACTTGCCTGGCCAGCGCTGCCCAAGTTAAATGCGCCGGTGAAGCTGTTGCGTCGTATCATCGCTGCGTCGATGTGCGCGTAACGCACAGCACGAAATGTATCCTCATCACCGTACTTGACTGTTGTTGTTGTTGTGGTCTTCAGTCCTGAGACTGGTTTGATGCAGCTCTCCCTGCTACTCTATCCTGTGCAAGCTTTCATCTCCCAGTACCTACTGTAGCCTACATCCTTCTGAATGTGCTTAGTCTATTCATTTCTTGGTCTCCCTCTACGATTTTTTCCCCTCCACGCTGCCCTCCAATGCTAAACTGGTGATCCCTCGATGTCTCAGAACATGTCCTACCAACCGATCCCTTCTTCTAGTCAAGTTGTGCCACAAGCTCCTCTTCTCCCCAATTCTATTTAATAACTCCTCATTAGTTATGTGATCTACCCATCTAATCTTCAGCATTCTTCTGTAGCACCACCACATTTCGAAAGCTTCTATTCTCTTCTTGTCTAAGCTATTTATCGTCCACCTTTCACTTCCATACATGGCTACACTCCATACAAATACTTTCAGAAACGACTTCCTCACATTTAAATCTATATTCGATGTTAACATATTATTATTCTTCAGAAACGCTTTCCTTGCCATTGCCAGTCTACATTTGATATCCTCTCTACTTCGACAATCATCAGTTATTTTGCTCCCCAAATAGCAAAACTTATTTACTACTTTAAGTGTCTCATTTCATAATCTAATTCCCTCAGCATCACCCGACTTAATTCGACTACATTCCACAATCCTCGTTTTGCTTTTGTTGATGTTCAACACTGTACATTCCGTTCAAGTGCTCTTCCTAGTCCTTTGCTGTCTATGACAGAATTACAATGTCATCAGCGAACCTCAAAGTTTTTATTTCTTCTCCATGAATTTTAATACCTACTCCGAACTTTTCTCTTGTTTCCTTTATTGTTTGTTCAATATACAGATTGAATAACATCGGGGATAGGCTACAACCGTGTCTCACTCCCTTCCCAACCACTGCTTCCCTTTCATGTCCCTCGACTCCTATAACTGCCATCTGGTTTCTGTACAAATTGTAAATAGCCTTTCGCTCTCTGTATTTTACCCGTGCCACCTTCAGAATTTGAAAGAGAGTATTCCAGTCAACATTGTCAAAAGCTTTCTCTAAGTCTACAAATGCTAGAAACGTAGGTTTGCCTTTCCTTAATCTTTCTTCTAAGATAAGTCGTAGGGTCAGTATTGCCTCACGTGTTCCAACATTTCTACGGAATCCAAACTGATCTTCCCCGAAGTCGGCTTCTATCAGTTTTTCCATTCGTCTGTACAGAATTCGCGTTAATATTTTGCAGCTGTGACTTATTAAACTGATAGTTCGGTAATTTTCAGTTCTGTCAACACCTGCTTTCTTTGACTTGACTGTACCTGGGCCAATATGGCTTCCGCTCCACGTGAAACGAAACCCAATGAGGTTCCACCAGAGGCGGAAGTACACATAGCGTAATGTTTACATCAGACATTCCTACAATGAGCATAGTATAGTAGGAAGCAGCAACGCTCGACTTGGTACAAATCAGAGGGCCCGTCCCTACTTTCCCTCCTGTGTGAGCGCGGCCCAGACAGAAGAGGCGCGTTGGCCCGGTCGGGTGACCCCCTTGGCTGACCTTTGCCGCCGCTGGCACCTCCCCAGCCATTCCCGCCGCGGCTCTACTCTGCAGAGCTGCGGTTTCCGCACGGTTCGATCACGCCCCTATTACGCGATGCGACTTTACCGTATATCTATGCACCAGCGCTCCAAGCGTGCATATCTGATACTGCAGAATGGTTCACGTCGACCTGTTACACAATCTACACTTGGTATACTAGGATCGCATGCGCAGTAGACGGGAACAGCGCGCGAAACACAAGAGCCAACGTGTGATGTACATCTACAACTACATGGATACTCTACAAACCACATTCAAGTGTATGGCTGAGGGTTCATCGAACCACCTTCACAATTCCGTATTATTCCAATCTCGTATATCTCGCAGAAAGAATGAACACCTATATCTTTCCGTATGAGCTCTGATTCCACTTATTTTATTGTAGATAAACTGGATCGTCATTCGGTCAAATTATTTCTGTTAGTTCAAGGTTTCTATTTCATACGAAATTGTTTTTTATCATTACTTATTAAGTATTTGCTGATCTCATATATAGGTTACTTCTGTTCTGAATTACAGACGCGACGGTTAGTTTTGTATTACGACATGTTCAAAGAGTACGTTCGTCGTACGTCCCCATTGATTCTTCCGGTTATCTGATGTAGTGCTGCTTGTCTGTTAGCACAGAAAACCCTACGGAAAGGCCGCAGCCCTCTGTCGTTAAGTGCAGTCCTTGTCCGTGGTGAGAGGTACTGCCTGAAATGTAGTGCTCTTGGCATTGTGCGTATCTCAGAGTATTGAATTCCCCAACGATTTCCGAAACGGAATGTTCCATGCGTCTAGCTCCAACTACCGTTCCGCGTTGAAAAGTCTCTTAATTCCCGCCAAGCCGCCATAATCCGGTCGGAAGTATTTCACGTGAACCACCTGAGAAGGAGTCAACAGCTCCGCGAGTGCACTGCCCCTTTATACCTCGAGTAGGCGATACTGTCGCCAAGTGTACGGGGGCACAGCGCACTCCCTCGCCTCGCTGCCCAACTCCACGAACACTCTGCCCCTTTCTGTACTGCGCATCCCGACACGATGCGACTCTACAATCAAATACTCTGCCACTGCACCATTCTTCGGAGCATTCCTCACTCTTCTGACTATTTCGCCGGCCCGAGTGGCCGAGCGGCTCTAGGCGCTACAGTCTGGAACCGCGCGACCGCTACGGTCGCAGGTTCGAATCCTGCCTCGGGCATGGATGGTGTGTGATGTCGTTAGGTTAGTTAGGTTTAAGTAGTTCTAAGTTTTAGGGGACTGATCACCACAGCAGTCAAGTCCCATAGTGCTCAGAGCCATTTGACTATTTCGACGCGATGTTCCACCGTTTCCTTTTCCGCGTACAACCTCCGCACCTCACAAGGAAACACCACCAACTTATCTTCATACGAGGTTGTAAGTCGACTGTTCGATCGATTGCTGAAACAGTACGAATTCACAAGAGGTGCGTAACGCAAATTTTACATAACTAATTTAACAGCAGACAAATTTGTGCGAAACTGATTCCGAAGATGCTCTCCACTGAACTAAAAGGAACTTGTTAAAATGTTTGTGCTGTCACTTTGAATAGCTTTTGTAATGATCGTAATTTCTTGGACACTGAAAATGATACTAACGTCTTGGCTTTCACTTATGATCCAGAAACTAAACTTTAAATGGCCCAACGTCACAGAGACCGAAACCAGCTCGAATGAGCAAATCGAGATTCAAAATGATGACAACTCTTTTTTTCGATATTGATGGAATTGTGTGTCTCTTCACCGGGCTCCTGAAGCTCAAACTATTAGTTAACTTTAGTACCTTGAGGTGCTTGCTCAGCTCCGAGGGAAAAAAAAAAGAAAAAGAACCAAGTTGTGGAGGTACAAGTCACCGGATCTGCACCCCCCCGCCGGAGGTTCGAGTCCTTCCTCAGGCTACGGACCGATGACCTAAGCAGTTTGGCCCCTGAGGAATTCACACGCATTTGAACATTTGGGACCTGGCACACACCGTCAGGTGGCTTGCGGAGTATGGATGTAGATGTAGATGTAGATGTAGATCTGCAGGAAGACAACGCGCCGTCTCATGCCGCACTCACTATCAAAACGTTTGTAGCGAGGTGCATCCCGGTGTTGCGCCATCTACCTTACTCGCTTGTCCTGGCACCGTGTAAATTTTGTTTATTCCCAAGATCAGATCTGTCTTAAAACGAATAATTCAGTCCGTTGAAGAAGCGACAGAAAAAGTGGCACGCCTCGTCAAGCTCACAGCGAAGACTTCCAGCAGTTCCCACCAATGGTAAATTGGCGTGGAGCGTCCCAGGGGTACAGGAGGCCGACGATAGCTAAATATGTATGTCTTTGAAATAAATTGTTTTACAGCAACAGTACCGCTATTTTGCTTTTTTAATCATAGTTATGGAAACTTACGATTCAGTGAGATAAATTACAATAAACCTATTTTTCACTAAACATATGCTGCGAAACATCGACACAAACAACGTCCTCCATCTTGTCAAATTTTTCTGGCAAAGATAAAAAATGGTTCAAATGGCTCTGAGTACTATGGGACTGAACATCTGTGGTCATCACTCCCCTAGAACTTAGAACTACTTAAACCTAAATAACCTAAGGACATCACACACATCCGTGCCCGAGGCAGGATTCGAGTCTGCGAGCGTCGTGTGGGGGGAAATGCTGACGTAATCGGCGCTCGGCGCTACCAACACAAACTGCAACGTTCAGCCTCACCGCACAATTATCACACCACGTCTGCTAGGTGCTGGCGTCTGCAAAAGTGAAAGAAAGAGAGGGATGTGAAGTGTTCTGGGCAAGTCCGATATGTGAGGAAACCGAACGACGGACCCTTCGGACACCTTTTTATTGTTAGCAAAGTGGTGAACGAGCATCGTCTTCCTTTCAATTCTTCCTCTAAGGGCGATAGGCAGGCTGCTAGCTGGTTGATGTACAGAATATCTAATAACAAATCTAGACTTAAATATGCAGCTCTGAAGCCGGTAGTATATCTGCAATGTGCAGCCGATAATTTTATAGGCGGTTCTTCGATAAATCGATACTAGTTCTCGACATATCGAGAGTCGGTATTAATATTTTTTAAATATTGATACATCGGATTCTCAATATTTTTAAAATATCGTCTAATTATCTAGCTTCACAAAAAATAGGAGTCATCGTAGCAGCAGTCGGCGCCAGGATGTCGCAGTGCTGTGAGCTCATCTGACCACCAGAGGTGGGCAAACTCGTTCAGCCTTGGGAACTAGTTCACTGCTGATCGTTCTTTTTTGGCAACCGTTCATTTTTACTCGTTCACCGTTCACTTGTGCACGGTATATGGTTCTTGTGAAAAACTGAAAACTAGTAGTGTAGGTGACTGAAGGATGGAGGGCACCAAGAGGGGCACTTGCCTCCCTCCTGGAGTACAGAGTTTTTATTCGTTACACAGTTCTTACACACTTTTAGAAGTAATTTCTGTGATTTTCCAGAACCTCTCGTTTAGCCAACTGTAGCGTTGTGTGGCTGATCACAGGGAAATAATATAGGGTGGCGCACGGAAAACCGGCCCCCAGTACAGACTGCTCGCCAATTACGGACGATGTGTTGCCCGTTACGAGCAGATAGAACAAACAGACAAACATGTAATAATTAGGCAGTGAAGAAATAACAAGCTAATGCAAGCAACAATGGCGAAACAATCGATGACGATGTGTAGAGAGCTGGAGAAGAGAACATGAAAATCTCACGCGAAGCTCATGTAGTCTTGTAAACCTGTTGGTGGCTGTTTCTCAACTTAACAGACCACAAGTGTCTAGTATAAAATTCTTCGTTTCGACTTCCACTACATAGCTGTTACGTTGTAAACAATAATCGTTTACACCTTATATATACTTCACGTTGTCTCTGAGTTCGTAGGCGGAGTAGAGACTTTATGGAAGCACAAAAGAAAATGTGGTTTTCTCATACTTGCGTCACACGCTTAGTAAAAATTAGGTTTTTATGTTGCATTATTAAAGTTAATGCAGAAATGATAATAATTATTAAGTCCGCAGTAATAAAGTTATTGGTTTGAAAGCTCCTTCTGAACAAATGTTTTTGAGATAATGAGTAAATACGATTTTATGGCAATCAATGTCTTTTCAAATGGAGAGGCACCGCTTTTCCTACTGAGCCAAAATGACCCACAACCCACTTCTTTTTTCAGAGAAAATATATGAATAACAAAAAAAAAAAACTAGCCTTGTTATAAGTATGTTTTCTGTTGTTCATCGATATAAAAGAAGTGAGCTGATACGCCCTTTTGTTACCTGAAAAGACGTACCTATTACATACAACGTGATTTTTAAGTAATTTACGTAACTATAAAATACTTTTTGATTACCGGTGGTGGCGCTGAATAGCCAGACCCAAGTGCAAGAACAGTTTGGAACACATGTAAAATGGCTGAGCGCAATGAACGAAACGAGCAACTGGATACTGAACTAACTAGGAGCAGTCGGCAGTGGAACTGAGACAGGTGGTCATGCGAAGAACGACGAGTGCGGCCGAGGGAGACCGAGACTGAGACGAGCACGCGACCGAGGCTGGAGCGAGAACTGCCGAAGTGACCGCCGCGACCGAAGTGAACTATGAACCGACCGTTCCTTGGAATTCGTTCCTCGGCCCTTTCGTTCATCTTGGTTCAAATGGCTCTGAGCACTATGGGACTCAACATCTTAGGTCATAAGTCGTTCATCTTGGTGAACCGTTCCTTTTCACCCGTTCGTTCGCTAACTACCCATCTCTACTAACCACACAGGGCTCTTCGCTTTATCAGGCGTTCTGTTCCAAACCTGAGGAACGTGCAAATGGGCGCTTAGCAGCCTCCAGCAGAGTCCTCCAGTCAGCTGCTCGACGCATCGGCTTTCCTTGGAGTTGCGCCCCATCAAAACTGCTGTTCCGCAGTTCTGGTACACTACATAAACGGCACAGTAAATGATAGAATTGCTAGTAGTACTGGTAGCATTGGTAAGGTAAGAAACATACATCAACGTGTGAGAGAGAAATCGGAAGCCGACAACTTCTCTTTGGCTTTTTCTTAGGTTGGTTGTTCGTGTTGCACATAATTAGAACTGCACATGATTCAGTGTTAGTGCATTGCGTATTTTATATCCTTAAAGAACATAAATTGTAATAAAAAGTAGCTGATCGGATGACTTCTGCACTTTTATGTAATCAAAGCAAATACACTACTGGCCATAAAAATTGCTACACCAAGAAGAAATACAGATGATAAACAGGTATTCAATGGACAAATATATTATACTAGAACTGACTTGTGATTACATTTTCACGCAATTTGTGTACAGAGATCCTGAGAAATCAGTACCCAGAACAACCACCTCTGGCCGTCATAACGGCCTTGGTACGCCTGGGCATTGAGTCAAACAGAGCTTGAATGGCGTGTACAGGTACAGCCGCCCATGCACCTTCAACACGATACCACAGATCATCGAGAGTAGTGACTGGCGTATTGTGACGAGCCAGTTGCTCGGCCACCATTGACCAGACGTTTTCAATTGGTGAGAGATTTGGAGAATGTGCCGGTCAGGGCAGCAGTCGAACATTTTCTGTATCCAGAAAGGCCCGTACAGGACCTGCAACATGCGGTCGCGTATTATTCTGCTGAAATGTAGGGTTTCGCAGGGATCGAATGAAGGGTAGAGCCACGGGTCGTAACACATCTGAAATGTAACGTCCACTGTTCAAAGTGCCGTCAATGCGAACAAGAGGTGACCGAGACGTGTAACCAATGGCACCCCATACCATCACGCCGGGTGATAAGCCAGTATGGCGAAGACGAATACTCGCTTCCAATGTGCGTTCACCGCGATGTCGCCAGACACGGATGGGACCATCATGATGCTGTAAACAGAACCTGGATTCATCCGAAACAATGACGTTTTGCCATTCGTGCACCCAGGTTCGTCTGCGATAGGCGCTCCTGTCTGTGATGCAGCGTCGAGGGTAACAGCAGCCACGGTCTCCGAGCTGATAGTCCATGCAGCTGCAGACGTCGTCGAACTGTCTTGCAAACGTCTCCATCTGTTGACTCAGGGATCGAGACGTGGCTGCACGATCCGTTACAGTCATGCGGATAAGATGCCTGTCATCTCGACTGGTAGTGATACGAGGCCTTTGGGATCCAGCACGGCGTTCCGTATTGCCCTCCTGAACCCACCGATTCCATATTCTGCTAACAGTCATTGAATCTCGACCAACGCGAGCAGCAATGTCGCGATACGATAAACCGCAATCGCTATAGGCTACAATCCGACCTTTATCAGAGTCGGAAACGTGATGGTACGCATTTCTCCTACTTACACGAGGCATCACAACAACGTTTCACCAGGCAACGGCGGTCAACTGCTGTTTGTGCATGAGGAATCTGTTGGAAACTTTCCTCATGTCAGCACGGTGTAAGTGTCGTACCGGCGCCAGCCTTGTGTGAATGCTCTGAAAAGATAATCATTTGCATATCACAGCATCTTCTTCATGTCGGTTAAATTTCGCGTCTGTAGCACGTCATTTTCGTGGTGTAGCAATTTTAATGGCCAGAGGTGTACTTTCAATGCAAGTAAAATTTACATTTACACACACACACACACACAGACACACTCACACAAACACAAGATATGTATATGATTACTGTTGTTATTTTGTGCTCAATAGAATGTTCTTCATCATGAACAAAGGCAAGAGTTTTCTGATATTATTGATAAACATGGTAGTTGTTTATAAATATCAGAATCATGTTTTATATAAGTTCGGCGAGGTACTGAAGCGATGTTTGATACATTTTTGTTTTGCGTTCTTTTTTTACCTTTTGTTGAGGAAATTGTGTCTCCTAGCGGTATATGATAAATCTGTATCATCTTGCTTATTTTTATTACATCATCCCTCTGTTTCACGTTAGAATCCATTAATTTTTCGAATAAAATGTGAATTGAAGATTGACTGTTTCACTTTTGCTATAAATCGCTGTGACACACAGGAGGGTAGGTATCTAGAACAGAAAAATTCCTTCGGTTCCCATCCTTACTCAGATTCTAGCCAGTAAAGACAAGAGACAAGTAAAAGACTCCTTAGGTCCCAACATTTTTTCCTGTCTGATATTGGTACAGCTTTACACGGGTGCTTTCCTTTCTGCGAAACAATCTACTACTTCAAAGTTCGTTAAACATTTTGCTACACATAAAGTCAGAATGTCGTTGTGTAATACTGAAAAAGCTATTAATGCGAATAGTATCCAAGACTGGTGTGGTTTTTCGATTTGATTACGTATGTTTTGTCACTGTCTACCAGATAAAACGAAATAGGCCTTTCTAATCTTGCAGCAGTTGTGAGACACGCCAAACAAGCAAGTCTGTTTTGGCACAAACACTTCCCTTGCTGAGAGCCCATCCTGGCACAAAGTGACAATGCCGACGCGATCGAACCGCGGTGTTGACCGTCCAGGCGCGGTTGAACTACTGACACAACACGAGCCGTGTACCTCCTTCCTGGTGGAATGACCGGAACTGATCTGCTCATGCACGGTTTTCTACGTCTCTGGGCGGGTTTAGTGACATCTCTGAACAGTCAAAGGGACTGTGTCTGTGATAAATATCCACAGCCAACGTCTGTCTATCTTCAGGAGTTCTGGGAACCGGGGTGATGCAAAACTTCGTCTGATGTGTGTACTTTCGCATTTCATTCATACGGTCCAGTTCCTCAAGCGCGAGATCGAAACGTAATAGTACGAAATTTTTATATAAATGTGGAATCGTCAGATTCATCCATATGATTTGCGCGACGTCTCCGTTTCTTCTCCTTACTCGTTCTAACAAACAATCTTGTCAATTCTGTAACTATTCGGGCCATTGTCAAAACTTATTCCCCGGTTAACTTCACTAACACTGCCAGAATCACAGGTTTACTCTCCAGTTAGGCATTTTTACGTGTTCGTACAACGCGTTTTCCGCGCTGTTCCTAGAACAGAACTCGGAGCGACTGCTAACCGGGTACTGTACAACTAGTATTGTAGCGATCTGGCAAAAATTTGCTGTCATCTTCTCGGATGCAGCAAGAATGTAATATGTACGGTAAGCTTTCTTACATGTTACTCCTGTTAATCGTTTACTTCCACCCTGGTAATCTGCGTCGATGTATTCCGCTAATAATTATAACAACGGCGATCATTCGCACACGTAGACAACCACGTAAACAAACAGCGATCGGCATTCAGCTGTTCGGCTTTATTCGTCACAGCTCGCATAGCCCCGTCCCATTTGACTGCGGGAAAGTTTTATTACTTTCTGATGCGACGGGGATTCCCCTGGCACAGAGATCACGTACAGTATGCGCGCATTCACAAATCAACTTACGGTTCGTTCAGAAACCAACTTCGAATATGTTCAGAAATGTTCAAAAAGTAGCACCAAGGCGTGTCAAAATCATACGAATAATCGATAGAGGAACTTGCGCTGGATGCTAGGTTTTTCCTTCAAGAATACGAGGCCCCCTGAAATTGCCGCCCGAGGCAGATAGCCCGGTTTGTCTCCCCCTCCTCTCCCCCCCTAGATCCCCCTGCGGCTTCGGACCGATCACCGCGTTTGTTTTTGTTCTTTCTCATGATGGACAGAGTACAGTTCCGCTATTTATTTTGCGTGTGGCAGTGCACATCGTTTTATGCGCACGTGACCTGTGGGTACTCTGTTAAGGGATGACCACATTTTACGCCGTGGTTCGTATCCGGGCGGCCTCCCAGTGTTGCAGGGGAGGGCCCGAAAATGCTCAGGGCACACCTTCCCTCCAGGTCTTTATTCCATTAAACTTTATACTTTGTAATTCCTTGCTGTTAACATTGTTGGCTGTCTAGACACAAGTCTGTTCACTTCCATGTGAGGCGTGTCGCAGTGTACAGGGAGCTGGGCGTTGTCGGTTATTCCCGGAGAAGAGCATTCTTCCGACGTCGGTCCGCAGAACTGGCAGCCAACGTGTTGGGGTTGATGTCACGGTTCCGGTGACAATTCTCATAGTGAATAGAATTGGAAGGAAAATCAGCATGGGCCGTATTTTGTTGTTTTATTGTCAGAAAAATCGATTTTGGGTCACTTAGTGACCACCCTTAGTGCTGTAATATACAGTTGGTCCCGTTGTGGTGGATATTTGGATTTATTTAACCGCCGCTCATGGATAACGCGTGGTTTACCTTACCTCAGACGACAAACTGGAAGGGACCGAAGAGTCGGATGTCCAGTCGAGACTCACCTGCAACAAAAGAATGAAACACAAAGTGAGCATCCAGCACTGAACCAGAGTGCAAAGCGCGACTCAAATTTTGGGAACCCCAGTTTGAGGTGACGTGTGCCATTAGCTATTTTAAGAGGAATATTAGTATATGTGTCACTGTTTCAGACTAATTTTAAATTGAAGCACATTATTTGAAAACACCACAGCGGTGGCTAATGGAAGTGAGTTTTCAAGCCCAATTTCAGTCGGCAGGGGAAGAGATGAAGCTATCGTAGGCTAAGTATGTGGAAGGAAATTCGCTGCAATTGATTTAGCGAGACTACGGAAATCCTGTCTCTGGATAGGCGAACGGGTGTTTGTACACCGCTCCCCTCCGAACACATCTCGTCACCATTCACTGTCAGTAACGTACAAGAAACTACAGAAAGTCGCAATCAACATACCCGGAGGAGGATTTCTTTCCACATATGTGTCTTGCACGGAGAACAAACCTCATTCTACTTGTTTTTTCATCGGATCACCTGTTGTTGCTGTGGTCTTCAGTCCAGAGACTGGTTTCATGCAGCTCTACATGCTACTCTATCCTGTTCAACCTTCTTCATCTCCCAGTACGTACTACAACCTACATCTTTCTGAATCTGAATACTGTATTCATCTCTTGGTCTCCGCCTGCGAATTTACCCCCTCCCTCCCCCCCCAAAATGTGTGTGAAATCTTATGGGACTTAACTGCTAAGGTCATCAGTCCCTAAGCTTACACACTACTTAACCTAAATTATCCTAAGTACAAACACACACACCCATGCACGAGGGAGGACTCGAACCTCCGCCGTGACCAGCCGTGCAGCCCATGACTGCAGCGCCCCAGACCGCTCGGCTAATCCCGCGCGGCCCTCCCCCCCCCCCCCCCCACGCTGCCATCCAATACTAATTTGGCGATCCCTTGATGCCTCAGAATATACCCTACCAGGTGAATACAGGGTTATAAATACAAAATCAAATAGGGGTAATGCAGGAGTAGGTTTAATAATGAATAAAAAAAAAAAGATAGTGCGGGTAAGCTACTACAAACAGCATAGTGAACGCATTTTTGTGGCCAAGATAGACACGAAGCCCACGCCTACTACAGTAGTACAAGTTTATATGCCAACTAGCTCTGCAGATGATGAAGAAATTGATGAAATGTATGACGAGATAAAAGAAATTATTCAGGTAGTGAAGGGAGACGAAAATTTAATAGTCATGGGTGACTGGAATTCAAGAGTAGTAAAAGGGAGAGAAGGAAACATAGTAGGTGAATGTGGATTGGGGGTAAGAAGTGAAAGAGGAAGCCATCTGATAGAATTATGCACAGAGCGTAACTTAATCAAAGCTAACACTTGGTTCAAGAATCATAAAAGAAGGTTGTATACATGGAGGAATCCTGGAGATACTAGAAGGTATCAGATGGATTATATAATGGTAAGACAGAGATTTAGGAACCAGGTTTTAAATTGTAAGACATTTCCAGGGGCAGATGTGGACTCTGACCACAATTTATCGGTTATGAACTGTAGATTAAAACTGAAGAAACTGCAAAAAGGTGGGAATTTAAAGAGATTGGATCTGGATAAACTGACACAATCAGAGGTTGTAGAGAGTTTCAGGGAGACCATAAGGGAACAATTGACACGAATGGCGGAAAGAAATACAGAAGAAGAAGAATGGGTAGCTTTGAGGAATGAAAAAGTGAAGGCAGCAGGCGATCAACTAGGTAAAAAGACGAGGGCTAGTAGAAATCCTTGGGTAACAGAAGAAATATTGAATTTAAGTGATGAAAGGAGATAATACAAAAATGCAGTAAATGAAGCAGGCAAAAAGGAATACAAACGTCTCAAAAATGAGATCGACAGGAAGTGCAAAATGGCTAAGCAGGGATGGCTAGAGGACAAATGTAAGGATGTAGAGGCTTATCTCACTAGGGGTAAGATAGATACTGCCAACAGGAAAATTAAAGAGACCTTTGGAGAGAAGAGAACCACTTGTATGAATATCAAGTGCTCAGAAACCCAGTTCTAACCAAAGAAGGGAAAGCAGAAAGGTGGAAGGAGTATATAGAGGGTATATACAAGGGCGATGTACTTGAGGACAATTTCATGGAAATGGAAGGGAATGTAGATGAAGATGAAATGGGAGATACGATACTGCATGAAGAGTTTGACAGAGCACTGAAAGACCTGAGTCGAAACAAGGCCCCGGGAGTAGACAACATTCCATTAGAACTACTGACAGCCTTGGAAGAGACAGCCCTGACAAAACTCTACCATCTGGTGAGCAAGATATATGAGACAGGCGAAATACCCTCAGACTTTAAGGAGAATGTAATAATTCCAATCCCAAAGGAAGCAGGTGTTGACAGATGTGAAAATTACCGAATTATAAGTTTAGTAAGTCATGGCTGCAAAATAGTAACGCGAATTGTTTACAGACGAATGGAAAAACTAGTAGAAGCCGACCTCAGGGAAGATCAGTTTGGATTCCGTAGAAATGTTGGAACACGTGAGGCAATACTGACCCTACGACTTATCTTAGAAGCTAGACTAACGAAAGGCAAACCTACGTTTCTAGCATTTGTGGACTTAGAGAGAGCGTTTCACAATGTTGACTGGAATACTCTCTTTCAAATTCTGAAGGTGGCAGGGGTAATATACAGGGAGCGAAAGGCTATTTACAATTTGTACAGAAACCAGATGGCAGTTATAAGAGTCGAGGGACATGAAAGGGAAGCAGTGGTTGGGAAGGGAGTGAGACAGGGTTGTAGCCTTTCCCCGATGTTATTCAATCTTTATATTGAGCCGGCCGCGGTAGTCTCGCGGTTCTAGGCGCGCAGTCCGGAACCGCGCGACTGCTACGGTCGCAGGTTCGAATCCTGTCTCGGGCATGGATATGTGTGATGTCCTTAGGTTAGTTAGGTTTAACTAGTTCTAAGTTGCAGCTTTACTGTATGATTAAATGATGATGGCGTCCTCTTGGGTAAAATATTCCGGAGGTAAAATAGTCCCCCATTCGGATCTCCGGGCGGGGACTACTCAAGAGGATGTCGTTATCAGCAGAAAGAAAACTGGTGTTCTACGGATCGGAGCGTGGAATGTCAGGTCCCTTAATCGGGCAGGTAGGTTAGAAAATTTGAAAAGGGAAATGGATAGGTTAGAGTTAGATATAGTGGGAATTAGTGAAGTTCGGTGGCAGGAGGAACAAGACTTCTGGTCAGGTGACTACAGGGTTATAAACACAAAGTCAAATAGGGGTAATGCAGGAGTAGGTTTAATAATGAATAGGAAAATAGGAACGCGGGTAAGCTACTACAAACAGCTTACTGAACGCATTATTGTGGCCAAGACAGATACGAAGCCCACACCTACTACAGTAGTACAAGTTTATATGCCAACTAGCTCTGCAGATGACGAAGAAATTGAAGAAATGTATGATGAAATAAAAGAAATTATTCAGATAGTGAAGGGAGACGAAAATTTAATAGTCATGGGTGACTGGAATTCGAGTGTAGGAAAAGGGAGAGAAGGAAACGTAGTAGGAGAATATGGATTGGGGCTAAGAAATGAAAGAGGAAGCCGCCTGGTAGAATTTTGCACAGAGCGCAACTTAATCATAGCTAACACATGGTTTAAGAATCATGATAGAAGGTTGTATACATGGAAGAACCCTGGAGATACTAAAAGGTATCAGATAGATTATATAATGGTAAGACAGAGATTTAGGAACCAGGTTTTAAATTGTAAGACATTTCCAGGGGCAGATGTGGACTCTGACCACAATCTATTGGTTATGACCTGTAGATTAAAACTGAAGAAACTGCAAAAAGGTGGGAATTTAAGGAGATGGAACCTGGATAAACTGAAAGAACCAGAGGTTGTACAGAGTTTCAGGGAGAGCATAAGGGAACAATTGACAGGAATGCGGGAAAGAAATACAGTAGAAGAAGAATGGGTAGCTTTGAGGGATGAAGTAGTGCAGGCAGCAGAGTATCAATTAGGTAAAAAGACGAGGGCTAGTAGAAATCCTTGGGTAACAAAAGAAATATTGAATTTAATTGATGAAAGAAGAAAATAAAAAAATGCAGTAAATGAAGCAGGCAAAAAGGAATACAAACGTCTCAAAAATGAGATCGACAGGAGGTGCAAAACGGCTAAGCAGGGATGGCTAGAGGACAAATGTAAGGATGTATAGGCTTATCTCACTAGGTGTAAGATAGATACTGCCTACAGGAAAATTAAAGAGACCTTTGGAGAAAAGAGAACCACTTGTATGAACATCAAGAGCTCAGATGGAAACCCAATTCTAAGCAAAGAAGGGAAAGCAGAAAGGTGGGAGGAGTATAGAGAGGGTCTATACAAGGGCGATGTACTTGAGGACAATATTATGGAAATGGAAGAGGATGTAGATGAAGATGAAATGGGAGATAAGACACTGCGTGAAGAGTTTGACAGAGCACTGAAAGACCTGAGTCGAAACAAGGCCCCCGGAGTAGACAACATTCCATTAGAACTACTGACGGCCTTGGGAGAGCCAGTCCTGACAAAACTCTACCATCTGGTGAGCAAGATGTATGAAACAGGCGAAATACCCTCAGACTTCAAGAAGAATATAATAATTCCAATCCCAAAGAAAGCAGGTGTTGACAGATGTGAGAATTACCGAACAATCAGTTTAATAAGCCACAGCTGCAAAATACTAACACGAATTCTTTACAGACGAATGGAAAAACTAGTAGAAGCCGACCTCGGGGAAGATAAGTTTGGATTCCGTAGAAATACTGGAACACGTGAGGCAATACTGACCTTACGACTTATCTTAGAAGAAAGATTAAGGAAAGGCAAACCTACGTTTCTAGCATTTGTAGACTTAGAGAAAGCTTTTGACAATGTTGACTGGAATACTCTCTTTCAAATTCTAAAGGTGGCAGGGGTAAAATACAGGGAGCGAAAGGCTATTTACAATTTGTACAGAAACCAGATGGCAGTTATAAGAGTCGAGGGGCATGAAAGGGAAGCAATGGTTGGGAAGGGAGTAAGACAGGGTTGTAGCCTCTCCCCGATGTTATTCAATCTGTATATTGAGCAAGCAGTAAAGGAAACAAAAGAAAAATTCGGAGTAGGTATTAAAATCCATGGAGAAGAAATAAAAACTTTGAGGTTCGCCGATGACATTGTAATTCTGTCAGAGACAGCAAAGGATTTGGAAGAGCAGTTGAACGGAATGGATGGTGTCTTGAAGGGAGGATATAAGATGAACATCAGCAAAAGCAAAACGAGGATAATGGAATGTAGTCGAATTAAGTCGGGTGATGCTGAGGGTATTAGTCTAGGAAATGAGACGCTTAAAGTAGTAAAGGAGTTTTGCTATTTGGGGAGCAAAATAACTGATGATGGTCGAAGTAGAGAGGATATAAAATGTAGAGTGGCAATGGCAAGGAAAGCGTTTCTGAAGAAGAGAAATTTGTTAACATCGAGTATAGTTTTAAGTGTCAGGAAGTCGTTCCTGAAAGTATTTGTATGGAGTGTAGCCATGTATGGAAGTGAAACATGGACAATAAATAGTGTGGACAAGAAGAGAATAGAAGCTTTCGAAATGTGGTGCTACAGAAAAATGTTGTAGTTTAGGTGGGTAGATCACATAACTAATGAGGAGGTGTTGAATAGGATTGGGGAGAAGAGGAGTTTGTGGCACAACTTGACTAGAAGAAGGGATCGGTTGGTAGGACATGTTCTGAGGCATCAAGGGATCCTGAATTTAGTACTGGAGGGCAGCGTGGAGGGTAAAAAATCGTTGGGGGAGACCAAGAGATGAATACACTAAGTAGATTCAGAAGGATGTAGGTTGCAGTAAGTACTGGGAGATGAAGAGGCTTGCGCAGGATAGAGTAGCATAGAGAGCTGCATCAAACCAGTCTCAGGACTGAAGACCACAACAATAACATTTAGTCGTGGTGCACACAACACGCAGGACTGGCTCTCCCTGACAAAACTCTACCATCTGGTAAAATTTATTATTGAGATAGGAACGTGTAGTTTCGATTTTTGTAGGATTTGGCTGTAATCTCCATATACTCAACGTCTCCGAGTCAGATGTCGAGGTTGTTTCCGTGACCTCAAAGTCGTTGTGTGGAGGGCGAGTTGGCGTTCGTAGTAGAATACTGCACGCTCGTCCTGGATAGCGTCTAATGACAGACGTGAAGTAAATGAACTGGCGGCCAGACAACCGTATCGGCCTCCTGGCTACGTAGCAGCACATCACATCCTAGTGAGACGTACAGCTGCGGAGCAGCGGCACTCGCCAGTTCTGAGGCGCCGGGACGCGGCTGCGCACACACGCCACACGCGTCACGGCTGCGTCAGCGCCGCACCTGTGCGAAGGCCTGGCCAGCCAGACTGAATCCGGCCTGCAGGACCAGTCAGCGGCCAGGGACGCCAAGCTCTTGATGCGTCAGCCGAATATCATTATTAAGCTTGCATGCGTAGCGCGATTGTCTTGGCGTTAGAAGATTTGGAAGCTTCACGCGGGACACATTATCTTTGTGGGAGTTCAGAAATGAGTAGTTGGCACTAGCGATACGAAATGACACCAGGAAGAGGAAATGTTGGGTGCACGAGATTAATAGCATGAGAGAAAGGAGAATACCATCCTCTGTGTATTGATCTAGAGTCTGACGAAGATAGGTTCTTCAAATATTTTCGTATGTCGCGAGAATGTTTCGAGGAAATGCATCGCCTGATAAAAAGGTAGCACCGAGAAGTGCACAACGAACTGGAGAAAGCGAATTGATACGAGGCACAGACTAGCCATTTGTTTGACGTAAGTTTTACCGTTTGTGGCCTCTTTGTGCTTCAGACAGAAGTCATATAATTTATTCCATTTCAGTTTTGCATCATATGAAAGGTTCGGCGGAAGAAAGTGCTATCCCACAACGTAGTTACGAGTGGAGTGATAAATTTGTCTGCAGTGTTTACGAATACAGCAAACAATAGTAACATCTAGTTCCGCTAGAGAGAACTTTCTACTTAATAGACTGTTTTGTTTCATTGTATTCATAACATTGTCACTGAATTTAAACAAACATATCTTTGGTCGTTAACTTATCTATTCGTTCTATCGGCATAACAGATTTTAATCTTTTCCAGATACTTGACTACAGGCAAGTCACCAGACCATAGCTTTTTCTTTTCGGTTAGGACGTTCAACGGTCTCAGAAATTGTGAAACAAGTGTGCCAGGCAATATGGACGGTTCTACAGCCCAAGTATTTACCTACTCCTACAACAGAGATGTGGAAGAAATCTGAAGAAGGATTTCTAGAACTTTGGGGATTTCCGAACTGCCTTCGAAGCATAGACAGAGAGCGTATCAGGTTAAAATGCCCGAAGGGTAGTGGATCCCAGTTCCTCCGTTACGAAAAATTCTTTTCGCTAGTTCTCCTGGCGATCATTGATCCATACTTCGGAGTTTAGAGTAGTTGATAGTGGAAGTAATGGACGTCACAGTGACAGCACTATTTCTGAGAATTCAGCTTTCTATCGAGGGTATATCGAGGGCAAAAGTATTCTACCTCCAAATCAGAATCGCGTGTATCATACAAAAAGTTGTATTCTCTCACCTCCTCTACAAGTCTTTCTGTGTGCATGCACTACGAGCTGCGAGACAAAAACCGCCTCACGCCGCTGCTTCCAGTGCGACCGCAGAGCAGTTGAGTGCGCCAGCAGAGGCAGGCAGCCGCTCCGGCTTGCGGCGAATCTGTGATCTGTGACAACCCGGCGGTGTGTGACGGCCCCCATACAGTAACCAGCGAGGCCTGCCGGCTGCGGTTCAAGGCCACAGGCCGGACGGCCGGGCCGCGTTCTGTCTGGCCAGGCCTTAACCGACGGACCTACCAGCTACCGGCGGCCGCGTGGTCGGGGCTGCTCCGTATCCCACAAAATCCTTTCCACGAAACTCCCAGTACCGTTCATTAGTGGCTGAGAGCTGCAGTTGCACGGGCCGACGTGTGGCCGCAATGCTCTTGCCGTCAACACCGCTGCAACACGCGCAGTATTGTCGTGTGGGCCGGCACTATTGCTGGTAGAGCGGCCAGTTGCAAGTAGCCGTCCGTTATCTCCCGACTGGCGTACACGGACAGAGCTAGAAATATTTGTGAACCTGAGTTGCTCGACGCGGAGATGGAACATCTCCACAATGCACTAATGAAGAACGGATATTCGTCCGCCGAAATAAAACGTGCGTTGAGACAGCCACGCTGAAATCATAGTGACGTACAGGCTACTACAAAATCTAAGGTTTTCCTGCCGTTTGTTAAAAATGTAACGAAAAGAATAGGGAGGATCTTGACGAAACGGAATATTACCGTAATATACAAGCCCACAAGGAAGATACAGGAATACCTTAAGCCTGCCAAGGACGCTCGCAGACCATTAGAAAAAGCTGGAGTGTATAGGATCCCGTGCAGCTGTGGAGATGTTTATGTGGGTGCCACTAAAAGAGCGGTTTCAAAACGTTTGGAAGAGCACAAGGGCAAATGTAGAATAGGAGAAACGGAACGATCAGCTGTTGCGGAGCGTGCTTTCCAGCCAGGGAACCACCATATTCGTTTCGAGGAGACCCAAGTACTAGCGGCCACAACGGATATCACGAAAGGCTTTACAGGGAGGCAATCGAAATCGCCAAACTCCCAAATAATTTCAACCGAAAGGAGGAGGGCGTGAATTTCAACGGTATATGGATGCCGGTGTTGAAGAAGACGTGTACCACTCGTCCACTACTGGGTGATGGCAACGGCGATCGACGGCAGCGGACAGCGGCCAATTGCACTGACGTTTTCAAAACACGTGACGTCACGCCGCGGCGTGGGAGCGCGCGGACACGGAATTTAGCGGCAGTCAGTAGCGAGCAGCGGGTGTGTTGGACCTCCCATCGAGCTACGGACGCCCTTGAACATCCCCCCGCAGACGGAGACGAAACGTTGGGAATTGAGACAAAATTCATCAACCGACCACGGAATAACAGCCCGGATAATGATAATGGACAAGATCAAACTTTACATGGCACTGGTAAAACGGGTTCTGTTATATGGCTGCGAGACTTGGGCGACTTCAAAACACTTGAAGAGCGCATTTCCGCTTTTGAAAGGAAAGTGCTCAGAGAGATGTATGGGCCTATATTCGATAAAATGAAAGATGGGAAAGGAGGCAAAGAGAGGACCTGGTAGCGAGGTTTTGGGAAAGCTGACGTTGGTACGACCACCAGGGGACGACGGCTGCAGCGGTCGGGACATGTCCTGAGAGCTGGAGAATCCATCCCCAGCCGAGTGATTGGAAGACGTGTCAGAGGTCGTCCGAGGACTAGGTGGAAAGATAGGGCGATGAGGACGTTGCAGAAGGTAGAGCCAACAGCATCCTTGGAAGATGGAAGTCGAACAATATCTGCCGGAAATGCCTGCAGCTGTGATCACGACAATGCCCCTTCCTGTCTCACTGATTGTATAGTGTGTCATTCTGGTTTGCAATATTTCTTTTGCTTTCTGTCATGGGCATTTATGGCCTGTTATGTACAATAAATGATGATGATGATGAAGTCCTTTCTGGAAGTATTAGTATGGACAGTAGGTTACGTATGGAAGTGAAACATGGACGATAAATAGAGTAGACAAGAAGAGAATAGCTTTAGAGACGTGGTGCTACAGAAGAATGCTGATGGTTAGATGGGTAGATCACGTAACTAATGAGGAGGTATTGAATAGAATTGGGGAGAAGAGGAGTTCGTGGCACAACTTGACAAGAAGAAGGAATCGGTTGGTAGGACACGTTCTGAGGCATCCAGGGATCACCAATTTAGTATCAGAGGGAAGCGTAGAGTGTAAAAATCGTAGAGGGAGACGAAGATATGAATACAGTAAGCAGATTCAGAAGGCTGTAGGTTGCAGTAGTTATTCGGAGATGAACAGGCTTGTACAGGATAGAGTAGCGAGTGGAGCTTTATCGAACCAGTCTCTGGACTGTAAACCACAACCACAACAACGTCTTCCAAACTATTTCAAGCTTCATCACCTGTGTTTCATATTCATGCACAGCGACTAACTGTACTTTTTATTACTGTTTTCATATACATTTCTTTGCATATGTTGCATAACATATAGAACAGCATTTATGATTATGATAGTTGTGTCAGTGTCCCGGTGACCAACAAAAAGAATTATTTACAAAAAACATACGATTCCTCGAGTCCTCCAACCATAGCACTGCAGAGTTTCAAAACTGGAGGACAGGGAGGTTACAGTTCAACGTCTCGTCGGCAGAGAGAAACGTGGACGGCCCGAAACGGATTTCAACCGTCGTCCTCCCGAATGTGATTCCAGTGTGCAAACCATAGCGCTACTCCGCTCGGTATATTTTAAAGTAGACGCATATAGGTCAGAAATGTACACCGAAGACATACGAGTACATCAAAGTTGCGCAGCCTGTAGCGACAAACGGAATGGTGATAGCCGATCTGGTTGCCAGATGTTATACGATCTTTCATAATGGTTCTCGTCTTACCAATTCTTCCACTAATTGCTTTTACCAATAATTTAGATCTGGAAGAGTTGTGTCCAGCATCACTTGCAGACTTAAGAACTTCTCTTACCTAAAAAAGAACGCATCGAAAGCCCGCTTCATCTTTATCTCGTTGAATGCAAATCAAGAAGAGTCCCACTCACTACCAACTTTCAGTAGCTCGCTTCCATCGGCCCTGGTGTGCAAAATTTATGGACGAAACTAACTTCCGCACGATTTCTCCACTGCCAAATTACGTAGCTCGATGAAAATTGGACGATACGTAAAAAGAACTGCTACAGTGCAGTACGGAATAGGGCTGTTTGATGAAATACCGATATGTCAACATATTTTCCACAAAATATTGATAAATATTGGAAACAAGTTTTCCAACGATATATCCAAATCAAAATGGCAATATCGAGTGCCGATATCTTTATATCAATTTTTTTTCACAATTTTCGGTAAATATTTGTTCTTGTGAAATTGTAGTAGAACACACTTTTACTTTCACTGCGTGAAGGAATCTTACTACTTTTTGAGCTCTCATGACGTCGAACGTTTCTTTTTGACTACGTGAAGCAAAATAAGAAGTCCGATTGCACTGAGGGGATAGCGGTGTAAATGGAATAATGTGATTTGCAGTGTGAAAAACAGAAAACTAGTTGCGTTATAAAACATCAAAATTTTTCAAATACACGTGGTGAAACTGATGAACAAAAATTTAAATGACAAGACTGGCCTTTGCGTTGGGGAGACGTCTGAGGGGAAATGCTGACGTAATCGGCGTTCGGCGCTACCAACAGAAAAAAATGTTCAAATGTGTGTGAAATCTTATGGGACGTAGCTGCAAAGGTCATCAGTCCCTAAGCTTACACATTACTTAACCTAAATTATCCTAAGGACAAACACACACACCCATGCCCGAGGGAGGACTCGAACCTCCGTCGGGACCAGCCGCACAGTCCGTGACTGCTACCAACAGGAACTGCAACGTTGAAACTTCGCCACGCAATTTTGACACTACAACTGCTAGGTAGCTGGCGTTGGTAGAAATTGTCGTGTCACCGCCAGGCACCACACTTGCTAGATGGTAGCCTTTAAATCGGCCGCGGTCCGTTAGTATACGTCGGACCCGCGTGTCGCCACTGTCAGTGATTGCAGACCGAGCGCCGCCACACGGCAGGTCTAGTCTAGAGAGACTCCCTAGCACTCGCCCCAGTTGTACAGCCGACTTTGCTAGCGATGGTTCACTGTCTACATACGCTCTCATTTGCAGAGACAACAGTTTAGCATAGCCTTCAGCTACGTCATTTGCTACGACCTAGCAAGGCGCCATATTCAGTTACTTACAGATAATATTGTGAATCATGTACCGTCAAGAGCGACGTTCATCATTAATGGATTAAAGCTAAGTATCAAACTAATTACGTCCGCTCTCTGAATTCTCATTCCTTGTCATGTTCCAGACCTCACGTCGGTATAGTACCCCCTCCTCACACCAGCCTTCGTGACCTAAAACGGCCTCCTCTAGTAACACGGTGCTGGCTCTTCTGCCAACACAACATTGTCCTCATCATCATTTCAGCCGCAATTCGCCCAATGTGGTGCCGACTGAAATAAGACGTGCACTTGGCGGTCGAACCCCAACGGGACCTCCCGGCCAAAAATACCATACGATCATTTCATTTTCTTGTATATACATACCAGAGTAGCACTTGCAACCTACGTCCTCAACTATCTTCTTCGACGTATTCGAGTCTCTACCTTCCTCTGCAGTTTTTTCCTTCAACAGCTCCCTCTAGTATCACGGACGTCATTCCCTCACGTCTTAATGGATGTCATTTCATGCCGTCCCTTCTCCTTGTCAGTGTTTTCCACACATTCCTTTCCTCTCCGATTCTGCGCAGAACCTCAGTCCACCTAATTTTCGACATTCGTCTACAGCTCCACACCCCAAATGATTCGATTCTCCTCTGTTCCGGTTTTTCCACTATGGACTGAAACATGTACAGAATATCTAATACTAAATCAGTACTTAAATATACAGCTTTAAAACCGTCAGTATATTCTGTCAGAGACAGCAAAGGACTTAGAAGAGCTGTTGAACGGAATGGACAGTGTCTTGAAGGGAGGATATAAGATGGACATCAACAAAAGCAAAACGAGGATAATGGAATGTAGTATAATTAAGTCGGGTGATGCTGAGAGAATTAGATTAGGAAATGAGACACTTAAAGTAGTAAAGGAGTTTTGCTATTTAGGGAGCAAAATAACTGATGACGGTCGAAGTAGAGAGGATATAAAATGTAGACTGGCAATGGCAAGGAAAGTGTTTCTGAAGAAGAGAAATTTGTTAACATCGAGAATAGATTTAAGTGTCAGGAACTCGTTTCTGAAAGTATTTGTATGGAGTGTAGCCATGTATGGAAGTGAAACATGGACGATAAATAGTTTAGACAAGAAGAGAATAGAAGCTTTCGAAATGTGGTGCTACAAAAGAATGCTGAAGATTAGATGGGTAGATTAAATGAAACAACAAGTTCACTGTTACCAGTCACCGTTTTATTTATTTCCACGACGCGTTTCGAAGGTTTAAACCTCCATCATGGGATGGATTTACATTAGTAAGTATTACATTTGTGTGTGTGTTGTGTTATGACTTTTGGAGGAACTTGTGGCACTGCCTAGTGGAGAAACAAGACACTATTTCAGAATATGGTTTAGGATTACTTTTGACAAATAATTAAACTGATATCTAATGGTAAACATTAAATAAGTAAACTAGAGTACCTTCAGTGGTCACAGGTTCCTTTGCTGTCGTAACACATCACATGTATACTGCCACATTAGTAAACAAATATGGCGTCTGGAATCAGCTGGGTGCAAGTTTCGTATAGCAGAAGACAAGACATAATCGCAAAGTGCAAAGAATGTACATCGTAACAACATTATTACAGAATAATTGTTTTAAGCATTTAGCGGTGTTCGTTTTGAGGTATCAAATACATGTATGTGTACTTGAGGTGGTATATAACTCCAATTCTGACAAGTTAAAATAGCTGAACATTCGTACTCGTTAATACAGTCAGGTGAAATGTTAAAATGGCTTAAACTTCATACTTGTTGATAACAATTAGGTGAAATGTTACAGACTTTAATTACAATGATCATATTGGCTACAACAGTAAAATCATTCATACATTACACTCTTTGATTGGGATTAATAAACAGATGTGAGGTGAGGGGCTGGAGGCAGAAGGAGAGGTAGAGAAGGAGAAAAAGTGTGTGTGTGTGTGTGTGAGTGAAAGAGAGAGAGAGATAGAGATAGAGAGAGAGAGAGAGAGGAAAGAGTGATTATATGAGAGCAAACATTTACATGGCAAGGAGTCTTCAGATTGCATGTTGCATATATTAGCTGCCTTGGGGTAATACACTGGTTAATGCTATAAAATATGCAGGTAGATACACATTTGTGCCAGTAGTTGACGTACATACAGTCTTAAGCTGACAAGGGGTACAAGCTGTTGGTGTGATGAATTTTCTGTGAATGAGGTCAGTCTCTTGTACTCTTGGCAGCTGTCAATATTTATGGTAAGTATTAGGGGTGTGTGTGTGTGTGTGTGTGTGTGTGTGCATTTTTAAGAGTGTAGGCAGTTGCTGAAAACGGAGATGATACTATTCTAAATATTGTCATTTTTGTCATTTAAGATGGATTCTGGTTGTTTCATTTGGTGTTTGTATATTTGGAGTGTTTAAAGGATGTCTAGTTTTCTGCCTTTTGGTTGTATGTGTAGGATGCTAATACTTGTGTTGTTAACATGGTGTTTTGTTTCATGCAGGTGGGTAGCTATTGCTGATGTGTGATATTTTTTGTTTTTTAGTGCTGCCATGTGTTCCTTGAACCTAATCTCAAATGACCTGCCTGTCTGGCCTATGTAGAAGCAGTCACAGTCCAAACATTCAATTTTGTACACACCTGTGTGATGAAGTGGGTTTCGTGTGCCGATGTTCTGGGGTAACTTCTGTCCAATCTTGTTGTCTGTTGTAAAGGATATGCTTATGCCTTTTCGTTTGAAGACATTGGCAATCTGGTATGAAATGTTACCCAGAAAGGGGATTGTATGGAAGATGTTATTTTCTTTTTGTCTTTTGTGCTGTGATTCCTTTGCCATTATTGAGTGTTTTAGGGTGTCTACTATGGAACTGTTATAACCATTTTCAATAGCTGTTTGTTTCATTATTTCAATTTCTTGATCACATTTATCTTCTGAAAGTGGTAGTTGGATAGCTCTATTAATCATGCACCGGAATGCTGCCATTTTATGTGCTGCGGGGTGGCAATAGGAGTTGTGGATTGTGGTATGTGTTGTTGAAAAACTGATTCAACTCACTGATGTCATCTTTAGTGCCTTTGATTAAAATGATCGTATCATCTACATATCTGCAGTAATAGATGATATTTTTGAGGAGGTGGTGATTGGAATTCAGGATTTTGTCTTCTAGGTTACTTATAAAACGGTGACTGGTAACAGTTTCATTTAACGTCAGTAACAGTCACGGTAAAGCCTAACCTAAAAATGTTCGCATTTAAAGATGGATAGATCACATAACTAATGAGGAGGTATTGAATAGGATAGGGGAGAAGAGAAGTTTGTGGCACAACTTGACTAGAAGAAGGCACCGGTTGGTAGGACATGTTCTGAGGCATCAAGGGATCACCAATTTAGTATTGGAGGGCAGCGTGGAGGGTGAAAATCGTAGAGGGAGACCAAGAGATGAGTACACTAAGCAGATTCAGAAGGATGTAGGTTGCAGTAAGTACTGGGAGATGAAGAAGCTTGCACAGGATAGAGTAGCATGGAGAGCTGCATCAAACCAGTCTCAGGACTGAAGACAACAACAACAACAACAGTGAAAGAACATAATAACAACAGTGTATTTAGGTGAAACCACGTAGTAATTATTTCAGTTAACGTTATTACCATCATTTTTCCAAAATTATATCCTCTACAACTTCTGCTGAAAACTTTTTGCAGTTGTCTGGAATTTAAAAATCAAATTGGGCCAAGTACGTAATAAATTACATATTTTACGAAACTCGTGTGACAGAGGACCTAGCGTCTTTATGTAAGGACTTGACAAAAGAGGACCATGTAGTGATAGTGAGTGGGGCAGTGATGGGCATACGACAGCTTCCCTGACTCGTGGCCCAACGTACACTTTGTTGAGCTGTTCCGGCGTCGTGGTCGACAACAGCTTGATGGAGCTGTGAGGCGAATCAGTATGGGGTTAGGGATGGCTCTGAGGACAGCGTTTCTCTGGTGCCCGTCGGGACTGTCAACAGAAGGGGTTTCACTAGGCATGGCCTACACCTAAACAGGGCTGGGGAGGGAAGATTGGTACAGCTGATTCGTGAAAGTATAGGGGTGGATCCCGGACCACACAAGGTCAAATACCTGTTGTCATAGGTAGGAAAAGTAGGTCTATCTTAGGATAAATCCAGACAACAGGTTACCCTGCCTAAAGAGTATCTCCAGTACTTTAAAAAATACTGAAACATTCACTCACAAGACAGTTAACACCTCCAATATCACATATGCCAGATGTCACAAAGAAAAAAAACCGTTGGAAAGAGTAACATGGGGCACTTCACAGATTTAACAATTCTCCATCAAAACATACAATCAATAAAAAATATACAACTATTAGAAGTTGAGCTCCAGTCTTAGAAGAGCACAGTAGTTTGTCTTACTGAGCACTGGTGTAGGGACACAGAAATCCAACACGTAGTGTTAGCACTGTATGAAAGGGCAGAGCTACGTTAAGGGGTGGAGGAGCATACATTTATATCAGAAAAGGAACACAGTTCAAATCAAGACGTGACCTCAGTACTGTAAGTGAAGACAAACACTGTGAAATATCAGCTATTGAATTAATAGGGCTTGATATCACCAAGAATAGATCTCCCAATGGTAGCGTGGACACATTTTTCAATAACTTAACTGAAGATCTAGATAAAGTCACAAGTACAAAGGTCAACATAATTCTGTGTGGGGACATTAACATCAACATTAACATCATAAATGAGTCCAGCAGCACTTTCATAAACATCCTTCAAAGTTTTGGCATGTCCCTAATGGTCAACAGTGCAACAAGGGTTACTACAATGACTGCGTCAGTAACTGACCATGTGGCCACAAATATGTAAAAGAGCTCGGACTATCAGACCATTTCCGTCAAATAACAACAGTAAAATCAGGCGTCGAATCGTTTCCTAAACCACAAGCCTACGAACGACATCTATCGGAAATCAGAATAAAAGATTTTTCAAAAGAACTAGCAAAACAAAGCTGGGATGGAGTGTATAAGAAAACCAATGTGAATATGAAATTCTCTAATTTCTCCACATTATTTAAATTGAAGTTTGAAAAGGCATTTCCAAAAGTATGCATGTCTGTATGAACATCTCACAAAAACAAATGGCTAACAGCAGGTATTAAGAAGTCCTCTCAAACGCTTAAATACCTCAGTTCCATGAAAAAGAGTCGCTATGATCCAGAATTCCTAAATTTCTATCATAGATACAAAAAGATCTATAGGAAGATGCTGATTGCAACAAAAAGTCATTTAATGACAAAATAATATGTAATGCAGAGAATAAAAGCAAAGCAGTCTGGGATGTTATAAGAAAGGAAATGGGGAGAGGCAAAGAAACACAGAATAAAAGACTGCTACGGGAGGCGAATAAGGTAATATGTGATCCACAGCACTTAGCAAACTATGTAAAAGAGCATTTTTAGGCTACAGCAAAAATCCCCTAAAACAAATATAACACCTTTAAATAATGTTGCACTAAATACAATGATGTTACTTCCAATTACAAATCAGTAGGCTTAGATGAAGTACCAATGTGTGTACTGAAACAATGCACAGAGGTTACACAAGGCCCCTTAACAAATATAATAAATTCATCCTTCACATCAGGGAAACTTTCAGAGCAGTTAAAACAGGCAAGAGTTGTACCTTTGCTTAAGAAAGACATAGGAAATTACCGGCCCATTTCCCTGCTGTCACCATTCTGAAAAATAATAGAAGCAATTATGAAAGACAGATTCATGAATTACCCGAATAAATACAATCTTTTAAGCAAATCACAGTTTGGTTTTCGAAGTGGCAAAAATACGGAGTCAGCCATAGTAGAATTCACAAAAGCTGTACTTGATGCACTTGACAAAGATGAGTGTGTCACAGACGTATTTTTGGATCTTTCTAAGGCCTTTGATACAGCTGACCAAAAGATTCTATTAAATAAATCAGAAGCATTAGGCATAAGAGGGGTAGCTAATAACTGGTTTCGATCATACCTAGCAGATAGGGTACAAAAAGTACAAAGAGTGGAGATAACACATACTTCAAATAGATTTAAACATTTAGTAAAACACTTATCACAACCAAAATACTTTAATATAGGGGTTCCGCAAGATAGCATATTAGGACCAATACTATTCCTGATATTAGGACCAATACTGTTCCTGAAATACATCAATGACTTTCCCAGTAGTGTTACTCATGGTGAAAAAATTCTCTTCGCTGATGACAGCAATATTATAGTCAGTGAGAAAACAAGAGAACTCCTTGCGGAGAAAGCAAATAAAACTCTCAAGGAAATTTACGATTGGTCAACAAGCAATAAACAGACATTGAACACAATGGAAACTAATGCCATGAATTTCAGTTTGAAGAGGGAAAATGACAATGTTAAATTAAATGTAGATGGCACCTTATAGCCTGTGTAACGAATGCAAAATTTCTAGGAATGAATATTGATTCTCAGTTGTAATGGTGTGAACACACAAAGGTACTTGCAAAGAGAATGTCATCCGCATGTTATGCCCTTGGAATCCTGTCATCAGCGTCCAACATGCATACTATTCATATGTACACTCAGTTCTTAGCTATGACATTCTCTTTTGGGAAACAAATGCACAAAATATGAACACAATTTTCAAACTCCAGATGGAGCCATAAGAATAATAACCAAAAACAGTAGTCAAACTCATTGTAAAGATCTGTTCAAAATACTGGGGATTTTAACTACTCCGTGTGAATACATTTACCAGTCAGTTGTACACATCAAAAATAACACTAGTAATTACTGCACAAACAGCTCTGTCCATGACCGTGGAACAATAGCTAGACTCAACTTACATTTACCAAGAAAAAATAAACATAAAACTCGAAACAGCAGTTTTTGCCAGGAATAAAACTGTACAATAAATTACCAAAAGAGATGAAAGAAATTGCAAAGATACACTTATTTAAAAAGGTAGCCGAAAAGTAGTTATTATACAATACATTTTATACATTGAAGGATTACTTAGATAAAACGGAGTAGGGGTTTGTTAAAAAAATGTTGTAAACTAAACAATAATAATGATTATAAAACATCCAACATTTCACATAACAGATTCATACAATGTTTTTTCCTTCTCTTTTCTTTTTCTAGAAAAACTTACCACCAAGCTATTCATACCACAATACTAATACCTCTTTCTGAGCTCAAATCTCGCTCATTACAGAGGGATGCGGACTCAGTTTTTCAGGATAGCAAATAGAAAGTTGCAGTACAGAAATTGGCCCAGAGATCACATCTGTGTGTGTGTGTGTGTTGTGATAAACCTTTTGCATTTCTTTTATGTTTTCGTCTTCTTTAAAGGCAAAGACAAAAGATGAAGCGATAGCCCATCACAGAGCCTATGCCTACCGTCAGGTGTTTTTGATTTTCAGTTGTTAAAAAGGAGAGGAGTTTTTCTTGTAGCAGGAGGAGGAAGAAAGGTTTCACCCTCAGCTAGTGAACGAGTAATTGTAGACCGCCATTTTGGGGTCGCTATGAATACGTGAGGAGTATGCATTTCATACGTACACCGTTTAGAAAAATACAGTATTGTTTTATTAACAGAAAGGTCGCGTGAGTTGTTATTTCAAATAGTACGATAATTACATGAACTGAAGCCCACCTGTGTACTTCGGAAAATTACGATGATCCGATAAGCTCAATGGGAAAACGGTCAAGCGTTTAAAGGTGAACACGGCGACCAAACGTAGCATTATAAAGAAGGGTAAGCACAAATCTACAGCGGACAAAGAAACTACTTCCCCCTGCAAAATATTATAAACCAATAGCATTTCCAGGCATGGCTCAGCTTATTGTGCTTGTCATTCATGCCGAAAAATTAATCTCATTAATTCAATACATTTTAAAAAGCCACGCATTTCAACATTTTATTATCATCTATACCATTATTTTATTATATTATATTGTGTGTGTGTATGTGTATGTGCGTGTGTGTGTGTGTGTGTGTGTGTGTGTGTGTGTGTAGTGAGTGAAGTGATATGAAACACTGTGTGTGTAGTGACTGATAGTGAGGTGTGAGTGAACAGTGTGGCATTACATTATTTCAAAAGTTATTTGTAAAAAGAGTATTATATATCAGGGGTAAAGCTAATAATTGTCTCTAACTAGAAGCCTGTAAATGTATGTGTATGCGATTTAGCTTATTTTAAATGGTTCTAAATTCGAATACTTTGACATGTCCTATAGCCTTGTAAAAAGAGATCTATGGATGAATAGAGCTGCTACTACTAGTAGTACTACTACTACTGCTACTACTTCGCTTCTCTGGATATTCTGGAAAATTACTGCAGATACGACTCGGCAAACGAATGGTAACGAGATGGGGAGCTATTAATATCAAAGGGGGCTACTCTGGGAAGAAGGTGGAGCTGGCAGAGGCTGCAAGTAAGATGGGGTTGAACGTTTTAGCTATTAGTGACATTCGGGTAAGGGGTGAGAAAGAAGAGGAAGTGGAAGAATACAAGGTCTACCTGTCAGGAGTCAAAGCAGGAATAGCACAATGGGGTGTAGGTCTTTACATCAGGAAAGAAATGGAACCCAGCGTAGTTGCAATAAGGTATGTAAACGAACGACTGGTGTGTATAGATTTGACAGTGTCTAGCAAGAAAATTAGGATTGTGTCAGTATATTCGCATTGTGAAGGGACAGATCAAGATAAGATGGATAATTTTTATGAGGCACTCAGTGATGTAGTTGTTAGAGTAAAGGACAAGGACAGTGTTCTGCTCATGGGTGATTTTAATGCCAGGATTGGAAATCGAACAGAAGGACATCGAACAGAAGGGTACGAAAAGGTTATGGGTACATTTGGAGAGGATATGGAGGCCAACAGGAACGGGAAACAACTCTTGGATTTCTGTGCCGGTATGGGCTTAGTAACCACAAACTCCTTTTTTAAACATAAGAACATTCACCGGTATACTTGGGAAGGCAGGGGAACCAGATCTGTCATTGACTATATAATAACAGATGAGGAATTCAGGAAGGCTGTGAGGGACACACGTGTATTCAGGGGATTCTTTGATGACACTGATCATTATTTAATCTGCAGTGAAATTGGGATTGTGAGGCCTAAAGTGCAGGAGGTCAGGTCCATATATAGGAGGATAAGAGTGGAGAAACTTCAGGATAAGGAAATCAGGCACAAGTACATAACAGCGATGTCAGAAAGGTACCAGTTAGTTGAATGTAGTAAATTACAGTTATTGGAAAAGGAATGGACAAGGTACAGCGACACAGTACAAGAAGTGGCTAAAAAATGTCTTGGATCAGTAGTGTGTAAAAGTAGGATGAAGCAAACAGCTTGGTGGAATGACACAGTCAAGGCAACCTGTAAAAAGAAAAAGAAGGCGTATCAAAAATGGCTACATACTAGAACTCAGGTAGATAGAGAAAGTTATGCTGAAGAAAGAAACAAAGCCAAACAGATAATTGCAGCATCCAAGAAGAAATCTTGGGAAGACTTTGCAAACAGGTTGGAGACTTTGGGTCAAGCTGCTGGAAAACCATTCTGGAGCGTAATTAGCAGTCTTCGAAAGGGAGATAAGAAGGAAATGAGAAGTATTTTGGACAGGTCAGGAAAACTGCTGGTGAATCCTGTTGATGCCCTGGGCAGATGGAGGGAATATTTTGAAGAGTTGCTCAATGTAGGTGAAAATACGATCACTAATGTTTCAGATTTCGATGTACAATGGGATAGGAATGATGATGGACATAGGATCATATTTGAGGAAGTGGAGAAAATGAACAATAGATTGCAGGGCAATAAAGCGGCTGGGGTGGATGAAATTAAGTCGGAACTCATCAAATGCAGTGGACTGTCAGGTCTTAAATGGCTACACAGGATAACTGAAATGGCGTGGGAGTCGGGACAGGTTCCATCAGACTGGACGAAATCAGTAATCACACCAATCTTTAAACATGGAAACAGAAAAGATTGTAACAACTACAGAGGTATCTCTTTAATCAGCGTTGTGGGTAAATCTTCTCAGGTATTGTTGAAAGGAAAGTGCGAGTATTAGTTGAGGACAAATTGGATGGAAATCAATGTGGGTTTAGGCCTCTTAGAGGTTGTCAGGACCAGATCTTTAGCTTACGGCAAATAATGGAGAAGTGTTACGAGTGGAACAGGGAATTGTATCTACGCTTTATAGATCTAGAAAAGGCATATGACCGGAGCAATTAAAGGTCTTTACATGGATAGTCAGGCAGCAGTTAGAGTTGACGGTAAATTGAGTTCATGGTTCAGAGTAGTTTGAGGGGTAAGACAAGGCTGCAACCTGTCTCCACTGTTGTTCATATTATTTATGGATCATGTTGAAAACAATAGACTGGCTGGGTGAGATTAAGATATGTGAACACAAAATAAGCAGTCTCGCATATGCGGATGACTTAGTTGTGATGGCAGATTCGATTGACAGTTTGCAAAGTAATATTTCAGAGCTAGATCAGAAATGTAAGGACTACGGTATGAAGATTAGCATCTCCAAAACGAAAGTAATGTCAGTGGGATAGAGATATAAACGGATTGAGTGCCAAATAGGAGGAACAAAGTTAGAACAAGTGGACGGTTTCAAGTACTTAGAATGCATATTCTCACAGGATGGCAGCATAGTGAAAGAACTGGAAGCGAGGTGTAGCAAAGCTAATGCAGTGAGCGCTCAGCTACTATCTACTCTCTTCTGCAAGAAGGAAGTCGGTACCGAGACTAAGTTATCTGTTCACCGTTCAATCTTTCGACCAACTTTGTTGTATTGGAGCGAAAGCTGGGTGGATTCAGGTTACCTTATCACAAGGTTGAGGTTACGGATATGAAAGTAGGTAGGATGATTGCAGGTACTAGTAGATGGGAACAATGGCAGGAGGGTGTCCACAATGAGGAAATCAAAGAAAAACTGGGAATGAACTCTATAGATGTAGCAGTCAGGGCGAACAGGCTTAGATGGTGGGGTCATGTTACACGCATGGGAGAAGCAAGGTTACCCAAGAGACTCATGGGTTCAGCAGTAGAGGGTAGGAGGAGTCGGGGTAGACCAAGGAGAAGGTGTCTGGATTCGGTTAAGAACGATTTTGAAGTAATAGGCTTAACATCAGAAGAGGCACCAATGTTAGCACTGAATAGGGGATCATGGAGAAACTTTACAAGGGGGACTATGCTCCAGACTGAACGCTGAAAGGCATAATCAGTCTTAAATGATGATGATCATGATGATTACTGCAGATACACGTCTGGGACACGTTTTATTAGATTCAACAGACCAATAACGACAGAATAAATGGAAATCGGGCTTTACTTTAACTTCGTAGAGTTTTGCGATGGCTTAATATTAGCGAAGTTGCTAAATTTCATTAGCCGTAACTCTGTAACTACACATTTGCGGACCTATGTTTATATGAACTTTTTTCTTTAGCTTTACTTGTAGAATAACATACTAAAATATTGCATATCTTCATTAATCACCCTGTGTACAGCAATAATATTATAGCAATAATATTATAGTGTGACTGGCCACATTGTCGGGTTACGTCTTCGGGAATACATTTCTTTTGCCCGTGTAAACTAGGCTTTACCCGGCCCGTGTTCGTGCCGACTCGGTAGTTTCGCATTCCTCAAATCTGTTATTCTCAGAGGCGCATTTCGTCAGTGACACGTTTTGTCTGCTGCCATGTTTTCCTTGTCGTGTCCGACACAAGCAGCATTCGCAACGATCCAGCGAGCCAAGTTCTGTTTTACACCTGCTTGTTATACAGTACTGGTCGTATGAGAACCCATTAACAGAAATTTATTACATTTTATCGTTGTTCACGGCAATCGTAATGAAGCGGAGAGAAGAAGACCCAGCAAACAAAGGAAAATGTTATTTATGTCGACAAACATATTCAGGCAGAGAACGATCCACTACAAATCTTACAAGAAAAAAAATTGCTAACGGAACCTCGATCTATATATGACACTTTATTTTAATCAGGGGTGCAACATCCAACACATATTTCACCCTACCATTTCCATCGTCTTCGGTCCAACAACGTAAAAAAGTTCAGGAAAGTGATAGCGTGTGTTGTGTAGTCTGATATCTCTTCTATAAAAGTCGCGGCAGGGAAACCTCCGAGACTTTGTGACAGTACTTGTGAATATGGTACGGAAATAAATAACTTACTGTTAGTCCTGAAAGTGACGGTCAAAGATCTCCCGCCTCTTTCTACTGTGCAAGATTCAGGTTTCCTGGAACTATTACATTATCTGGAACCCAATTACGCAATTCCATCGTGGTATTTCCTGAGCACTGCTTTACTCGAAGATCAGTTTACGTCCGACATGCCATTTTATCTCACAAGGAGATGCTATCGGCTTTTTGAACTATCTGTACGGTGGTGTAGGGTAAGATGCCAGGTATTACTAACTGCAGCCACTCACCCTGGAGGGCCCCTGTTTGCGAGTAATTGACGAAAAAAGTCGGAATTTTGTGTGACGCGCAATACCGTTAATAAAGTTACCTACCAACGCCTTTTGTGTGGTTTAATAGATTTCAGTTTCATATGCAAGACGTTATGAGTTCAATTCTGATTACAGCCACAATTTTTTATATTAAAAACTTCATCGAAATTACTTCCATCATTATTTTATTCAGTTAATTGATTTAACTGTCATTTTTTTAGTTCTATTCCTTTGTCACGTAATTCTACTCATAATATCAACTTCTTCATTTGCTCTCAATTTTCTTCCTCTCATTCTTTCTCCACTAGAAATCTTTGTTCATGTGTTTTAATTAATTTTATCCCGTAATTTTGATTTAATTTCTTTTATTTATCATCCTGTTATTTTTTCGTCCACACTGTTGCGTTCATTATATCTATTTCTCATTTTGCTTGAATTTCTTTCTACGTAGAAGCCGGTCGTTCACTCAAATTTTCACCCGCGTGATTTTGTCGACAGTAACAGCTTATGTTTTAAATGTTTGTATGACGATTACCGTGCAAAAAAAGGCACATGTGACAAGAAAAACACATTTTTGACACCACCGCACAAGTATAAATAGATTATTTCGTCTTTTCTTTTTAACTGATAGGTCGGAAATTGGAAATAATTGAATATTGTAATGCATAAATATAAGTAAATTCATACTCACAGAAATTCCGATTGGAAAATGAACGATATACAGAAAAATGAAACAAATGGAAAAGTTCATATGGCGATTAAAATGATTTGACAAAGGAATAGTAATATAAATTACATTTAAACTAATTAAATGAATAAAAATAATGATCGAAGTAATTTCGACGAAGATTTGAAAATAAAAAAAGATTTGTACATTTGACAAGGTTGGTACCCATAACCCTGCACGTGAAGGTGTCATCTTATCCTTTATACGACACAACGCAACTGCGACAAACAACTTTTTTAATCAAAACTAGACATGATTGTCTCAATGGGAATACCGCGATCGTTCATTAAATAAAATATTTTAACTTTTTTAATGATATTGATTGTCACACGAAATTTCGATTTTTTTTAATTACTCGGAAACGAGAGCCCGCCAGGGTGAATGGCTGCCGTGTGTGATACCTGGCATCTTAACCTGCATCACTGTATACAGCGTGTATCGTTGTTAATAGCGTAAGCGGATACAGTTGAAAGTACACGATACTAGAAGCAAAAAAGTCTCAGTAACGTAGGGTCCAAAATGCGTACCTTAAGAACTACGAGCAAATTTTCATCCTCGGTACTGTGAAACACATCTCTTCTACTGCAGGTTCTTTGCTTTCCATGTTATGGGAACTGATAATATGGACCAAAATAAGAAAAAAAGTCCAGCAAACATGTGCTCTAAAACGAGTACGTTAAAAGTTACGAGCACTTGATCGTTAGAAGAGTTGTGTTCAAAGTGGCAAAGGTGAACAAGCTCTTACGGAGTGCATTGAGCACACGTTTACTGGACTTTTTTTCTTGTTTTGGTCCATACTACCAGTTCCCTAAATATGGAAGGCAAATAACTTGCAGTAGAAGAGATTTGTTTCACAGTATCGAAGATGAAAAATTCCAAGTGGGCTAGAAAATCCGCATCAGAGACTTTTTTTTTAAAAAAAAAAAGTACTATGGAAACACGATACCTGAAAACGGTTTTCGAAATACGCAAAGATGTGTCGCATGTAGACGTTGTGAATATGAATGATGTCACCCCGCGATGTCATTTTCCGGCGCGACTGTTCCCGCACCGAACTCAACAGCAGAGAATCCTCGACGTTGGCGTTCCATTTGTTGACGGCCGGCTTGTCGCCGTCGTTTGAAATGATTTGTGCTACGTTGCAATGTGAACCGAGGTTTACACGCGTTTGCAGGTGTTCTGTGTCACAACGTCACGTAGGCAGTTGCGGTTACAAAACAGGGTGAAACAGCAGAACGTTCCAAATCTTGCATTCAGTAAACCCGGTGAAGTGCTGACAGTTGAGTGCAGCGAACAAGGAGCAGTGATTAGCTGGAGAAATGTGGGAGGCCACGCTCGCTTCATTGTTTAGCCGCGCCCTGTTTGGAGCGTGGCGGCGTATTAAGGCTTTCAGTTTAACGCCTCCGCTGACGCAAAGCTATAATTACCTGGCTCCTACACTAGACTAGACCAGACCAGACTAGCAGATTGAGGCTCCGCTGCGCAACTGGCGGGGAAACACAGCACCTGTTGGGCTCGTAGCGGTTCTCGGCGCTACAGTCTGGAACCGCGCGACCGCTACGGTCGCAGGTTCGAATCCTGCCTCGGGCATGGATGTGCGTGATGTCCTTAGGTTAGTTAGCTTTAAGTAGTTCTAAATCTAGGGGCCTGATGACCTCAGATGTTAAGTCCCATAGTGCTTAGAGCCATCTGAACCATTTGCATTCGCATCGGGACTCGTGTGTAAAAAAGTCTCAATATCGTGTACTTTGGGGAAAACATGGCGGACAGTAGAGCTCAGGTTGGCCGTTGCGCCACGGTATAGGAAGCACGACTTTCGTCCAGAGCTGGTGGTGACTGAGGCACTGTGGTACGTGACCGACTTCCTGCATCCTCGTGTGACAGTATCTTGGTGCCATGTTTTCAGCAGTGCAGAGTT